>NC_138980.1:27022644-27701644 GCF_964341445.2 Mesoplodon mirus
ATAGCTTCCTAAGTCATGTCCCTCTCTCTATCCCTACCCTGAACACATGTGAGAGTTAAGACATAAATCAGGTTATGTCACTCCTCTGCTCAAAGCCTCCAATGCCTCTTCATTTTACTCCAGTGAGTAAAAGCCCAACTTTTTAGAGACCTACATGAGTCAGGACACAATACTTCTGTTATGGTCTGAACTGTGTCCCCCTCAAATTCATATGTTGAAGCCCTAACTCCTGTATCTTCAGAATGTGACTGCATTTGGAGATAGGACCTTTAAAGAGGTAATTAACTTAAACGGGGGTTCATAGGGTGGCCCTAATCCAATATGACTGGTATCCTTGTAAGAAGAGGAGATTAGCACACAGACAGTTCAGACTGAGAGATGACCACAGGAGGGCACAGTGAGAAGGGGGCCATGTGCAAGCCAAGGAGAGAGTTCTCAGAAGAATCTAAACAAGCCCACACCTTGATTTTGGACTTCTGGAGTCCAAAATATGAGAAAATAAATGTGTGCCTTTTTTTTTTTTTTTTTTTTTTTCTTTTTGCGGTATGCGGGCCTCTCACTGTTGTGGCCTCTCCCGTTGCGGAGCACAGGCTCCGGATGCGCAGGCCCAGCGGCCATGGCTCACGGGCCCAGCCGTTCCGTGGCATATGGGATCCTCCCAGACCGGGGCACGAACCCGCATCCCCTGCATCGGCAGGCGGACTCTCAACCACTGCGCCACCAGGGAGGCCCTAAATGTGTGCTTTTAAAGCCACCCAGCCTGTGGCATTTTGTTATGGCAGCCCGAGCAAACTAAAGCACTCCTTATTCTAAAAAGTAACACTCTTTTGCTTGCCTTGAACAAATAGACATGTTCCCCCCTTAGGTTCTTTGCTCTGATTGTTTCCTTAAATGTTCTGTGCTCACTCCCTTAGTTCCTTGAAGTCTTACTCAAAATGTTTTCTTCTCACTGTAGCTGCCCCTAACCACCTCCATTAAAAGTGCATCCCCTCCACCCCACCACACTCCACACTCTTAATCCTATAGAAGGATCCATTTTTCCCTATAGCACTTAATCACTTATAATAGGAACTGACTGGTTTTTACGTTGTTTATGGCCTGTCTCTCTCCAGTAAAAGGTAAACCCCATGAGGATAAGGATGGTCACCCATGTGGCTCACTGACATCCCTCTGTAGTTTAGAACTGTGTGTAGCACATAGTAGATTCTCAAGAAATATTTCTTAAATAGATAAATGGAAATGATAAACTGGACAGTACCTACATTAGTACTTAGTCCAATTTCTTTTTGGATTAAGTAAAAATCAAAATTTTTATTTAGTTTCCCTTAGCTAGTAAAATCTATAATAATTATTTCCAGACAGTAAACATTGACCTACTTGTAATAAATATCATGTTTTGTTCACTGAAAATTAGTATCTAAACTATGTTATTTACACATTTGTTGTTAATCCATAGATGCAGCTTACTGTGACTTTGCATTCAGTTTTCATTAGTCAAGGTATACTAACTATAATAACAAATATCCCTTAAGTTTCATTAACCTAAGACTTAATAACAAGGGTTATTAGTCTTAATAGTTATTAGTCTTAATAACAAGACTAACTAACCCTTAATAACAAGGGTTTTGGTTTTGAGTTTTGAGTTGCTCACTTGTTAGTGGACAGTGAATGCAGGTTGGAGGGCTGGGAAGTGTTCTGCTTCACACAGTCATTCAGGGGTCTATTCTTTTCTATCTAGTGTATCGGCCATTTATTAAGTCCTAAAGACAAGGAAAAGAAAGTGTGAGAATTTGTAGGAGGTTTTAAAAACCAGAACTGGAAGTGGCCAAAAGTAAGCATTTGGCCTCACCTGCATGAAGTGTAATTGAGCAAAGTGCCAAGGAAGAAGAGGTAGACACAGATACTGGGGGGCAAGTCTTTCCCAAACATGTAACCATTCTCTGCTACAAGAAGAACTGAGATGGAGCCTCCACACTGGTGCTGCAGGCATATAACAAAGAGAATCTTTAATTTTCATCATAGCCTGAGATCAAAAACAGAAAACTAAGAAGGCTTCCTATCATTTTAATTTTGTTGTTTTATTCAGCCTTATGTTCTAGTGCAAATCACCAGAATATTAAATGTATTTATTCATATGTATACCATTAAAATAGAGTATAAGTATAAATTATTTTATGTGTCCACCACTATTTTCACCTGAACTTTTCCCCATAGGTGCAGATAATTAAGAATTCATTAGACATCAAAAAGCACTTGAAAGCACAAAGGAAAATTTGAAACATGAATCTTAAAATCTACCACCAAATTGTTATCATTGGGCTAATGAAGGGAAACCATAAAACTACATCTACTTCATTCTGAGTACTCTTCTACTAATAATGAATTGAATTGTGCAAAATGGTAGAATTAACTGTGTTCTTTTAAAGTCAACTCTTTCTAGGTGTAAAGTAAATAAATATAGCTGTGTACCCATAAGTTAAAAGACTTTTTAAATTAAAACCTGATTTCTGGACTCAGTATCTTACAGTCTATTTAAGTTGATAAATGTGTTATTTTTTAGGCTTTTAATAGAAAGAACATGGGTTTTGGAGCCAGTGGTGAGTACCAGCTCTAACACTCACTAATTATGTGAGTTTTGGCAAATCACTTAACTCTCTGAAACTCATCCGAAAAACAGAGAATAATAATTCTTACTTTTGCAGGGCTGTTAGAATTAATTTTTGAGAACAACTAGTTCAATTCGTGACCCATAGTAGCACCTGAGTATGCTCTAGCTATTATTATTATCATTGCACCTTAAGGTAATAAATTTTAAGCACCAAAATAAGTTATGCATACTAACTGCATTGAAAATTAGATATGGGAAATAAAATGTAACCTTAAACAATGGGGAAGGAAGCTCAGGTGACACTTGAGCTGACTTTTAAATTATTGGTAGTGTTTGGATGGAAAAGTGGAGCAGCGAGAACAGAGTAGATTTTAAATCGGAAGTAAATATGAGCTGTTAGGAGAATAAGTGGAGCAACTTGAACAAAGAAACAAATATTCACCCAAATCAATGAAGTAAGAGTACACGTTCACACCATACACAAAAATAAACTCAAAATGGCTTAAAGACTGAAATATAAGTCACAACGCTACAAAACTCCTAGAAGAAAACATAGGCAAAACATTCTCTGAGGTAAATTGTAGCAATGTTTTCTTAGGTCAGTCTCCCAAGGCAATAGAAATAAGAGCAAAAAAAAAAAAAATGGAACCTAATCAAACTTATAAGTTTTGCACAGCAAAGGAAGCCAAAAACAAAACAAAAAGACAACCTATGATCTGGGAGAAAATATTTGCAAATGATGTGATCAACAACTGATTAACGTCCAAAATATACAAACAGCTCATACAACTCAATAACAAAAAAAACAAACAACCCAATCATAAAATGGGCAGAAGACCTAAATACATATTTCTCCAAAGAAAACATATAGATGGCCAATAGGCACATGAAAATATGTTTATCATCGCTAATTATTAGAGAAATGCAAATCAAAACTACAGTGAGGTACCACCTCACACCACTCAGAATGACCATTATTAAAACGTCGACAAATAACAAATGCTGGAGGGGGTGTGGAGAAAAGGGAGCCCTCCCACACTGTTGACAGGATTGTAAATTGGTATAGCCACTATGGAAAACAGTATGGAGGTTCCTCAAAGAACTAAATAGAGTTGCCATATGATCCAGCAATCCCCCTCCTGGGCATATATCCAGACAAAACTACAAATCAAAAAGATACATGCACCCCTATGCTCATAGCAGCACTATATGCAATAGCTAAGACATGGAAACAATCTAAATGTCCATCAACAGTTGAAATGGTAAAGAAAATGTGGTATATACACACTATGGAATATCAGCCATAAAAAAGAATGAAATAATGCCATTTGCAGTAACATGGATGGACCTAGAGATTATCATACCAAGTGATGTAAATCAGAACAAAAAAGACAAATACCATATGATATCACTTATATGTGGAATCTAAAACACTACACAAATGAACATATCTACAAAACAGAAACAGAGTCACAGACATAGAGAACAGATTTGTGGTTGCCAAGGGAGTGGGGGGAGGGAAGGATTGGGAGTTTGGGATTAGCAGATGCAAACTATTATATATAGTATGGATAAACAAGAAGGTCCTACTCTATAGCACAGGGAACTATATTTAATATCCTGTGATAAACCATAATGGAAAAGAATATGAAAAAGTATATACATATGTATAACTGAATCACTTTGCAGTACAGCAGCAATTAACACAACATTGTAAATCAACTCTACTTCAATAAAATTTAAAAAAACAAATATTGAAATGTTCAGGGTATATGTACATATAGATTGCTATCTTGCCTTTAAATACTCTTAGAGATGGATATCAGGATTGTCGATGTCTGAATTTACAAAAAGTTTAGTTTAATAAAAATATTCAATAAGTATATTGAATATTACACTTATTGGCTAAAATGTTATTTTAGAAAACTATTACTAGAACATTTCTGTAATAATAAAAATCAAAAGGTGTGCCAAGCCATTTATAGATGACTGTTATAAGAACATTTGAATAATAGTTTAATTTTTCATATTAACTTTTATAATTTGAACAATATTTAAAATTAAATGGTAGGCAGGATGTATCAAATTTATATTTAAAACACCAAATATAGGTAAGTTTTAGAATTCTTTCACTTTTTAAATTAAAGTGGGTAGAGATGATTGATTGCAGTGGTGTGAATTCTTATGCTTCTGATTCTTTGATCCTAAATCAGAGAGAAGACATATATGAAAATGGACAGATTGAATATGGTATAACTTTCCCTTTCATGAAATGCCTTCTGATAACTTGACTTTAAAGAGATGAGAAGTACATGCAAATAACATTTTGTTTTCTACAAACTGTTACTTCAGAAAATATCTTGCTTAAAATACACAAAATAAAAATAAGAAGGTCTACAACTTGTCATACCTTGCTCAAGTATAGCCATATAACCATGGGTGAAGAAACAAACTAAAAAGTCGCTTAGTTTAAAAAAAGAACATATTTTTAGCATTTATAGCAGTGAGTGTGAAACTGTATTTCAGATCCAGATAACATGTAATTTCAATTCGGCGTCCATTTGCTATCTCCTCTGGGCTACCCCAGTGCCATTCAGTGCCTGTAACTGAGACCACTGAGCTGTTGCATACCCTTGGTATCACACACACACACACACACACACACACACACACAGTGAGGGAATTTAAAGTCTTATTTTTAGGACATGTGAAATAATTTTAACAACTCAAGGGTATTCAAAGTTTGATGGTTAAACAAACAAGCAAACCAGCCTGACATACCACTTTGTATTTTTTTTTAAATTTTTTACTCCACTACATGACTACTTCATCACATCTGGAATGTCCTGTGAGCCAAAATTTCAGTCCCAGCTTGATAGTTCATGAATATTTGAGAGGGGTCATTTTTAGCTCAATGATTTGTACCACAGAAACATCATACTTACATACATTTGTTACATACAAATTAATATAATGTGAGATATTTTATTTACAACCATATTTTCATATAGGAATTAGTGGGCCAAAAGCAGGGAACATTGAATTTACCCTAAACCCATTTTCCATGAGTATATTTATATTTACTAGTAGAAAGAAAGTCTTAAAAAAAAAGTACACCAAAAATGGGGATATATAGCAATGCACCAAATAATTAGGATAACATAAATGTAGGCTTGATTTAAATGGAAAGTTAAATTTTGATTTCTCCTCCTCTTCCTCATTATTAGTATTGGTTATCATACACTGTTTTCTCATATTATGTCTAAGTGAACATACATTGTCAAGCATTGCTTGCTGGACCATCATTTCTTATCTACTCTAAAATATGATGCTATTTGTATATCAAATGAGAAGGGAAAGAAAAATATCAAATCCCAAATTCCTTGTTTGGTGAAAGGAGTAGAAAAGTAGGAATAGAAGGAAATAAGGGTTAGAAGAAAGAGAGAATGAAAGAGCGTGGCAGGGAGGGTAGGAGAAGAGCAAAATAACCTAATTTTGTTTGTGTAGGAAGCTGATCACATCATTCTCTGAAATAACCTGCTTTATAAAGCAGAGGCATTAAAGTGGTGATTCTTGTATTTTAACATTTTAGAAAAGAATAATTAAATAAATGTTAATTACTTCTCATCAAAAAGTAACAAAAATGCTAGATCATTAAACTTTACTGAAAATGCTCTTAAACTCTGGCCTAATAGAATGCTTGACCGCAAGTGTCCTATCGAATTATGTTTGGAGAAGAAGTGGTGGATGAGCAGAGTGGGGCAAGAAGTTACAACAATTTCAGTTCCAAGTAATGAACACAGAAATTT
This sequence comes from Mesoplodon mirus, assembly GCF_964341445.2. Classification (NCBI taxonomy): domain Eukaryota; kingdom Metazoa; phylum Chordata; class Mammalia; order Artiodactyla; family Ziphiidae; genus Mesoplodon; species Mesoplodon mirus. The sequence goes on from NC_138980.1 coordinate 27,029,062, forward strand.
TTTAATCAAGTGCTCTTTCCAGTCTTTTTCCATACTATTTCCTCAAACTTCAAACTCTTCATGTTATTTATTTTTTAAATGGCAATACCTTCACTGTCTTTAACAGAAAATTCACATCACTTGCCACAACATTCATGGACCATCCTAAACCTTCCATTGATACAAAAAATATTATTCCATGTTTTCTGTAAGCAAGAAATTTTGCTAAATTCTATGATTATGAACATGAAAAGACAGTTATTTCCTTCTTAAAGTACACAGTCAAATGAGGAGACAGGAGTAGAAATAAGCAAATTGGTTGAGATAAATTCTTAAACAAACTTTAGTTGCAGTGAAAACAGCACTTAATACCTCTTTGAGCAAGTCTCAGCACAAGTGCTTCCTCTCCTTCAAAGTAACCATTACGTATTCATGCATTCATTCAATAAATATTTATTGAGTTATTACTGTGCCAAGTATTGAGTTAAGGACTGGCAAATATAGCAATAAATTTTTGGTGAATGAAAAAATGTAGTGAAAAAATTGTAGGTTGACTTTCAATACTTTTACATTTCGTTTATGAATCTTACAGAAAGCTTTTTTTATTGAAGTATAGCTAATTTACGGAGTTATATTAGATTCAAGTGTACAGCAAAGTGATTCAGTTATATATATATATACATATATATATATATATATACATATATATATATATATATATATATATTCTTTTTCAGATTATTTTCCATTATAGGTTATTACAAGGTATTAAGTATATTTCCCTGTGCTGTACAGTAGGTCCTTGCTGTTTATCTACTTTATATATAGTAGTATGTATATGTTAATCCCAAACTCCTAAATTCTCTCTCCCCCCTGCCCTCCTGCTACCCCCTTTGATAACCATAAGTTTGTTTTCTATGTCTGTGAGTATATTTCTGTTTTGTAAATAAGTTCATACATATCATTTTTTTTAGATTCCACATATAAGTGATATCATATTACATTTGTCTTTCTCTGTCTGATTCACTTCACTTAGTATGACAATCTCTAGTTCCATCCATGTTGCTGCAAATGGTATTATTTCATTCTTTTTTGTGGCTGAGTAATATTCCATTGTATATATGCACCACACCTTCTTTATCCATTCATCTGTCAATGTACATTTAGGTTGCTTCCATGTCTTGGCTATTATACTAAGTAATGCTTTTATGAATACTAGGTGCATGCTTCTTTTCAAATTAGAGTTTTCTCTGGATATATGCCCAGGATGCAATTGCAGGATCATACAGTAACTCTATTTTTGATTTTTTAAGGAACCTCTAATAATTAGTGAAATTGAGCATCTTTTCATGTGCCTGTTTGTCATCTGCATGTCTTCTTTGAAGAAATGTCTGTTTAAGTCTTCTGCCGATTTTTTGATAAGTTTTTTTTTATTAAGCTGTATGAGCTATTTGTATAATTTGGAAATTAATCTCTTGTTGGAAACATTGGTTGTAAATATTTTCTCCAAGACTGTAAGCTGTCTTTTGTTTTGTTATGGTTTCCTTTGTTGTGCAAAAACTTTTAAGTCTAATTAGGCCCCATTTGTTTATTTTTGTTTTTATTTTCATTACTCTAGGAGATGTATTCAAAAAAATATTGCTGTGATTTATGTCAAAACATGTTCTGCCTATGTTTTCCTCTAAGAGTTTTATAGTATACAGTCTTATATTTAAGTCTGTAATCCATTTTGAGTTTATTTTTGTATATGGTATGAGAAAATGCTCTAAGTTCATTATTTTACATGTAGCTTCCCATTTTTCCCAGCACTACTTGTTGAAGAGAATTTCTTTATTATATATTCTTGCCTCCTTTGTCATAGATTAATTGACCAAAAGTACATAGGTTGATTTCTGGGATTTCTATCCTGATGCATTGATCTATATGTCTGTTTTTGTGACAGTACCATACTCTTTTGATTACTGTAGCTTTGTAGTATAGTCTGAAGTTAGGGAGTGATTCCTCCAGCTCTGTTCTTTCTCAATATTGTTTTGCCTATTCAGGATCTTTTGTGTTTCCACCAAATTAAAAAAAAAAATTGGTCTAGTTCTGTGAAAAATGCTATTGTTAATTTGATAGGGATTGCATTGAACCTGTAGATTGCCTTGGATAGTATGGTCATTTTAACAGTGTTGATTCTTCTGATCCAAGAACATGGTATATCTTTCCATCTGTTTGTGCCATCTTCAATTTCTTTCATCAGCATCTTACAGTTTTTGGAGTACAAGTCTTTTGCTTCCTTAGGTAGGTTTATTCCTACTTATTTTATTATTTTTGATGTGATGGTAAATGGTCTTGTTTCCTTAATTTCTCTACAGAAAGTTTACAGAAACTTGTGGTGGACGGCATGATACATCAGGCAAATTCCCCTTCAAGACTGATAGCTGGTTCCCCCGAGTCGTATGTAGTGCTTTGAGCAGACAGCCCTCAACTGTAGACATTTTGTTATTGCCTTGTCTAAAGAAAGTCGCCTCACAGAAGATGATGCCCTCTTTCCTAGGCAGCCCATATCCAGTGACTAATCAATATGAGGAGATGAAGGCTCAGTCCCTCCCCCAACTATCTTAATCTCAGAGCTCAGCATAGGTTCAGCTGAGGCCTTTGTTGAGACTGCAACCCAGCTTCCTTACTGCCCAATCCTGCTTCCTTCCCTTTCCTTCCATAGATGGGGACTCCAAGAACATATCTTAATAAACCTCCTGCACATCAATATTTAACTCAGAATACACTTCCCAGAGAAACTTACCTGTGGTATAGGCACATCATTTTTTCCCTTAATTATCAATTGTGAGTTTACCATTCAAAATTTCAATATATACTTTAAATATGGCAATGAATTCACAAATCTCTGAATTGGCTCAAAAGAATATGATTCCCAATGGGCTAGAAGAAGCAATTATAAAAGTGTAATAGTTATCAAAGGTTGTCTTTGGGCCTCCCTGGTGGCGCAGTGGTTGAGAGTCTGCCTGCCGATGCAGGGGATACGGGTTCGTGCCCCGGTCTGGGAGGATCCCATATGCCGCGGAGCAGCTGGGCCCGTGAGCCATGGCCGCTGGGCCTGCGCATCCGGAGCCTGTGCTCCGCAACGGGAGAGGCCACAACAGTGAGCGGCCCGCATACCGCAAAAAGAAAAAAAAAAAAAAAAAAAAAAAAAAGGTTGTCTTTATATATTCTACCCCAAATTTAACTGCAGAGATGAGGATAACATAGCTAATGGTCATTGTAATATACCAAAAGTAGTAAATGAGATTTTAACAAATAAAACCCTAAAGTTATAATTGTTTACGATGTCTTCCTTTGTTCTCAATTATTAGCAGTTGAGTAGTATTAGAAAATCCAAATCTCTGCAAATACAATAATTTAAACTTAAAAATTTTAATTGAATTGTAAAACATGTGCAAACCACTAAATGTATTTTTTTGCTTATTCATATTATGGAGGCTACTGTAAACTCGTACTGATTGAAATTTTTGAAAAGCAAAGATAAATAAATACAGGTATGTTCATTTGTTACGTTTACTAATATGAATGCAGAACCATATAGATTATTTCAATAATATCCACCTATTTTGAAATATCTTGCCTTTTTGAAAATAATATGTTGTATTGAAAATTATAGTGGGTAATGAAACAGTACAAATTTTAAAATATACATATCACCAAAAAACCCTAAAAAAATTAAGGCCTGTTTATAGTGCTTTTTTCAAAAATGTTACTACTGTTCATCCCATACTTTATATATATATATATATATATATATATATATATATATATATATATAATTATAATAATTTTTAGAACTGAATTTCACAGTTTAAACCTTCACCTCTAAGGACACTCATAAATTTAATTACTGTTGCTATGTGCTAACTTAAATCCATGTGCTGTGTTTATTGTAATAGAGACGTAAAGGCAAATCTCCATTTCTCTGGATTATTTCTTTCCCTTTGGTCAAACTGTTACCCAAATTTTATTTTAATGTTAAAATTTGCTTCCCTTGAACACCAAAAATTTTTATTCTTGAGTTGCTTTATGATATTTTAACATGTAAATTTTATCATATTTTAAGAGAGAAAATAAATCACCTCAAGGCATTCACCTATTAATATTCTACCTTAACTAAGTGGATTATGGACTTTGAAACTAAGCCTGAATACATCTTAAAAAGGTGCCCAAGCTTAACTATCTTGTTCTATAAATATGGAAGACACTTTGACAATAATTTTATCTCCCTAATACTCATATGGATTCCAATATTGCAGAAAGGAAATGGATTGTAAATGTTGGCAACTGAGCCTAACTATATTTCCATATGTATGCTTTACCAACCACAGGACTTGGAATTCAAACTGTTGTTACAAACCATTTGTTGCTAATTAGAAGCACCTTCATTTTTCACCTTCACAAGTAAAGCTGCAAGAAGCCCAATGTTTGCCTTGCTTATCTCAAATTCCCATTTGGCAGGCAATGTGAAAACTAACTACCAAAGAGCTGTCATATGCCTAGAGTCTTCAAGTTGGCACAACTACTAGCTTTGACCTCAGGGAATTTTCATGTGTGAGCCTTCCTGTGGTTTACCTCTGAGAGTTCTCTCTAAATTGAAAAGAGCAAGAGGGATGGGTAAAACAATAGCTCAACAAGCCAGGTTTATTTTAAGTGGTACAAGAAAACAATTCTCTTGCAGGCCCAAACTGTTTCAACATGGTCTCAGATAATCACACTTACAAAGTAATTCAGGAAGAGCAAGGACACTTAGCTTAACAATTAAAAGGTGTGCTAACAGTGCAACACACACACACACACACACACACACACATACAGACACACACATTCATCAGAATTAACACCCACAAATGTTTCTCTAGACATTGCATCAATCAAAGTGGAAGAAATATAGATCTTGGTAACTATGCCCTATTTATCTTCACATACCATCCAGTGTCATAGGATCACATCATTTCCTGTTAGTTATGGCCACCACAGGAGTTCTGTCTTACTTGCCTCTTTGTAAACACACCACAATGACTGGACCAAACATAAAGGAAATCTAAAATACAGGCTTTAACTAGTAAAAACTATTTATGTATTTCTCGATGCCACAGGGATCTCAATATTTGAACTGTGTAACATGTTCTTTCCACGAATTCTTCTGGAGTATTTTCCATTATTGCTGAATTGGTAGTAGTTTCTGCTTTCACTTAGCGTGGTAGAGAGCCAGAATCTGGTGAGTAAGCTCCCTGCTTCAAGTTCCAGCTCGGCCATCTACTAACTCACTTTGGAAAACTGAATTAAATAACCGTTTGTGTGAGCCATTTGCCTATTGGCCCTCAGATCTATTTCCTGCTCTGCTCTTATTCTGCTTTTCTATAGGAGGAAACTACCTTTCCTAGGCTCCTCTACTTTCTGATTTCTGGGCAAGTGCAGCCAGTGGGAGGAACTATGGATGACTAGAGGACAAATTGAGAGGAAAGAGCCCGATATTTCTCTGCTTCTTGTGGACTCTGGTAGATTTTATGCCTCAAGGCTCCATTTGAACAGCCAGTCACTCACTGGGCACCCATAGGTGCAGACCTATTTTTGTTCTGCAAGGCAGCCCCAGATCCAGATAAAGGTACCATCTCTCTGCATCACTCTGGAGTTGGAGGTAGCTTCTTCTCCCATTATTTATGTAATCAATTTCCTTTATTAAATCCCCTCTTTTTAAATACATGGAGAGATTCCTATTTCCCTGATTGGACCCTGACAGTTATAGCTATATACCACTGCTTCATGTCCCCATCTATTAAATTAATAATAATAAGGAACCTACAGACTAATTTTGAGAATTATTAATGCAGTTGTTCTCAAGATTCAGGTTGCCCCAGAATCATCTAAACAGCTTGTTATGGAGCTGATTTCAAGGCCTTACCCTCAGAGCTTCTGATTCATTAGGTTTAAAGTGGGGCTCCCAAATTTTGCATTTCTAATAAGTTCCCAGGTGATCAGGTGCAGCTGGTCTACAGACCACACTTTGAGAACCATTGTGTGTAAAATGCTTCCCTCATTATAAGTACTCGATGAAGTTCTAAGAATTAGTACTGACTGTCATCTTATAATTTTCTTTTATCCTTCCATTTATGGTTGTAGCCAGGATTTGAAGAAATTCTCAAATTCAGAATACACAAATGAATCTGAATATAATGAGGGAATTCTATGTATATGTATTGGTGTAATTTTATGTAGGATTGAATTGTTCAAACTTTTTCTTTTGAGTGTGGTGGTTATATGTATCTTTTTATATAGATGGACAGACAGATGGATAAGTGATAGATGATAGATAGATAGATAGATAAATAGATAGAAATAGGGAAATATATTTTTTGCTTGTACATACTGAACATGACCAGTAAAATCTTCATATTTAATAGAGTCCTTTTGCTGAAATTAAGACACAAGTTTGGGTTATATGCAAGGAAAAACTTTCTCCTACTAAAGAGAGTATACTGAATTTTTTTTAAAAAGTATTATTATTTTATGTGTGACCTATTCCAATACGTAAAACAACATGTCATTTAAAAAACGTCTTAGTTTATTATTAGTAATAAGTACTACACAATTCACTACTGTATGGCTATCCTGAAGTGGAGTATCCAGTTTTAGAGGCTGAGCGTATCTTTGTCCTGCAACTCCAGTTTCAAATACAAAACACTTGTCTTACTTGCATTTCAATAAATATGGAAAATCCCTTATACTCATACAGCTAATTAAATAAAATTGATTGAAATGGGGATACGTAAATATATATACCTTTTATATATTTATATATCTAAATATCAATATATATGTCTATCTTAAAGCTCTTTAAAATGCAAAGGGGACTTAAAGGTATATAGAAACCAATCTTATTATAGATTTCTTTTAGATTTGGGGTATTTTCTCCCATTCTAATCTTTACAGCTGACTTATCTATAACTAATTGACAGAAATTATTTTCTTTTAACCTAAATTTTACCTCAAATAAAGTTTTTACCCAAGATTTTACCTTAAGTTGTTTTTCCTAAAATCAAGGTTTTGTTCCAAATCGTCTATTTGGTTTTAATAGAAACAACTCTTCTCTAATTTATGCTGTAATATTTCATTGATTTATACACAAAATAGGAAAAGGAGGAAAGACTTTAGAAACAATTGTCACTGACCCTTCTCACTCATACAGTTCTATTGGTGAGATAACGATAGTGTGAATTTGCTATCATGTAGTCCAGTCACTAGTGTTTGGTAGCTGTAGTTTTCCATTGCTGTGTAAGAAATTACCAGAAATTTAGCAGATTAAAACACCATATACTTGTTATCTCACAGGCTTCATGGGTCAAGCATCTGGGACAGGTCAACTTGGTCCTCTGTTTAGGGTTTCACAGAGCTGAAATCAAGACATTAGCCAACTACATTCTCATTTGGAGTATCCACAAGAGAGGGCTCTGATTCCAAGCTCACTGAGGTTGACAGAACTCATTTTCTTGTGGTTATATGACTGAGGTCACCGTTTTTCTGCTAGCTGTCAGCCAGGTATTGCTCTCAACAACCAGAGGCCACACACTGTCCCTTGTCACCTGGCTGTCTCCATACACAGTTCAAACCATGGCTCTTTGCTTCTCCAAAGCCAGCAGGAGACTCTCTCATGCTTTAAATCTCCCCTTTCAGGAAGGTCCAGCTCCTTTTAAGGGCTCACCTGATTAGGTAAGGCCCACCCCCAGATAATTTCCATTTTGATTAACTAACAGTCAGTGATTTGAGACCTCAATTCCATTTGCAAAATTACTTTACTTTTGTCCATATTGCAACCTAGTCACTGGAGTGAAATCCATCATAGTCACAGTCCTACCCATAGAGAAGGGGAAGGGATTGTACTGGACATGTACACCAAGGGATCAGAATCTGAGGGTCATCTCAGAATTGTGCCCACCACAGTGTCTATGAACATGAGTTAGTTTGATTTACAGAGCTAGGGGAAAGTGTTGATTAATCTAGCAAGTGGGATAATGAAGGTGGCTGAGAGTTTGCATTCTAGTTATATTTAGATGGTATTGCTGATTTCTTATGGGACACTGATAACCATATACATAATTATTCATAATAGTTATCAGGGACTCCAAAAAAACTCCCACAGAGATCATAATTTTATGTTAAAATATTATTTTAAAAATTGTGAAAAGCTAAAATCGTCATTTAAAAGATATAGTAAAATGCTAATATGAGTGAATATAAGTTGGCTAATGAATATAGATATATTTATTTGTATATCCATTTTCTATTAGTTTTCTTTTGCATAGGCAAATTGTAGAATACTCTGAACCAGGGCTAGAAACCCTGGTTTCTATTTTTCCCCTCCATACTAAGGTCTCAAGAGTTATACTCACACTAACATTCCCCAGACAATTGAATCAAAGGAAAGTAAGTGACAAATTCTCTAATTTAGGTAACAGATTTGAAAAGTCAGCAGAATCTCTCTCCCTCTCTGTCTCTCTCTCTGATCTCGTGATTCTCATTTGGTAAGGAAACTTTTCCTAATATAAATTCCCTGCTGGTATCCCTTGCCACCCCTCTCTATACCTTGTTCTTATGACCTTAATTTTTTTGTGCTCCATGGACTTGTGACCAAAACTTATGGAATGATCCTCCCAAATATCTGGAGAGCAGCTACAAATCTCATACATAGGGAGAACCTATGAAATGGGAGCCAGATTGAGCTGGCTTCAAATTTTAGCATCACAAATTTAATTGACTGTAACAATTTACTCAATTTTTCTGAATTTCAAAATTAAGATAATTAGACACAGAGTATTATTTAGAAAGTATCTATCAAATATTTAATAGTTGAATACAATTTACTACTATTTTCAGTCAACTTTAATTTTAATAGAGCCTGTTTCTTGCTAAAAGTATATAATATATATATATGTTTTAATACTGTTTGGACTATTGGGCCCATATGATGCTTCTGTGAAAGAAAAAGGAAAACATAGTAGTAAACGTTGGGGAAAAACTGTATACTCAACAGTGATGGAAGAATCATGATGAGCTTTTGCATAATAAGACTGATATGTCTTACAGTAAAGATAAATGTTTATGATTTTTCTAAAACTTGCTAAAATTCCACAGGACAAGCTTAGGGAAATGTTTTAAAACTATTTTGAATACCTAAAGTCTAATAGAGATTTATTCAGTTTTCTCGCCAGACCTAAGGAAAAAGATAGAAACGATTCACACAGCAAGGGAAGAAATAGAGTCACTACAGGTAATAAACAAAGGGAAGATGTGGCTTTGATTTGCTCACATGGCAAGAGGTGATCATTATTACTGTCTTTCAGCGATAGTAAATATCATCAGTGACATTAAGGATAATAGATTATTGAAGAAAAATAAAGCATATTTGCCATTATCTAAACTCGGTGATACATTGCAACATGTTATGGCTTCGTCTTACTGTAGAAATGTCTAGAATCTGGCTCTATGGAGCAAACAGGGAGGGGGTGGGGGCAGACATCTGTACCTCCAGCAGTAAAACAAAGGAGAGCATTGTAAAGATCTTTTTGGATAATTACCATCATGCTTAGAGACTAGTGAATGGAATTGCTGATGAGAACGCTAGTCGACAGATAGGAAAACAAAATCTGTTACATGACAGAAGAGGAGGGCAGGCAAACATTTCATAGAGTGGTCAGAGGAGGTTGGAGGGTAACATTAAGAAAAAAATAGACCTTGTTTATGATGTCCAAAGCTGTCCCCTGGGGTACAGTAACACATTCAAGTCGAAACTTAGAACAAAATTAAGTGCTTTAATTTATGCTGGAATAAATCTAATTCCTAACACTTCCCCTGTTATGTCCTAGACCAAATACCAGGACAGCCTTTCTCCCTCAGTCACATTGTTTTTTGCCTGTTGTAAGGTGGCAAGGTAAAGTAAAACTAGTAATGATTGATAAACAGATGAGTCATCTTGTAAACCTTTCGAACGTTCCAGAGCCACAGTTTTCCACGTGGCAAATGAGTATTACATATCTCTTTAAAGTCATGTGTAAACTCAAATGTGCAAACATGTGGTGTTATTGTAAGTCTGACAGACTTTGATGTTTGACGTAGGCAGCCTGGGCCCTACCCACTGATTTGGGCTTTGTTTGGACCTTGCTTCCATCTTTGGTCAAACAAATTTGTTACCAGCCCTGAGACATGATATATTGGATAGACAATTGCCCCAGATAACCAAGAATGTAGGTTTTATGCTTGACGAATCTGAGCTATAGAGATAAGAAGAATCTTTCCCAACTGGGTGGTTCACCTAGTACATGATAACTTAAAGCTTAGGTTTTCTGATGGTCTAGCTTATGTTCTTCCCACTGTACTCCCGTGTCTCAGGGGGAGTCAGTATGGACAAACACCAATGTTAGGTGCAGCCCTTTTGAGCAGTATATTAAAGATGGGATACTATGTCAGGGTGGATCTTAAGGGAATGGAAAAGAAGCTAGTCCTGCAAGGACAGATTCTCCACAGAGGAGAGAGAAGAAGACATTTCTGGAAATGGAAAAACCTTTAACAGAAGAACATGTTAGGAGACTCCCTTCACAGGATTTGTGTGAGGAGGGGTGAAAAATCATGATAGAGAATTGGGAGAATTAATAATAATGATGACCTTTTTTTTAGTGTACACTCACTATATGCCAAGTGTTATATGAATATTATTTCATTTATTCCTCCCCATAAACCAATGAGAGAGGAATTATTATTCTGATCAGGAAACTGAGGCTCAGAGAGTCTCACGGTCACGCTGATAGGAACTTTTTATAAACAAACCCATGACATACTCTGTACTAATGCTATTCTAAGCTCTTTACAAATACCAAGTAATAACCCTTGTAGCAGGATTATGAGGTAAGTATTTTTATCCCAAGTTTACAGAGACATTTCCAGCAGGTGGTAGAGTCAGGATTCATGCACTCAACCACTGTGTTATGCTGTCTGGTAGGTAATGGAGCTGGAATGCACATTTGCCTCAGTCTGACCCCAGGGCAGAGGCTCTGAAAAACTAAGGTTTATGTCATTCCTTAGTTTCAAAAGTCTACAAATACAAAGGCTATCGAAGAAGTATGAAAACATTGCTTTAGATGTATGATTGGAACACTTTGGTAGGTAAATGACAAAATATTTTGTGACACTGTGTTTTTAAATTATACAGTCACAAATAGACTCCATCTTTCTGTATCTTGATGTTTGTGCCATAATTATAACTGTAACAATGAATTATGATTGCATGTTTACAATGCTTTGGGTACTATGGAAGTATTTTTGTGTTTTTCCTCAATTAAATTCATACAACAAACCGCAATAGGTACAACTCTCACTATTTTCCAGATAAAGAAATTTAGATAAAGGGAGATTAAGTAATTTTCCCAAGGTCACACAGCTAGTAGTAGTTGGTAGATTTGCACCTAACCCCAGGCAATGTGACTCCTGAGCCGACATCTCTAAACCCCTAACGTACAGTATGGCCATGATCATGATCCCCCAACATGTTTGAGCCCCTTGTCTCTATGCATCAAACCCACAAAGCCAGCCCACACCTCCCCTCACCTCCATACACACAGACTTTCTTTTAATTAATGTCTGTTCCTGCAAATGATTCTCCATGGTACTTTTTAATCAAAATGAAAACACCTCAACCAATAGGGAAAAGAAAATTTATATATAATGCGACTGAAACCGTGATCATTTTCTGGTTTATAATTGAACCTCCAGAAAATAATCATAAAGAAAGTAATACTTTGTAATTCAAAAATTAACTAACATAATATTTGCATCTTTTCTGGGTCCTAAAGGGATGTGGAATCATAGTTCTTTTGTATTAAAAGATATTTCCAAATATTAACCGTACCATTGGTATTAATTAGCATATTATATACATACACACACAGAGTACATGTATATATACATGTATACATGTAGAACATATAGAAAGTACTTGTAGAATATACACATGTAGAACAAAGGAAAAGACATACTTGATTGAGGTTTATTAAAGGTAATGTGCAAATTCCCCATTTATATTTACACATGACTCATTTTTTAGTCTAAATATATGTTGTTTTGGATACTCTGTAAATGCAACTCTTACTGTAGTTCTAACAATAGCTCTAAATGCATCATTGCCACATTAACTCAGAGTATACACATAAGAATAGAGTTATGTTCACTCCTCTCGCCTTCCTAAGGATGTACTGCAGTAGTGAGAGGAGCTGGCCGTGGAATAGGGTCTCCTCTGCACCTCGTTGTCGCTAATATGTCTTAAGATCCTCTGAAAATGTATTGCACATGAAGAAGGAGAGTAAGGAAGTTGTTAGGGGACAAGACTAAGAAAAGAAGCTGAAGGTTAAGATGATGATAAGAAAGTTGGTGAGGGAAAAACACATATAATTAACTCTGCAATTCAAGAGCACAGCATACTCCGGTAGCAGAGGAAATCATGTGAACAAGAAAGGACTATAATAAAATTAACTAAAACGTTTTTTTGCCATTGTGTGAACTGTTTTAAAGAAAAATGCATATCCCCTGGTAGTTTGGGTGGAAAGTTGAAGATTTATAGGGAATACCTTCTCTGTTTCTATCTGTATACTTTTGTTTATTCCTACTTGCCTCTGTACAAGAAAACTTTGACACTGAACAATGGCCTCAACAAACTTTTTACAAGATTTTCTTTTTAATATAAAAATACAGTAATCCAATAACACAAGATTGATAAACTGTCAATGGACACAAATCACTCCTCTTCCTCACTCCTGGGATTGAAAACCGTTAACTTCCCCAGCGTCTGCTCCCACCCAGGCAGTCAGATTCCATCCCCATCCTGGTGTGGAATCTGATCCCGTAATATATTAGAAAGTTGCTTCATTCTACTAACATTTCTTTGTAATTGGCAATGTGTCTTACATGGCATAAATTATCAGTGCTTATCATGAATTGCTTTCCTTTCACCAAATTGCATCTTGACGGATCCAGACAGTTTGAGTAGTTTCCATTACCTGATCATCAAAACACTTATTTGTATTAAAAACAAAGAGCTTTTTAATTCAGTGGTTTATATTTCCAGAGCTGAGGTTCTGTGCACATTCTGAGGTGTGGACGCGGCGAGGGGACAATGGCAGATGCTAAGTTCTATCAGCAAAGTGATCTCACAGGCTGGGACTCTGCAGCTGGAAAGTATGGCGCTGGTGAAATATTCTGACACTGTAAATTTCAAGTGTCCTTGTACTGTGACTGCCAGAAAGTTAAAAATGTTAAATAATCTCTCAACTTGCCCTAGAAACTCAAGTTGGCTTATTAAAGTTCTTTTCCCCCCGTTTGAAAAACTTCTTTGTTTCACTAACGGCAAGTCTCCTGTGTTTTGTAATGTTGTTATTGAACAACTTTAACGATTTGCTGAGGACCTCATCTAGAGGTGTTATCAAGTAGCTCGAGATTAGAAACGTATGGTGGTGGAGGCTCTCCTAGAATAAATGAAAATATTTTATTCAGCTACCGAAAAGGGTCTCCAGAGATCAAATTAGAAGCTAGCTGTGAAGGGAGATGTTGAGGCATGCTCTGGAATTATTTATCAGCATTTTCTGCTTGTGTGAGAATAAGCAGACATTAAGTTTAAATTAAACAAAGGGGGAAAGAAAACAAGTTTTTTCAGTAATTTGACTGCTAATGATATTTCTGAATTATTCTCAGCTTAATAATTTAAGCAATTTGCAATGATAATAATTGTTCCTGCTAAAGATCCAATAGTGTCAAATTTTTTTTCCTTTTTGCCAAGATTAACACCCTTTAAAATCTTTAATGGACATGTAATTGAAGATTTATTGTGGGCTTTGTTAATTTTTAAATTTGTTTTCTTCTTGACATTTCTTTTAATTTAATTTTATTACATTCATCAACAATTTGAGAAACTAACTTAAAAGTCCATTAAAAAGGAATAAATGTTCTTTATGTTGCACTTGTTTGTCTTTATTTATAATGAGGCTGAGCTTGTAGATAGACTAAATGTAGTTTAATTATTACTTTCAACATTAATGTGCCTTTCTCATGCACTCATTGAAAATAAGTATGCTTTTAGGGTTTGTTGGAAAGAAGTAAACTGTTAATATGGGGTTGCAATCATCCCTTAAATAATTAAATAAAAAACCAGACCATATCCCAAATTAACACACAAGCTTGTATTTTAAATAACATCTAGGTGATGAAGTTGTGTTAAAAGCAATTAAACTTTGTTCTTAAAACTGTGTGTTATCACAAATAATCAGTAATTGAAAATATTTTCATGTGAAATACAGCAGCTTAATAAACTAGAAACTGAAACCCTAAGTGCTATGGGACTGCTTTTCATACTGAGGAAATATAAATATATAACTCGACATTTTGTCAGCCAGTAAATTGTATTTCCTGTGTCCTGAACTAAGTCACCATATCAATCATCTACACAGAAATGACCAGGACTGTTAAAGCTCCCCCTGACATTGTTTCAAAAGTGAAATGCCTGATGGAAATGATAATCTTTCTAGAAACTCATGTTGCATATTTAAATGTTTTGGGTTCATATAAAATATTTTTTAAAAGGATTCGGTTATCTGTTCTCAAATAATTTCCATTAACTTATTCTTAATTCTTGTGACAGAATTAAATTGTACCTTAAATTTTTTTAAGGAGTGAAAAGAGAAGAAAAAAGAAAAAAAAAGTGAGCTAAGCTGAACTGAGGATTCAATAAAAGCATAGTTCTCTCCTGGCCAGAGGAAAAAATTCTTAAAATTTGAAAAAAAACTATATAGTAATATACATATTGAATATAATTTGTTAATTCCCCATTTGTGTGATTCGAGAGAGTTAATTTGGTGTAAAGTTTTCTTAATCTGAAATGCCACAAATGTTAATGACTTTTAAACACTTTGAAGTGACATTCTCAACCCTGTGCTCATACTTTCTCAGGGCTTGGGAATCAAATAATTACAAGATGTGGCATTAAAACAGTCAAGAAGGCAATGTAATACTGTGAATTAAAATGAGAAAGAGGACTCAGTTACTGCCATAAAGGAAGGGAACAATTCAAGTAGACATTATTAGGAAAAATATAGCAAATGATTTAATATTAGTTTCTTTCAAAATATTCTCCAGTATTTTTACATTTATATCTGCTTGTGTTTTTACCTAAACTGCTTAATTTTCTGAAATTCCAGATATTGATTTTTCATAAATTTTGTCTAGTAGTGACAAAAGTCCCTCAGATTACCCCCAAAACATATATTTGTATTACATGTCTTCTTTATAACTATATTGTTGGTATATTATCTCTTTCAAAAATATAAGCAATTGCTTTGCAGCCTTCATTCAGGTAGTGACAACTACTTCTGAATATTTTCTACCTATTTCTTCAATAACGTATTATGTGGCTTCCCCTTTTTCCCTTTACTTATCATAGCGCCTGTTGCTCCAATAATTCAATAATTCTGCTCCTGATGTGCAGAAATTCCAACAAGGTCATATTCTTAGTATTCATGATATAATTGATGAACTATTATGCACACCACCATTAATAGGACAGTACTGGTGAAGGATGGGCTTGAAAAGCCATTGCAGATAGCGTCAGCATGCTGGATAAAAATTTAAGAGAGAATTTTATTGGTTTTAACTATTGTATATATATATTTATTTTGAATCCTTAGATGTGAGGTACTCCTCCCATGATAACCTTACTAATACATATGCCTATGTGTTGTGTCTAATTTATGACCCACAAATCCTTTCTTCTTCTCTATCTAGCTGTCTAGATTCCTTGTTCCACCTCTTTAACATTTTAAAATTATTTTTCTATATCTTTCATCCCTTCCATCTCATCTCAGGACTTTTTATCACATCTGCTTGAAGAAAACCCTCCCTATTTCAATCCAACTGTCCCTTTTATCCATAACTGTATCTGGGATGCTGAGGATTGAGGGATGTGGAGGTGGGGAACCACACAATCCAGCTGGTTGATGCCATTCTAATTCAATTGTCTCCAGACTCTTGTAAACCTTCCTTTCACACTTTCTTGTTTCAATTTAAATCTTCCCTACTCTCCTCAAATGTTTGGGGCCATCATTTTTCCCCTTATTTTGACAGATGAATAGATTTGCACTCCATAGAACTCAGTACTAGGGAACTCTCTCTACATCTCATCACTAAAATGCAAACTTTCCTTTCTTCCATCCCTCCTATTACAAATGAGGATGTGTCCTCCCTTGAGCTGAAAGATTATCTATATCTGCACCAGATGCCCACCCTTCCTGCCTTATCAGAAAACTGAATCCGCTTTCCCATTTTACTGACTTCTACCTTATGGCATTTAGATATACTAACTCCTCTTTCACCTTAAAAAGCAAAAAGTAAACAAATAAAAATCTTCCTCTACTTCAGGTTTCCCTAGTTACAATTCTACTTCTCTCTTGTAAATGTCTTCATATATTTCTCATCTACATGCTGCCTCCTCTTCCTCATCCCCATTCACTCCTCCAGAAACTTCAACATCCCCCAAACTCCACACAAAGTATGCTCTCACCCAAATCACCACTGACGGAGTTATGCTACATTTTACAGACACCCCTCAGTCCTCCTCCTGCTTCATCCCTCCACATTATTTGACAACATAGACTAATCCCTTCTTCTAAAATGACCGCTTCTCTTTGTCTGCCTGATACTTTATACTAGGGGTTGGCAAACTATGACCCACAGGCCAAATTTAGTCCATCACCTGTTTTTGCAAATAAAGGTTGATTGGAACAGAGCAATACTCATTTGTTTATGTATTGTCCATGACTGATTTCAGAATCTGTGGCAGAACTGAGTAGTTGGGACAGAGAACAGATGGTTCACAAAGCCTAAAATATTTACAATCTGGCCTTTGCAAAAAAAGTTTATCTGCTATATTTCATGACACTTAAAAATGATCTCTTTAACTACTGCAGCTTGGTCTCCTTACTATGTTTCCCTTTCTTATTAGATCTTTTAAATGTTCACATTTATCGAGGTTATCCAGTAGGCTCTGTCTTTTTGTTAATCTACACAGTCTTTCTGAAAGATGCCATCTGTAATATGGGATCATCATATACTAGCTGGTCTATATGCTGACAGCTCCCAAATGTGCATATCCAGCCCAAACAACTCTTCAGAGATCCAGAAACATATAACTTACTACACGTGTCCTTCTACTTAGATATCTTCTAGGCTTCTAAAAATCAACAAATCCATCTGACCCACTCTCCAACCTGCTCTTCATTTGTCTTCGGTCTCACTAATGAGCCTCACTCAATTAGTTGAGTCATAAACTAAGGTCTAATAATGGCCTTCTCTTGCTTTTTATATCTAATTCATCAGAGTATGTTTCTAGTTATCATAATACCATAGGTCATCTCCATCTCTAGCATGGATTATTTCACAAGCCAACTAATGTCCTCTCTGTCCAATCTTTTCAACTTGTCAATCAGCATGTTCATTACTCAGCATACACTCTCTTTTCTCCTCACTTCTACCCATATTCTCCTACCTTACACACACACACTTCAGTTGACTAACTCCTGACTCAGACTTCTGTTTTCATTTTCAAAGACTTCACTGCCTCCACAAATCCCTCTAGACTATGTTGCTGTCTCTTTTTATGTTCCTCAACTACTCCATGTTTCACCTTTTCATAATTTTCACACTTCATTCCCTTTACTGTACTCTAATCCCAGGACAGAGATTGTGTCAACCTTCTTCAATATAGTCTATTCAACAAGTTGCACAATATTTGGCTTAACCTAAATACACAGTAATTGAATTAATGAATTATAAGTTTTATGAATTTGGAGAATCATTTATACCTAATATGCTTTCTGAATCAGGTAGTGAGTACTTAAATAATTTAATATTATGAGTAGTCTTTATTTCAATTCTTACCTTCAGTCCTTAAAATAGAAGGAAGCATGTGTCATCTGGTGCCACTTATCAAAATGACCAATTCTGAGTATAAGCAGTGTTGGTCTGTGTCTCTTACAGAAGAAATATCTTTACTCATAGATCCTCCGCTCTTTGTCAAGGTGTGTATATAGGGCTTTTGTGTACACAAAAGAGTGATTAACTGTTCTGTTAGGTGCTGTGGGGCAATATGATGCTGTGAGAGAAAATGTCAGCAATTATAAATTTGAAAGCAATGAATTTGCATTTTCCAAAGCAACATGGATGTGTATAATCACTATGTTGTGCATTTTAAAATATCATTGTCTTTAATGTATTTTTTCACCAATCTTAAGTGTTTCACCAATCTTATAAGTGTAATCAATTGACCAGTCACTGTACAGTACAACCTAAAGTCATGGGGAATATTTAATATACAATAATTTATTAATCAGTCAGAAAGGTTAACAGTAATGGATTTCTCCTCTGCATAAGAAACTTACATATTTTTACATTATCACATGCTGTCTGAATGTTTTTCCTTAGAGCAGCAGGTATCGTAAGCCACAAGACCCTTAATTCTTTGCTGGAAAAATGCAGGCCATTTCAAGTTATGGATATGATACAAAAGCATCTTTGTTTTTCCAATTTTTATAGTTTATCCAATTTTCATGATGAAATTTCAAACCTGGAGCAAGAGGGACATGTAATGAAAATTGGGGCAGACTCCTAACAGGAACCAAGTGAATAGATCTCTTGTACAGCTTCTTATTGAGAATGAATTCTCCATTTACCAAGAGAGACAGATTGAAGCATTTCTTGGCAAATTATTCTCTTCAGTGCTGTGTCAAATGAAATACTTGAACAAGTACAATTCCACATCCTACTCTTGATGCGAGTCTAATGTCACTATATTTGGAATGAAACATTGCTCAGAAGTTGGTAGCATAAATGTTTTCATTTTTAACAGGTCTCAACTGTTTCTCTTCTCCCGCATTTCTTGCAAATACTATGCCTCAGATTCTTATGGGAAGAATCTAAAGAGAATCATTTTCCATTTCCACCTCATCTTTGTCTGTGAGCAACCAGGTTAGAGGTATCTATTAAGAAAAAGCCCCAAGCTCTGAAACATATTTTATTGATGTGGTTTTAATTCATAGAAGACATTTCAAGAAATGTTGTGTAGCCTAATGACAGAAAAGGAAACAAAAATTCATCATATTAATATTATTTTTCTGCCAGCAGAGTAACAAAGCACTTGAGGAATCCAGACACATTGGGTATGCCATGAGAGAGTTTCTAAGAAATGGTGTAATAGTGTCCACATATTTATGACAACACTCAAACTGTTGCCAGCCTGACTTTTCTGGTATGCTGACTTTGTCACCCCAATCTTCATTTCATAAAACATCACCTCTTCCTGTTTCCCATTCTAGAAAACTGAAATTCTTCTGCTTGGCTTTCAGAGCTCCTATGCTCTTACCTAAAGTAGCCCTTTCTTCACCCTTGTGGAACTCTTGCATGTCCCCAAAACAAGTTATGAATTTTAGGCAGAGGAGATCAATATGGAAGGGAAATTAAAAAGAAGGTAGATGTGGTACCTAACCATAATTGGAAAAACATACACTTAGGAAACAGGGAAATTTGAACTTAACCCCAGTTCAACCAGTTAGTAAGATTAACCTCTTCTAAAGAAGACACCATAAGCCTGGAGATGACAATATCTAATTTAGGCAGGCACTGTTGCTAAGTAAGGAAACATCCCTTCCAATCCTCTCACCTGTCTTCATTATAGGATTCTAAAAATGTTAACCACTCCTTTTCCCAGACCCTTTTGTCCCAAGGGGTGGCTATGCAAACAGTCCTAGCCAATAAGATACAAACAGAAATCTGCTTGGCAGCTCATGGAAAGCTTTTGTTTCCCTTATCCTAGAGATAGATGTCACTGGCCTCCTCTTCATTCTTGCCTTGAACATGGGCAGAAGCAGATATATTTTGACCATGAGATCATGAGATGGCATGCTAAGGAAGAGGGTGAAATGGAATGACAGAAAGAGACAACATTTATTATTTATTGAACTGCTATAATAGCACTGAACTCCTTACCCCCAGACTTCAAGTTATGTGACAAAAAAACCTTCTTATTGTTTAATGACCATAATTCAGATCCAGTTACTTGTAGCCAATGCATTCCTAACTGACATAATAACACAAATACTCTTCATTCATGGCACACTTTGTGTCCTAGTAATTTATTCATAGCACCCTTAGGCCAAAAACAACATCTAACAGGTTCTGTTTTTTTTAACTAGTTAAGTACCGAAACGTAATGCATATTTACATCCTAACAACTTACTACATATTGCGGGTAGCACAACGTCTTAAACTTTGGAATCAAAAGTTTGATTGCAAAGATAATAAATACGGCCACCATCATTTCCTGTTCCACGTGGAATTTTGTGACATTTTATTTTTATTATAGTAACAACTGAGAACCTAGTTTCACAATGATATGATGTCAGTGAACCATATGATGTCATTATAGCAATCTAATTCAAAACTGTGAACTGTCTTGAGATAATGGTTGGTACAGGGACCAACTGATGTCACTGTATTTCCTTCAAGAATTACCTCCATTACCTTTGTGAGTTTGCCTTAGGAACCACAGCCCTAACTTTTACAAGTGCTGTGATGAAAAGAGAGTTAATAAATGTAAATAATAAGTGCACTAGCTGGCATATAATAGTTGAGCAATAAAGTGTAGCTGCTATTATTTGTAGTATAGTTCTTAACAATTTTTGGACACATTTTCATGAGTATCTCCCTATAAACCAACAATTTCAATCTCTGAGAATAGAAAATACACTGTTCCTTGTTATTCTGTACATGAACAATATATCACAACAAATGAGGAGCTTCGTATTTGATGGATTTCACAAAAATACATACAGATACACATCAATGCAAAAGTGAAAGCAGCTGCTGGGAGACAAGGATCCAGTATGGCAAATCAAAATACAATACTACAAATATACTATTACCCTAAGCTAATTCACTGGTTAGAATTTCATCATAGCATTATATTCATGAGTATCTCTTGTTTACCTGACACACAGGAGAGGCTTCAGATCAGAAATGTATAAATATAAATAATATTTCTTGCCTTCTATGAGCCCACATTCAAGGATTTACTATCTCATGGTTGGATTTGCCATTCTGCAATTATTCTTTCACTTCGCTGTCTTTTCTTCTCCTTAATTTCCCTCCTGGATTACTCTCTCATTAGAACAACATAATTCTGAAAGGTGCTGTAAATCTTACTTACCCTGTTTGTGTCTGTATAGTCAAGGCACTGAAGATAGCTGTTCTCTTGCTCTTTGTGCATCTCCTGCTCGACCAGTCCCAGCTTCACCTACACCCTACTCACGTAAACATTTTTGCTCCTTGCCCCAGCTAGGGATTCTTCTTTTCCTTAGGCCAGAATGGCTCCACATGTTAGTTTATTATAGGAAAACATCTACCCTCGTGATGATCATTAACCTGAGGGGCTGTGAGGGATCTGTCCCAGCTGCTGGCTTCCCTGGTAATTGATGAGGCAACCTGATGTCAATTCTCCCTATAAATGGTAGCCTCCTTCTCCACCAGGTAGCAAAGATTCCTGCTATGGTCTGCCTGCCATCTTCTGTACAGGGTGAGGTGTTCCTCCAGGACCTTTTCCTTCAGACATGTAAGATTCCCTATCCAATAAGCCGTTGATGTATCTGTCACTGCCTCTGGACTCTTTCTTTGATCTCAAGGCTGGGCAAGGCTTTCAGGACACCCAGCATTGTCCTTCACAGCTAAATTTGAGTGTAGGTCACCTTAGTACAGTACAACCTCAGGGGCCCTATCCTCTCTCCATTCAATGTGAATGGTGTTCCCTTCAATGTTGGTTTGTTGTACTTAAGCTTAATGACCAACATCTTTCTTGAAGATGGACCTATGCCAACATCAGAAACCGGAAGCCAAGTCTTTTTGTTTTTCCAAGCTAAATTCTTGCTGCTGTTAACTGGACAAATGACCCAGTTATCCAACTGAAACTGAGAAAAAGATTGGTCCTGTTTGTGAAAAAGTATTAGATAAGTAATAAAATCCAAAGTAGCAATCAATGATGCAGGGTGATGGTAAATTGCAAACCTGCTCTCACTCAAGTTAATGACTCCAGGAAATAACAGTCTATCTGTCACAGAAGCATTCAAGGTCACATACTGGATACTTAATGTAAACTGAAGGTCAATTTCTTTGGAGCAGGAGATGTAGAGAAACATAAGACTCTACTTGCCAAGGTCACAGTTTGCTTGCAGAACTTCAAGGTGTTTCCTGAATCAGTAGGAGATAAAAGGGGCCATTTCCAAAGAAGCCCCAGAAACAAGTCTTTTGAAGACTGGCTAGAAAGATTGTGCGAGTCAACAAAGTCATTATCTGGGAAGCAAATGCCTCAGGAGGCCCAACCAATGGGATATGAAGCAATATGAAAAAGATTAGTTCTGTTTGTGAGAAAGTATTATATATAATGAAGACCAAAGTAGTGACCGATGATGCAGGGTGATTGTAAACTGCAAACCTACTCTCACTTGTACTTGTATGAATTACAGTTGACCCTTGAACAACAGGGAACTACATGGGTTTACTTATATGTGATTTTTCTTCAGTAGTAAATACTACAGTATTACATGATCTATGATCAGTTGAATTCAAGGATATGGAAGAACCATGGATACAGAGGGCCAACTATAAATTATAGGCAGATATTTCACTGTGCAGAGGGTCAGCGCCCCTAACCCCACTGCTCAAGAATCAACTATCCATATAATCCATTTAGGAAGTGCTATAGAAAACAGATACATCAGACCTACAAAATGCAATCTCCTTTGCAGCATTTTCAAATGTAAGTAATAAAAGTCTATATTAACTCATTATCTTCACTTCCTAATTTCCTTCCACAGGCAAATTACTCTCTCATTTGAGATTGATAGGTGATATGAGCATAACAAGTAACTCAAGTTGGCTAAAATTGGTGTTATTCAATTCTTATCTTTTAGTTCTTTTAATTCCCCCATCCCTTGCTTCTTTCTTTAATATCATTCCTTCATAATAATTTAGGAATAAAAATGCTGAAAACTGAAGGATTCAACTATGTCACTGAATTTGCTTTGTGCAACTTGCAAATTCTGCCATTTCAAAAGGAATGTAACACCTAACTCCACACAGCAAAGTTTCTCAAGATACTTGTCTCAATGACTTTCATACTTCAAGGTGTGAGGTTTGTTTTTGTATTTACATTAAAATTTAAAACTACATTATTTGCTACTGGGCCAAATAACACATGAACTGTGTTTTTATAATTTCCTACAGTTGGACTGAAGTGTGACAAGTTGATTAAAATTCACACGAAGAAGATCTAGTGAACAGCAAGTTGAAACAGTAGCTTAGAAACCATGGACACCCATATATATTAAACACATTCTATGATCAGGCTGACCCTTTGTCTTCTATTTCTCCATTTGTGAGTTGGTGAAATAACCTTTTTCACTTACCTGCTTGAAAGTGAAGATTAATGAAACAAAATTTGTAGTCAGATCATAGTGTACTAAATAAGGACTGTAATTTTCAAGGAAAATATTATGGGTATTTTTTATCATACACAGTAATGGAAATGGAAATTATTCACTCTGGGGACCTCGGCCATATTATCATTAAATTATTTGCACCCTGATAAATGATTTGCATGCTAATGGGGTTGTATTCCCAGAACAGCATTTCAAAAGGTTTCTCTATAGTTTTCCTATCTGGATACATGACACCATGTGATACAAAGATGTAGAACCTCAAAAGATCTGTGAAGTAAATTATCCCTTTTTTCCCTTGCAATATGCTTTTGGAGGATTAGTGAATGTTTTATTTTAAATTTGCCAGCTTATTTCGAACAAGTTCTTGTTAACTCTATGGGATTTTTCACCGATATATATATATATTTTAATTCTTCCAAGCCTATGCCACAGTCACCTTCCTCCGTCTTATCTCTTGCTCAAATGACATAAAGTCTCAGTCCCCTGATAGAAGATTTAAAAATATTCTAAGTCAGAATTCTTTTCCCACTCCAATGTTTTGCATTTGACTTTTATCCATATGCAACCAAAAAGAAAAAAGAAAGAAAACAGAAACAGAAACTCGTCTTTAGATTGCAAATAAGGTTTTGCCCTTTTGAGCGAATTTTAATTCTTCTGTTCTTCTCTGGAGTCATATTCATTATTCTGATCTCCCCAGAGGTGGTATTCCCAAAGTCTACCTGGATTCAGCTCCTGCACTGAGAGCACACGTTTGACCCGAGATTCTGCAGATAGAAACTGCAAATAAAAATAAGATGATCCTCTCAAGGGTGTACTTATACTAGCTAAAATATAACTTGAAAGGTTACTGGGGAAGGGGTTACTTCCCAAAGGGAAAGGCTGTTTCCCACACTAGCTTGTTGGAGGATGTACACGCTAATTGGAAAACTGGAAATTCTGGGAATTTGCAAGTGGAACAGGTGAAAATGTAACTGGTGATAATTAAAGGCTAATTATCTTCAACCCACAATTGGCCACAGGAGGTTATTCTGAGCCACATAAAAAGAGAACCTGAGAGAGAGAAAAAAAAGACATACAGAAAAATATACAATTCTTTTATACACCTGTGCTATTAACTATAGGCAGGGATTAAACCTGTGTAGTCAATGCCTGCCTTACCCTCCTAGTCACTGTCCCTCCCAAATCTGTCTTAGGAAAAAGTACATTTTACATCAGCCTTAACAGGCTTTATCCAGTTTAAAAGTTCGTCTGTTGATTATAAAATGAATACTCTTCTGATATCCTAAAGAGAACCATTTCTGACATGCACAGCCATTGTATTAACTGTCTGGAAAGCTCAGGGGTATAAACTGCTTCCACGGATCTCCTTGTTAACAATGGTTTGTGTAGCAGCAAGGTCAAGAGAAACAGAGGTCTATTTTTTGGCCAGAAGTGGTTTTGACACTGTGTTAGGAGAGATTTCAGAAAACTTTCCCCAAGAAGCTCCACAGTTGTGTTAAGGGAAATAAGAGAAGATAGACCCTAAAAAATGTATTGGCAGGATCGTTATTCCAGGAGTGATGGCTAGTGTGTGTTTCTCCAGCAATTGTAGGACACATGATGTACCCCTTACACTGCTGCTTCCTCATGAGCATCTAATTGAGCAAAGTAACCTGCCTATCCTGTCTCCTGGAACTTCTTACCCCATTCACATGACCCCCTCAAAACTAACATGTTTGTGCATAACCCTACACCTACCCTGTAAAGTTGAGTGATCCAGAAATGAGTGCTGATCCAAGCCAGGAATATCAGGGCATTCCCATAGGATTTTTCAAAATAAATCTGAGTGACAGAGGTAATCTCTCTCAGGTGGCAAAAATTTTGTGGCACAAAACTCAGAAACTGTCAACCACTGTGTTTTTCCCTATATGGAAAAAGCTGGTCTACAGTAAAAGAATTAAACTGACAAGCAGAAAATGACAAGGACTAGAGAAAGAAAGGTCTTGTTATCTTTTGTGACTCTAATATTTTTGGTCCCAAATGCATCTACGCTCTCTTTGGTCTAGATATTCAACCCTTTTTTTTTTGACTAAAATAATTCAAGTAAGGATTTTGACAATTAGAACTGAAGGACTTCTAAATGAATGCACATGTAATGGGATATAATCTAGGAATATTAACCAGGGTCAGTTTTGTGTTATTGTTGCCAATCCACATGCCTCCCTCCATCAACAGAGAAAAAAGCACCCTCCTTTTTGGCTGAGGCCTGGTTTAGATGGAAGGGGAAACACACCAAATGGGTTTGGAGAGGTCTAAAAGCAATGGGGATTTATTTGTTACCACCCTGGTGATGTCTGAGATAGCACTACAACTTCCAGAGAAGGCACCTGGTGTTACGGCCATGTTGGAGAACAATCTGGCAGCTCTTAGTGCAATTAAGTGAGCACTACCCAGCAGTCTCACTCCTGGGCATGTATACCAGGTACACAGGCTTGATAATGTGTTGCTTGTGGTTGCAGGAAATTGCCCACAACCTAGTTGTCTGTCACTAGGGGAATGGATAAGTTTAAGTTGAAACACATGAAATTGCTAATATTGGACCATTTTTGACTATAATATCAGTTTAATACAGTTCAGCCTAATACAATGTGGTGGGTATATACTATGAGGTAGATAGAAATGAAAACTAGATTTTCCTACAACATGGATTTACCTTAAAACTTAAAGTTTATATATATATATATATATATATATATATATATATATATATATACAGGAGGAGATCTATAACATAATTCCATATATACTAATTAAAAGCACATACACAAAATATAGTACATATCTTACCAGGATAGATGTATAAATAAGGATACATGCCCAATAGTTAATGGGGTTACTGCTAAGGGAAGAAATAGGAGTAAGGAGCAGAAATAAGAGAGAAAAATAAATAAGGCACAGAAAAGTTTTGCATGGACCAATAATGATAATATGTCACAGACTAGGGTACAATAAACTCAATTCTCTGCACCTGAGGAATAATAAAAGCAAGAGAGTCAGAGAGAGAGAGAGAAAAAGTCCCTGTACCATCATGATTTGTCAGAAAAAATAGAAAATGAGAGGGAACGTGTCTAGGAAAAAAGCACCTGAAACAGTTTCCCACGTTCCAGAAAAATATCTATAATTTTTCTGTTTTACAAGCCTGTTAGAGAGACAGCTGAGACCAAAGTAGCTGAGAGACAGATGCCAGACAAGACAAAGCCTCTTTGTGGTGACTGGGGGACACAGTCAGTGTATGGATTATAGAAGCCAGAGCCAAAGTCAACTGTGGATGGAAGTAAGTTGATGCTCTAGGAAAAGAAACCAGTGATCAAAGACCTGACATCATGATTTACATCTCTGCAAAGTCTAGAACAAGCCAAAAGTTGCTCATCATCAAGAAAGTACATGCATTTTCACCATCCATAACCTATCTGAACCATGTGAATTACACCCAGACCTTCTAATATAGATGTAATCTGAGGAAGAGTGAGAAAGTAAAAACCAGAAGTGACTAAGTAACACTAATTTTAGGTTTACTTGGTGGAAACTTGAATGAGTTGGAAATAGGGGCTCAAGTTATAAATTATGTTGAGTAATAGAAAAACAATGAAAGTTCAATTTTGCACATTTATATTTTTACCACTGAAATTTGTATGTGATATATATATATGACATCAGTTACTCATTGTCTATAAGGCATTTCAACTATTAAACTTATCTATGAATTCATGTTCAATATGTCATGTAAGTTTTGGCTCTGTATATACTATTTTTGCAAAGAGAGATAGTACAAGCATACTAGAAACAAAGTTGGAGGTTTTAATTGAATAGACATGCCACTAGCATTTCTAAATAAATAACATATTCATTAGAAACGGATATGTCAAAAAGCTAATTATTATTCTTGGCTGGTTCTTCACACAGGCGGTTTTATTTTTATTGTTTTAATTTAATTTTATTTGTTTTTTTAGTATGCTCTGCAGTTGGAGACCAGTTGCTTTGCAAATGTGTGTAAGACATTAAAGATGAAGGAAGACTCCTTATAATTAATGCCGTGGCTCTAACTTGATCTAACTAGATCAGTACCAGGGAAAGTCATCAATGTCACCACTTTTTATATCCCATGGCATATCTATCTTTCACGACATTTTCTCAGGAGAATTCATCCTTCAGGATAAGGGTTCTGAGCCAAATCACATACTTAAAGGATTGAACTAAGGAAACTTTCAAGGCCAAGTGGAAAGTTTGGCTCTTCAAGTGTATGATTTGTAAAAGTAGATTTGAATAGAATAACAAAGGAGCATCCCTAGGAGTACATCATTGGTTTGTAAAACTGTATTCAATAATAGAATCCATTTCAATCAAAATGCAAAACTTAACTACATTAAATAAATCACCCAACATCAGGGGAGCTCTGGCTGAAGTTACCATAGAGGGCAATTGGAAGCACGTGCTCAGACCCATTCAAGCAAAAGAAACCCCACAAAACTTGACAACATCCAAGGACTTCGTCAAGCACACTCTGAAATGATTGAGTAGTGGTAGTTATAAATGTATGATAACGAAAGAAAACTAATACCAAAAGCTACTTTTTATTTAGGTCTTACTAGGTGCTGGACCTGTACTCACATCACCTCTGTCAATCTTCCAAGCACCCTTAATTCCCAAGTTGCAGATAAGCAAAGTAGAGTTCCAATAGGTTAAGTCAGTTGCCAGTATTACTAAGCTAATAACTGACAAAGTTGGGGTAGAAACACAGGCTGCCTGAGTCTAGAAATCTGAGCTATTAATCACTTAGGTTATAGACATTTGCATTGGGTGAGTTCCTGGTCAGTGATGATCTTAATAGAGGAGAAAGGGGGCACTAAGGAAAGAAAAAGTTTCCTTTGAAGGTTAGTTGAGGGAAGTAGTGCTTTCATTCAGGACAGGTTATGTGTGAAATGACTATGAGATTTCCAGATGGACTTGTGTAAGCACTGGGACTCATGGAACTGGAACACAAGAGCAAGGTCAAAGGTAGGAACATACAGATTTTGGAGCAACATATAGGAGATAGTTGAAGCCAAGGATGTTACAGGGAAATAGTATATAGAGAGAAGAAAGTTCATAAAGCCTCAGAGAACATGAGCATTTACGGAGTAATTGAAAGGAATCAGGAAATAGTACATTTGCAGAAACCTGGGAAGAATAGGAGTAAGTAAGTATTATGAGGGCAGGTATTTTTTTTTCCTGTTTTGTTCATTAATATGTCCCAAGCACCTGAAATAATGCCTGGTACAAAGGCCAATAAATAGCTGTGCAAATTTGTTGATCAGGATCAAGTACTGCAGGGAGGAAATTAGTCTTTGCAGTTGAAGTGATCAGGGACTATATGTATAGATTGTGTCACTCAAATACCCTTAAAACACTCATTTTTCAAACCTAAATTCAACATAACCTACACGCTAAAAATATTTTTAAAGTAGTTTTTAAAAGGGAGAGTTAGTTATACAATTTTCTATGAGCCATAATACTAAATATTTCAGTTATTTCTACATGATTAAATATCTTGAAACTAGTTTCTTAAAAGGAGATAATCATACAACTTCTTTTGACTAAAAATACTAAATATTTCAGAAATTTCTTACTAAAAATTTATTTCCTAATGGAATAAATGGTAGAGTTGACTAATTTTTGAAGAAATAAAAACCTTGAGAGTTGTTTTAGATTTTTCGCCTCAGATTTGCCCACTTTTACACACACCTACATGTCAGAGCATTTTCATTAATTTTTCAGTGGGCCTATGATTTATGAAGCAGTTAATATGAATTTAGGAATTATCTGCTTCCAAAAACTCATCATAATTTGTGTCTGAGTAACAACTGTTTCAAAAAAGAAAACCACAGTCATCTTTCGGTTGTGTTGGCTGACAAACCTGGAGTAATTAATCTTTGTTTTCAGTGCATACTTTATTAAATTAATTTTCAAAAATATGTGCAAATTACAGTTTTAAAAAAGGCTTTTATATGTGACAGTGAAACGTAATGAAATGTACTCAGGCCCAGACATAAGCACCTGTCAAGATTTGAAAAATGAACCACGCTTTTTTTTTAACCCCAAGAAATCCAGAGGCCTAGGAGTCTGCCAAGTAAATAGACATGGGCATGTTTGTTATTGTATACTTGAGCACACACTTGCTAGTCACATGAATTTGTTCATGACCCTACGGCATGAAATATGTCAGGCTTTGAAGACAGACCTCGGTTTGGATCCTACTCTTGCCACTTCCTAAAAGTGTGACTTTGAACTTGCTCTTTCACTTCTCTGAGCCATTGTTTTCTTATTCATAAACTGGGCTACTGAGATGTCCATTGCAAGGTTACTGTAAGCTCCATGATAGCATAAACTATATCTTTCTTGCCCATCATTAAATATCCAATATCTCGCAGAGTAGGAGTTTAAAAATACTTGTTTTATTAGTTTGATAAATGTGCAGGATAATGTGTGTACACTGTCTTGCCGCAGAGGGTACCCAGAAAGTGCTACTTCCTTTCCTTCCAGCTAATTATTTACAACAGTCACTCTCTCCCCCAAATGTTTCTGTTATTGGAAAAAAATATGCATTTTAAGCTTGAGTTGTCAGAATGATCATTTAAGTTCCCTAATAGCCCTTTCTCTTTGGAAATCCCACAACTTCTACATTAAAAATATTATTAGTCATAATTTAATTCATTAACATAGAGCTAGCCAAACATTGTCCTCAACCCCTCCATAGGAACAGGAATTACTTTGTTCATTTTCATTCTTTCACGTGACATCCATAAAATCCGTTTAGTTATCATAATAGAGTTGAGTTTTACCAGTGTTTTGGTTAAATAGATGACAAGGCATGTCAGGTATATTGCCTTTGGTGACATGTGTTTCCCACATTGTAAATTCTACTTAAGGTTCTGGTGTCAACAGCAAGAGGTGTAATGAAATATACACTGATTGCTATTGAAACTAGGACAACCAACAAGAAAGATTCCAAAACACATTTATTATTTATCTTACCTTAAAACTATTATAAAATTGAAGCAGTGACATGATTCAATTTAGCTTTGTTTAGAACTATTGACCTTGATTTTTGTACAGAGAAGTCCTTTTGGGCTAAAGCTCTACACAAAAAATCAATTTGTTTAAAATGCCTTTTTTATACATAATAGCTTACTCATCGAATTCTACATATGAATAACACTGCAGTCTCCTTGCCAACCACTGGAAGCACTATGTAAATTATAATTGGAATATTATGACAGAAACCTGGAGGCCACAAACTTTCCACAAGATAATTGAATGTCAATAATGATCCGGGAAAACATTTAAAGCCGCACCTCACCATGAGAATAAATGTCCTCAAATTTAACTTTTAAAAGGTGTTTCTATTCATCGTACACTGATCACTTGTCCAAGGATGGATGATTACAAGTAAGCAGCTACCCATTAGAAGCATTTTGGTTCCATGTACAAACTAGAAACTTAACATTAAAAGTATGGAATTCAATTCTAGTTGCAAAGGTGTCACTAACTAGCAACGAGACTTTTTGAATTTGGCCAGTTATTTAACCTCTCTGAATCTTTTTCTTTTTTATAAAATTGGAAAAAAACCCTTCCCCATCACCCAATCTAGAATGCTTCATTTACACCAAGAATTATATAAACATTTATACTTTGAAACAATATTATTTAAATGTTGTTGGAAATAAAAGAAAAAAAAAGTTTTTGTATTAAAACTTCCAAGATAAGGCAATAAATCAAGAATTGGGGTATTCAAACACATATATTTCCTTCAGACTTTTAAAAAATTTATCCTGTTTCAGTTGAATTCAAGACAGATTTATTGTATAAATTTTATCAATTTAGAAATATAAGATCTTGTATAGCATTTTCCATGTGGTCCAGCAAAACAGTATATCAACTAAATAAATTTAATAACAGAGAGATTTGGAAACAGATCTAGAATCTAACAATTAAGATTTTTCTGATGTTAACTAAGCTGATTATGGTACTCATTTCACAATATATGTAAGTAAAGTCATTTTGCTGTACACATAAACTTATACAGTGCTGTACGTCAATTATACCTCAATATTTTTGTCTGTATCAGTCTGTGCCTTATATGAACTCTGATATTAGCTAGCTTGCATTCATAGTTTCACCTATTAAGATTTACATATGAATTTGTAAGACTTTGGCTGTTGCTATAAACGTTGCTTCCTATTGTGACAAAAATGTGTTTTCCATGCTCGTTTTAGTTCATCTTGTATAGACCAAACTTTCTCTAATATGTCACACAAATTATATCCTGACTCTAAGGGAGATAACATAGTTCCATGCTCAGATAAAAAATATTCTTGTTAATACTATGCATGAGTATTATATTTTGCCTATGATATGCTTCCATTCAATATCCTTAAAGCTAATTTCAGAATCACTTTCCCATAAAGATTTAATTGGGAATGTCTCTTCACTACAGATCTAATTATTTCCTACTATACCATTAACACGACATACTTCTGGCCTCATATACCCTAAAGGATTTCAATTAATTCAAGCTATTGTGAAACATTAGGAAAATAATTCCTAACCATTGTTCAATATGCCTAATTTGTATATATCTAAAGCAATATGATCTAAAGTAATCATTTTACTGGAGGCCAAATAAAGGACATAAATGTGTTACTGAAAGGTAAATCTTATATGATTGAAATTTATGTTTCCACCAGAGCACAGTTTCTTCAAAATTATCAGAAAGGAGGATTAGTCCATTTTCTCATGCATAAGGGGGAATGACTAATCTTTCAACTCCAGAAAATAACAGATGCATTTTAATAAGGTTTTTAAAAATCTGAAATTAGCATAACATAAAAAAGAAATTAAACATTTTATCAGTAACTAAATGTAATAATTTATTAATGAGAAAGCACATTTTTCTAAACATTTATAATTTTCTAAATAAATCAACAACTCAGTAAGTAAATTAACATAGTATAAGAGATTAGTCTTGTTTAAATCCATATTTACTGAAGCCTGTTGTATTTTCAAAATGCAATTGAATCAATATATAGAATAATGATTGGGAATCTGTAAAAATATGGTCTCTAGAGTAAGACCGACCTGCTTCACTTGCTACAAGATTTTGGGTAAAGGTCTAATATCCAAAGTCTTAATAACTTCTGTAAAATGCAAATTGAAATAATACCTTTTTCACTTTCCTTATCGGATTCCTTATAATGATGAAATAAGATAATACATGTAAAGTTGTTTTTTTAAAAAAGCACCTAACACTTAAGTAATAGTGAGGTCAATCAAGAGGATCTTTCACTCCACACTCACTATTCTAGAAGTTCTTTCTGGTTTGGAGGGAGATTTGTACAAAGTGAGCACAATAACATTTTAGCCCTTGACTGGTTCAAGATAATCTAGCTGGGCTTGAAAGATTCGAAGTGATCCCCAAACCATTCTTCTAATAGCCTCAATACCACAAGGCTCCACTTTCTCCTTTGCCCTCTGCTCCAGTGGTACTTGGTGTTCAAACCAGACTCTCTGGGCACACCTGGCTGACAAGCTCAGCAGTGAAATTCCTACTAAATCATTGTCCAGCTGTACTTCATCTCCTTGTGTTCTACGCATTATTACCTGGTCCCATAGGATTTCATTTTGCGGTTTAACATTCCTCTCCAGCAGGAAATTTTTCTCTGTAGTTAACCAAAATCTCTTCACACAATTAAAGATCATTTTCTCCCTTGTGTAAAATTGATATAGATAAGCTGGTAAGCATTCTTGGCATAAGAAGACTTTATATGCTTAAACACCAATATTAGTTATGTGACAAACAAGCCTATATAGTGTTCAACCTTATGTAATTTTGACATTGCTAAAAACACAAATGGGAATCTAACTTAATAGTTTTCAAAACAAAACTAAACAAGATATCCAACCAGTATCTCAAAACTTTTTTAGTTAGGGAGTTTTACCTTATGTAACATTTAAATCCCTTTCTCTATAATGTAAGCATATTTTCTCTTGTTTTTTCTCAGTAGATAGGAAGAATAGCCACTCATGGTTGTGCCAGTAGTTTATATCCTTCTGTAAGTTTTTCCTCTTTTCTCAAAATCCTTTTTATCCTAGTCTTATAAAAGAGCTACTTGCCTTCTTTAAATTTGTCTACCTTTATAATAGCCCCCAAAATGCACATGTCAGTCTGGATGCACTTTTCTTATTTAATAAAAACACTGCAAGCAGCTTATATCCCTGTTCTTCTTTTTAGTTGTTATTATATATTGAGAATTATATGTATACATATACCTGTTTAATGTTTTGTCATACGCACTTCATTTTGAGTAAATGTTCATCGCAACTCTCATTTCTACCTTCCTCAACCATGTTTCCTTATATTATTTCATACTTATTTTACAACACATTATTAGTTTGGTTAATTTCATTCTCATAACTTAAAAACATTTCTTGCTGTGTTGTGATGTATGTCCTTTGGAATATACTCTTTATTTTAGTGTTGAAAAAAGAGAGAATCTATATTTCTTAATAGATATGTGAAGTCACCTTGCAGCTCCAACTTCCTACAGGTTTTTCAGAATTACAAGTATAAAGACTCAGTTCCACCTAATTAGCCTTGCTTTACCCTTCTGACATCTGTTAACTCTATCCACACCTACCATGAACCCCACTGTTCTGGATTTCCTGTAGTTGTCTTTATTTTCCTGAGAATTTTCTATGATGTTTCTTTCCATGAGTAAACAGAAGACAAAGTTGATCGATATCTGTCCCTTGAATTTGTCCTTTCAATTGAGTACTGCATTCTTACTCTGAGTCACTTGGAATCAGAATTGGCATAGCCAGAAGATCAGGTGTTAATTTAGCTAAATCAACATCAACATAGAAAAGCAGAAATATTCGCTTTTCTTCTCAACTCTCCCCTTACGTTAATCTTCCTTAACTCAGAAAGCATCAACATTCTTTTACCAACTCTCCATTCAAAGCCCTCAGGATTATTTTCTCTCCCTCACTATGCTTTACCACTCAATCCACTTACATTCTAAATGACATTTTGTTGTTTTTACATAAATGCCTACACTTTTTCTCTTTTCTTGCAATCTCTGTATTCCTAGTCTTAACACAGTCTTTGGATTTCCATATAAATAAGCATACAATGGACATTAAAATGTTAATTAATTTATAGTACTCCTCTGAAAGTATTAACTCACAATTTTTTTTATTTTTTACAATTAAATATAGTTATACTTTTTTGAGCATGATTTTTCAGCTTGCAATTATGTCCTATGACTACTGAGTCTTACAAATGATGTCATTGGTATAACATCTTTCCTACCATTTTTACCACTAATGTTTAAATTTTTATAAGATATATCATTTCTACTTTGAAATAACCTATAGCATTACCTCTCTGTTTTATTCTATGTTCACATTTGTTTTAACCTTGATTGTACAAGTAAACATAATCGGTGTTCACCACATACTTTGGTTGGCTGAGGCGAATACATTGGTAGATTCTTAAAAACATTTTTGTGGAAACAATATTTTCTGAATTCTCTCACGTTTAGTACTGGTTTTTCTATACTTATGTATTTGAAACATCTTGACAGGTTAAAAATCCTTGACTGACACTTTCTTTCCTAGAGTGTCTTGGGTATTCTACTTGATTTTCTAGTGCATTAAGTGTCTGTAGAATTAGGCAAACATAATTTTTTTAACATTTTTATTGGAATATAATTGCTTTACAATGGTGTGTTAGTTACTGCTTCATAACAAAGTGAATCAGCTAGACGTATACATATATCCCCATATCTCCTCCCTCTTGCGTCTCCCTCCTACCCTCCCTATCCCACCCCTCTAGGTGGTCACAAAGCACGGAGCTGATCTCCCTGTGCTATGCAGCTGCTTCTCACTAGCTACCTATTTTACATTAGGTAGTGTATATATGTCCATGCAATTCTCTCGCTTCATCCCAGCTTACCCTTCCCCCTCCCCATGTACTCAAGTTCATTGTCAACATCTGCGTCTTTCTCCTGTCCTACCCCTAGGTTCTTCAAACCATTTTTTTTTATTCCATATATATGTGTTAGCATATGGTATTTGTTTCTCTCTTTCTGGCTTACTTCACTCTGTATGACAGTCTCTATGTCCATCCACCTCACTACAAATAACTCAATTTCATTTCTTTTTATGGCTGAGTAATATTCCATTGTATATATGTGCCACATCTTCTTTATCCATTCATCTGTCCATGGACACTTAGGTTGCTTCCATGTCCTGGCTATTGTAAGTAGAGCTGCAATGAACATTTTGGTACATGACTCTTTGAATTATGGTTTTCTCAGGGTCTATGCCCAGTAGTGGGATTGTTGGGTCCTATGGTAGTTCTATTTTTATATTTTAAGGACCCTCCATACTGTTCTCCATAGTGGCTGTATCAATTTACATTCCCACCAACAGTGCAAGAGGGTTCCCTTTTCTCCACACCCTCTCCAGCATTTATTATTTGTAGATTTTTTGATGATGGCCACTCTGACTGGTGTGAGGTGATACCTCATTGTAGTTTTGATGTGCATTTCTCTAATGATTAGTGAAGTTGAGCATTCTTTCATGTGTTTGTTGGCAATCTGTATATCTTCTTTGGAGAAATGTCTATTTAGGTCTTCTGCCTATTTTTGGATTGGGTTGTTTGTTTTTTTGATATTGAGCTGCATGAGCTGCTTGTAAATTTTTGAGATTAATCCTTTGTCAGTTGCTTCATTTGCAAATAATTTCTCCCATTCTGAGGGTTGTCCTTTTGTTTTATTTATGGTTTCCCTTGCTGTGCAAAAGCTTTTAAGTTTCATTAGGTCCCATTTGTTTATTTTGGTTTTTATTTCCATTCCTCTAGGAAGTGGGTCAAAAAGGACCTTGCTGTGATTTATGTCATAGACTGTTCTGCCTATGTTTTCCTCTAAGAGGTTTATAGTGTCTGGCCTTACATTTAGCTCCTTCATCCATATTGAGTTTATTTTTGTGTATGGTATTAGGGAGTGTTCTAATTTCAATCTTTTATATGTAGTTGTCCAGTTTTCCCAGCACCACGTATTGAAGAGGCTGTCTTTTCTCCATTGTATATTCTTGTCTCCTTTATCAAAAATAAGGTGACTCTATGTGTTGGGTTTATCTCTGGGCTTTCTAACCTGTTCCATTGATCTATATTTCTGTTTTTGTGCCAGTACCATAATGTCTTGATTACTTTAGCTTTGTAGTGTAGTCTGAAGTCAGGGAGCCTGATTCCTCCAGCTCCGTTTTTCTTTGTCAAGATTACTTTGGCTATTCAGGGTCTTTTGTGTTCCCATACAAACTGTGAAAGTTTTTGTTCTAGTCCTGTGAAAAATGCCATTGGTAATTTCATAGGGATTGCATTGAATCTGTATGTTGCTTTGGGTAGTAAAGTCATTTTCACAATGTTGCTTCTTCCAATCCAATAACATGGTTTATCTCTCCATCTGTTTGCATCATTTTTAATTTCTTTCATCAGTGTCATATAGTTTTCTGCATACAGGTCTTTTGTCTCCTTGGGTAGGTTTATTCCTCGGCATTTTATTCTTAATGTTGCAATGGTAACTGAGAGTGTTCCTTAATTTCTCTTTCAGAGTTTTCATCATTAGTGTATAGGAATGCAAGAGAGTTCTGTTCCTTAATTTTGTATCACGCTACTTTACCAAATTCATTGAGTAGCTCTGGTAGTTTTCTGGTAGCATCTTTAGGATTCTCTATGTACAGAATCATGTCATCTGCAAACAGTGACAGTTCTACTTCTCCTTTTCAGATGTGGATTCTTTTTATTTCTTTTTCTTCTCTGATGGCTGTGGTTAAAACTCCCAAATCTATGTTGAGTTATAGTGGTGAGAGTGGACAATCTTGTCTTCTTCCTGATCTTAGACGAAATGGTTTCTGCTTTTCACCATTGGGAACAACCTTGGCTGTGGGTTTGTCATATATGGCCTTTATTATGTTGAGGTATGTTCCCTCTATGCCTACTTTCTGGAGGGTTTTTAGTCATAAATGGGTGTTGAATTTTGTCAAAATATTTTTCTGCATCTATTGAGAAGATCATATGGTTTTTACCCTTCAATTTGTTAATATGGTGTACCACATTGATTGATTTAAATACATTAAAGAATCCTTGCATTCCTGGGTTAAACCCCACTTGACCATGTTGTATGATCCTTTTAATGTGCTGTTGGATTCCATTTGCTAGTATTCTGTTGAAGATTTTTACATCTATATTCATCAGTGATCTTAGCCTATAGTTTTCTTTTTTGTAACATCTTTGTCTGGTGTTGGTATCAGGGTGATGGTGGCCTCATAGAATGAGTTTGGGAGTGTTCTTCCCTCTGTTATATTTTGGAAGAGTTTGAGAAGGGTAGGTGTTATCTCTTCTCTCAGTGTTTGATAGAATTCGCATGTGAAGCCATCTTGTCCTGGGTTTGTTGGAAGATTTTTAACCACAGTCTCAATTTCAGTGCTTGTGATTGGTCAGTTTATATTTTCTATTTCTTCCTGGTTCAGTCTCAGAAGGTTTTGCTTTTCTAGGAATATGTGCATTTCTTCCAAGTTGTCCCTTTTTTTGGCATATACTTGCTTGTAGTAATCTCACATGATCCTTTGTATTATTGCAGTGTCAGTTGTTTCTTCTTCTTTTGTATTTCTAATTCTATTGATTTGAGTTTTCTCCCTTTTTTTCTTGATGAGTCTGGCTAATGGTTTATCAATTTTGTTTATCTTCTCAAAGAACCACCTTTTAATTTATTGATCTTTGCTATTGTTTCCTTCATTTCTTATTCATTTATGTCTGGTCTGATCTTTATGATTTCTTTCCTTCTGCAAACTTTGGGGGTTTTTGTTCTTCTTTCTCTAATTGCTTTAGGTGTAAGGTTAGGTTTTTTATTGGAGATGTTTCTTGTTTCTTGAGGTAGGATTTTATTGCTATAAACTTTCCTCTTAGAACTGCTTTTGCTGCATCCCATAGGTTTTGGGTCATCATGTTTTCATTGTCATTTGTTTCTAGGTATATTTTGATTTCCTCTTTGATTTCATCTGTGATCTCTTGGTTATTTAGCAGTGGATTGTTCAGCCTCCATGTGTTTGTATTTTTTACACATTTTTTCCTGTAGTCGATATGTAGTATCATGGTTTTGGGGTCAGAAAAGATTCTTGATATGATTTCAATTTTCTTAAATTTATCAAGGCTTGATTTGTGACATGAGATATGATCTATCCTGGAGAATGTTCCATGATCACTTGAGAAGAAAGTGTATTCTGTTGTTTTTGGATGAAATGTCCTATCAATATCAATTAAGTCCATCTTGTTTAATGTATCATTTAAAGCTGTGTTTCCTTATTTATTTTCATTTTGGATGATCTGTCCATTGGTGAAAGTGGGGTGTTAAAGTCCCCTACTATGATTTTGGTACTGTCGATTTCTCCTTTTATGGTTGTTAGCATTTGCCTGATGTATTGAAGTGTTCTTATGTTGGGTGCATAAATATTTACAATTGTTATATCTTCTTCTTGGATTGATTCCTTGATCATTATGTAGTGTCCTTCTTTGTCTCTTGTAATATTCTTTATTTTAAAGTCTATTTTGTCTGATATGAGAATTGCTACTCCAGCTTGCTTTTGATTTCCATTTGCATGGAATATTTTTTCCATCCCCTCACTTTCATTCTGTATGTGTCCCTAGCTCTGAAGTGAGTCTCTTGTAGACAGCATATATAGAGGTCTTGTTTACGTATCCATTCAGCCAGCCTATGTCTTTTGTTTGGAGCATTTAATCCATTTACATTTAAGGTACTTATTGATATATATGTTCCTATTACCATTTTCTTAATTGTTCTGGGTTTGCTATTGTAGGTCTATTCCTTCTCTTGTGTTTCCTGCCTAGAGAATTTCCTTTAGCATTTGTTGTAAAGCTAGTTTGGTGGTGCTGAATTCTCTTAGCTTTTGCTTATCTGTGAAGGTTTTAATTTCTCCATCGAATCTGAGTGAGATCCTTGCTGGGTAGAGTAATCTTCATTGTAGGTTTTTTTCCTTTCATCACTTTAAATATGTCCTGCCACTCCTTTCTGGCTTGCAGAGTTTCTACTGAATGATCAGCTTTTAGCCTTATGGGGATTCCTTTGTATTTTATTTGTTGTTTTTCCCTTGCTGTTTTAAATATTTTTCCTTTTTATTTAATTTTTGCTAGTTTGATTAATATGTATCTTGACATGTTTCTCCTTGGATTTATCCTGTATGGGATTCTCTGTGTTTCCTGGACTTGATTGACTATTTCCTTTCCCCTATTAAGGAACTATTTAATTATAATCTCTTCAAATATTTTCTCATTACTTTCTTTTTCTCTTCTTCTTCTGGGACCCCTATAATTTGAATGTTGGTGCATTTAATGTTGTGCCAGAGGTGTCTAAGACAGTCCTCAATTCTTTTCTTTCTTTTTTCTCTATTCTGCTCTGCAGTAGTTATTTCCACTGTTTTTTCTTCCTGGTCACTTATCCGTTCTTCTGCCTCAGTTATTCTTCTATTGATTATTTCTAGAGAAATTTTAATTTCATTTATTGTGTTGTTCATCATTGTTTGTTTGCTCTTTAGTTCTTCTAGGTCATTGTTAATGGTTTCTTGTATTTTCTCCATTCTATTTGCAAGATTTTGGATCACCTTTACTATCATTACTCTGAATTCTTTTTCAGGTAGCCTGCCTATATCTTCTTCATTTATTTGGTCTGGTGGGTTTTTAGCTTGCTATTTCATCTGCTGTGTGTTTCTGTGTCTTCTAATTTTACTTAACTTACTGTGTTTTGGGTCTCCATTTTGCAGGCTGCATGTTCATAGTTCCCATTGTTTTTGGTGTCTGCACTTATCCTCTGTGTGGGAATCTCTCTGCTTTGCCCTCTGCATCCCTGTTGCTGCACTCTCCTCCTTGGTGCCAAAACTTCCCCCCCACCACCCCCCCGTCTCCACCCACAAAGTTGTTTCCTAGTGTGTGGAAACTTTTTCTCCTTCACAGCTCCCTCTCAGAGGTCCCATCCCTATTTTTTTGTCTCTGTTTTTTTTCTTTTTTCCTTGGCCCTACAAGGTATGTGGGGAGTTTCTTGCCTTTTGGGAAGTCTGAGGTCTTCCGCCAACATTCAGTAGGCGTTCTTTAGGAGTTGTTTCACATGTAGATGTATTTCTGATGTATTTGTGGAGAGGAAGGTGATCTCCACATCTTACTCCTCCTCCATCTTGAAGGTATCCTCCAAACATAATTTTTTATCCTTGAAAGTTACTTGAAAAGTCTTTGAAGCTAATATATCTGAAAAGGGGTTAATATCTCTAATATATAAAAAAAATTACTACAACTCAATAACAAAGAAAACCAAACAACCTGATTAAAAATGGGCAAAGAATTTAAAATAGCTATTTCTCCAAGAAGATATACTAATGGCCAGTAAACGTATGAAAAGGTGTTCAGCATCACTAATCATCAGGAAAATGCAAATGAAGACTACAGTGAGATGCCACTTT
The DNA here is from genome assembly GCF_964341445.2 of Mesoplodon mirus. Lineage (NCBI taxonomy): Eukaryota > Metazoa > Chordata > Mammalia > Artiodactyla > Ziphiidae > Mesoplodon > Mesoplodon mirus. Next base: position 27,070,257 of record NC_138980.1, read on the forward strand.
ACAAAACTAGCATGACTGTTCTAAAACAAAGCAAAACAAAACAAAAACAAAAACAGAAAATAACAATGTCGGCAAGAATGCAGAAAAATTGGGACTTTTTACATTGCTAGTGAGAATGTAAAATGGTGCAATTTCCATGGTAAACAATATGGTGATTCTTCAACAAATTAAAAATAAAATCACCACATGATCCAGCAATTTTACTTCTGGATTTATACCCTGAAGAACTGAAAGCAGAGACCATAACAGATATTTATACATCCATGTTCATAGCAGCATTATTTACAATAGTCAAAAAGTGGAAGCAACCCAAGTGTTCATCAACAGATGAATGAATACATAAAATATAGATATAACGGAATATTATTTAGTCTTAAAAAGGAAGAAAGTGCTGAAACATGCAACAACATGGATGAATCTTGAAGACATTAAGCTAAGTGAAATAAGCCAGTCACAAAAGGACAAATATGGTATGATTCCACTTTTATGAGATACCTAGAGTAGTTAACTTCGTAGAGACAGAAAGTAGAATGATAGTTGCCAGGGGAGGAGGAAGAGGTAAGTGGAGAGTTATTCTTTAGTGAGTAAAGTTTCAATTTGCAAGATAATAATAATTAAATAATATATTATTTCATTGCACCATGAAACTCTGCTGTGAAAATTACAGTTGTAATTTTATAATTTTTTTATTGTGATCATTATATTAATGTATGGTTCAACCACCAGAATTTATGCCATTTTTGAGAAGAAACTATATTTGATCTTATGTATCATTTCTTCCTCAGTACCTAGCATAATGCTTGGCATTTAGTAAGTGCTCAAGGAACATATGATGAATATATATAATAGGAGATAATCCAGAATACTATAAATTGGGACCAGACTGTGCAGGAAATTTAACACATGGCTAAAGAGTTGATAAATAATTTGGTGGATAATAGAAAATCACTGGAGAGTTTTGGACAAGGAAGTGGCATGAAATAAACTATTCATCAGAAAGATTGATGTCTCAATGTTTTCATGTCTGGTCATTAAAGGTCATATAGAATATTTATAGTTGAGATAAAAATTAACAGAGGTAAACAGAAAATAGAATTGCAGTGAGACTAGATAGAAATTTCCTTCCAATGTGGCATCATGTGTGTTGTAAAACATTGTAGAATGAAGAAGCAGTATACTTTAAAATAGATCAAGATTATCCGTACTGTATCTAAAAGAAAAAGAATTTAAAAAACATTTAAAAGAAAATTCAATAAAGTCTACATATATGCAGCTAAGGAGAAAATTAATGGAAGGTAATATGAAGTAATAAACGCAGAATGTAGCAGAGTTAAAAAAATATGCAAGTAAGTAGAAATCAACAGAAAGTAATGTGACACACTCTACAATGAGTCTAATAGACTCACAGTTAAGATGAGAGATCAGGAGCAAAGTTCTGCTTCCTGTTGTCTCAGCTGTTTTAGGCATCTCTACCCCAGGTTCTTTATGTGTAAAATAATGAAAATAATAGTTCTAATTTTAAAGGGTTATTATCATGAGATTAAATGAGTTGAAATATTTAAAATGTTTAGAAAAAATTTGGCAAATATTGAACATGAAATAACAGTAGATATTATTTTATGACAAGTTTAGAAGTAGAAAATAAATAAAATAGCAGACCAGTCATATTTGAAATATGAAGTTTGAAATGTTTTTAGACCTATAGAAAAACAGATTCAAATTAAAGTGCATGACAAATTTTGACTAGTAAATAAAAATAAACTCAAAGCTATCAAAAATAATACGTATTTTCTCCAAATAAATAATAGTAGCACCAATGGAAAAATTCTAATAGCTGACAAAATAAATTACTTCACTGTATATAAGCAATAAGGAAAAAAAGGGTAAATCTAGAGTTAAAAAATTAGGATGTATGAAACAGTAGTAAGCTAAGTTATCAGTAAAATATTTTGTTAAATAAATCATTGACTGATAGGAATAAATGAATTTAGTTTATTCCAAAATTATTTGATGGCTTTTTGGGTGACACAGTGGTTGAGAGTCCACCTGCCGATGCAGGGAACACGGGTTCGTGCCCCAGTCCGGGTAGATCCCACATGCCATGGAGCGGCTGGGCCCATGAGCCATGGCCACTGAGCTTGCGTGTCCGGAGCCTGTGCTCCACAATGGGAGATGCCACAACAGTGAGAGGCCTGCGTACCGCAAAAAAAAAAAAAATTATTTGAATATCCTTCTGGATTATACTAACAAGGAAGTTAAGAGAAGAATCATTTCTGTTTTCAATTTTATGAAAATTGTATATAGATAAATATGTATTAAAAATGAGTCATTATTTTTCTAAACAAGTAGAAGGAAATGAGAATAAAATAAGTATTAGCAATAGAATCAAAGGAAAGAAAGGAGAAAACAAAGCCCACTGAAGCAAATTAAAAAGCACTAAGTAAGATGATAGAACTAAGTAACCACAGTAAATGTATATAGAGTAAATTTATACACAAAAATGCAGAGATTAGTTTGTGTGCATGTGTGTTTAATCAAATTATATCCTGCATTAGAGCAGCACAGAAAATAAAGGGATGGAAAACTTCCTGGTGGAAATATTAATCAAAGAAAAGGTAGTCTACACTGCAGTGTTAATATCAGACAAAACATAATTTTAGGGTAAAAACACTATGAGAAACAAAGTGAGATGTTAAATATTAAAAACCACAGTAATGCATCAACGAAAAATAACAAGCATGAATGTGAATATTCATTAAAAGATATTCTTTAAAGACACAATATAACAACTTAGTGATTTTAAAGTAAATATTGACAAATCCATCACTACACTTGGAGATTTAACAAACTTGTATCAGAAACTGATGCATCAAGCATATATTTTAAGCATTAATAAAATATTTACAAAATTTGACCACTTAGTAGGTCACAAAACAAGTCTCAAAAAGTTCCAAGGATCAATATTATAAACACCACATCTCTGACCACAATAAAATTACATTTGAATCTTCTGAGCACAGTAAAATTACATTTGAAATCAATAATCAAATGATAATCCAAAGAAACCATATGTCTGGAAATTGTAAAATATTTAGATCTGGGCAACACAGAATGTATTGTATACTAAAACTCATAAGGTGAAGCTAAAATGATATAAGAAAATTGGAAATTTAGTTTGTTATCCCCTCCAAAAAAAAAGCCTAAAATAAATATGGTCAACTCCAAAGTCTAAGAAAAATACAATAAATTTGACACATGGAAAGGTGAAAGAATAAGTAATAAAGCTCACATCAGAAATTAAATAAAATAGAAAACAGAGGTAAATAGCGATTATGAATAAAACCAAATTTGGTTCTTGGAAGAACCATAAAATAGATTAATTTCTAGCAAAATTGATTTTATGAAATAGAGAGAAGGCACAAATAATGCTATTGGGAATATAGGAAGAAACATAACCACAAACATACAGTATCATAGAAAAAATGGATTTAAATTATGCTAAAAATGAAAACAAGAATGAACTAGAAATTTTGGATGAGACATGAATTTGAGAATTGACAGAGAATAATTAGAAAGCCAGTATAAATCATTGATCATTAAAGATAGTATATTAGCAATCAAACATCAATAGTTCAACTTTCGACAACAGTAAAGTTTAAATTGCCTTGAAAAAAAGTTTTGTCAAATTCCAAGGAATAAGAAGTGTTTCAAAAGAAAGAGAAAATAGGAAAATCAATCCATTTAAGGAAGTGGCCATAAACTTGAAACTCAACTGGACAAAAATATTAAAATTATAAACCAATCACTCATATGTGTATAGGCCTAAAATCCTAGATTAGATATATAGGAAATAAAGTCATAAATTTAAAAAGAGTAGTAGTGTTAATACTGAATCTTGACCAATGGGGTTTACCCCAGAAATGAAAGAATATTTAAACTTCATAAATGTATTCATGCAATTTACCTTAAAGAAACAGAACATAGAATTTATCTAAATAAAAATTTTTAATAATAACTAATTAATGAGGGAAAAATAACTGTTAAAAAACCAGGAATAAAAGGAGTTTATTCTAACCACAAAACCAGACTATGTCATATTTAATAGAAAACTCTAGTAACATTCCTTTTAAGATCTGGAACAAGAGAAAGATGTCAGATATTAATTTATGAAAGGGAAGACATAATATCAAAGATATGTTAAATTTTACAAAACTAATCTATAAATTCCCTGTAGTTCTAATAGAAATCCACTAAACGATTTTTTGTGGGACATAAAAAATGGATCCTGAAAATCATATACAATATAAAATGTGAAGAATAGCCATAAAGAATATGTAAAACATGCAAAAGGGAGGATTGTCATTACTTGATATAAATATTTTTATAAAGCTATAATAATTAAGACAATGTCACATTTATATAGAGTTAGAGAAACAATAAATGAGGCAAAATCGAGTCAAGAAACAGAGCCAAATATATATGGAACCTTATATGGGCAATCAAAAATCTTTGAGGGAAAGATGGTTGGGCAATTTTTTTCATATTTAAAAATAATGAAATTATTCCCCTCAAAACAGAAACAAAAATAACTTCAAATACATTAAAGTATTAAATGTGAGAAAGAAACATTAAACACATGAGAAGAAATCTAGAATATCTCTGTGCCATGAATGTATGGAAGAATTTCTTCTTCAATACAAAAATATAAAGACTAATAAAATGAGTAAAATAAGGTAAAAAAGTAAATAAATGGGAAGAGTAGTAAACTTGACTACATTTCAAAAGAACAAAATTTCACAAAAATAAGAGGTGAGCAATGGAACGGGAGAAATATTTGGATCCCGTCAAATAAATAGAATATCATTGCTCAAAATAAATTTTTAAACTTCTGCATATTGGTAAGAAAAAGGTTCATTTAAAATATAGCTTCGGGCTTCCCTGGTGGCGCAGTGGTTGAGAGTCCGCCTGCCGATGCAGGGGACATGGGTTCGTGCCCCGGTCCGGGAAGATCCCACATGCTGCGGAGCGGCTGGACCCGTGAGCCATGGCCACTGAGCCTGCGCGTCCGGAGCCTGTGCTCCGCAATGGGAGAGGCCACAACAGTGAGAGGCCCGCGTACCACAAAAAAATATATAAAATAAAATAAATAAAATAAAATAAAATAAAATATAGCTTCAAAATATGAACAGGCAATTCACAGAAACAGAAAATTTAATGGTCAATAAACAGAACATCAATCACATTGCTAATTAGGAATAAGCAAAGTAAAATAATAATGAAGAACCATTTCATATCTATCAAATTGACAAATATTTTATAATATGATGACAGTGTTTGTGAAGGTTCAGAATAATTGGAAATATTTTCAAAGCAACAAAACAAAAGATATTTCAGCCTACCAAAAATAGATAGTATGTGGCCCACATTTAACTCCTATAAACTCTGTGATCAATTAGATACCACCACAGATCCCAGGGCTCAGAACCCAGGTTTTCATTGTATCCCTTCGTCTTCTTGTCTCTGCCAAATAAAGGCCACCATATGGTCCCTCCTCTTTAGGGTGCATCTCCCACCATTATATCTGGCCTCTAGGAGACAGCCCCCAAAAGTTATTAAACTATACAGGTGCTTCCTCCCCCAATTCCTTTTTTTTTTTTTTTTTTCAAACTCTGGTAAGGAAGTGTTCTCTGGTTCCTCCTGGCAGAACATGGTTTGGGGTAGATGAAAATGTTCACATAATAACTCCACTCCAAGTTCATATATCCCAAAGTCTTCAGACTGTTTCCTCTATATCTAGATATGAAATCTTCTGTAAAGAGCCAGAGAGCAAATATGTTGGGCTTTGCAGGCCAGTACAGTGACTGTCTTGCATTCTTTTTTATTTATTTTAAAACTCTCTAAACGTGTAAAAATTATTCTTATCTTGATGGCTGAAAAAAAAATAAAAGAAAAAGAAAAGAAAAAACTGGAAACTGGGCTTCCCTGGTGGCGCAGTGGTTGAGAGTCCACCTGCCGATGCAGAGGACACGGGTTTGTGCCCTGGTCCGGGAAGATCCCACATGCCACGGGGTGGCTAGGCCCGTGAGCCAAGGCCTCTGAGCTTGTGTGTCCGGAGCCTGTGATCCACAACGTGAGAGACCACAACAGTGAGAGTCCCGCGTACCGAAAAAAAAAAAAAAAAAAAAAGGAAACTGGCTGAGGGCTGAATTTGGCACAGGGGCCACAGTTTACTGACCCTGCTCTGCAGTAGAGCAAGAGAATTCTAGCATTTCAGCCTCAAGTTGTGTAATCTAGGAATTTGTCCATTTCATCTCGTTTAACTAATTTGTTTGTGTACAATTGTTCATTGTATTGTCTCATACTCCTTTTATTTCTGTAAGGTCAGTACTAATGTTCCCGCATTCATTTCTTATTTAAGTTAGTTTACATTGTTTCTATTTTTCATTGTCAGTCTAGTTAAAATTTTGTCAATTTTATTGCTTGAAGAACCAAACTTTACTTTGGTGATTTTTCTCTATTGCTTTTCTATTCTCTAGTTTATTTATCTCCAACCTAATCTTTTTTTTTCTTCTTCTTCTTAACCAAAGGAAAAGACAATCCAAAGACTAGAAAATGTTTGCAAAACACATATCCAATGTAAGCTTTCCAACTAGAATATACAAAGAATGCTACTCTTCAATAAAAAAATCACAATGAGCAAAATTGTTAGCAGAAACTTAACAAAAAATATGTACAATTGGTAAATAACACATGAAAAGATGATCAGTCTCATTGTCATTAGGGAAATGGAAATGCAAACCATTTAGATGCCACTGTACATCCACTAGCATGGCTAACATTAAAAAGTCTGATCATAAAAGTGATGCAGCCGGAAATCTCATGAACTGATAGTTGGAATATGAAATGGCACAAACACTTAGGGAAAAAATTTATCAGTTTCTTAAAACTTTAAACCTACCCAATGGTCTGACCCAGGCTCTGTACTCACTGGAAAAGTGAAAACATATGTCTACACAAAGACTTGTACATAAACGTTCACTGTGGCTTCATTTACAATAGCCAAAAACTGAAACCAACTAAATGTCCATCAACAGGTGAATGGAAAACAAATTGTCATGTATCTGTACACTGAAATAACACTCAGCAATAAAATGGAATTAACTATTGATATGTGAGAGAGCACAGATGAATCTCACAGTAATTATGTTGAGATAAAGAATGAGGCCAAAATAAAAAAGAATACTGCCTGATTCAATTTACATAAAATTCTAGAAAATGCAAATTATTCTACAGTCACAGATCAATGGTTGTCTTAGGTAGGGGGACAGGGAAGGGGATGCACAAAGGAAACAGAGGGCACAAAGAAATTTTTGAGGTTGATGAATATGTTATTATGGTGATTGTGGTGGTGGTTTTCCATGTATATACATATGTCAAAATTTATCAGCTAATGCTTTATATATGTGCATTTTAATGCGTATCAGTTATACTTCAGAAAACTATAATTAAAAAAGAAACTCTGTATTCACATTGTCAGTTAATTATTAGCTTTAAATGCTATATTTGTAGGGAGCATGATAAGGTTTGGACCAAAGAAGAAAAATATGTTTTTTGAAGTCCTGTGAAGACAGAAGTCATCAGGTGAAGTGGAATTACAGCTGAAAAATCAGAAAATATTGAAAATGGAAATAAACGATCTTGTAAGAGGAAGGTATGGATAATAGAAGATAGTTGTTGAAAAATATTGGTGAAAGAATAAAGAGGGAACAAAGGGCATGCAGATTTCACCTGTTTGTTCATTAGGGAATTGACTGAACTCCTTACTTTCCTCACCTGAAAATAGAATAATACCTACACTATTCTTTTTGTTAAAATTAGTTAACATGACTATTTAACATCTCTGTTACATTATAATCAGGAAAAGCACATGTTATCACCATCTAACATGAATGTGCCCTTTATATAAAAACATATATTTATTATTTTATGTATTTGTTTACTTGCTTATACAGGTCAACCATTATGAATATTTACCTTGTTTAGGGTTATATTTATAAAGTAAATTAACTTTAATGATAAAACAGTTTATTTTTGTGAGAGACTATGTGTTTCAAAGCTGCAAAAAAGTGAATTTTAAATAGTTTCACTAATTCTTGTCCTATTTGTTAACCTTAAAAGTAGATTCCTTCAATGAAGTGCTAAGAACCTAAAATCACATTTTATCAGTTAGACAGTCACTAGATTATTAAACACATTGCTATCAGAACTATTTTATAATATATTCAACTACTGCTTCCACTATCTGAGCTTTGCCCCAACATTCATATCCCTCTGATTCTCCTAACCAGTGTATTCCTTATTATGAAGCAAAAGATACAGTCAGCGTGGTTGAATAAATATTCAATAAACAAATAAGGTCAGTGACATCTTGCACTAAAATAAAATACTGGCATATATGAAATAAGGTGGCAATTACACCTTAATAACAGAAACAAACACTTTACACATTTACACAAGAAAATACAATTCATTCATTCATTCATCAAATATATTTCAGTCACTGTACTAGACACTTGAGATAAATCAGAGGGGTGGGGGGAAGAACAACCTGATTTGAAGTTTATATTTTAATAGACTGAGGCTAACTAGACGAGATAGATAGATGAGAGATAGGTAGATATAGAGATACAGTATTCTAGAATATTGTAAATTCTGTAGGAAAAAAAAAAATTGAAAAAGAAAAAGGGAACCAAGGGGGCAAGCAATGAGTTGGAGGTTGAAATTTTGAATAGGATGGTAAGGTAAGCCCCAATGAGAAAATGACAAGTGAGTGAAATCTTGAGGTGAGGGATTTAGTCTTATGGATATTCAGATAGAGTGCAATGTTTCTAAGGCTCCTGCAGCCTTCACTCAGAGCAAAGAGACCAGATGGCTGGAGAGGAGGGTGTTGGGGAGAATAGTAGGTGGAAAAGTCAGAGAGGTTCAGGGCAAGACTGGGTAGAACTTTGTGTGCCATTGGCTTTTTACTCAGTGAAATAGGAGCTGTTAATTATTTTGAAAAAGGAGGATGTGGACTAATTTCCATTTTAAGAAAATGATTCTGGCTGCACTAGAGTAAATAGAATTCAAGCATAGAGGAATGGAAGCAGGAAATCAAGATGTTATTGTAATAATCCAAATGAGAGTGGAGAAGTCTGAGACCATAGTGAATGCAATGAGAAGTCGGATTCTGAATACGTTTTGGATATAGAGATGGTTAGGATATGGGAAAAGATTGGAATTAAGGATAAATCCACAGGTTATAGCCCAAGAGACTACAGCAGGATAGAGATGTTATTAATTGAGATGTGGATGACTTTGGACAGATCAGGTTTTTGTGGGCAAACATCAAGAAAGCTAACACATGGAAACTTCCATTCTATCAAGTCAGTGTTAAATGCCTTGCACAGGACCAATTGACAGGTATATAAGAGTGAACAAAACATAGTTCCAGCCCCCTTGAGAATTAACAGCCAAGTGGGCCAATTAATAAACAGATTGGGCACTCTCCATGTAAAAGGAAATTGTCTATGAGGGGCTAATGCCTATCTTCTCTAACATCACCAAATCTTGGAATATGAAAGCATAAAGGGTAAAAATGTGAGTTAAGTTTCAAACAAACTAGATCTCTTGACCCGATCGGCAGCATACTTATGAAACTAATGGAATTCATTACTAATATTACACAATAAAAAGTATAACATGAAATTAACATACTAAATTTCCCCAAGTGCTTTATAGCCTTTATTTTATATATTCAAGTATTACTGCAAACTAACAATATCATTTCCCAAGGTAGGCTGCACACTGAGCTGACATTGACCTCATCTTTGCGATTCGGCAGGAGGGACTCCACTCTCACAACATCACAGTGGCATATTGGCGACAGGTTAGACTCAGCTACCTCGGGTGTTCCCAGATCTGTGCAAAAGCAGTGAGAGATACACTGAAGACAGAATTCAAAGCAAATGCCGAGAAGACTTCTGGCAGCAACATAACAGCTGTAAAAGTCAAAAAGGAATAATCTGCCCTGATTTAGCTTGAATACTACATTTTCAGAGTGAAGATGTGTGGGCACATGTTATGGCAGATTGAAAACGATCTCACTTCATGGGGGAAAAAAATACCTGTCTTTTTCATAGATTGACATTGCCAATAATTTGAAGTAAGTCTCAAAAAATATATCATTTCCCATATGTTTAAATAAATGTATGATACAAGAAAACATAATAAATGAAATTAAGACTTTGAGAAAATATTCCTCTCTTTGATGTTGATCAAGCTTTGCAGCCATATCTGTTTTCTGAAAACCTTAGACTGAATGAACTATGGGTTTGACAACAACTACTATTTTCTAAAACGTAACATTTTTCTATATTATGGAAGAAATCCAAGATTATAATACATATTTTGGAATGTAAGAAAAACACAAAAGAACTCCAAAACGGGAAAAATCATGTTTAATCTCTTCTTTCAGAGTTAACCTCTGCTAATATTTTGGTGTTTGTCCTAAGGTAACATGTGTAAAAATGCATATTTTCAAGTAAATATAAGCACACATACACACTTATGTTAACAATTATCAATTTCCCTCAGAGATGATTTGGAATAAAAGAAAGATGTATGATATATACACTACTATGTATAAAATAGATAACTAATGAGAACCTACTGTATAGCACAGGGAACTCTACTCAGTGCTCTGTGGTGACCTAAATGGAAAGGAAATCTAAGAAAGAGTGTATATATGTATACGTATAACTGATTCACTTTGCTACATAGAAGAAACTAACACAACATTGTAAAGCAACCATACTCCAATAAAAATCAATTAAAAAAAAGAAAGATATATGTGTTAGATCACATACTGATTTAAAAAGGTGATTGTTAAGGTGAAAAGAAAATAGACAAATGTTATTTTCAAAAACACATTTTAAGGAAGAGTATATCTCTAAAATTTAAAAAATATATAATAGTCAAAATAATATTCAATCAAGTGATATTCACTAGATGAATATTTTATTTTCTTACAAAATTTATGCATCAAGTGAAAGAAAATTCAGTGCTCTCTCTCTATATCTTATTAGCATTGACTTTTTAGATAAGATCTTAAAATGTATACTTTACTTTGATAATGTCATTTCTCCTAATTAAAATGCTATGGTTAATGTGTGTGTGTGTGTGCACATATGTGTATCCACTTGTTAAGTACTTCTTTCAGTCACTGGTATAATGCTAAGTGAAGAATGACGCAAAATGATATTCATAATGGCAAACATTATACAGAGCTTATGTGCCTAGCTCTCTTCTATATGCTTTCCTATTTATCAACTAATGTGAACCTCACAGCACATCAGTGAGCCAAATACGATTGCTACCACCACTTTACTAATGAGGAGAAATGAGTCACAAAGAGATGGAGTGTTTTAGCATAACTTACCCTATAGTCACACAGATAGGAAGTAGCACTAGTTTTCACACCCTGGCTATTGGGCTTTAGAATTTGTGTCCTTAACAGCTATACTCTGCTGCTTCATATAGTTTCAGCCCATCAATTTCTGTTTTATTACATGAATAGGTATTTTTTAATTATATTGGAGAAGTATATATATAATTGCAAATAATCACCATTACTCTCAACTTAGCCTAATTTTTAGTCTAAATGTTTTCTGGGAACATTTTTTCAGGCAACTTATATTTACCAATTTCATTTTACAATTATTCATCAAATTCACATTTCTATTTTTTTCATAATGTCCCAGAAGCTTTTCTCAGATTTTAGCACCTCCTGTTATTTTCCAGTATTATCTAACCATGTTTTTCCCCCTCAGGCTTGTAAAATAAGTTATTTGTAATTCAGCTTTTCTAGTAGTAATTAACAAATAACTGTATTAGCTGATCTGGTTCTATTGTGTTTCTTAAAAGACTGCTATGTGCTTAACACTATACTTGATATTGAAATAAATCAAAGTCATGTATCTTTCCCTGGAAAAATTTACAGTTTAGTTGAAAAATAGATAGTTTACCTTCACAAACAAAAACTGTCTGTCTATACCAGTGTTTCTCAGCTTCTTTTCATGAAACACATAGTGATTTCACCAGGCTGGACATTCCAATGAGTAAATATTGTGGACGATACACAATTCCTAATTCACTCACTAAAACTTTCACATTCTTTAAGTTTATATATATGTGTGTGTGTGTGTGTATATATATATATATATATATATATATGTATATATATACATAAATGTATAAAATAAAGTTCTCCACATATTAGTGAATGAGAGCATTATGAGTACAAAAATAAATTTGAATATCCCCAAATAACTTTTTTCTTCTTAAAGTATATCATTTTTAAGCTTTTCTGATTTTTGTTATTAGTAAGAAGTTACTTGCAACTATTGACATTTTGGTTTAGAATAATATTTTTCATCTCATATAGTCTTTGAGGACCCATATAGTGGTGAAAGTCTTTATTGAGAAGATGGGTTTTGAAGGATGTGTATCATGGTTATTCAACTTTTAAATGACATTATATTTTTATGTTACTATGGACTTTTACTTAAATGAATCATTCTCCTTGAATTCTGTTGTTTGCCTCAGGAACATTAAAACAACTTGTATTCAGTTTCACCAAGATCCTATACTGAATTTGTTATATAGTTCTGTATTCAAGATTGTACTATGTTGAATTGAATTAGTGTTTTCAATGTTTTTATCAACATAGCCTAGAAACAGCTTTAACTCTTCTGATGAGGACAAATACCTCACTGAAAAATATACCGGTGTTTATTTTTGCCACATACAAATAGCCAAATATATCTCCCGCTCTCTGTTCCCTGTATCTTATCATCTCCAAAGAGTCTTACTCTCTATTGACAGGCAATTATTAACACCAGAAAACAATTTTAAGATAGTTTTCACTAAGAAGCACTCAACTATTTTTTAATAATCTCAACAGTTAAAAAATTTGTGTATCCTAATTAGCACAATGCTAAATAACACATTTATTTCTTATTATAGAGCAAGCATTTGAAAATTACAATTTCCACAAAACCACCTTTTCTAATAAAATAAAATAGTTTACTGTAATATTTTAATATTTCAGCAAATAGTAAGAACATCTAAAGATTTTTTGTCTATACCAAATTTTTCTTTAAGCATACTTAGCAGTTTATGTCCAAAGGCAAACCTAAAAATCCAACCAGATAAGGTCTACAGGCTCTTCTTTCTGCAATGATTTAAAATCTGATTATGAAATATTTTATTGGCAGTTACATAAGTGACTAAGGCAGTGTTTCTCAGCTATTTTGTGCTAATGGAACATTTTCTAATTGTAGAATTTTCAGTGGATTTCTTGAAGGAGCTAAAATATTTAAAGACTACTACAGAAGGCAACACTGATTATCATGCAGTACAATCACCACAATCACTGTACAGTAACTGGTGCTGTGTTGTACAGAGCACTTCCCCAGGATGGACTTCAGCTCATGTCCTTGTTTGAACTATCCCTGACCTGCCTGCTCTTTTATGTCCTCAGCGCAGCCATTGAATTTTGGTCTTTCTTCCTACAGGGGTTCCCTGTTACATAACACTCTTACTTCTCATCCCCAATCAGTTATACCCTTCTGATGGCTGACTTATACCCATAGTATCTTTTTACTTTCAGTTGTAGTATAAGTGCATTTTAAACGTTGATCAATTTTGACAACATATTCATTAAATATTGTGGCTTTTGAACTAAGATATAACCTAAGGAATACACTGCTTTCTTAAACAGAGCTTTGTGGACAGTTACAGTTCACTCTATAAACATATCCAAAGTCTAAATGTAATTGGAATCATAGATTCCATAGTCACTCATAGATCTATTTTCTGATACCCTAATCAACTTTATTTTTTACCCAGTTTAAGTTTTTCAGTGTTGAAACCTAATGACCAGATGACAGATTATTTCATGGCTAATACTTCCATAAATTTGTAAATTTGTGGTATAAAGATTTGGGTTCTAATTTACTAGAAAATAAGCCTTTGATCTTGGTGCTATGCTGGGCAGGGCTCCAGCCTTAAAATTTATGTAAGCCTCTATAAATGATTTGAGGATAATAAAACACCGTTTCAAATTTTCATGAGAGTCATAGGAAACCAAGAAGAACAAAAGGCTTCTGTAATTCTTAATCATCCCCCTTATAAGATTATATCCAAAATCAATATTGTCTTTTCATTATTAATGCAGAATATATATTTTAAAAATAATGAAGTAGTGCAGTTTTATTCCTCAGTAGTCCCAGTCTCTTTACTTCATGTTTTTATTGGCAGCGGGTAACGTAATAATTTCAATTATATCTGGGGCAGTTAGAAATTATACCACAATTTTAGGGTAATGTTTTTTAATTCACCTCAATAAATAGTTTTTAAGTGTCTCTCACATAAAATCTAGGTATAAAATATTACATAGAATAAAATGGTGAAAAAAAAACCTCTCTTCTCTAGGACCTAACAGTATTATGTGGGCTTTAGGCCTAAATGATAAAGCAAAGTTCGAATGCATGCTATTTATATTTATAGCTATATTTCACATGATTGATTTAAAAATAAACTTCTTATATGTCAGTCATGATTATATGAGGATAATATCAATTGCGATTGTATCAGCAATGACTTATGAAGGTAAATCTCTCATATTACCAGAAGATAATATTAAGTCTTCCTGAGAGGAGCAGGGATACCTTCCTGAAGGTGGAATAATTTATGGTAGACATGGAAAAAGGATTTCCAATTATAGAAGCAAGAACAAAAGGAGTAGAAGTGGGAAACTATAGGGCATCTTATAAAATAAGTAGCTCACTTTCACTAGAGATGATAATACATGCAATGCAGAAAAAGAAACTTTATCATTATGTTAAAGAAGTATTATTCCCATTCTTGAATTTAAATTTGGAAACAAAAATTGGTATTTAATTCCACAAACAATGGAAATCTGATTAGGTTTAAAAAAGAGCATGGTAGTGTTACAGTTGTGGTTAGAAACATAATTAGCCCAGTAATAATAAATATGCACTTCTAGAGTAAGGAGTTATAGCTGTCCAGATCTGCCAAGAGATTATTTTAATGATCCAGAAGAGAATTAATGAAGGCTTGAACTAGTCTGGTGTCAGTAAGATTGGAAAGAAAGGAATGGCTTTTTGTACAAATGGAAGAGATAGAATCTAAAGACAAGTAACTAAATGCTGTGAAGATTTAAAGATAACCCTGAGGCACTTGTAATGTGTAGCTGAGAGAATTCTGCTAATATTATAGAACTGAGGAAGTCGGGACCAAGAGCAGGTTGTGGGAAGAAGATGGGATGAATTTATTTAAAGGGCTGACAAGGTATCCAGGTAGAGTTAACGGACAAAACTTTTGGAAATGCAGATCTGAAGCTCTAGAGAGAGATGGCTAGCAGTTAGATTTACAGTTAGATTCAGGAGTCATCTCAACAATGGTCCTGTTTAATCTATACCAACCTACTTACTTCCAAGCCTTGATTCAGTATTTCATAAAAATTTTTCAGTCAAACATTTATTACAGAGTTGTCCACACATTTTCCTCGTAGGATTTTTTTTTTTTTTTTTTGAGGTATGTGGGCCTCCCGCCTCCGTGTCCCCTCCCGCCGCGGAGCACAGGCTCCGGACGCGCAGGCTCAGCGGCCACGGCCCACAGGCCCAGCCTCTCCGTGGCACGTGGGATCCTCCCGGACCGGGGCACGAACCCGGCCCCCCCCCCGCATCGGCAGGCAGACTCCCAACCACTGCGCCACCAGGGAAGCCCTCCACGTAGGATTTTTAACTGCTATTTAAAATGGAAATTACATAATCTCTCTTAGTTCTGTGAATATTGTAATATCTTTGTTTGTGATCTTAAAATAGAGAAAATACGACCCCTTTCTTGAGTCACTGGGAGTTTGGGGAATTATGTGATTCTTAGGAACATGTTCTGTGCTCCTGTCCTCAGCCCCTAGCAGAGGTAGTTGGTTCTGAGTAGGCTATTTAATGTATTTCCTACTTTATCAAATGTAAGCGGTAACCTCTACCTTGCTTACTTGATGAATATGCATTATTATAAATGAGACAAGATGAGAGCATTACACAAATGTAAGGGGTGATTATTATGTTCTCCCTCCACCTCTATCTTGCATCCCCACATGAAAAATTCGGCCAACTGGATGGCGGTGACATTATATGTCCACTACCAAGCCTCACACAGGCTATGCTCAGGGTTCAGTAGATTAGGACATAGACATGATGGGTAGGTAGGAGGCATGATATTATTGGGCTTGTGGGCTTGGGCTGTGAGACTGGGCAAAGGAACAGTCACATGCACCTCAGTTTACTCCTCGATAAAACTGAGATGATGATAGAACCTCTTCATTAGGTGTTGCAACTTCTAAGGGCTCAGAAATATTACCTAGAGACTATTATTGTAATAGGTTCAAGTTTGCAGTCTCAAAGTTGGATTTGCAAAAATGTAGTATTTATTTCCTTAAAAAATTAAAGTTAACATAGCTCTGCAGCCTTTAAGCCAGGTATTGGCAAATTTCCTATCAGTTCAAGGTAACAGTCACATCTGGTTTTAAAATGAATTCAATTCAGATTTTTGACTCAGTTAAAGTTTTTACACCTGTTGCTTTTGCAGTTCCTCATCTCTGATGCTCAATTATAGTCCAGGAATCGGGTCAGGGGTGTCTGGTCCACATGCCCACCTGTTGTCCTCTTTTCTTGCTGTTCTCCACTGTTGTATAACATGTTAAACTCATACCCATCCTTGTGCACTGGCATCTGCTGCTGACACCCATGATCCTTGTGGCCTCCAGTTAATAAGTTCACATAGTGTGTCTTCATTATACTCACCTTTATTTCTGGTTAAGTTATGCAACAGTAACAAATAATACCCAAGTCACAATAACTTATAACAGCAAAGATTTATTTCTTCTTTGGGCTGCATATTCATTGAAGGTCATAGCAGTTCCACTCAATGTCAGTCTTTATTACAGGATAGTTTGAAGGAGTGGCTCCTATCAAGGACTTGGTTGATCTTGTAGTAGAGAGATGGTGGAGCCATGTAATGGATCATAAAGATTCTGCCAGAAAGTGCTCATATTACTTCCATTTACATCTCATTGACAGAGGAAGTCACAGGGCCAAGTCTGATTTCAATGGTTGCAGAACTACAATGTCCTACCAAGGAGGAACAGTAAGTATTTTTAAATAATGGAATCTATCCCAACACACAAGGCTTCTTTGGGGCCCCCAGGTCACTCTCTGGCATATCCATTTCCCTCTCAGGCAGCCACATGCACTTTTCACAGGTATCTCTATACCAAGGAGAGGTGAGCAGAACACTAAGTCTGCCCTCAATTACATCAGTCTGGATACACCAGAGTGAAGACTTCCAGCTCTGGGAGGAGACACACAGCAACCTAATGTCAGATACACAAATACTCTTAAAGCTCAGTTTCTAATACAGTTCTGAACATAGTACATACTCTGACAGACCTCCTCCTGATATTTTCAAGCCCTGAGGCAAGAATACACATGGAGGCTCCCATATCATATGTTTAAATATTTAAAAGTTATGACATGTTATGAAACTATTGTATAAAATATGCTCTAGCATTCCACCTTGACAAACAAATCTTTATTAAAACTGGAAAGGCTAGTTCCTCATCAGAACATGACAGAGTAGAATGAACCTGCCCAATCCCAGTATCCAGGCCCACTTTGATGGGCTTTTTCTTTTCACCTCCAGCTGTCTGTCACACTCAAAGAGATCTTACACCCATACATCAGGATATTCCAGCCAGCCGTTCCATGTTTATCTACATCCTCAATATCTAGGGTGGAATTCACCAGCAATCACTTGTTCTGCCTTTAGGAAGACAGACTTTGGAAGACTCACATAGGCCTTGGAAACAATCTCAGTGACATTTGGGCTGGAAATTTAGGGACCCCAGAATGTGTAGAATAATCTCGAAAGGAGTACATGGGTTATGGATGAGAACATACCTTTGGAACCTAGGGCTCCTCACCTATGGGGAGGAACATAGCCAGATGAGGGCCAAAGTGGGGCCCTTTAAATACATGGCATGGGATAGGGTACCCTCTCTATCCCTCTCTCATGATGCTAAGTCAAAATAAACTTTAGAATGTATAAGCATAAATTACATCTATAACAAAGTGCATTTTCACCTATTTATGTATGTCAGTAATAGAATCTAATCATTAAAAAGATTCTAACAGATCATGTTTTAAGGCTATCTGCTCTTCTTATTTTTGTTAAGCTGCAGGCGCTGATTCCAGTATAATCAGCCTCACCTAATTTCTGAGCAAACCTGATCCAGTCAAGGATCATTTAAACAACCCTGCCCATTTTACAAAATACCTATTTCTTTTGGGAAAGAATTCCCTAAAATTTTCTTGTAAGTAATTGTCTTCTTTAATATTTTTAAAAGACAGCATTATTTCCAAAATGTGTATTCTTTTAAGACCTCTATATCTACTATGTAAAGTAATAGGTATTTGTCTTTGCAATAACACAAATTTTGACTTTTGTCCAAGAACATGATACTAATTTATCAGCAGGATGTCTATGTCAGTGTTATGGATCACTAGAAACTTGTCTGCCTTCCTTGGCATGATCCCTTTTCTGTGAGAAAGGAGATGCCTTTCGTACACAGTTGGCCAAAATTCAAGGGCCACGCTGATGGCCAGACAAATAGGTTTTGCTGTAGGTGAACTTAAATGAGACTCCAACTGTGGCCTCACTAATACCCAAGCTTCAAGTTTTCTGCCTCCAACATGATCACTACATACAACTGGCTTAAATGAACCAGTGGCATTTATGATGAGGTTGGTAAGTCTTTCTTAGAAAAACACAGAGTGAAAACTCTTCACAAATGTGAGTTATAATTCTGCGTGCATATAAGAATACCTTTTTTTCAGCTTGTCACTCTCTACAAAGGCAGTGTTTTTAAAAATTGCCAATTTGTTTTATTGTATGTGTATTTAATTTTCTTTGATTCTCAAATGGGGAAAACATGCAACAGAAAGTCCTACATGTAACCAAGCTGTAACAAGAAAGACAATTACTTTTCCCTAATGAAATGTTCTATTTCCTTAGTTTGCTGTTTCATTAATTTCTCAACTCATTTTATGCTGAGCTAGATTTCAGTAGTTTTCCCTGAACACAACTTGAACAAAAGATGTTTAGATTAATTCAAAAAAATTATTGTGTATCTATGGTGTGAGAGGCACTTTCCTATGAGCTGGGTAATGGTAAAAGACAATCCAGATTTGTACCATCACAGAACTTTTATTTTAGACCTAGAGTGAGGACAGATTAAAAGAGGCAAAAAAAATAAACAAATAAGAATTAAAATAGTGATAATCATGACCAAAAATATAGAAATGTTTCTGTGACAGAGAATGATTAGGGGGAATTTAACCTGTAGAGAGCTCTTCCTGAAGAGATAAGATTTGAACTGAGAACTTCTTTATGAGAAAGACAAAATAATGACTGTGAACATTTGGAGGAAAACTCAGCTACAAGTAACCATCAAGGACAACAGTCCATAAAAAGGACCAGTTTGGTGTGTTCCAGGATTGGAAAGGAAGTCATTGTAATGGGAGCTTAATGAACAAAGGAAAGAGTAATAGAAATTGAGGAAGGCCCAATATCCAGGGGTCAAATTAATTTCAGTATCCTAGAGTATTGTAAGGTAAATTCTATTTTATTCCTAGTAGGGAGTCACTGGAAGGTTTTCAGCTAAAAAGTAATGTGATATAACATATAATTTTAGGAGATTACTTTGGTTGCTGATTGTAGAAGGTGTCAATATTTTGGGTCAGGGTATGAAGTAGTGGATGATAGGGTAGAAAAGAGTGAAAGCAGGGAATCAATTAAGAGACCATAATAGTTTGCAGCCTGGATCCCTGACTTTAGACATTTCCATATAGAAAAAATATGACATCATCTAAACTCTTTGACCACTCACTCTTCTTCTTGGCCTTTCACAATTTGTATCCCCCTTATTTCTTTGTCTCTCTTCCCCTTTATCTAAGATATGAAGTCACTTATACTTCCTGCAAACTTTCAGAGCTCCACTTCTGACCCCCTATGTAGAGGAATGTGCAGAATTCTCCTCTGGTGAAGATACTATGGCATGTAGTCATTGCACTTAGAGTTACCAGACCCTGATATCCAGATGAATGATAGCAGTATTTATAGAAGCTAGTCATTATTTTTCAGAAGTTGCTAAATAGTCATAAGCATATCTATGATCCCATAATTTTAGATAATAGGCAGATGTATTTTGTTTTTGCCTCTTTCTGGCTTAGTTATTATAAGTTCTTAAACTGTAAGTGATGAGAAAAACAACTTCATGAACGTAGAAATTCTTTCAAGCTATGAAAAAGCAAAAAATCTACTTTTTCCCCAAGTTATTGGATGTTGATAGCTGAGCAACATTAAGAGGATTAGAAACATGCATGGTCTTCTATTTAGTTTTCTGTCCTTATCATACATGTCTAGTCTAATTTCTGGAACATCACTTTTGTTGTCAGTTATTAATCTTTCTGAGGTGGAACACTTGGTGGTTTTGGTTCAGTCAATAACTTCTCTGGTATTAAAATGCTCTCTAAATGCAGTGACTCATGTGTGTTCTTTAAGTTCATTTCTGGCTTGGTGTCTCAGCCTCCCCCTTTGGAGGAGCCATGGTGGGGGCCAAATCCATAGAATTGTTTATGAAAAGAGTTTCTGGATTTAGTGGATAGAGGGAAGTATTTCCCATTGCTGGGAGGTGTTGAGTGATTTCCACAATTCCTTTTTTCCAAAATCTCATTATTGTGATTTCTGTGCTTTCAAAGGATGGGTGTTCACAACAGAAATGAGGTTTTGGTTTAGACTGAAAAGAGCCATAAATAGGAAAAATATTACCATGTTTTCCAACAGATGCTCTCTCTGGCTCAAAGCTTGAGTCTATCAAATTATTGAAAGGAACATTTGTAACATCTTGCCTCAGTGAGGGATAGAAAAAAAAAAAAAAAAACTCAGGTATCTTTATGAAATATTCCATGTATTTAGAATTAACTACTACATTTGGGTGAGCCAAACATTTAAAAGATGTGTTGCTAAAATTTAAAAGATGTGCTGCGATTTGCTTGGGCAGCTGTCATAGTAGTCTTCTTCTTATCTTAAGACAGCTACCTTATTCTTAAGACTGAGCATTCACTTTATCTTCTTTAGGAAGCATTCACTTTATCTTCTTTAGGAGGTACAATCTTTGTTTTAAATTTAGCCACAGGTGATTCAGTTCATGTCAGTTCATGTAAACTTTGCACATTTAATGTTTGGCAGCCCACATCATCTTTGTTGCTACATGTTTCTTGACCAAATTTTAGGTATAGAAGAAAGTGATTTATTATTTCTATGGCTGAATATGTAGAATTCAATGCAAATATTATAATGGAATAATTTTGGACTATTTCTGGTATTAATGAAGTCATTTTCCATATTCTAAGCCAATTAATGCAGAAAATCCTAGACGCTGACTCTGGACTTGGGATCAATTTGCCTCTAGCAACCATTACTTCTACTTCAGTCCATGTCTTACTACAGAGGACCTTAAAGCAAGAAAATCAGTATCTGTAACTTACCAAATTCAAGTTCTTTTGAAACAATGATCCAGGATAGCTAGGATTGTGCAGTGGTAACAAAAAACTCTAAAATCTCAGTGTCTCCAAGCAAGAAAAGTTTCATTCTTGCTCATGCTGAATGGCCACTGAAAGCAGGCAAGGGGTATCCTGCTCATTAATCATTATGGGATCAGACCGAATGAGAAGCCACCATTTCCCGCACTGCCAGTTCCTGAGCTAACGGGAAAAGAGCTCGCAAGGGACAGTTAAAGTGTTCTAGCTCAGAAATGACACACTCACAACTTATTTGTCAGAAGGAATCACATGGCCCTAAAGGGCAGGGAGGGAGGGTTTGTGCCAGTTGCAGGAAATACAATTCTACAAGTCTCCTAAAGGAAGAGGAATCAGAAATGTTTTGAAAAACATCAGAATGGTTTCCATCGCTTCACAACTGGCCTTCCTTAAGGTTTTTTATGGACTGCTCCATTGAGCTTCAGATATCTCGTTTCTTCTAGCAACTCAGCCTGAGGAATCAGTCCTTGAGGGAAGGTTAGAAGACAAAAGGCCGCTGGGCTGAGGAAGGAGAGGGAAAGCAACACATTGCATTTCTGCCTTTGACTCTGATTAGTTAGAAAACAAGCTGGTGCTGGTATTAGTCTCCTTGCAGACACTTGCACGACAGCAACTCCATGAACTGACTTGCCCCAGCATATATCCTAATTCCAGTAGAGTCCAAGCATTTAGTTTTGCCATTTCTCTAAGATTTCCTGTGGCAGAACTGCATTTATCTGGCACTTTCCTGGTATCCTTGGACCTCTGTTTCTTCACGAAATACTTCCACACCAGAAATCCAAAATTATTCATAATCATTCATTTAGAAGGTGGAGCAGATTGAAAAAAAATTTCTGAGTTGTGCCTTGGCTTTGCTCAAGGGAATCCAATTGGCCCACTCCCAAGCATTCTGTTAGCTTCCTCAGATTTCACCAAAAAATATTAACCATAATCTCAGCTTCACTGTCTATTAAGCAGATATGTCTACCTTCAACTGGTAATGGTGAGTTGGGCACGGCAGGCACTCACCAGGAATATAGACTTGAGCTCACTGCTTCTTAAAGTTATAAAGCACCCAGCTAAGCCTTTTTTCTTCTGACTTCCCTTCTTTACCAGCTTTTCTGAGATGTGAAATTTACATACAATAAATGTACATATTGAAAATGTACAATTTGATGTAACATGACTTACATAAACACCGGTGAAACCATGAGTGCAATCACAGAATGAATGTACCCATCATCCCCAAAAGTTTCCTGGTGCCCCTTTTTCATCCCTCCCTCTGGCTCTCCCCTCTCCTATCCTCAGACAATGAATGATTTCTGTCACTATAGATTTGTTCACATTGTCTAGAATTTTACATAAAGAGAAACAAAAGTATGTACATTTTTTTGTCTGACTTCTTTCACTAAGCATACTTATTTTGAGATTTATCCATGTTATTGTGTGTATCAGTGGTTGATTCCTTTTTATTGCTGAATAGTATTCCATTAATTGAATACATCACATATGTACACATATATATACATATACACGTATGCAATCACCTGTTGATGAACATGTGAATTGTTTCCAGTTTTGAATATTACTAATAAATCTTCTATGGATTTTGTGTACAAGTCTTTGTATGAACACATTTTCATTGATTTTGTATAAATACCTACAATTGGAATGACTAGATCATATGGTGGGTATATATTTACTCTTTAAGAAACTGCAAAACTGTTTTCCAAAGTGGTTTTACTATATCATATTCTCAAAAACACTGTATGGGAGTTCTAGTTTCTATACTTTCTCACTAAACACTTGACACTGTCAGATTACATTTTAATATGTGTTTTCTGATATTTCCATGTTGATTTTGTTTCCATTTACTTAATGACTAATGATGTTGAATATCTGGTCATATGCCTATTTGCTATCTATATATTATTTTTGGCGAAGTATCTGTCCATGTCTTTTGCCTTTTTTGTTTGTTTGTTTCGGTATGCGGGCCTCTCACTGTTGTGGCCTCTCCCGCTGTGGAGCACAGGCTCCGGACACGCAGGCTCAGCGGCCATGGCTCATGAGCCCAGCCGCTCCGCGGCATGTGGGATCCTCCCAGACCGGGGCACGAACCCATGTCCCCTGCATCGGCAGACGGACTCTCAACCACTGTGCCACCAGGGAAGCCCTGGCTATGAATTTTGACAGGAATACCTGAATATGATGAATTCTTTATGTCAAATATTACTTTTCTTAAAAAAACATCTTTATTGAGGCATAATTGACAAGCAATAAACTGTTCATATTTAAAGTATACAATTTGATAAGATTTGACCTATGTATACACCGTTACCACAATCGAGATAAACATATCTGTAACTTTCCCAAAAGAATCCTGGAGCCTTTTGTCATGCTTTATTCTAACCTTCCTTTCCCATCCCCAGACAACAAGTGATATGCTTTCTGTCACTGTAAATTAGTTTGTATTTTCTAGAATTGTATATAAATGGAATCATACAGTATGCATTATTTTTGCCTGGCTTCTTTCACTTGGCATAATCATTTTGAGATTCATCCATGCTGCAGCGTGTATCAATATTTATTCCTTTTTTATTTTTAAGGAGTATTCTATTGCATGGTATACCACAGTTGTTGGCCCTGTTGATGGGACATTTGGGTTGTTTCTATTTTTTGACTATTACAAATAAAGCTGCTGTGAACATTCATGCACATGTCTTTGTGTGGACATATGCTTTTATTTCACTTGAGAAGATACTTTGGCAAAAAATAACTGAATCATATGGTAGGTGTACTTTTTAATAAATTCCCCAATATTTTTCCAAAGTGATTGTGCCATTTTACATTCACTAGCATTGGATGAGATGTCCAGTTTGTTCGTTTCCTCACCAGAACTTAGTAGGGTCAGACTTTTAAATTTTATCCATTCTAAACGGTGTGTAGTGATATCTTATTGTGGTTTCAGTTTACAATTCACTAGTGGCTAATAATGTTGAGAGTTTTTAATGCGCTTGTCATCTGTATATCATGAGCTCTTAACAAATCACTCAAAATATGCTCATTAGCAAAATTTCAATGCTACTTTCATAATGAAAATCTATGGTTCTGTGTCACAATACCCTATCTTTTGGGGGGATGGGTGGGTTAAGATGTCTGTATTTTCTGTTTCAAACCATCAGTACTTGCCTCTCTACTGAATAGTTGAAGAGCTGGAACACCCTTCTGTTTGATTCCTTCAAAAGTATAGTTATTCAAACATAGAAAGCCTTGAACATTTCCCTCAAAGTATTTTGTATGGTGGTTACATCTTGTTGCTGTTTGTTTACCTTGGTGCTTAGAGATTACTGATTGGAAGCAGGCTATGTTTCTCAGACACACAGAAGTAATAACAACATTTCACATGTACTTTGTTGGCTTTCTTTCTCAAACAGTGTGGTGTTTGTTGTTGTTTTTTTTTTTAGTCAGGGATTTTTAACTTCCACAGAGATTAAATTTCATGCTAGGTGCAAAGAAATGATTCTAGAAATAAAATATCTAATTAATGTTATATGTACTTTGGGATACAAATAATAGCATCTTAAATATGAACTGCCCGTTTCCTTTCTCTCCCTTGCACACAGCTCAACTACAATCCCAGTCACCCCTTGGAGTTAGGCGTGGTCATGTCTGATCAACTGAATAGGAAGAAACATAACATGTGCCACTTCTAGATATGGCTCATAAAAACCCATCCCATGAGATCCTCAGCATTCTTTCATCTTCTGGAAGATCTTGTGACAAATATTGAAGATGGTAGCTCAACAAGATGGAATATTGGGTACTGGAATCACCATTTGGAGGAGAGCCACATATGCACCAGGAACACTATTGGTAGATTAGGCAAATAATGTCCATTGTTTTAAGACACTGAAATTTGGGAATGTGCCTGTTACAGCAACTAGCATTGCTCTTAATAATACAGACATCATTAGGGTCAGAAAGATATGCCAATAATATTTCTACATTTTTCTACTGATGTTCTTCCTCCTTGTCTGGACTTCAGCTTCTAGCCCTTGATGGAATACTGAAGCCCGCTGAGACAACAGTGCTTGGAGTTTAATTGA
Source organism: Mesoplodon mirus (assembly GCF_964341445.2). Taxonomy (NCBI): domain Eukaryota; kingdom Metazoa; phylum Chordata; class Mammalia; order Artiodactyla; family Ziphiidae; genus Mesoplodon; species Mesoplodon mirus. Next base: position 27,096,127 of record NC_138980.1, read on the forward strand.
AAGGCATGACTACTTTCCAATAGTCCTTTTAATTAAGATGTTAAAAGGAAACTTTATTAAACTGTGATTAAATATATAAAATTAAGATGTAATGCATTTTAAATATATTAGTTCAAATTATAAAATATTAAATTAAGATTTAATATATTAAATTAAACACAGATTAAACTAGATTGAAAAAATACTTTTAAAAATCTCAAATACACCAGAGGAATTATTAACCATTTTATTTAAAACTAAAATTCTATCAAGTTCCAGAGCAATAAAATGAGACTACTGAAGGGAACCTAGCACATTGGGTATACAGCAGTTGTTCCACTAGGTAAATGAGATTATTAAAGGACCGAAGTGGAAATTTTGTTCTGGTTTAAACAGTGTGAGAATAAGAGCAATATGTAGCAACATGTTGAATCCACCAGATCCTAGGAGATCCCAGTGGCAGTGCCAACACTGATGGTAAGCACATGGCTCATCTATTTAGAGCTGTTATCTTTTCCCACGCCCAAAATAAAAGCTTCTTGAAAGTGATTTTGTTGTTTGCACTTATATATTTTCATGAGACAGTCTGGCTCTCTACAGATATTGACCCTTGGGTCTAGTGAGAGACTTTTCACAGGGAAAAAAAAATAGAAAGAACAAAATATCTCCAACCAAAAAAGTGTCAACTGAAAAAAAAAAAAAAAGAAGAAATGACTTAAGATCCCATTTTTCATGTTTAATCCTGAAGATAAATGAATGCAAACGTATCTTTGCATTGAACTTAATAAGTGCCAGTACAAAACCCTTCAAATAAATGTTGCCTCATACAATTTTTATAATGGTCCTATAAGAAGAGTGCTATTTTTCCAATTATACAGATGTGGAAATTACTTACCAGGGATGATAAGACATTTTCCAGGGATGAAACAGCTAGAAAGCAATGTAACCAGACTCAAGATTTTATCTGTCATACTCCAAATCCCATGCTCTTTCTATTACTGCAACTCTGTGTGTGTGTGTGTGTCTATGCTGGATGACAACAGTGATCTCTATTTACGGCTAAATTATTGTACATCTATGAAGCAAATCAGTCAGTTTCCCAGATGACAAGTCACTATGCATAATCATAAGGAATTAAGTGAAAGTACAGATGATAATAATAATAAATAATTATAGCAGCTACTATTAATTAAGCACTTAATGATGTGAGACACAATGATAAATACTTTGCTTGCAATAGCTCGTTTGATTATCTGAACAACTTGTGAAATAAGCACTATCACTCCCTCCATTTTATAGGTCAGAAGCCTGAGGCTTAGCTTAAGAAACATCCCCAAGGCCACAGAGGTTTTAAGTCACAAGGCTGGATTCAAACTCAGAGTTGCCTGAACCTCCCTCCACCCAGTAAAGCAATCTCCATCGACTCTCCATTGGGATATTTAGAGGGACTGAGTTGAGAGGACTGTGGACCACCTTGGTTTCTACTCTAAGCCACCCCAGGTGGCTCTTTCCCAAGTCTTAGAACCTATAAGCAACAATAGGCTGATGCCCATTGGGGGTCATTATAAGGCTGACATGAAGTTTTTGTCTTAATATCGAAATAAGCAATGAAAACATTTCTGGGTGACGTTACAAGTACAAGACAGGTGAATTAAGTCTGTTTTTATTTAATATCTTTTTTTTTTTTTGGCAGTGCCTCGTGACTTGTGGGTCTCAGTTCCCCAACCAGGGATCGAACCTGGGCCCAAGTCAGTGAATGTGCTGAGTCCTAACCACTGGACCTCCTGGGAACCACAATTTAATATCTCTACTTACTTCCTTTCACTCTTCAACCCATTGTAATCTGACTTCAGTCTTTTCCACTCCACCAAAGCTTACCAATGACAACTAATTATTAAATTCCAATGGCCTCGTTTTAGATCTCATTGCTTTTGGCTATATTGAACAAGTCAACCACCCTATACTCCTCAATATTCTTTCTTGACTTGACTTCTAAAACATTCCTTTTTCTGGTTTCCTTCCTACCTCTCAAATTGTTCCATTTAACTTTTTTCATCTTTTTCATTTCCATCTCAACCTGGCTGCTAAATTTCAATTCTGCATTTGGTTATCGCCCTGTGCTGTTCCACCTCCTACCATGGGTGTCATCTGTAATACTAAAGACACCATTTTTTTTCCTCTGGTGTGTCTTATTTCAGTCAAAAGTGTAACCTTCTAGACACTGTTTTTTTGTGAGAGCTCATCCACACTCATGCTTCCAAATCTATATCCAGATAATATATCTATCCTAACAGCCAGAGCCAGATTTCTAACTCTGTATATCTCAGTATATCTGGATATCTATAACAAGATATCAAATACAATGTGCTGCAAACTGAACTTATGCTAACTATGTGGTAGTTAAGAACATGCCTTCTAGAGCGTGATTCTTCCACTTACTAGTTGTGACATTGGGCAAGTTATTTAATGACCCATGTTTTATATTCTTACTGAGTAAAGTAGAGATGATTATATTACCTTCCCCATAGTGTGACATGACTAATCCTAGTCCAGCCAGGTCTTTTTTCTTTAGTTTTTCTGAATCTGCTGAATCCCAGCCATGTCCCATGACATCATGCTTCTGAAAGTTCACTATGCTGGATCAGAATTGAGAGACTCATTGCCAAAATTTCACCATGTCTATCTGCACATTATCAAATATTGATCTTAGGTATGAAGGTCTATCAGTTGAATTTTTCTGGCACCATTAAGTACTTTTCCTAATTTGTTACTCAATATATCCATAAAATGTTAAAATTTAAGGAAGTTTAATGTTTTGGTGCATGTGCAACAAAATGTCTGCTGTGGCTGCCTGTTACCTGAGAAGAGCTTCGCTCTGTGCTGTAATGCACCTGTGAAAGAATATGACCTCTAGATTATGAAGAACATTCTTCCTATTTTCCTGAAGAAGACCAAGTTTAAACAAGTTCAAAGTGCTACACACACACACAAACACACACAGACTTTCCTCTAGTCAGGGTAAGTCAGTGAGTGAGTCATTGAGTTTATGCTACTTTACGGGACTAACAAAGTTGCTACCCACCCAAATGTGTAATTGAACCATTTCATGCTTAATAAAGTGAACCTATATTTGCACTGATCATTCACTGCACTTACACTACTTCTTTTCTCATTTGATACTTCCCTGTTCATACTTCAAAATCCTTTCCAATATCTCATTTTAATAGTGTCTCTCCTGATCCACTCTGCACAATTATAGCAATTTATATATAATAATAATAATAATAATATATTCCATAATAACATCAAGTCCTGTGTGCCTAGTGAGGACCAAATCCTTATGACAAGCTTGTTAAGTAGGATCTTTGTTTTACAGATGAGGAAATAGGCATTCAGTGAAACTGAGTAACTTGTGCAAAGCATACAGTTACATGCACAGAACTAAAATTTAAACCCAGTCTCTCTCCCATTAGCTCACACATCCTCTTTCACTGCCATTCTTCCCACACGTTCTAATAAGTATTTCTCTCCTTGTCTGTTTCACTTTATATTATGTAACCCCAATACCAGGCATCATTTTTTAAATTTCCATTTTTCCCACACAGTATCTATTATATAAAAAGAGTTTTAAAAATATTTATTGAATGAATGAGTCAACGAAATAGTAATCAAATGTCGCATTTGTATTGAGCATATTTTGACAGTAAAGAATTAATGCCAAGAAAATGTGCTCTCAATTTCTAGTAGCTTACACTCTTCCAATTTAGTAGCAATATGGACCAGTGTAAAGTCACAGGAATAGATATTGGTACATTCAAATTTGTAATTCTGACTTTGCTAATACCAGGGTTGAAAAAGTCATGCAATTTCCTGTTGCATGACTTCATGGCTTCTCGAAAGCCAAAAGGTTACACTATGTAATCAAAAAGCCAAGTTCCCACTCTAACAATCTATAATGCCCTCTAGAAAGTCACTCTTTGATTACAATACACAGTTCATATGTGTAAATCACTGGCATTTAGCAAAAAGTGGCTTAAAGGCTTAAACAGATTCCACTACAGGAAGCACAGGTTTATGAATCTGTTAAAATTTTTGAATGATTATGAGTAGCAGAAGGGATGATCTAGGCATTTTACTTCTGTTATTTTATTTCATCTTGAACCCTGAGCTTCAATATCCTCTCCTTATAATGGAGATTATGTGAAGATGTAAAAAAGTCCTGAGCAGGAATGGACACATAGTAGGTGTTAGGAAAATGTCATTTTCTTTTCCTTTTCTGCCTCTAACCATTTCTCTTCCCACCTACAAACCTTTAATGTCTTTCTTGTTCATCTAGTCCATTACACACAGAACTGATCTTCAAAACACATTTACATTTAATAGAGCACCAGAAGTGATCAATCAAAACAGGTCTCTGCTTCATTATCAGGGTTATCTAACCATCTGCAGAACCTAGACAGGTGTGTTCTGGTAGATTATTAAGGCTGGTCCAGATTATTTGATTCTCACAGTCAGAAGTGCAGCAACCTGCATTATTCAATGCTATTCACTGCTAGAAAATATGAAAACAAGTGGAGAAAAAGAACCCTCAGAATCAGTAGTTTGATTCTACTGTAGTAAAATAAGAAATGTTAGCATCTACAAATTAAGATTGAGATGTAATTTCGTGAAATGAAATAGCTGTTAATGGTTCCCAATAACTTTAAGTATAGATTATCCAAATTTTGACTAACATCTCCAAGATTTGAAGTAAGACTTAACTTCTTAAGATATATTTTTTTTTTTAGCTACAACATTGTCAAGTAGGTTCTTAAACAGTGTAGATTATAATCCTCTTGATTGGTTGGAGATCGTATGTATGTGGCTCCTTAGATTTTAGTGTCATCCCACAAGATATTGTTTCAAAATATTTAGACCAATTTGTCCAGGATATTTTTGTCCTGCTACTCCATCCAATAATGTAAAAACTAAGAGTATAGTTAAAGAACTCATCCAAAGACCATTTCTGATTATAACCTGAAGATATTTCACATTTCTTGAGTAAAGAAATGATAGGGAAAATTAGTCACTAGTTGATCATAACTTGGCAGAAAATTGCTAAGTATACCAAAACTATATAAGAACAGAGAAAAAAATCTTATTAATGAAATGTCACAAAATATCATGGTTCATTAGTCCTAACTTCTTCATGCATACTGAACTGAAGGTTTTTACATAAATGTTTCCTTTTATGCACACTTTTTTTTTTGTGTGTGTGTGTGTGTGTGTTACCCGGGCCTCTCACTGTTGTGACCTCTCCTATTGCGGAGCACAGGCTCCAGACGCGCAGGCTCAGCGGCCATGGCTCACGGGCCCAGCCGCTCCGCGGCATGTGGGATCTTCCCGGACCGGGGCACGAATCCGTGTCCCCTGCATCGAGAGCCGGACTCTCAACCACTGCACCACCAGGGAAGCCCAATGCACACATTTTTTAAAAAAATACCAAAAATCTTAATCAACAAATTCACTAAATACAATTAGCAACTATTGAAAAAGTAATTTTAAAATATATAAACTCCTTACTTGAAGATTACAATGTACAGAATATATAAATTCAACCAAATTAATTACTATGTAACAATTTTAAGCTTTAATTTTAATTCTTGAATTTACTGAACTCAAGAAAGTATTTAGCAACCTGTTTATGTGTTATGTATGTTGTAATTAAAGCTGTAAATGTATTCATAAGCACATTTATAAAAATTATAATGGCATGTGTTTAGCATTTTTCATTTTGTTAATCTTAAAGTTGCAAAAAGTAAAGAACTCTTGAAAGTGCAGTGTCTTTATATCTTAATTTTATCTTTCATTTCCTTGTTGTACTTAAGTAAGGATTTTTTTGGTTAAGTGATATCAAGATTTTCTTATTGCACAAGCTCCCATATGGGTGAGACCTTCTTAACTCCCTAAGTTTAGCTGTCATACACTTACTTAAACTATTAGATTTCTGATGTTGACATTAAAATTAAGTAAACAGTGGAATTTGTGTGTGAAAATATCCAGGTCTGGTCACACCAGCATCATTTTCTTAATTTGCTCAAAAACAATAAGAGGAAAATAATTTATTAGATTCCCTTATTTTGTATGTCTCTTTCTAATATTCTGTGTGTCTAAGTCATCTGAAACGAAATCAAATAAACAGTAAGTATTCTTCTAGCTACAACATCAAAATTAATTATTGATTTTTATAAATTATTTTGAAATCAACTCCAACAACATTATTCTCATTTTAACATATGTTTGAGAACTAAAACATACTGGGAATAATAATACTTCCTTTGAGGATCTTTCTGCATCTAATTTTTTAAATTAATTGTTATTGGAATATAGTTCTTTTACAATGCTGTGTTAGTTTCTCCTGTACAGCAAAGTGAATCAGTTATACATATAAATATACACACACTTTTTTAGATTTCCTTTCCATTTAGGTCACCACAGAGCACTGAATAGGTTCTTGTTAGTTACCTGTTTTATATATAGTAGTGTATATGTGTCAATCCCAATCTCTCAGTTCTTCCCACCCTCCTCTTTCCCCCTTGACTCTGCATCTACTTTTCATAATGATTTTCTCATATATATCTCTAGAGACCCTCCTGCATATAAAGATTACAATTATAAGCGTTTGCTTATAAATATTATATTTTAAAGACTTAAGTCATGCCTATATCTCTTCTTAGGCCATTTAAATATACTTATTCTTGTATATTGATATCACACTTTATCAGTTGATCGCTTAACTAGAATATTTTTGTTTAAAACAGCACAAAATCACATATTCAGAACTTGGGCCTGAGTTACTATATCTCAATGTACAATTTAACTAGTAGAATTCAAACTTTTCATTTTATTTTAATGGGAAAGCTGTTTTGTGGTCTATAGTACAGCATTTGCTTAGCAACAGAACCTGCTTCCATTTCATTTTATAATGCCTGATCTAGCTTAAACATTATATATGTATTGCAACTTCAGAAGTATATCAGATAATGTAGATCATTAAATTTTTTCCTTTGTATTATATTCAGATGAAAATCATTCTACCGTGTGAACATAAGAACCGGAGTCTTAAGGGAAAATTGAGAAGTTTTTAGGAAAAGAGCCTCACAAATTCAGGTTTGGCTCAGAAGGTAACTGAGGCTAGACCAAATAATGAGTTACCAAAAATCAGATATCAATGATCTGAAAAAGTAATGTTTACCAAGAAATCCCAGGGGACAGGCTGTATTAGTAGGTGCTCAACATTTGTCTGTTGAATAAAGGGGCAAATAAATACTCAGGGTCAAAGCAGGTAAAGTTTGATTTATAGAGGGTACCTGTCCCTACTCTCTCTTCATACCCTCACTATTGGAAGGACGTAGTACCCAGAGGTGGATAAATGTAGCAAGGAGAGAAGTCACAGACTCACAAAGCTCCTAACTGTTCAAAGGCAGAGGTGTTAAAAATTACCAGAGATTTGTATGTGCACGTTCAGTACCTAAAACTGATATTTTTGTAAAGGCAAAAGAAAGTTGTTCAAAAATTCTCCATTGAATACCATGCTACAAAAATGAAAATGATTGTGGAAGTCTGATAGAAAATCGTGGGTGGCAGGATAAACGTTGCCAACTGTTATCTCGCCTCTGGGAAGTTTGATATTTACCATGAGACCAAAAAAAAAAAAAATGTGTAGACATCTTACATAACTTTGCACAACCAGATCAAGGCAGCCAGAAACAGAATTAAAATGAAGAATAATTACATTTTCAAATAAATAACAATTTTCTTTACAGTTGGGAACTTGCTGTGGAGTTGAATGCTGAATAAGACAATATGTTAGAAAGTGAGTTTGCAGGAAGGTGAAAACCAAAAGAAAAGGATATATTTATAAGTGTATAAATTTAGAGCACAAAATCTAGGCAAACATGAAAAAAATGTACTGGCTGAGTCTTTTTTTCAGTTCAAAACTTCACACTTACTATGAAAGGAACAAAGTGAGTGTTTTGATTTAAGCTAAGAAATAAAGTCACATAAGAATAGTTATCAAACACTGAAACAACACTACGCAGGAATTTGAGTCACGAAGTGAAGAAGAGGAATGTATTCAGCTGAAACTTTAGGGGGAACTGAGGTTATAGAAAATAATTATACAAATTGGAGTCTATCAAGAATACTAAGGCTGGAAAAGAAGTCATGTGGAGTTCATCACGTGGAGTTTGGAGAAAATATATACAGAGCCTACGTGTGGGATCACGGAGTGAAACACACATGTATAAGTGGTTAGGAAAAGCCAACATTCTGTGTACTTCCATATGAGGAAGTGACGCTGCAGTCAATTATATTTTGACTCAGAAGCTAAAAGATAGGCAATAATAGTCCCAATCACTATTCAGTAACTAAAGAGTCATCTAATAGTGACTGCCCCTAATAAAATAAAACTTTATTTCTTAGCTTGAATAATCAAAATACTCACTTTGTTCCTTTCATAATGTGTGAAGTTTTGAACTGAAAAAAGACAGCCAATACATTTTTTTCATGTTTGCACAGATTTTGCACACCAAAATTATACATTTGCACCAAAGTTATATATTGACTCTCTTATAAAAGTCACCAGATATTTTTTTTTGAGAGATCAAATTTTCTTACTAAATATCAAGTTCAGCCTCAAGCTGATTTCTCTTTGGATAAGCAGTCAGACCATATAAGGGGAAAAATAGAAGTATGAAAATAAAATGTTCTTAAAAGAACAGATTTTTTTTTCAATTTTGCATTTAGATACTTCATTAAAAATGAAATATAAAATAAGATTTATTTGTGTTTTTCAAATTTTCAACATATTCAGCAATTTTATGAAGACAAAAACTTTGTAATTTTTCTTCAGTTTACCAGAAGATGTTTTGATGTATGGGATTCACTTCTCATGTTCTCATTTTGAAATCAAATCTGTTAAGTCATTTTAGTATGACATAGGAAAAAAACCTAAGTGCTTTAGGGTCAGGCATCCTGAGCTTGCATTCTAGCTTTGCCAATCACAGATAAGCAATTTAACCTCTTTGACCTTTAGTTCCATTATCAAGAGTATTGAAATAATAGTATTTAACCCCATAGTATTACCTTGAGAATGAGCCAGCTTGTGGTAGTTGCTCCATTAATGCTGTCTGGTGTACTGAATCAACAAATTATCACTGGGCTATCTCCTGGGAACAAAACGTAAAAATACATAACTTCCTTGTCCTTGTGGGGCCCACTTTAGCAAAAAACATACAGACCAGTGGTTATAACACAGTGTAATAAATTCACTAACACAGCCTTTAGCCCTAAGCCCTTACCAAGTGCTTAGGTGGCCTGGATTCTACAGGCAAAGAAAATTGTAAAAACTGTCCCATCATAGAATATTCCACTTTTCCAACTTTCTTGTCTAAAGTACTGCAGTGATCACAGTGGTAATGAGATGGTAAAAGTCAAGCAAGCCAAAGCAAATCCCAGCTCCTTTGGAGGTATGAGGACATGGAAAATCTCCATTCCCAAGAAGCTGTGAGATAATGTATGATTTAAGTCCCAATCCTAAAGAAGCCAGCCTCATGCTGGGTTTCATGTGTAGAGTTCCATGTGTAATCCCTGTAACAAGGTGATAAGGCCTGTGTCACAGTTAGTCAGTAGCAGGCGATGGCAATTAATAGGATTGCACTAACCTGGAGATGTGCCAAGCTGGCAAAAGAAGGATTAGAAAGTAAATGAAGTGAACAACCATGAACCAGCAAATAGGGCTTAATGGACAGTACAAGTCAGTGAGGCAAAGATGGGCCAATTTGCTCTCATTGATTTTCACTGCCCATTGAGCTGCATTCCTCTTTTGCTTTCTAATGCATTTATCTTCACCTAGGCAAGTTCTCTGGCTGTCATCCTGAGGACAATTCCATTGACCACAGCAACTCCATGAATGACTGGACTGGACTGAAGTACCATTTCACCTACAGAGCTCTCTTTTAGGCATCTTGATGTGATGCTCTAATGACCTGGAGAGGTCTTATACCCATGAAATCACTGAGGAGACTTATGAGAGGAATGGAAGTAAATACTGCAGAGTTTCATTTGACTTGTGTGTTCTACTTTATTTATAAATAATTCATCAAAGTAACTGAAAACACTCTAACCTGCCATTTTCCACTAGTTCTGAATCATCTCCAGTGGAAGTGCCAAATGACTTCTGCTATCCAGAATGCATAAACCTTGATGACTGTTTGTTGTTCACTAATTATCATAAGAGGAAAGCCATGAAGCTACTTAAACTCTGAAAATAGGAAATTGTAAGTGTCAGCTCACCTAGGATACTAAGCAGTGTTTCCACCTGAAATCATCCCTTCCTCTCCTCCTCTCCTCTATTCTTTCACGTCTTCTTGTCTCCTGGCCTTTTTTCCTCTTTATTTCTTTCTTTGGCTATATCTCTCCTCTCTCTTCTTCTTCCTGTCCACTAGATGCTCTCTTTTTTCTTAGTCTCCCTACTCCAAAAAATGAACTTACTGCCTAAAATATCAAAAGTCTATCAGAAAAATTCACATTTGTCCATTGGATTATCCAACAATCATGTTCCAGATAATTTCTCCATTGTCCTACCATTTACTCTCAATCTGAGAGTGAAGTGGCTCCTGAGATTTTGAAATTCCATCAGTTGTTTATGGAAAAAATCTCTCTGTCCACTTTCTGGTGAAACTGAATATCTTGCCATGAACCTGAGTCAAGTTTTTCTTTCTTCAAAAGAAACTCAGACAAGACAGAAAATATTTATCTGCCTTTATTGGAATGATCGTATTGTGTTAGGAAGTAACAAACAACGTGCACAGAGAATTGTGGCTATTTGCCTCAGAATGAACCTCACAATGAAAGAGCCCACGCTGGTATCTTCAGCAATTCAGAGTCCTTCATGGTTACAGAGCACAAGGACTGCAACTGGTCACCCATACACCGTGAAGAAGCCTCTGAGTTCTCCCGGGCTGCTCTGGGAGGTCAGACCCCACTTAGCTCAGGAGAACTAATGAGATTCCAACGTGACAAGGAATAGCTCCAGGTTTGAAAAATACATTTTTTCAAGCTACTTAACAGGTATTTTTTAAATGAGTCCAGTAATAATTTATTTCTCTGGTTGCCATTATAAACAATGCCTCATTTGATTATTTGGTAGTAGGACACATGTACCAAAAAATTATCAGGAATAGCTGGTGAGTCTACTAACTTGGCCATAAATATGTAATTCTTTTGTTTTTTGTTTGCTTGTTTGTTTGTTTTGTTCTAAACTATTAGCAAACTAAAAAAAAAACAGAGGGAGAGAGGGGTATGGGTAAGTCTTGGATGTCACAGGTATTATTGCCTTCTGTTATTGGTTCTCTCTTAACCTATGCGTTGCTTCCCAATGGACCATTTCCCCCTTTCCATCAACTAACTTTACATTCCTTAGATGCACCTTGGGAATTACACAACAGCTGCTATGGTGTTTTCCTGCGGCTGCTACTACAGCAAACGGTAGAGATACCAGGGGCATTTCAAACTCCACAGTGTTAACTGCAGCTGCTAAGCAGAAGGAAAAAAGTCGTCTTCTAAGCTACACAGTGCATGACACGTGCATTTGATGTTTCTTCATATGTTTCCAAAGCAGCATGTGCAGCATATCACACTCAAACTGTCACCATCTGAAACACAGAACAGCACATAGGCAAAATGTTCCAGTAAGAGTCTAGTGCATGCTTGCATCCCACCTGGGGCCCCTGGAAATAACTAAACTTCCAAACACAGTGTAGCTTTGCTTTAACAGAATAGGAAGCTTCTGTTTTGAAATGAATTTAATTTTAGCTGTATTAATTTATTCTTATATGGCACTTTCCGAATATTTTATCTTTCCTGTGGACTACTCCTAATATTCTCTGAATTGATCTCCATTTCTCTATTTCTTTCTTATCTCCTACCTATTCTATCAGATTTCTTCCTAAAAATGCACATTTTTCCATACCACTCTTCTACTTCAAAAACCACCAATGGTTTTCTCGATGCCAAAAATAAAGTTCAAATGCCTTAGCTTGACATTTAAAGTTCTCTACCATCTGGTTTCAACTTGCCTATGGTTTTTGCCTGGTTCCCTGTACATCTATATATAATTCGGCTTCAAAGTGGTCTAATCACTGTTAGCTCATCACCCTATTTCCACAACCCCCAGTAAAAATCTCATGAGTTATTTGAATACAAATTTCTTTCTCCTTGCTTGAAATGACCTCCTCTTTCCTCTCTATCTGCCTTAATTCTTTCCAAATTCCACTTGCTCTGAAAGAATTCTGCCACATCCGCATAGCTCTTGAGGATAGTGGAGTCCACTGGGGAGAGTGTGCTTGAGCGGAAAACAGAGAAATCTAGGAAACTAGGATGAAGGACTGGGTTTTAGTTCCAGGCCCAAGACATAGCAATAACATGACCTCGAATGAGTCACTAAACCCTCTGGTCCTCATTTTCTTCATTCATACAATGGGCTTACTAACTGCTTTCAATAACTCAGTTTCAAAATCCTATAAAAACATGTCTGAAAAAGTATTTTGGACATAATAAAGTCCTCTTTGACTATAACGTATGATGGCAATTATCTTCTAAACTACTAGCATTTCCTGGCTACTTATAATATGCCAGGCACTGTTCTTCCTAACCCATAACAACACCATGGTTGGTACTATTATTATTCATATTTTATAGATAATAAAGCAGAAAGGTTAAATGATTTGTCCAAGCTAAAACAATGGATAAGAAGAAGAACTGGGATTCAAACCAAGGTAACTGGACACGAGAGCCTGCTTTGATTACTACATTTTACTTCCTCTTATGCTACCATGTAATTAATTATTAACATGCATTAATTTTATGAACTCCTTGACACCAATTACCCCAGCTCCTCTTCCTCATATCTTCCATATGACCTTCACACTGACTGTTCCTTTTGCCTAGAATGTTCCTCACATTGTTCACTCCCTCATCTCTTTCAGATCTTTGCTCAAATCATACCTTCTTGATGAGGAATTCTCTGACCACCATATTTAAAATGATAACCCTCCAGCCTTCTCAATCTACCCCATTCACTTTACTTTCTCCATATCACTTATCATTTGGCATCTTACATGTTTTATGTATTGTATTGTATTGTATTGCTCCACTAGAATGTAAGCTCCACAAAGACTTCTTGTCGAGAGCAGAGTCTGAAACATATTAGCTACCCAATAAATACTAATAATTAATTAATTATTTAGCATAATATGTGGTTGACCAAGTGACTTGGGAGTTTTTTTAACTAAAAACTATTAAAATTTGTATTTGTTTATGTAGAATAAGAATGTAGGCAATGCCTAAAATTAGAGCATTATCTTTAAATGAATCCTTGGATGGTGTCATTTGCATTAAGAGGTTCAATTAATGCACTTTGAGTCGAATAGGCATGTAAGGATTGCAGTTCATTTTTCTTTTTTAACTTGAGCAAGTTTCTATTGTGTTTTAATTTACAAATAAATGTTTAGTAAGAGAAAAATATCTGCATAGGATAAACTTCTATCTTCTGTAAAGATTTTGCCCATTATAACAGCAAATATATCTAGGTTAATTACAGGATAAAGTCTAAATCCCTAATCATGAGCTAAAAGTTCTAGGGTATAGTCTCCGTCTACATGTCTTCTCTCACCTCTTATAATTCCCCATTTCACAGGCAGAATAACCCAGTAGCTTCTTTCCCAGCTCTGGAGGCAAGCTACTTGGGAATGAATCCCAGGTCCACCACCAACCTTGGACACCTAATTTCTTTAAGCCTCAAGTTCCTCCTCAGTGAAATAAGGATAGTAAATATTAACTAATTCCTAGAGTTGTGATGGAGAAAAATGAAATGATCCACACAAAACACTTAGCAAACTATCCAGCAAAAGTAAGGTTCATATTATTGCTATTCATATTAATTAACTTTAGTTTACAATCCAACTACTTGCAGTTACCCACCCTCCCCCAAAGAGACTCTCCCATGCATTTATGCTTTGAACATCAGATTCTTATGTGTAAAATACTTTTACTTAACTTATCCAACTGGCAAATTTCTTCTTACCTTTCAGGTCTCAACTCAGGGCTGCTTTCTATAAGTCTTCCATGACTTTGCAATTCAGGCTAAAGAACTACCCCTCTGAAGTCTCAACTTCATATTGTACACATTTTGACTTTGAAAACATTATACTCCATGGTTTGCTCGAAAGTCTGTCTTCCTACTGGATTATAAATTCCTTGAAAGCAGAAAACATGAATTTCGCTTTTGTATCACCAGTGCCTAACACATAGTTATCACTCAATAAAAGTGTATTAACTGCATGAATTAATGGTTTAAGTTTTTGTTTGTTTTCAAGTGAGATTCAACCCTGGAAATACATCTACTTTTACCCTATTTATTTGAAGATTAAACGATTATTTAGGTTTTTAGTAGACACTTTTTTTAGTATCCTTTGTTAAGAGGAAACATCCCCCCCATCCTAATGTTTTTCTGTGTGTGCCTGTGGTTTTTGTTTGTTTGTTTGTTTTATGTGAAACAAGTCCTACTTATGCAAGTTCCTTGCCTCTCCACTTTATCTTTTATTCCTCCTCATATGTGAGTTCTTAATCAGATGGAAACATTTGGAATGAAAACTGGTTCTGCTAAACCAAGTCCTGTTCCTTCTCTTTCAAGAGCAGACCTACCCACAAAGAGTACGGGTTCTCAATTGCTGTGATCAAATAGTCAACTTAGCCATGAAGATCCTGTTTTCATGGTGGAAGTTTTTGACTGCTCGAAATTCTACCGAGCTTTGAGTTTTAATATGAGGAAGCTGGTCTATATCCCGTTAGAAGCCACAATGGTCAATAAAAGTAATATTAATAATAAAGCAGATATTTTTGTTTTCCACTTTCCTTCCGCTTTTGTCTGATTTTTTTTTCAATTGGTTTAGAATTGAGGTTGGAACAATTAGTCTTATTAACAGATGCTTGAAACCCCATACATTTTTCGAATTTAATTATGTTTGCACTATGACATAAATAAAAATATATTTCCCATCATAATTACCATGCCTGTAACACTGAATCGTGTATCTCAAAGAATCTTGGGTGTATATAAGAGTCTGCACATGGAAGATGTCCACTATGATTATGAAAAATAAATAAATAAATAAACCTTTTCAATCTGTTGTGATACCAAGGGGAAATATGATCTCCCCCACCAATGAACATCACTGTGGTGGTACTCAAATAATTTGTAGGAGAGAGGAAGTATAAGACTTAGTCACTTAAGGGGCACCTTACTGGAATCTTCAGATTCTTCAGGCAATCTCTTGCTCATAAATTTCATTTCCACAGATTCTAGCATGCTATTTATCTAGTGTGACTTTCATATTTATGCATGTTTCATGGCTCCACTTACTCTACTTTCCATTGAAAATAAGTCTCTAATGAATAAAATGTTGTTTCCACTCTATTAAGTAAAACATTAACACAGTGAAAAGCAACTTTAAGTTGAAGTATCATATCAGATTGTGTCTATTCACTAATCAAACATGATTATAAGTGACAGAAGTGGTTTGTATTTTCATTTTATAACATTATAATAGTATAAAAAATAAGAGGTTAAACAAATTACAGTCATATTAAGATCTATTTTCAAGGAGAGTGGGGAAAATAGTTCCTCATTGCTATCTAATTGCAGTTCTAAGATTTCACTAAGGAAATATCCCAGGGTATCAACTTTTATTTGGCAGTTTACATTTTCCTAGCTGGTTTCTGTATTTCTGTTACTTTTCAGTTTATTTTATCTGGAAAAGCACGAGCCAGCCATAAATGGCACATTATTACTCACTTCTTTAGTCTTTTACATTCAACTAAAATATTTTTCACTCGTGAGGGTTGTTAGTTCAACATTTTTACAGATATCCATTAATATCTCATATATAAATTATTTTTTTCTTAAATCTAAAGCAGGTAATGCAACTGGTGAAATATTTGTAAATGTAAAGCATATAGAATTACTCAAAATATATTGGGTGATATTTCTGCAAGGTATTGTCTTACATTTTGTGAAATTCCATGAACCAAGAACCAAATATTTAGATTCCATCCAAATTTTCTCAACACCCTCAGAAACTTTATTAACTCATCCAGTTAAGTAAGATATTGTAGAGACACCTTTACAGTAATCAGTATGCTACTCTAGTATATATTAATGATTTATATCCTTCATGCTGTGTGTGTACCAGACGATGTCTTTGTACTAAATAAAATGCCTCAAACATCTCTCTTGCTCACACTCTTTCTCTCTATGTATGTTTCTACATACAAAATGTATACATCATCTATTGTGTTTTATTTTTTTTTTGGTTG
The DNA here is from genome assembly GCF_964341445.2 of Mesoplodon mirus. Taxonomy (NCBI): domain Eukaryota; kingdom Metazoa; phylum Chordata; class Mammalia; order Artiodactyla; family Ziphiidae; genus Mesoplodon; species Mesoplodon mirus. The sequence continues at coordinate 27,112,522 of NC_138980.1, forward strand.
TGTCATATTTTTATAAACTTCAATAAAAAGGTTATTGCACTCATCTTTGTATTTATTATAGTACATTCTCAATCTAATGTTACTAAAAGTACAGCAATCATATGGGCATCTAAATTTTTAAAATTGAGATATAGTCGATTTATATTAGTTTCAGATATACAACATAGTGATTCAATATTTTTATAGATTATACTTCATTTTAAGTTATTATAAAATTTTGGCTATATTCCCTGTGTTGTACAATATATCCTTGTAGCTTATTTATTTTATACATAGTATTTGGTGTCTCTTAATCCCCTACATCTATCTTGCCTCTCCCCCTTTACTTCTCCTCACTGGTAACCACAAGTTTATTCCTTATATCTGTGCGTCTGTTTCTGTTTTGTTATATTCATTTGTTTGTTTTATTTTTCAGATTCCACATATAAAGGATAACATACTGTATTTGTCTTTCTCTGTCTGACATATTTCACTAAGCATAATACCCTCTAGGTCCATCTATGTTTTGCAAATGGCAGAATTTCATTCTTTCTTATAGCTGAGTAATAGTCATCTATATCTATATCTATATCTATATCTATATCTATATCTATATCTATATCTATGTGTGTGTGTGTGTGTGTGTGTGTGTGTGTGTGTAATAAAACCGTCTTTATTTTTTAAACTTTTTTATCCATTCATTTGTTGATGGACACTCAGGTAGCTTCCATATCTTGGCTATTGTAACTAATGCTGCTATGACTATTCGTGTGCATGTATCTTTTTGAATTAGTGTTTTCATTTTCTTGGGTTGTATACCCAGCAGTGAAGTTGCTGGATCATATGGTAATTATATTTTTAGTTTCTTGAGGAACCTCCCTACTGTTATCCATAGTGGCTGCACCAGTTTACTTTCCCACCAACAGTGTACTAGGATTCTTTTCTCCACATCCTCACCAACATTTGTTATTTGTAGACTTTTGGATGCTAGCCATCTGACAGGTGTGAGGTGATGTCTCACTGTGGTTTTGATTTGCATTTCTCTGCTGAGCCACTGATGTCTACATCTCCTTTGGAAAAATGTCTATTCAGGTATTCTGCTCATGTTTTAATCAAGTTGTTTGCTTTTTGATATTGTGTTGTATGAGCTCTTTATATATTTTGGATATTAACCCCTTATCCATCATATCATTTGCAAATATTTTCTTCCATTCAGTAGGTTAATTTGTCTTTTGTTTTGTTGATGGTTTCCTTTGCTCTGCAAAAGCTTTTAAGTTTTATGAGGTCCCATCTGTTTATTTTTGCTTTTGTTTCCTTTGCCTTAGGAGATAGATCATATATATAGCTACAATTTACGTCAAAGAGTGTCCTGCCTATGTTTTCTTTTAGGAGTTTTATGGTTTCTGGTCTTAAATTTAGGTCTTTAGTCCATTTTGAGTTTATTTTTGTAAATGTAAGAAAATGTATTAATTTCATTCTTTTACATGTAGCTGTCCAGTTTTCCCACTTATTGAAGAGACTGTCATTTTTCCCACTTATTGAAGAGACTGCCTTTTTTTCCATTGTATATTCTTTCCTCTTTTGTCATAGATTAATTGACCATAGGTGTGAGGGTTTATTTCTGAGCTCTCTACTCTGTTCCATTCATCTATGTGTCTATTTTTGTGCCAATACCACAATGTTTTGCTTACAGTAGCTTGGTGGTATAGTCTTAAGTCAGGGAGCATGATATCTCCAGCTTTGTTCTTTTTTCTCAGCATTGCTTTGGCTATTCAGGGTCTTTCATGGTTGTATATAACTTTTAGGACTATTCATTCTAGCTCTGTGAAATATGTCATGGGTACTTTGAGAAGGATTACATTAAATCCATAGATTTCCTTGGGTAGCATGAACATTTTAACAATACTAATTATAATTTTTTAAGGTGTAAAAGGTGTTATATTGGGAAAAGTATGACAAAAATGATATAGACCAATAAACACCTTTAAAAATGACACTAAATGTTTAACCTACCTATCACATTTCTTGCCTTAGGAGAATTGGTAAAAAAAAAAAACTCAGAACTTTGAAATATCTCAATTTATAACTGGAGAAAAAGAAAATGTCATAGACAGAAATAAAAACATCCTCTTTCAATGAACAATCTTAACAAATATTTATTCAAGGACTTATGATGTGTCTGGTACAGTATTTTAGGATACTAATGCCAGATAATTCCTGAATGTTTTTTTTTTCTGTTTTGCAGAATTGTTTGCACTGGGTTATACTGTTTGAAATTCCATCATTTAGAAATTCATCTAAGTTAACCAGAGTCTTCTATATTAATCAAGAATCTTTTGACTACAAGTGAATGAAACCCTCCTCAATTCCAACCCTGGATATAGCCTAGGTTATAGATTCCCTGTCAGGACAATTCTTCTGTGTTCTGAAAGTCTTTTTCCTAGAGGCTCAATCCTCTGGGATTTCCAATCATTTTATAAGCATTTAATTCACTATTTAAATTTTTTTCTGCTTAAAATATCTTGTGGTTTCCACTTCCTGCTATGAACCTTAATCGATATATTGGCTTATGCTACACTGAGCTGTAAAGAGAACTTGGATGATGTAACCAAAACACCCAGGCATAAGTATGACCTTAGACAGGATAGATCCAGGAGCACATCGATGTCAACATAACACAGTGCAGCTCTCTGCTTTGCCATTTTATATCTTGGCTGAATTCTCAAGTGTGGTGGAAGATGGCTGTTACAACCCAGCTTCTCATCTTCCCAGATTTGAGTCCAGTGGTTAAAGACCATCTGCCACTTTAGTAACCACAGTAAAAGTTTCAGTGGGTGCTATTGGCTTTGGTTTGTTCACATGCTCATCTCTGATCTAATCATTAGGACAAAAGGAATTTTTTTTTAAAGTCACAGTTACCATATTTGTGCATTATTCACTACCCTTGGGACCGAAACAATAGGAATGAGCTCCACTCAAAAGGAATAGTCAATGAAAATTGGGATTTCCCCAAGGAAATTTGGATGCCATGACCACAAGAGAGAAAAACACGTACTTCAAAGCCAAACAAGAAATGTCCACTGTAGTTTTCCTTTAAAATGCAAGCACTCCTGTAAAGACTACCATTTTTTAAATCATTTATATATTAGTGAAATTTTACTTTCTTTTCAATTTTAATAGAGCATTGTTAAATGGAAATAATTTTAAAATATTCATTAAATTCCTATGAGTCTGTAGACTATATTCTCTGGGACTCCATAGAAACTTCCTGTAAGAATCTTAAAAGCCGGGCATCCCTGGTGGTGCAGTGGTTGGGAGTCCTCCTGCCAAAGCAGGGGACACGGGTTCGGGCCCTGGTCTGGGAAGATCCCACATGCCGTGGAGCAACTAGGCCCGTGCGCCAAAACTACTGAGCCTGCGCTCTGGAGCCTGTGAGCCACAACTACTGAGCCCACGTGCAACAACTACTGAAGCCCGGACGCCTAGAGCCCGTGCTCTGCAACAAGAGAGGCCACCGCAATGAGTAGCCCCCGCTCGCCACAACCAGAGAAAAGCCTGCGCACAGCAACAAAGACCAAACACAGCAAAAAATAAAATTAAAAAAAAAATCTTAAAAGCCAATAGTAAGTTAAATTGCATAGTTTATTACAAGTAGGAGGACAAAACCACCATGACATAAGTAGAGATATTGACACTCAGAGGAAGGAAGAACTACCTCAGTTGGGGAAATTGAGGAAAGCTTCATGGAAACAGTGATGTCTTAAAGAAAACTCACATGTTCAATTGTATTGGGTTCATGGAGATGGAAAGTGGTCAACAGAGGTATATTACAAATGGGATGAGAAGAAGAATCTACTGAGAATTTGAGAATTTGTAAGGAAGAGTTTTCTGAGAACTGTAATAATTTCTTTATAATTCCCACATTTATACAGTACATAGAGTGATAGCATAGGAATAGAAAAAAAACAGGGTCTTCAGAATATTGGAGAGGATGATTCAACAAGATTTGGTGATTTGATGTTGTCTATTTGGTTTTGTAATTTATTTATACCTAATTTCATTGCAGAAAGGATTGGAGATTGCTGACTTGGCAACTGATTGTATATGTGGGACAAGCGAGAAGGAAGAAACAATGATGACATTCAATAAATATTTGTTGAGAAATAAATTAATTTACTGAGTTTTGGTGAATGGAAGGTAGAAATGCCACAACAGGAATTAGACAAGTCAGGAAGGAGTTGATTTGTAGAGATAATAGAAATTGACAAAAGCATATTAGAGCAGACACTTCTTGTGTTTGTAACTATTTGCACTTATTATACAAAAAATAACACAAGTTACTCGCTTGTGGCAGTCTTCACAAGCTGTGAAAAATGCCCTCGTTGAACTTCAGTTGTGGACAGAAAGCCCAGGATCCTAAGGCAGAGCTTTTCTCTCCCTAAGTGGACAGACAGCAGGCAGAACTGATTTTGCTCATGGTGTAGTAGGACTCCCAAGTAATCCACCTTTTGCAGCTATAATTGGAAAATTGCTTTGAGCTACTTGGAATCAGGAGGCTTATACTGCATTCTGTAAGAAGTACCTCATTGTCCCTTCTTTTTCTTCTCTCAAAACATGTGTGAATGACCACTTTTTATGACTACAGACATCCTGATGACATCATTGCTGACTGTCCCAGGGAGAAGCATTGGACTCCATTTGAGAAGCAACGGTTTCAATATAGTCAAAGCAATTGGTCATTATGTTCTTTAAATGCAAATAAAATATTTTTAATATGCTTATAGCATACATAGAAGGTAGATATCATCTTGAATTTGTAGATTAAAAACAAAGACAGGAAAGAAGTTTAGGAGATTTGCTCACATTAGTGGGACCACTGTAATTTGAGGCATAAATCAGACCTGGGTGCTGACTAAAATCAATGTTTCCTGCTTTGCCCACCACACTTTATGCCCACGCTTTGCACATAAGCAGTGCTGCAGAAAAGATATACCTTTCCTGACCTCCTATAAACAAAACACTTACCAAACTGGTAATTCAGTTTGGCTAGGTTAGAGCAGGCATTACATATCTAAACTCAAGTTTATAGGATCCAGACATCCCTGACTGTATAGTTAGATAGGTGGCTTAAATCTCAGTTTTCTCACCTGTAAAACAGAGACAACAATAATACCTTCTTCATAAGACAACTATTACTTTCAGAGAACACGCTGGGTTAAGTGTTTAGCATTACGTCTTGACCTATCATGTCCTCTGAAACCATTACTTATTATTCCCAAATTCCTTTTACTGATAAAAGACATTTCTTTTTCTGTAAAAGATAAGGCTTTAGTTTTTCATGCGCTCTTTGCTTGGAAATACTTAGCATGTTTGTAGTGCTCAGTATTATTCGTTTTAGAAAGAGTAGGAAGAAGAGAATTTAGCCCTCTGCAACCATTTCAAGAGTAGTCTCTTTAATAAAAACAACAACACTCTGTGGTTTAAATCTTTCATTATTCACATGTGCCTGGTGAATTGAGAAGGATACTTCATCCCCCTTAGATCTGAAAACCAAAATGTGCTCAGCTGCAGGTCAATTATGATATTCAAGTATTTTCAAGATTGCTGAATGGGAAACACTGAACTAACTATACTTGTGTGATTAGCTTCTTTGATTTCTATAGAAATGCAGTACTTAACTTCAATCAGTATTGTAATTCAGTAGTTCAAGGAAGTTTACACTTCCTTTGAAATATATAGTACAAAGCCAGCCGTATAAGGGTCCCATTGATGATTTACCAAAACTAGACGTCTAGGGATCATCTGTAATTTGTCCCCTAATTTGAACAGATTAGACCATCTCTTAACTCAGACGTGTGTTTTCAGTCTTACCTTACTTACAGAATATACTGTGCAATTACTTGCAAACAACTATTGATTACTTTAAAAATAAATAGGGATCCATTACATGGGAGTCTCCACTGTTTCTTTGGTTCAGAAATGTTTTACTCTCTTCTGGTTGAAATAGTGATGTCTCGGGCCAGGAAGATGATAGCTATTCACTAAAAAAGCATGGAGGCTTTTAACACAATGAAAATGCTTAAGTAGAAAACTGGTGGTTAAGGAATCCTCAACAATAATAGACATGGAACTTGGTGAACCTTAACTTAATCTATTTTCCATCTATCCATTTAATTATTCTCTGGCACCTATTATCAAAATTATGTAGGCCAGCTGACAGAGATTTAGAATTTGAACACAATAAATGAAGGAAAGAAGTTTTTCCCTGTTTCTTTTTGACTGGAGCTGTATTTGGGGGTAGATTAGGGTTAATGACACAATGTCTATAATGTACCTTGAGCCTGGAAGGGAATCAGTTCAAAATTTTAAAGTCTACATATTTATGCTTAACTTACCTTCACCTCAGGGTGAGTCTTTCCTTGCCAACTCAGGAGGTATTTTGTAAATCGGCTGCTCTCAACAACTTAATGGTCATGATGGTCAAAGTCTGGAAGATATTTCTAATTATACAGAAGAACAATAGTCTGAGGATTGTTCTTCATCCTCCCAGTGTCAAAGCAAAGCTATTCATGGAGAAAAAAACAGAAGCAGTCTGTACACTTCCTCTTCTCATGAAGGTCGTTCTCTAAAGCAGACTCATATCCAAAATAGCCAGCTCATCTGTCCTTCCAACAAATCCCAAATTATAGAGCCAATGATCAATAGTGTGGTGAGTAATTAATAGTTCTAATATATTTTGAAATATTGTTTTCAAACATTTGCACAGATCAGAGTTGAAAATAAATTTTTTTTTCTCAGTGTTATTCTCAAAACTCTTCTGATAAAATGTGGATTTAGTTTTGTTGTGGTATCAGAAGAACTAAGAATTTTAAAGTAAATTTCAACCATCTCCTCTATTTTCTTGCTGGGATTCTACTTCCTCCACTTTTGCTTTTGTAAGATAATATTTATTGAAAGTCTCCAAGACAGTGTTCAAACAGCCAGTTGTTGACCCTTCTGCCTTCTGCCCTGTGAACTGAACTCAACCTGCAGCCAATTGTACCATCCATGTAAGAATGAAGGCCAAAGGATAGTCAAATGTAGCAGATTCTAGGGTTGGTGAATTCTGGGGTTTATTTTCACCTTGGTCATTGTTATAGAAGTAGTAAAGAATAGTCATCAAAGTTAATCTTTCAACATTCTTTATGTAGAAATCAGGAAAGCTTCCACAGGCTTCTGTAAGGTTCCATCAAGTTGAATAAACACAATATTATATAAGTAGTCATTTCATAGGGGACTAGCCACTTGGAGATTTAGGACAACATTGTTCTGATTTTCCACTTGAGAATAATAAAATCGTCCTTGCTTGAATAGTGTAGATTATGTTCATAGGAATATGAGTAAGTTATCTAATTCATTAAGTCACTCATGCATTCAATCAACACATATATTTGCATTCAACAAATACATTACATATTGATCTATTCTGATAACAGAAGAGTCTTTCATTCCAAAAGGAGACTGAATTTTCATGACAAGCTTATATTTTTTTCTTTTGTCTGCTACTTTAGATTTTAGATAATCAGAGTTAACCTATAAAAAATATTGCAATTTTTTAAAATTTTATAATTTTCATGGGCTTAGAAGTCCTAAATTTTATTTCTATCAAAGAACTGCTTTTAATTTAACTTGACTGTCTTTTTTTTTCTTTTTGCTTGTCACTGTAATGACACATCGGAGGGTTATTGTAGGTAAACACCACAAAAAACAAACTATTTCACTTTTGAGCTCATCAGTGTTTTTTCAGATCTTTAAATTACTGATAGTATTTTGTCATGTATTCATTGCAATAGCACATTAAATATTCATACACACAAAGTAGATACTTTGGTTTCAGATCTCCTCCCATTTGCTTGAGCTGTCAAATACAAATCTATGTACTAGTACATGTTTTTGAATGGTAGTAGCAAAATTTCTTCAAACTCTCTAGCATCAAGCCATGGCCAGAGGACAAATGTCACAGCATGACCATAAATACAATGTAAATAATGCTCATAAGAATATCTGTTTTGATATAAGAGGATTATGTTTCACAATCTGTTGACTCTGGCAATTCTCTCCTGCAATAAAAGACAATCCTCAAGATCTACCTCAAAGTATCCCTCAGTTATTTCTGGAAGGTGTGAGAAATACTCATAGATATTGTAAAATTTTTCATCTTGGTTTCAACTCACCTCAGGTGCCAACTGTAAAACTGCTTTCTGATCATTCTCTGCTCTTTTTGGTTTGTAACTGGTACAATCAATTTATCACAGACGAAAATCCTTCCATTGTATAAATTCAAGAAGGTCAAAATATTGGCTTTATGCCCAAAATAAAGAAAGAAACCTAATTCTTGAATAAAAAAATTAAGTAGGCACTGCAGAATGTTAGAAGAAAAATTGCTCATGGACCTCTGCTTTGCAACTTGTCTTTTGAGGGATTTGAAAGAAAAATGTAAATGGAGAATTAGCTACGCCAACAGGCCTAAGTGGCGATGACTATAAATGTTGATTGTTTTCTTGCAAAGGAAATGGAACTTGATGTTTAGAAAGCTTTGCCTTTCTATGGAAAAATCAATAAAAATCACTGTATTGTGTACTGCTTTGGTGAAAGGGGCTAAAATCTAGGTGAAATTAAAAGTGAATCAATTTTCTTTTACAAAATTGTGGATGACACTAAAAAGCAAAGTTCATCCTGTTCTTTAGTCAAGAGGTCTGGGGGAACTCTGGAGTATAAGGTTGTTCAAAAACATCTGCAATTGCCAGCAGCTAACTTATGGGAATAAAACCTTTTTTTGTACAAGTGATTAGATTTCTCTGGGCTTCAAAGAGACTTGCGGCATCTTAATTACTTGGAACATAACTACTCCAGTTAAAAACAAAAATTCAAGGTGAAAACACAGTAGAATTAAGCAGTATTATTTCAACCTTGAAACTGAAGTTTTATCTTATCACTGTATTACTCTGTAATGGAAAACTGAACTTGTGTTAATCAGTATTCCTGATTACAAATGGGGAAATTGTGGGGATTTTTCAGAGACTTACTTTTATTTTAAATGAAATGTCATGACCATGATTTAGATACAAATATTTTGCCGGGGATAAAAGGTTTTTAAAATTCCGATAAACACAAGCTAACTTCTGAGATTTATAACTTATTGAACTTTTTAATGCATAAAAACACTTAGGTCAATTCATTTCAATAAATGGTTGGATTGTTCTGCTGTCAGTACTTCAGATGTGCCTGCCTGGGCTTTCTTTTCTATGAAGTGCATTTAGTGATTAGCTGAGTACATTTAAATACAATTTGTCTTGAATAAGAAAAATCTGAAGATAAAGTAGCTGTAAACAAGTAACTAAATAAATAAAGCTATAACAATGCAAAGGAGAGACAAAAAGCTGAGAATTGAATAGATAGGAGAGTTGCAAGCTTTGAATATTGATTCAGGACTCAAGTTCACAGTAAGTGTATCTGCCTATCTTACTTGTTTGCTTCATAGTTTTAACCAGGCTGAAAACAAAACAAAATTTTTAAATGAATATCATTATCATTTTAGTGTATTTTAGTGCATTTAGCCCCCATGTCATTCTAGCAACCCTTGTTGAGTGATGATGACAACCCAGGCTCAGGGCAAAAGACAAAGGAGAGTTTCTAGACCATTTCAATACATACAAGACAAAATGGGTTCCATATCTCTAAATTCCACACCAGTTTTACAGCTTGTAAGGCTCTAGTTCAGACCTGAGTTTTCTTCATATTACTCTGTGGCAGAAAACATTCACAGTTTGGTACAGTTCCAAGGCAGCTTAGGTGGCTCAGGTTTTACAGAGTCCATTTCAAGGTGCTTCATGCTTCTGATTTAACCTGAAGAATAAAACAGAAAGTGGAATTTGGCTCAAAGTAAGATCTATAGTTGTGTTTTCCAAAATTCTCCAGTGTAAGACCTGAGCTAGAGTTGACACAGACTGGAACCCATTTCTTCTGTGCAAGTTCTGAGATCCCCATTTCCTGAGAGCACCAGCAACTAAAGAACCAGAGTAGCTCCTGAGATTTTCTGCTAATGGCCATAAGAAGGCCCGGGATACATAGCTGCACCTGTGAGACTTCTCCTCTTATAAACCTCTGTTGTTTTTCATATCCTCTGGCTAAGTACTCAGCATTTATAAATCTCATTAAATTTCATTGATTTCAGTTGAATTAGAGAAAAATTTATACAAACTGAAGAGACATTAGAGCATGAGAAGTACAAGAGTAATGCACCAAGGACCAAAGTTCCTGAGGATGAAAAATAGAATTATTGTAAATCTTTGAATGCCGAAGACAAAGGAAAATAGGTTTAAAACAAATTGTGATCTGCTTTAGCATTTTTTAAATGATTTTTATCCAGTATGTTAATTATTTCTGAAATAAAAATAAGTAAAAATAGTTCTTCCATATTGGAATAGTGTTGAAAAAGCATTCAGATGTTCCATCCTCCCTTTGTTTATAGACAAAATGTATAAAGCTCTAAAGTGCTGACAAAAGGATTTTAGGGGGCTCAGTGCTCTGAATGAGATTCTACTCAAAAGCAGTCTCCTTTTTGGCAGGAGCCCTACTTCCAAAGATAAAAGGTCATGTTTTTTTCTCCTGAAAATTCTTTATTCATTTCTGACTTTTTACCCTGTTGCTCATCTCCCTGGTTAGCTGTTTTGGGTTAGTTATGCAGCTTAATTTTATCATGCTTAGCACAGTGAGAGATCGGGCTAATATGTTTTTCACCTTTTGGACATTTACCGCAAAATGTTCTAGATCCTACAAATTGCAGAATTCCTCTGACAACTGTACACACAAGAAGCATCTTTTAACATGTCTTTGTCTTTAAACTTCCTTATAAATATTAGAGAGTGAAAACACATGTATTGGGAAATCTATTGTTCTCTATGACATAATTAGCTCTCAGTTTCCTGGCATGTTGTTAAATATGCTTTGGATAACACAGGTGTATACACACACACACAGAGAATAACCTTTTCTCCTGGTAAAAGAAAAAAACAAAAAACATAAGAAAAAACCCTCTTAAGACCAGCAATCCCACTACTGGGCATATACCCTGAGAAAACCATAATTCAAAAAGAATCATGTACCAAAATGTTCATTGCAGCTCTATTTACAATAGCCAGGACATGGAAGCAACCTAAGTGTCCATCAACAGATGAATGGATAAAGAAGATGTGGCACATATATACAATGGAATATTACTCAGCCATAAAAAGAAATGAAATTTAGTTATTTGTAGTGAAGTGGATGGACTTAGATTCTGTCATACAGAGTGAAGTAAGTCAGAAAGAGAGAAACAAATACCATATGCTAACACATATATATGGAATCTAAGAAAAAAAAAAAAAGGTCATGAAGAACCTAGGGGTAAGACGGGAATAAAGACACAGACCTACTAGAGAATGGGCTTGAGGATATGGGGAGGGGGAAGGGTAAGCTGTGACAAAGTGAGAGAGTGGCATGGACATATATACACTACCAAACATAAAATAGGTAGCTAGTGGGAAGCAGCCCCATAGCACAGGGAGATAAGCTCGGTGGTTTGTGACCACCTAGAGGGGTGGGATAGGGAGGGTGGGAGGGAGGGAGATGCAAGAGGGAAGAGATATGGGAACATATGTATATGTATAACTGATTCACTTTGTTATAAAGCAGAAACTGACACACCATTGTAAAGCAATTATACTCCAATAAAGATGTTTAAAAAAATGACTGAAAGTATAATAATGTTTTTAATATGCTACATTATATCTGTTAGATGACTCAACTTTCCCTAAAATTTTTTCTATATAATAGACACAGTATATTGACATAATTAGTTGCTTTGGCAAATGCATAGATATCTGAGTTGTTGAATTTTTGTTTTTTATGTTTGTGATGTGTTTGGTGCTTTGGTGTGTGTGTTCTCTCTCCCCACTGAATATACATCTTATGTTTCTTAACTGTTTCTACTTATGTATATCATCATTTTTCAGGCAGTTTCATGCCAATGTAACTCCCCAGAAACAATCAACTTAGCATAGACAAAGATGCACATGAATTCTTAAACTGAAATTTTTAAAACTTATTCTAGCTAATTCAAGTTGGGTAGAAAGTTCAACATTACTGTATTTCTTAAACACAAATTTGTTTCAATAATTATACTACAAAAGAAAATATGGAAAAGAGGGAAAAAATTAAAATAGCTAATATTCCACCCCATCACTGTTGACATTTTTTGGTGTGTTTTCTTCCAGCCGTTGCATTCTGAAACGAACAGTTTTCTTTATCACCTTATCTGCAACTATTATGTGCACACAATAGATAGAAGAGCAAGAATCCCCACTTGTACAGGAAGCTCGAGGTCTCCCAGCAGAAGTTTTGGTGCCCTGTATGTAAACTGTCCCTTATCTCTGAACCATCTTTAACCAGAACTGGTGACCATTATGGTCTCTGGTCACATACAATGTCATACCTTTTCTAGCCTTGCCCTGTTAAGTGTTCAGTTGGAAAAAAAAAAAATTTCAACAAAAACTATCCTTGATGCCGTCATTGAATTGCGGTATTAAGCTACCTCTAAAACCTGAATTCTCCAGTCCTATTAGTCATATGTGAACCAATAAAATAAATTTCCTTTTATTATTTAAGCCCTGTTAATCTGATTCTCTATGCTCCTCCAATGTGCCTACCTTAATGAGCAATTAATCTGATAAACTGCTCCGTGGCATGCTATTTATTGAAAAGCTATGTGCCTCATGTTATTTATGAGGAAGCCTAATGTGCCTGGTCCTCCTAAGGTGAAGATGTGCATTTTCAAGGAGGCCTTCCAGTGCTGGTGGCTTTTCTAAAGCCAATCAGGAAAAAGGTTCCCTGCAGGATATTCCTGAACACATTAGCAGTATTTCTAGGGTGTTAAACCCTGTGCAAAGATCCTGTGGTACTTCTCAAAGTCCTGATTTTACCTAGATGAGAATTTAATATTAATAGAGTTGTATGTACATGCCAGTAAAAACACAAGTGTTAGGGGGATCAGGGTGTAATACAAAAGGCTGTGAAGTCAAAATCAAACACAACTGCATTCGAATCTGGCTTTAGGATATTCAAACTTTGGGATTGCAGAAGAGTTACAGCCTCAATTTCCCACATATGAAAAGAAGCAGCAGCATTATCACAAGAGATAATGCTTATTGAATGCTTCCCATGTTCCAGGCATGCTCTTTAGTACTGTGCATATTTTAACTCAGCTACTCCTTATAATAAATTTGAGAAGTAAACATTATCTCCCCATTGTACAGATGATGACATTTAGACACAGAGGATTAAATAGCCTGCCCCAGGTCACAAAGCTAGCAAGTGAAGAGGCAAGGATTTGAACCCAGGCAGTCTGATTCCAACATCTGGGTTCTTAACCTCTACCCTACACTGCTTTGTGAGACTTTTGTGAGAATAAATGATATAACGTACATAAGCTATCTAGAAATGTGCAAAGCATAAAAAGAGAAAACTTTACTTGAAAGTGTAACTAACTGGACTTATGACTTAGAGGAAAAGACAATAAAAAGTTGTTCTATTTTTTTTAAGATGCAAAGAACATTTACCTAAACTTTACTACATTTCTCTGGAGGTGAAATTGTTCTTCCTTCTTAGAGTACTTTAATTCTGTTCCAAATCAGTTTCATGTTTTATTTTCCAGGTTATTCTATTAAGAGTTTTAAAGGTAAAATGAGAGGTAAGTTCAATCGTTGGAAATAGTATAGCTGAAATATACACATTTTAGCATTGTTTTTCCACAAAATTTACAAAGGCAAGGATTATTATGCCTTTTTTGTCATTTATATTCTTAATCAACAATGTTTATTCATTCAGTAAACATTTTTTTTCATTAGATGAATCAACATAAGCACTTACCATTTACCAGACAGTACAAAGCCCCGAGAACACACTTTATTTGTATTTCATCACTATGGGGACATTTGTATTTCTTACTTCCTGGAATCTTCATTTTCCTTGGGGCATGATTCCCTCAGTTTAGTTTGGGAAAACTATGTCCTACTCCTCACTGTTAGCTTATGAGCTTCAGGACAACTTGGTATCATTTCCTGGCTTCCTTCACATGGCATCCCGCTGGCTACAATGACTGTTTAGAGATTGGTAGATAAATTAATCCTACCAATCAAACTGATTCTCAGGAGTTTGCTAAGAGTTTTGGGACAAAGACATTGTTTCTCTTACACTAGGTGGTATCATGTGAATATGAAGTCCTCAACGCTTCCAGAAAAAAAAATTCTATCTTGAGGACAGTTCACCTTAGAATGAAACCATCCCAATACATGCCAGTGTATTGAGTGTTCAGATGGAAAAAAAAATATAACAAGAAAAATACTTGATGCTATCAATGAATTTCTGTATTAAGCCACCCCTGGAAATCCATCCACCAGTCCTTTCAGCTGTATGTGAACCAATAAATTCCTTTTTATTATTTAAGCCAGTTGAATTTGGATTTTATTACTTAGAAATAATAGATTTCTGATCGCTATAACTTCCTAAAGTGAATGTGATCTTAAGTTTTTGTCTTTTATAGCCATGAGAATGCACTAGCATGGTGAGTTGCTGTTAGTACCAGGTGTCCGTGCCATATATTTTAAGCTCCCTGGAGCTTATTGCTACACAGCTACTTCTCCACAAAAGGTCTGTTACTTAGCTGATTTGCCAACATTTTTGGTTTAGGCGGTTTTTTTTTTTTTCTTTGTTTTACTTTGTTTTATTGTGTTTGTTTTATTATGTTGTTGTTTTATGGTATGACTGCCCAGAAAGAATTCAAGAACTGGACAAATGTCTAAGTATTTTTATAACTTGTTGTAGTGGTTCAACCAGAAATAACATTTTTGATAGCTAGAGACTGAATAATAAGAAGTCTCTAGACAGATGTCTTTGAAGATATATTTAAAAATATGGCACTATATCTGCTATTGTCAAAATATCCTACAAAACACTGGGTATATGAGGAAGAACAGTAAGCAGAGTGAGGGGAGAATTATTTCTCTAATTCTATTCATCTTTCCTCCTCCTCACTTGCTCTACCCACCTTCACTAAACCTCTTGGTCTTCCTCAATATGCCAGGCATGTTCCCGCTCCTGGATTTTTGCAGTGACTCTTCCTTCTATCTGTTAGACAGCTGGATTGCTGATGCTCTTAATTTTTGTTCCTCTGGATATTCACATAATCGTCTCCCTGACGTTTTTTAAACCTTTATTCAAATATCTCTTTTCTGTGAAGTTTCCCCTGCCATCCACTTAAAATTGTAAACACTCCCCTACAAGTCAGCGAGTTCTACTTGTTCCATGCTTTAAATTCTCTATAGCTTTTGTCCCCATTAAACACACTATATGCTATATTACTTTGTCTGTCTGCACCCACTAGAATGTAACCTTCATGAGGGCAAAGTTCTTTTGTTTTTTTCACAGCTGTGTCCCCAATGCCTACAAGAGTCCCTGGCACTTATTGACTGATAAGTACAGGTTTGCTAAATGTAAAAATCTGACCTTGTACTAAAACTAAATCATTTTGTATTTCTAGAAGTCTCACTCCAAGAAAGCCTCTAAGAAGAATAAAAATTAAGGAGATAGATTTAGTTATATGTGAAAAAAATGAAAATAGTTAAGACTGAGAGACACTGTGATTGAAATATGAAACACTAGAACAAGGAAACATACCTGGAAGTTTGAAAAAAACAAACTTGCATTATGTGGCATGGGTAGGAATCAAGACTTTAGACAGTAAAGTGTAACATATTGTGAGAAAATGTCTGAAAGGTGTAACTCCTGTGTGAATAAAGGCCAGATTAATTGGGGAACGCCTGAAAGTTTTCATCTGCCTCAAGTCTTTCCCATGGTGAACCAGGAGCCCTCAAGGAGAAACGATTGCACAACACCTGCTCCATAGATGGGTAGAGAAGAAGTGACATTTGGATTAACCCCACTCTTATAAATAAAATTACAGGACTGGATTCAAAGGGAAGTTTCCAATTTCTGTCTTCAGAAGAGAGTCAAGAAGCCACCAGCAAGGGAATAAGTCTGTAAGAACG
The DNA here is from genome assembly GCF_964341445.2 of Mesoplodon mirus. Lineage (NCBI taxonomy): Eukaryota > Metazoa > Chordata > Mammalia > Artiodactyla > Ziphiidae > Mesoplodon > Mesoplodon mirus. The sequence goes on from NC_138980.1 coordinate 27,128,622, forward strand.
TTGTAAATGTCTGGTAACCTTCATCACATTCCCACATTTGTTATTTTCATCTCTTCAATATTTTTACCAGAGGAATTAGCAGTAAAATCCTTAAAACAAAAGAAGTCTGTGTGATTCTGTAAAAGGTAAGTAAATAAAGGGTCAAAACTGGACAGACTTCACAAGCTTCTGCCTTCCTTCTTGGTAGATAACAAAACCCCAGAAGATAGAGTGGCGACAGCAGTATTGAAAAGACAGGAAAATGGACTAAGAGGAATCTTGCCAGCTTGCAGCAAGAAAGAAGAGTCCAGTATGAGATGGGCTCTGTGGAGGTTCTGTAGAAAACTTCAGGCTTCCCGACATGGAAAATTTCATCACCTTTAAAAGATAAAGAGTCTATAAATAAACGAGTTCAAAACCATTTTAAATATATTCGTGGTGTAACTAAATTATAAAAGAGCATTTTAAGCAAATGAGGAATGCCTGGGATTCTTTTTGGAGTGTGAATTGTGCCAAGCATCTCTAAGAGCCTCAAATATACCTTGATGAGCATCAGAGACCAAATCATAGACTGGCTAGATGATTAACTTGTTTTACAGAGTATGACACATGTGACCTATGATTATGTTGAATAACTGCTTTTAAATGAATATGCCCATGAAAATCTAGCCTAGTAGATCCCTTGGTAGAAGGAAGTATTTTGAAAAAAGACAGAATATCAAATGCATTTTATAATGAAGTCAAATTTTGCATCTTGCCTCAGAAAATATTCAGAAAAATATGCCACACCAAAATGTCTACAAATGTCATCACTTCCTCTTGCCAAATTTACTGAATACATAAATAATGATGTAATGCTATGCAATTGTTTTTGACCTATGCCTTCATATTTAATAAGTGCACAGTATTTAATTATAGGATAACCTCACAAAAACCTCCATTAATATTTCCATTTCTCTCCGAATAATAGATGAATGATTTTGAGTCTCTTGACGGTACACGACTCACTTGTGTTCTATCTCCTGGCACTTGCATCTTGATAGTACATTGTGGATGACCAACAGCCTTCAGGTCAAAACTTTGTTCCCATCAAAGCTTACCAGTAAACAACTCTGTCTACTGACTTCTTAGATGAAAAATACCAAAGAAAACTAAGATAGCAAGAAACGAGGTGAGTAAAGATCTTGCTCAGATCTGTTGTTTCATTTTGGAATAAGTCCTCCATGAAGTGATGAGATGTCCCGGATGGCTGGCCAGACACACTCCTTGAATGATGAGACAGGTCCCCAACAATAGGGAAGTGTTCTATCAATCCCTGAGTGCTGTAACAATATACACGTGCAAACATTCCATCCCCAAGAGAGAATTTCTGGTAAAATAATTTGGCTCACTCTCCCAATTCAAACAACTGCAGATACATTCCAATGTGTCATTTTCAATAAAGACAGGTGGACTGCTGATTCTTCATACCGGAACTCTACTCTGTGCTGTGAATACAATGTAAACTGCAGTTTAGCCATACATGTATATAAAGTATTTATTGTGACATAAATCAGAGCCTCTTAAATGGGTTTTATACCAAGCATTCTATTTTCTGCACCTTTCACAGAGTTATAGAGTAGTCCATCTTTTTTCCCTAGAGTATTAAAACTTTAGTTGGCTACCATCATGTATGTTACAAACTTTCTCACTAGCAGCTGAATTAAGCAGCAGAATTAATACACAGATAAACTGTACTGTGTTCACAACTCCAAGCCTAAATGATTCACTGTATTCTTTTTATGTTTGCCATTTCATGTGGCACCACTTGTACACCCATCTTCATGTTCTTACTGTAACAACCCTATGCTTTTGGAGAAAGCTTCTAGAGAGCCAAGCAGGTATAGACAGAAGTACAGAGGAGTTATGTGAGAAGCATGCAGAACAGATGGTTCTGAAGCTATGATGCCTTCATTTCTGGTTATTAATCAAACTATTGGTGCCAGGTTTCTCTTCTGTGTGGTCAATTCTGCATTAACCTTACCAGTGAATAAAGATTATTAGCTGTACAACACAAAATGGATTATAATCTTGACCCCTTGGTTTGGAATAAAGAGTTTATTGCTGGACTAAAAGAAATAATTCTGCCAGAGAGGGGCTTTGGTTCCAGGACCCATCTTCTGAGGTAAATAATTATTTGCAAGCCTACGTGTATGTGATAGAAGATGACTGGCATAAAAATGGTCTAATTTTTAGAAAATCTGTAAATATTTGTTCCAGTTTTAAAACCAAAGTACTGTCTTCAGGTTCTACACACCACTGTGAGTTCCTAAACATGCTCACATATACACTCAAGTTCTCATTCCTGTATTCTAGCCCTTAGGAAATATCTGGAGGTCCTTACTAGACCTTACCATGAACTCTCAGTATAAATTTGAGGACTGTGATGAAGAAATTCTACTTGCAATATGTAGTTTATATAAACAGCTTATTGAGAGGTCTTAATGGATATAAATATGATTTTTTCTCAATCAGTGCTATTAGTCATGCTGTATTAAATTGCAATGCCTCAACCCCTAATGAGAGTAGGACAGTCCTCGAATCTCTGGATGTTTTTGACAATTAAAACACGGTTCAAGTTAGTTTAAAACTTCATTCATGTATCTTTGTAGAGTTTTGTAGAACTCTTCCTCTCCCCAGAGAGGCTGAGCTTCCAGGCATGAGGAATGTGAGTGGAGCTAGAAGCATTCATTGTATTTTACACACCTCCCTTCCACTTCCATTTTGGATGTTGGGTTAGGGGAGAAAGATGAGGGGAAGAGGGCAAACATCTTGTTTTGCAACAGGGCAAGAGTGTTGTTTTTTCTTTGGCTAGCATTGTGCCTTCTGTATCATCACTGCCTGAATGTGGACCTTCGTGGGCAGCAAATGTGCTCTTTGGGCAGCCCATGGAGTTTCCTCAATACTGGGCTCGGATTCAGGCTCAAGTTCAACTCTTCAGCTCCTAAACAAGAGTATATGGGCTCTCCACATCCAATATGCAAGTGACCTATCTTAAGTGAGATACCAGCAATGCTGCTTTAGCTCAGTTTACCTTCCATGGTTCCAGACTCAAAGGAAATTCAAATGCCAGTACTCTTGCCAATCAGACTTTGGTAATGCTGGCTGAGTTGAAATGACAAGTTATCTAGCATCTTTCCTTTTCAGCTTTGACTTTGACGTAAAAATCAGATTTAATATCCTATAATATTTAAATTTTAAAAATACATGAGACACTATATAAATAGCATCAAACTGACTAGAGTAAATGACAGCTCCACAATTTAGTATCTGTGTAAGCTTGACTAAGTCACAACATCTCTGAGCCTAGGTTTCCTCAAATGTAAAATGGATAATGATAGTCCCTACTTCAAGGTTATCTTAACTATATGGATATAGACAGGTTAGCTATATGCACAAAAAGTTATTTTTTGAAATCCAGGTATCTGTTTATGCATTAAGAGTAAAATTTCAGCAATATAAAAAACATCAAAATTTTACATCTGAAGTGATTTCACACCTAGATATTTTACACCAAAGCTCTTTGTTTCTCTCTGAATGCCTTCCAAGTAGATTTTTTTTAATGCTTCTCATTTCCTGGGATAAACTGTAATTTTGAAGATGATATAAGCATATCAGCATTTTCTAGAGCAGTGAGGCTCAAGTTTTACCTAAGAATTACTCACAGATATATTCAAATGCATCTAGCTAGGCACAACCCTCAGATATTCTGATTTAATAGAATTACAGTGGGGGCCATGGATCTGTGTCTTGACAAACAGCCGTTGCTTCCTAAGGAATTTGAAGCAGGTGATCCCCAGACCACATTTAGAGTAACATTGTTTTAAGACAAATGTAAACTCTCACCAGTGGATTCCTGTGAATGTTTGCAGCTATGTATACCTTAGTTTGCAAGGAATGCCTTGCACAATAGAAAAGACACAGGAGTAACTTGTATGAAGACATTAAAATTGTGCCTTGATCTTTGATTCTATAGTTACAGAAATTATGATATTTTCAAATAATTATAACATTGCATACTTATTATGCATGGGCAACTGTATTACCAAAGCAGGGCTTCTTAGAGGCAGAGAGGAGAAAACTGACCTTGAAAGCAATGCAGCACTGAATTATAACTATATCTAAGGGGAAAATGACAAATCTCTATTTTTATTGTCTAAATAAAGGACATTTAATAAAAGACATGAAGTCTGCAAAAACAAATGAATTTTTCCTAAGCACGCTTTCTTAAAAAAAATTTATTACGTTTTATCTCTATGTTAAGTAAGATGGCATATGTAAAATCATGTAATAACAGGTGCTATGCTAATTATTTCCCTGGAAAGTTTTAGATTCTTGATTTAAATTTGTGAGTTTCTTCCTCTGTCTCTGTCTGTCCTTTTCTGATTCAGAGCACTTTCCTTAAACCAGGAAATCATCAGGAAAATCTCTTTAGCATTTTGATGCAAACAGTATTTGTTTTTCTTTTTGATCTTTCTCCACTTTCCCCCTAAAGCCAATAGCACTGTCCCCCAACAGGTACAATGAATGAAATATCCTTGCTTCCAAGTAAGAAATACATTGAAATGGTAAGTGGCAATAAACACACCAGTGATCATAATATTGAAATTTTTAAATAAAATGATGGACTTTCTAACCACTTTGCCTGCAACAAGGCAATGATGCTATAAAAGAGTAGGTCTTTTCTTTTAAGATAAACTTCTCTTTATCTCTAACTGAGGAGAGACTACCCTATCATCCAGATTTTTCTGCAGGAAACATATTTGTACATGAAATTTATTGGAGGAGTCTCTCTGCTTATCCTGATATCTATAGCAGCTCATGAGCTTGTCCTCATTTAAAATTTTTTTGTGTCTACACCAGAAAAATTGAGTTGTCTAGACTCAGTATGATTTCCCATAGTACCTCAAATCATTATTAGAAGCATTGTATAAAAGACAGATTTGTTCTTGTGTCTCTTCATGTACAAAGCATAACTCCATCCTGCCGAGAATTCATTGCATTCAGACAACCAAATAGCATGTGTGAACCTTATGTTATTCTGCCCTTTCTCAATATTTAAAAACTGATACCTATCCCCTTAAGAGCATAAGTGTTTTCCTAAGTTAAAAAACTTTCAGTTCAGGCTTGGCCTGCATTAACTCTATTGAATTCTTCAAATACATACCAGGTTAATGAAGGCTAAACTGTGGTGGGCTAAATTTTTTGATAAATATCGAGGTCTTCTTTGATCCTGATAACCCACAAATGTTCAGCAAGAGTAAGTTTTCACGGTCAGCATGCAGTGATTTTGATATTTAACTTAAGCTCTAGCCCAGTGTGGTTATTTCACTTATATGGATGGTATGCTTAGAACTAAGAAGCAGGAAAAATTGGAAACAGCCCAAGGGCACAAGACATGAGGTAGAAGGCACTTTCCCATTGGGCTAAGGGTCTGCATCATTTACTAGTGGCTTCAAGGGTTGTCTTTGTAGGTAAGTTTGTTTGAAGTAAAACAAAACAAAAGCTCAAAGAACATTTATTCATTTTATTTTATTTACCAGCCCTTGTGTGCTTTCTTTTATGAATCTCCGTCTCCCTTTTCCATCATGGTAAAGGTTCTGACTCTGATCAGAGAGTAGGTCTTTCCATCATTCCAACAAATATTAAATGAGATAGGGTGAAGGTGTGTAAACAGATACACATTGGAAGTAACTACTTTCACTTTCATTACTTAAGTTATAATAAATAGCAACCCGCAATAAATGCATTGTAAACTCAATTTTTCCCTGAGTCAGAATAAATCCTATCTCCAATTTGTAGGATTCAATGGCCCTTAGGATCAAATAGAAAGAGAGAAGTGTGTCTATAGAGTTTATGTAACATATATATGTAACTTACTCTGTGATTCCATTTGGATGTCTTTAGAAATCAGGATAACCCCTTTGGAGGGGTTACGGGCTGGAAGGGAGCATGAGGGGGCTTCTGGGTGTTGATCATTTTGTTTTACTTGATCTTGCTGTTACTTAAATGGTTGTATTCAATTTGTGAAATGTGTTTAAGTTGTGTATTTATGATGTGTACACTTTCTGTATGCCTGTACTTAAATTAAAAATAAATATGTACATATATAGGTAACCCAGAATTTCTTAATCTTAGCACTACTGACATATTGGACCTCATAATTCTTTGTTCTACAGTGTTGTTCTAGGGTGTTGTTCTGTGCATTGTAGAATATTTACAAGTATTTCTGGCCTCTACCTATTAGATGCCAGTAGTATTTCCCCTCCCCAGTTGTGACAATCAAAAATGTCTTCAGACTTGCCAAGTTGCCTGGGAAACAAAATCCTGAGAATCTGTAATGAAACCTATCATTGTAATGATATCTAGAAGAAATAATTCCTTAAAATAAGATTATTACATCATGGCAACGAGTAACACTATCAGACTTGGAGTAGCTTATGTAGGTTGGCTTTACTTGAAATTAATAAAATCTTTATGAAAGTGCCTTCAAAATCACTAAATTTTATTATAGTTTTGATACACCATGTTTCCTTGCTTAACGTTCATGTGTAGCTTCTATAAATCAAATACAGACAATTCAGAAATGCTTTTGACAACTGATTGATTGATTAATCTCAGTTTTAAGCAGAATAATTGGCAAGAAAAGGGAACCCATTACAGGACTACTTTATTTATAGAAAGAAGAGGGCTCAAAATTACCTGCAAGACAAATATATGAGGGTATTCCCGGTTCTAATAACAAAACCTTTCTTTACAAATGGATGTTGAGGCAGATAAGTAAGTAACTGAAAAGAATGTAAGTTGCCAAATCTCTAGGCATGAAGAATTATTAATACAAGTTCAGATTGTTCACAACAACTGATAAAATTAGTAGTAACTAGGTTATTATAGAGACAAGCCAAACAAGAAATTCTGAGATAAAGTGCTCTGGATAAAGATTCAAACGGCGAGGTGTTTTAAAAAATGCATGTTAATATTCTAAGCTAACACTTTAAAATGCTGCAGCACCAAGCTCACAAACACCACCAAATCTTGATAGCTCTTTTTATCAGGCAAAAATGCTTTCTGATTAAAGGGCATCCAACATGTTTTTGTTTGACTTTTATTTTTAGTTTTTTGTTTTGTTTTTTTCTATGTGTATTTTTTAGAGACGACTTATGTCTTGAAAGGAAAAATAATGCCATCAGAATTCAATGTTTTACCAAGAACTGTTTATCAGTGTTTCATTCTGTGCACTCAGAGCATAAATGCTTTCTTTTTTCCTGAAGCCAGATTTGGATCACTCACTTGAGCTGGGCCTGGGGGAGAAACACAGTGTGTATGATGAGCTGATTAATTATCAGAAATCAAATGCCTTGCAGTCAGGAGCTCTGTGCTTGAAAGCAAGCACCAGGACTAGAGGAATGGTGAGACCACATGCATGCATGGACAAACAGGAACACCTCGGGGATTAAGTTTCAGTGTGGCCTGAAACAAAGGACTTAAGAATGATTGTTTATCCTTGGCAGGGTGACCTGTGCGATCTTTTTTTACAAGAGCTTTCAGCATACGACTTTTAAAGTCAAAGAGTCCCTATTAAATCAACCTCGATTTTGTCATCTTAAAAAAAAATCTGCCTGATTTTCTCCTTGCTTTTCCACCCCTTTTCACACTCCTTGAAACTTACGTAGTAATTCATAATTAAAGGTTAGGATATGTCTTATTTCAAGTCTGTGTGCATAAATAGAATCCTTTACAGCTGTTTCTTAGAAAGAGCTCCTCACTTAAAGTGGAGTGTGTGTCTACCTGGGAGATATAAACAAAGACAGAATAATATAAAGTGTTGGGGACAATATACTGTCAACCTCTGAAACCTTGAAAGCCATTAACAATCATAGATGGGCAAGATCTGCCTGCTGACAAACTTTTCTCGTCTTCAAAGCTCACAGAAATATGCAACTTATTCCCTGAATTCACTGTGTAGCTTGGTTTCTTTTCCATGACTAACATCCATAAAACCCGCATTAAAATCACAGATCCATTTGTGTAAGAGGAGGAAGGTCAAAGGGTCCAGTACTGAATTCTCACACTGGAGACTATGCCTATTTTTAGTTGCTGGGATTTTTAACTTTTTTGTTGTGGAGATCATTTGTTCCCCCAAGAAATTGCTTATGCAATTTACTCTCTGCCCCCAAAGAAGCACCCAGAGATCCAGAGCTGCAGTGCAGCTGTGCTGCTTCCCATGGAGGCTCATTTCTCAGAAAGTTGTAACATGAGATACTGTAGATCCCAGCTTCACTACTTCAAGTCATTGAAATACCTGAGCCCTTCTCTTAAACGGGTAGATTTTTTTTTTAAATCAAAACCGTTGATTTAAAAGAGCACTAGGCCAAATTATTTCTAAATCACTCAAGTTTGTCTAGAAAACAGGTGAATTGTGAGCTCTGAAAGTAAAATATAAAACTATTCCTTAGTATTCTCTTTGTTCTCAGGTTGCCTTAGAAAGTTCTTTGGCACTAAGCCAGTAGAGAAAGTGAGAGGAGAACTCCTCAAATTTGGATGAAGGGAAATAAGTCAAATCTGTACTATAAATATTTTAAGATTAACCAGTGGTGTAAGTAGGATCCATGTTTGAAAACTACATACAAGAGAAAACCAACACCAATGGGAGAAAATATGGGATGGAAACATTTTAAGATGTGTGTGGTGTTTGTCCACTCTTGTTGTCCAGTGGGTTTTCTGTTTGGGAATACCCATCTTCTCGTGACCCGCCAGTCTAGCATCCACTGGCACAGAAAGGCTGTGGGCAGAGGAGGGCAATTCAGCCTGGAAGTAAAGACTCCAGTTGCCCTTTTTTGGCAGGACACTTATTAGGAACCCAACTGCCATCTGGATTGGTGATCCTTTTGTTGCTAATTAGAAAATTGTTCATCCCTCCTAGGCATAAACTTCAAGACTGAAAACATATACAAGTATGTGAATTGCAGAGGAGCATAACAGATAGAATTAATTTGACTAGAAAACACTAGAAAATAGAAAAAACCTAGAAAATAACCATAAAAATAACAATGACCTGAAGTTTATCTATAGGACTAAAAACAAACAAACAAACAAAAAGAAACCATTTTTACAAAAATGAAATTTGTTTTCATTACTCATAAACCTTTTACTTTCTGCCAGCTTTTTACTTTTTTTTTTAATATCTGGATTTCAGGCTTGCTCTGTTCCTTGCCTATCCTATTCTACCCTTCATTCTCCAGTGATTTACTGAGGCTTTCCTCTATTTGCTGGAGGAATATAATCATGAAAAAGGCAATCAGTTCCTGGCCCCAAGTAGCTCACAACTATACTCTCAGTGCCCAATTTTCTATTCCTATTCATTAAACTACCCCACTGCTATTCTCCCTATTTACCTTTTCCCCATATATCTTTATTTTACTTTATTTTTTTCATTTACCTGGAATGCATTTTATTGATATTAAATATTTATGGAGTTCTATATGTTTATCTGTGGTGTTGCAATTTGTTGATAAGTTGGAGGGGATTTGTTGACTATTTTGCAAGAAAATGCAGGTTTAGTCACTTTTAAAATATTGTTTTCAAAGATACTCTCCTCATTGGACAAGTGGTAATCATTTAGGGATGATATCTAACACTGGGCTTCTTTGATATGATATTCTGGAGAAGTGTAAGACATAAGTTTTTTTTTTTTTAATTACATTTGAGTTTGAAATACATTGTAGACTTCCCCCCTTTTGGCAGAAAATTTACCCTTCTAATTATGTTTACCTTAGGCTAATATTAAAATTGGTTTGCATTCCTTGACATAAAAACTGCCTCGGGGAGAGGGCACAGAAAGAGGGACTTGACCCAGAAAGATGCCGACAAGGGAGAAGTCTGCCCAGGGGTGCAGATTTAACCTAGATAGTACAGAAAGTGGATAAGCCACAAACATAAAACCAAGAGGCACTTGTCTCTAAAAAGTGAATTAGAAACCTTAACACTTTTCTTTTTGCTATTTTTTTCTGTGTTTTTAATTCTTTATCCTGTTCAGATAAAAATCACATAAAAAACTATTTCTTAGTCTCACCGTCTTATGTTAGCTTTTTTTTACCTTTTCAGAAGAAAATGTTATAATTTTTGTAATCCGAAACAGAAATAATTCAGTTGGCTTTACTTGGCAAGAATTTTAGTTATGCTTCCTTTTTCTTTCTTTTTTTTTTTTTCCTTTTGCCCCTATCTAGATGCATTTGAATATAATTTGGATAACATCTCTTCTTCCCCCATCATCATTAACACTCTCTAGGAAATAATAACAATTGTAATTAAACAGTGCTTTTCTCCAGTGAGCTCCAAATGATGTATAGCCATTATCTCAGGTGTGAACTTAATATCCCTGTGAAGTAGGGAGAAGATAGGTACTATTATTCTCATTTCACAGATGGAGAATCGGTGTCACTGAGAGGTTAAATGAATTGTCCAAGGTCACACAGTGTTCCTCTTTTAGAACCTACTGTTTAGAGAATTGGCCATGTTATATCTTATTAGCAATACATGTCATTATTAATGACTATGATCAACATAAAGGCATCCATTGAAGTCTTCCAGGTATAAGGGAATCAAATGTTATCTCAAAAGATATACAGATAAAGAAAATATATTCTCACTAGAGTTTCAGAGACACTCAGTCATTCAATAGCACAACTTTTATTAGCCTCCTTTTATGTGTCAGCTACTGTCCTCCCACTGGGTATATAATTGTGAAGACTCAGTCCTTGCCTCAAGGAACTTAAAATGTGTGGAATAGAGCTGGTGTTTTAAAAGATGCTTATATTTATTTGTAAGGAAATATATCAGGCTGAGTGATCATATATTAAAGGGGTCCAAAATACTATTTTGATCTTGAGTTCTTTGGTATATATTTTAGAACTTTGTGATTTTCCCCTTAATGCCTAAGTCACATACTACACAGGCCATTGAATTTACCTCTAATCTCTTTCTACAGGGATCAGTTTTAATATTCTAAAATATTATATCAAATGAGAACTAAATAGCAAAAGTTATTCACATTATATGTTTTTTTAAAAGATTTCATAATTCCTATGTCAGTACTTACGGGACTTTTATTATAGTAGACAAACAAGCTATAGAGTCCAGACACTTCAATTTGGAGATTTAAAGATGTTTCAGTTTGACTGTTATTCTCTCAGCATCCAGATTACAGATCGAGTGTCTTCTCAACAACTATGCTTTTATGGTCATATTCTAATACATTTATTATTTAATATATTTGGTTATCATCATCAGTCTTCACAATGCTACATTATTTTTTAACAACTTTATTGGAATATAATTACTTTACAATGGTGTGTTAGTTTCTGCTTTAAAACATTTAAAACAAAGTGAATCAGCTATATGTATACATATATCCCCATATCCCCTCCTTCTTGCATCTCCCTCCTACACTCCATATCCCACCCCTCTAGGTGGTCACAAAGTACTGAGCTGATCTCCCCATGCGATGCAGCTGCTTCCTACTAGCTATCTGTTATACATTTTGTAGTGTATATATGTCAGTGCTACTCTCTCACTTGGACCCAGCTTTCCTTTCCCCCTCCCCGTGTCCTCAAGTCCATTCTCTACATCTGTGTCTTTATTCCCCTCCTGTCCCTAGGTTCTACAAAACCATATTTTTAATAGATTCCATATATATGAGTTAGCATACCATATTTGTTTTTCTCTTTCTGACCTACTACACTCTATATGACAGACACTATCTCTATCCACCCTTCTACAAATAATTCAATTTGATTTCTTTTTATAGTTGAGTAATATTCCATTATATATATGTGCCACATCTTCTTATCCATTCACCATTTATTGAAGAGGCTGACTTTTCTCCATTGTATATTCTTGCCTCATTTGTCAAAGATAAGGTGACAAATGTGCGTGGGTTTATCTCTGGGCTTTCTGTCCTGTTTCTTTGATCTATATTTCTATTTTTGTGCCAGTACCATGCTGTCTTAATTACTGTAGCTTTGTAGTATAGTCTGAGTCAGGGAGGCTGATTCCTCCAGTTCTGCTTTTCTTTCTCAGGATTGCTTTGGCTATTCAGGATCTTTTGTGTTTCCATACAAATTGTGATATTTTATGTTCTAGTTCTGTGAAAACTGTCATTGGTAGCTTGATAAGGATAACACTGAATCTGTAGATTCCTTTGGGTAATATAGTCACTTTCATAATGTTTATTCTTCCAATCCAAGAATATGGTATATCTCTCCATCTGCTTGTATCACCGTTAATTCTTTCATCATTGTCCTATACTTTTCTGGATACATGTCTTCTGTCTCCTTAGGTAGGTTTATTCCTAGGTATTTTATTCTTTTTGTTGCAATGGTAAACAGGAGTGTTTTCGTAATTTCTCTATCAGATTTTTCATCATTAGTGTATAGGAATGCAAGAGATTTCTGTGCATTAATTCTGTATGCTGCTACTTTACCAAATTCATTGATTAGCTCTAGTAGTTTTCTGATAACATCTTTAGGATTCTCTATGTATAGTATCATGTCATCTGCAAAGAGTGACACTTTTACTTCTTCTTTTACAATTTAGATTCCTTTTATTTCTTTTTCTTCTGTGATTGCTGTGGCTAAAACTTCCAAAGCTATGTTGAATAATATTGGTGAGAAAGTGCAGCCTTGTCTTGTTCCTGATCGTACTGGAAAAGGTTTCAGTTTTTCACCATTGAGAATGATGTTGGATGTGGGTTTGTCATATATGGCCTTTATTATGTTGAGGTAAGTTCCCTCTATGCCTACTTTCTGGAGGATTTTTATCATAAATTGGTGTTGAATTTTGTCAAAAGCTTTTTCTGCTTCTATTAAGATGATCATAGGGTTTTTATCCTTCAATTTCTTAATATGGTGTATCACATTGATTAATTTGCTTATATTGAAGAATCCTTGCATTCCTGGGATAAACCCCACTTGATCATGGTGTATGATCCTTTTACTGTGCTGTTGGATTCTGTTTGCTAGTATTTTGTTGAGGATTTTTGCACCTATGTTCATCAGTGATATTGGCCTGTAGTTTTCTTTTCTTGTAATATCTTTGTCTGGTTTTGGTATCAGGGTGATGGTGGCCTCATAGAATGAGTTTGGGAGTGTTTCTCCCTCTGCTATATTTTGGAAGAGTTTGAGAAGGATGGGTGTTAGCTCTTCTCTAAATGTTTGATAGAATTCACCTGTGAAGCCATCTTGTCCTGGGCTTTTGTTTGTTGGAAGATTTTTAATCACAGTGTCAATTTCAGTGCTTATGATTTGTCTGTTTATATTTTCTATTTCTTCCTGGTTCAGTCTCAGAAAGTTGTGCTTTTCTAAGAATTTGTTCATCTCTTCCAGGTTGTCCATTTTATTTGCATAGAGTTGCTTGTAGTAATCTCTCATGATCCTTTGTATTTCTGCAGTGTCAGTTGTTACTTCTTTTTTTTTTTTTTCTAATTCTGGTGATTTGAGTCTTCTCCTTTTTTTTCTTGATAAGTCTGGCTAATAGTTTATCAATTTTATTTATCTTCTCAAAAAACCACATTTTAGTTTTATTGGTCTTTGCTATCATTTCCTTCATTTCTTTTTCATTTATTTCTGATCTGATCTTTATGATGTCTTCCCTTCTGCTAACTTTGGGATTTCTTTGTTCTTCTTCCTCTAATTGGTTTAGGTATAAGGTTAGGTTGTTTAATTGAGAATTTTCTTGTTTCTTGAGGTAGGATTGTAGTGCTATAAACTTCCTTTTTAGAACTGCTTTTGCTGCATCTCATAGATTTTGGTCATCGTGTTTTCATTGTCATTTGTTTCTAGGTATTTTTTGATTTCCTCCTTGATTTCTTCAATAATCTCTTGGTTATTTTATAGTGTATTGTTTATCCTCCATGTGTTTGTATTTTTTACAGATGTTTTTCCTGTAATTGATATCTGTTCTCATAGCATTGTGTTTGGGAAAGATACTTGATATTATGTCAATTTCTTAAATTTACCAAGGCTTGATTTGTGACCCAAGATATGATCTTACTTGGAGAATGTTCCATGCGCACTTGAGAAAAAAGTGTATTCTGTTGTTTTGGGGTGGAAGGTCCTATGAGTATCAATTAAGTCCATCTTGTTTAATGTGTCATTTTAGCTTGTATTTCCTGATTTATTTTCATTTTGGTTGATCTGTCCATTGGTGAAAGTGAGGTGTCCAAGTCCCCTACTATGATTGTGTTACTGTCAATTTCCCCTTTTATGGCTGTGAGCATTTGCCTTATGTATTGAGGTGTTCTTATGTTGGGTGCATAAATATTTACAATTGTTATATCTTCTTGGATTGATCCCTTGATCATTATACAGTGTCCTTCTTTGTCTCTTGGAATAGTCTTTATTTTAAAATTTATTTTGTCTGATATGAGAATTGCTACTCCAGCTTTCTTTTGATTTCCATTTGCATGGAATATCTTTTTCCATCCCTTCACTTTCAGTCTGTATGTGACCCTAGCTCTGAAGTGGGTCTCTTGTAGACAGCATATGTACAGGTCTTGTTTTTGTTTCCCTTCAGCCAGTCTATACCTTTTGGTTGGAGCATTTAATCATTTACATTTAAGGTAGTTATTTATTTATTTTTTTTTTCTATGCAAAAACCATGGAGTTTATTCAGGGCATGTTCACCAGGAAGCAGTAAATCCTGAGGTCCATTTTAGAACTCTGCTACTACATGGCTATCTCAAATCCATTATATAAGAAAATATAATGCATTCAATTGTCATAAGTATGTAGAAACTATTTTGAAATATACACAATTTTCTGTGTAAATCATTAAAAATATGGTCAAACATATTTCTTATTTTGAAGTTGTAAAAACAAATTAACTCAGTTTCTCTAAAAGCTTAAGACATAGAAGTATCAGAAGAGAAATTACATCTAAAATTATGACAAATATGGATTAATACATCAGAACAATAAAGTGATTTATGTTGAAAACCTGCAAAAGTATACTCTATCACATGTTAAGAGCAATCAGAATGTCCAACCAGGTGCAAAGAGTTTAGATCAAAGAAAAAATTAAACACATTTTTAAAGATTTTAGAAGCTGTTTAAAATAATTCATAAATATAAAAGATCAATCTAAGCAAACACATTCCTAAGGTAGTTATTGATATGTATGTTCCTACTACCATTTTCTTAATTATTTTGGTTTTGTTATTGTAGGTTTTTTCCTTCTCTTGTGTTTCCTGCCTAGAGAAGTTCCTTTAGCATTTGTTGTAAAGCTGGTTTAGTTGTGCTGAATTCTCTTAGCTTTTGCTTGTCTGTAAAGGTTTTAATTTCTCCATCGAATCTGAATGAGATCTTTGCTGGGTAGAGTGATCTTGGTTGTAGGTTTTTCCCTTTCATCACTTTAAATATGTCCTGCCACTCCCTTCTGGCTTGCAGAGTTTCTGCTGAAGGATCAGCTGGTAACTTTATGATGTTTCCCTTCTATGTTATTTGTTGCTTTTCGCTTGTTGCTTTTAATATTTTTTCTTTGTATTTAATTTTTGATAGTTTGTTTAATATTTGTCTTGTCTCCTTGGATTTATCCTGTATGGGACTCTCTGTGCTTCCTGGAATTGACTATTTCCTTTCCCATATTAAGGAAGTTTTCAACTATAATCCCTTCAAATATTTTCTCAGTTCCTTTCTTTTTCTCTTCTTCTTCTGGGACCCCTATAATTCTAATGTTGGTTCATGTAATGTTGTCCCAGAGGTCTCTGAGATTGTCCTCAATTCTTTTCACTCTTGTTTCTTTATTCTGCTCTGTGGCAGTTATTTCGACTATTTTATCTTCCAGGTTACTTATCCGTTCTTCTGTCTCAGTTATCTGTTATTGATTCCTTCTAGAGAATTTTTAATTTCATTTATTGTGTTGTTCATTATTGTTTATTTGCTCTTTAGTTCTTCTAGGTCCTTTTTAAATGTTTCTTGTATTTTCTCCATTCTATTTCCAAGATTTTGGATCATTTTTGCTATCACTAATCTGAATTTTTTTCAGGTAGACTGCCTATTTCTTCTTCATTTGTTTGATCTGGTGGGTTTTTACCTTGCTCCTTCATCTGCTGTGTATTTCTCTGTCTTCTCATTTTGCATAACTTACTGTGTTTGTTTTCTCCTTTTGCAGGCTACAGGTTAATAGTTCCCGTTGTTTTTGGTGTCTGCTCCTAGTGGGTAAGGTTTGTTCAGTGAGGTGTGTAGGCTTCTTGGTGCAGGGGACTGGTGCCTGTCTTCTGGTGGGTGAGGCTGGATCTTGTCTTTCTGGTGGGCAGGACTGCATCAGGTGGTGTGTTTTGGTGTATCTGTGAACTTATTATGATTTTAGTCAGCCTCTCTGCTAATGGGTGGGTTTGTGTTCCTGTCTTTCTCATTGTCTGGCATGGGGCGTCCAGCACTGGAGCTTGCTGGTCATTGTGTAGAGCTGGGTCTTAGCGTTGAGATGGAGATCTCTAGGAGAGCTTTTGCCATATGATATTATGTGGAGCCAGCAGGTCTCTGATGGAACAATGTCTTCAACTCAGCTCTCTCACCTCAGAAGCTCAGGCCTGACACCTGACCAGAGCACCAAGACTCTTTCAGCCACATGGCTGATGCCAGTAGCATGTCCACAGCTACAGTGTGTTTATTCGAATGGATGTCTTTGAATTAGATGCCTCAGCAAACTTCAGTGTCAGGGATTTGTCCTCAGACCCTGAGCTGAACAGAAGGGTCATCACCTTGGGCTGCTAGTGACTGTTGTGAGGAACACTCACCACACATGCACGACCACAGTGTGAATCCTGAATTCATTTCATGTATCTGGGATTCCATGTAAGATTCTATTTTAGAAGAGTTGCACTGGCAGCAGACTGTGGAGGGCCTGAGACAGGGAGGAAGTCCTGGGTGGTCTCAGGGGCCCTGGTGGAGGGATGTGTGGCCAGCACAGCAGGGTCAGAGGGGCAGCACTGCTTGTTGCTATGTGGAAGAAGCCATAAGCCTTGGAATGTGGGTGCTTCCAAATGCTGTTCCTTCAATGACTCCACAAAGATACTTTAAAACTCTTTTATTCTTTTGAAATATTCTTCCTTTCTCAGTCTCCATTCAACCATAGATCAGATTTCAGGAATCACTCACTTGTGTCCTCAATGATGCTGCACCTCACCATCTTGGAAACTATCCCATGTGCTTTCTACACAGGAGTGGGCCTAGAGCATGTGGAATTCGTTAAAGATATTTAGGTAGCTAGGAAAATCAGCACATACCAAGGGCCTAAACAATATCAAAAATGTTACCTAAAATTCACAAGCTTCTCTTCACCATTCCACTGCCTTTTCGTCATTTGGTTGGGAAGTGAGTACTGGTCGGTAATTTGTGCTTTCAACTTTTGTGTTGCTCTACAGTGAGGACCATCTATCTATGTGCATATTGTGATTCATATACAAAAACACACACATTAACAGATATGTATAAAAAGACAGATTTGTGAGCATGAGTTTACTTATTAACTAAAAGCCTTTTCCTTAAAATGCAATGTAAGGTCTATTTCCATCTTTAAAAAAATTTTTTTTCAGCTTTATTTCAGTATAATTGACAAATAAAATTCCAGAAGTTGTGCCATTTATGATAACATGAACAAACCCAGAGGGCACTATGCTAAGTGCATAATCCAGACAGAGAACAAATACTGCATGATGTCACTTATGTGTGGAATCTTAAAAAAATAGAAGTCAATTTTAATAAATGAATCTATCATCCACCTCAATTTTTCTCCTTTGGGGGATTTTAAGTTTTGTTCTATACATCTTTTCAGGTATCTTTTCTTTGTTACTCCAAGGTAGTAAAAGTATGTGAAAATATACTATCTTCCAAACAGATAATAAAATTATTTTTATTATTCTATTATTGTTATGCTTTTCTGGACACAAAGACAAAAACTTAGGCAAAGAAGTTTGAAAAATTTGATTTTGAAGAAATCAAATATTCTAAGAAAAACTGCAATGTCCATATTGTCTGCATTTATTAGTCAGTATCAATTTTCTGCTCTGTTTTGTCTACCCAAGCCTAATCTCTTATATTTACGAAAGTTAACTGTTATATTTGTATGCACTCTTCAGTCTTGTTTGTGATCAATAGTGTCCTTGCTCCTTAACATTCAAAAATGAACTTTTCAGAACCTTGGGGACAGCATATCTTGATGTGAGGCTTAATTATATACCATTGTTCACAGTTCCTTCACTGACCAAAGTGCCTTCCTTCTTTATGGTGAATACAAACTATTTAGTTATAGTAACATAGAACAGTTGTGTGAACTGGTTCCTTTCCTGGGGTGATGGGGTTGGAGGAGGGGCATATATCTAAACTAGAAAAACCAAACAATCTTCCTTCATTGAGCATATATGTAATTAATTTGAAATATAAACCTTAAAGAGAGAGAACAGAGAGTAGAAGAGAATCTGTGATTGTATTTCGTACTAGCATCTATCTGCATTTTTTTAATTATTAAATCCTTTTTAAGAATTTGTTCTCCAAAGAAAAGAAACACAGATCATCAACAATTCTAAAAGTAGTTAATAAATGTAAAAGGAACTATTCTTGTCTTTTGTTTTTGAAGTTCTGCTCTGTTACCAACTGTTGTTTAAGTATGTAGATGTGGTAGAAACAAAATGAAATATGCCCTTTTAGCCGTAGGTGAACCTTAAAAAGTTCAGGTCTGGGCTTCCCTGGTGGCACAGTGGTTGGGAGTCTGCCTGCCGATGCAGGGGACATGGGTTCGTGCCCCGGTCCAGGAAGATCCCACATGCCATGGAGCGGCTGGGCCCGTGAGCCATGGCCACTGAGCCTGCGCGTTCGGAGCCTGTGCTCTGCAACGGGAGAGGCCACAACAGCGAGAGGCCCGCGTACCACAAAAAAAAAAAAGTCAGGTCTATAAGACCTGTCATTTTTGTGGTTCTAATTGTTGAAAGGGTAGAAAGAATCATTTGAAGAATGAACTCTTCTTTTCATTCTTTCCTTTTTAACATATTTTCCAGCCCCAGTTAACAGAGCAAAGAAGTACAAACTCACAAATCTCATTCATTGGGTAAGCTGTAACAAATATTTAAGGTTCCACCATGTGCCTTCATTGTTCTACAGATTGGGGATACAATGGGGAATGAAGATTCTTGAGATTGTTTAGTGTCTATTTGAGTGGGAATGGGGTGGTGAGATAGAAAATAAAATTATTTCAGATAGTGACCACTGTCATAGAGAAAATAGACTGTGAGATTGGGCTTGAAAGTGACTGGGTAGGGGGGGAATCCTTAAGAAAGGGTAGTAGGGAAGGCAACCCTGAAGAGATAATATTGTCTGACATCTGAATAATGAGAATGAGTTAGAAGGCAAAGGTCTAGGAAAAATGTGTTCCTGATGTAGGGAACCACAGGTGCACAGGCTTAGATGTACTAAAAAATTGTCATGTGTGAGGAAAAGAGAGATTGTAAGAAAATTGAGCAAGTGCAATACATGGAAGAAATGATACCAAAGAGCTAGTTGGAGACCATATTAGGAGGGCCTTGAAGACTATGGTAAGAAGATTGGATTTTATTCTAACAAAGAATCGAAAGTCTTTGTATGGTTTTAAGCAAAGGCGTGCTATGGTAGGGTTTATATATTTTAAATATCCATTTGTTGCTCTGTGGAAATGGACCTTAGGGAAATGAGACTAAAAGGGAGGTCAGAAAACTACTACAATAGTCCATATAAAAGATGATAGTAACTTGAATTTGAGTGTTTAAGAGTAAAAATCAGAAGTAGTGTAGTTCAGGAAATGCTTTGATATTGAGCCCAAAGTGCTTGCTGATGGATTGTGTGTAAGGCATGAGAGAAAGAGAGGAATCACAAACAGCTCCAGAGATTTAGACCTGAGCAATTTGGTAAATGAAAGTCCCATTAACTGACAAAACAATGGGGAAGGATAGGTTCAGAAAGATGGGAAAATCAACAGTTCTGCCTCCTGACACAGAATGGCCTTTGCAATCTAAACATGATATAGGCATGAAACCTAGTTACTGCTTGATAACTTCTAGGGATAAAAGTTTCACTACTTTCAAAGTAGCCTTAAGCACATTCCATCCAATCACAATTAATTCTTACAATATTCCTATGAAGAAACCGTTGTTATTATAATCTCTCTACAGATGAGAAAATTAAGATTTAGAGATATTACATAATTTGTGAAAAAAATCACAGCATTAATGCACTGAGAATTCACACTCAGATTGACTGACCCCAGAGCCCAAGCTTTGAAATACTATGTGTCAGAAAAACAGCCCCTGATAAAGGAAACGTTTTTCCAGTCAGGATTCCAAGGGAGAAAGCAATTCCCACATTCCTGTGGAATGGATATGAATTCAGGAGATTTGGTCATAAGGATGAAGACAGAATCCAGAAAACAGATCCAGTATCCAAGATGGACTAGCAGCAAACTGCCTTTGGCTCCCTTCCATGCCACTAGACTAAAGAACATAAGTTTCTTCTCTCTGGGAAGAAGATTGTTCCAAGAACCAGAGATGGAACTTAATAAGCCAATTGGCTGTTAAGTGATTCCCGCTACATAGATTGAAAAGATGCTGGTTCAGGAATCATTCAGTCAGTTTGAATTTAACATGTTATACTAGGCCTCACTAATTGGACAGAATATGAATAAATTGCCCAAACAATTGCTTCTATCAAGGTCTAGCCAGGTAGGATCCTGAGAATGGTAGAGTTAAACTGGATTATTCTCCAAATTCTAAGTTGCTGAGGCTGAAGGAATTATGTTTAATATTTTTGTATTGGAAGTTGCCTGGTCATCTTTCTCACCAATGGATGGCTTTTCTCTTTAGTCTCTTCAGAAAGAGATTTCCCTTCAAAAGCAGTTTAAAATACCCTCCCTGCAATTATGATAAAGGGGAGACTGCTGATCATTGTAGATCAAGCAAGACAGAGCACTGGTATTTGAAAGACAAAAAATCATTTTAGGGTTAATAAGTAAGACCACAAGACAATTTTTAATACTTGGAAGGAAAATAATCTAAACAATCTCATAAAAGTGGTTAAGGTCCTATTCACATTTCTTAATTGAAGAGATTTAAAAATTTATATCCGGACCACATGCTATAATTTATGACTCAATGAATTAATTAAGTTGCTTATTAATATAGCAACTAATTAGTTAATTCACTCAACAGATATTGTATAAGTATCTACTGGGCTTCAGACCCTGAGCTGGTTGTTGGATATAATGCTGGGACAAGATCTGGGCGCTCTTGGAATTCAGTTTGATAAAGCAGGCAAGTAAACAATTAAACATGTGTAACTGCAAATTCTGTAAGTGGAAGGAAGAAAAGACTAAAACCCAGTGGGAGAGAATAATAAGGAAGACCTAGTTTAGACTGGGTAATGTAGAAGATTTCTCTGTGAAGGGAAAAATTAGGCTGAAATCTGAAAAATAAAGATTCAGTCAAGTGAAAAGTTGTGGGGAGAGGAAAGAAATGCATGCTGTTAGTCCAGCCCATGCAAGGACTAAGGACATGGTGAATTCAGGGAATTGAAAATAATGGGTGTGGCTGGAAGAAAACAGGTGGAATGAGATGAATTTGAGAGTAGGAGCTAGATCATGAAAGGTCTTATTGAGACTTGTGTGACCTTTAATTTGCTTGCTTCCAAATGCAAGAGTAAATAAGAATGTGACACAATTTGGTGGAGGTTCTTCAAAGGTCACTCTGGTTGTTAATGTTAATAGATTAAAAGAGAGCAAGAATGGAAGTAGAAAGATATACAATTCAGCTATATTTCAAATGAGGAATAGTGATGGCTTAGCTTAGGAGGGATAGTGGCAGTAGAAATGGAAAGAAAAGCTATAGATTAGACATTCATTTTGAAGGTAAAATAAGCAGAGCTTAGTAATGTACCATAACTACAGAGAAAAACATGGGTAAAAGGATCAATTTCCAGGCTCGAATCCATGGGTAGTCAGAATTAATATAAAGAAAATCAGCACCATTTTCATGCTTGTATTCTAATTCAATTATTATTATTATTATTATTATTTTTTTTTTTTTTTTTTTTTGCTGTACGCGGGCCTCTCACTGCTGTGGCCTCTCCCGTTGCGGAGCACAGGCTCCGGACACACAGGCTCCGCGGCCATGGCTCGCGGGCCCAGCCGCTCCGCGGCATGTGGGATCTTCCGGGATCGGGGCACGAACCCGTGTCCCCTGCATCGGCAGGCAGACTCTCAATCACTGCGCCACCAGGGAAGCCCAAATTCAATTATTTTTATTTAAATTTGTATTGTTTTGTCGAGTAAACTGAATAACTATTTCTCTCATTTTTTACTGAAAGAATGAGACACCCTTTCCCTAGTGAACTCACATAAAGAGAGCAGCCAAGCCTTTTTCTTAGAGACTTTCTCCTTTGTCCTCAGGAAGCACTGACAGAGTTCTCTTCCTATTCCTCTAGCCCAGGCCCGTAAAGCATGACTGCCCACCAGGGAAGATACTGGGAGGGTCTACTGTATTTTCAGATCAAAAAAATATAGCATGCTTCCTTTTTTTCTTTTCTTTATTTCTTTTAAACTTAGCAAGGCTGTCTGTCTTATAGCTACCCAGTTATGAAAAGAAGAAAAATAAAAGAAAAAAAAGAAGAAGAAGATAACTTAGCCTAGTTATTAAGAGGATGCCAAAGAATAAGTCTCAGTTTTTATTTAACAATGTTTATATTCCTCATGAGAAGAATATATTAGAGACAGAGAGAGAGAAAATTTTATTTTTATTCCATTAGAAATAAGAAATTGAGCTTAGGTCCTATGATCTAGTAGTCTGTTAAAATGCGTCCCTAAGCATAGCTTAGTTTTTTTTAAACTATTCTATTAATCTGGTCTCTCTCCCTTCCTCTCTCACTCTCTCTCTCTCATCTCGTGTGTGTGTGTGTGTGTGTGTGTGTGTGTGAGAGAGAGAGAGAGAGAGAGAGAGAGAGAGAGAGAATCTTTACACATGCACATACAGAGCATGGAAATTTCTATGCCATACCTTTTGCCAACTTGGAAATAATTCTGAATCTGTCCCTAAATGTGATGTATCAATATTATATGTTTTCTGAACTTATCAACTAGATACAAATACTGAATTAAATATTTGATATCTAAGTACAGTAGCTTTGATTAGTTGTCTTGCATAATGACTTCAAGGAGACTTCCACTCCTGATTATCTGATTTGAATTGGAGTTCAAGGTTAGGTTTATTAGGATGGTTTTATAGAAAGGTTAATTCAGTTTTGACCTCCTCGATCCCTTATTCTTGGGAGAATCTGTAAAATATTCCATTTATGAGCAGAAGATCAACACATAAACAGCATTTATTGAGCATATTTATGAACAGAACCCTAGGGACTGTAGATCACTGTGAAGGAAGTAGAAGATTTAATTCTTCTCCTTAAGAAAGTTACTGTGTAATGAAAAGAGACAAGTATATTATATATTGACCTAGCTGTCTCTCACTTATGTAACCATAACCCGAGGTGACCATATGCACAAAATCAAAATAAGAAGGAATCAAGAAGCCTTGAAAATTAAAGAATAGAAGGAGAGGATGAGATAAGTTCCCACAGCGGGGTAATAAATGTTGTTCACTTTCTACTTGGCTAAACCTGGTTTTTTGGTTCAGTGAATTTGAGACAGAAAGAACCTAATCATAGAGCATGTAGTACCTCCGTGGGCCCCCTGTTTTATTCCCTGGTTTTAATAAACATTCCCTCAAACCTCTCCCCCAAATTAGGAATATAACTACTTAAGATTTTTAAGTGAAATGCAGAAATGTTTTTCATCAAATCCAGAGTACTTATCAGGTGATTATGTGAGAAGCTATTCATAGAGGTATTCAATTACAAGCAGCCAAAACAATTGTTCTAAGAATTATTCGATCAAAAAAAAGAAAATGTGTCACCTGCAACAAGTATCACCACATACTCTCACTCACAGGCACACAAATGTATCCACATCCTTCAGCCTCATTTATTTAAATTCTTAGAGTTCATTTTAACCTTTTACCGTAGTTCGATTATCTAATTTCCATATTCATTACTCAGTAAGGAGTCTGATCACATTAGATGTTATACAACCCTCTTGAGCATGGAAAAAAATAACTTTAATGTCATGATTCCTACTTAACTTGAAAACCCGGTGGGAGACACTCAGTAAGCATATATTCATCTGACTGGAAGAAGGGGGAGACTAGAGCTGTATCTGGAGGCAAAACTGCATATTCATCACTTTTCCAAATTTGGATATACAGATGACTTTCTCAGTGAAGCATTCCCCAAGAATCCTGTGGAGTATAAATGATAGAAAAAGAATGAAAGGACTCCTTAAGGTTGTATGTTTCCCTCATCTGACCCCTTCGCTTTTGTCCAAACTCTGTTATACTCAGAAGACCTTCTCTTGCAACAAAGTAGAAATGCTAGGAAATGTGGGTGAATGTTATGGAGCCACAGGCCCCTACTTTAAATCCTTTGAAGAATACATAAAAGCCACTTTTGTACCAGAAACAACCTCCAATAAAGTCACTCCTATTTGTGACCTTTTAGTAGGTCTTAGGATAAGTTTAGTAGATTCTGACTGGTGGTTTAAGAAAATGAAATAGAATATAATGTTGTCCTTCATTGTTAATAAAATCATATTCAATATTAGCTGTGATTTTTGTTTCAGTTTTAGGGGTAAGAATTGTTGCATAAAACATTCATTTCAGATATACACATATACTTATTAGGTCACCAAGTAAAATACATTTCTTCCTCTTTGTAGAGGTGTGTAGAGTCTGAAAACCCTTACTAGGATAAGGTATTACATCTTTGGAAATTTCTTGTGAAAGAAATAAATATGTTGCCTGACCAAGAAGAATAACTCCAGAGTACTTCTTAAGGAGAGATGGTTGAGGGAAGGTGCTGTATTGCGGAGTTAAGGCCATCGGGACACAACACTGGAGATCTGAGGAGTGGATTCATAGCAAAGAGAGAAGTGCAAAGATTGGCAATGTCAAACACCATTTACTTGACAGTTTTGTTCTGGTCCAAACCTGGAAGGATGAGACAAACCAGGCGCTTTTATCTTTGTTGAATAACAGAATGGCTGTACCTCTGAAAAACTATATTTTGCCTAAAATCTCTACAGTTACTGCAAATATAATACAGGGACAGGTGATAGTCACGAACAGAGAATAATTTCCAGAAATTGAATTAGGGAAAAAAATCCAAATTATTTGAAATGTTTTTTTTTTTTAAAAAATTAGTCAATAAGTGTATTCTAACCCAGTGAAGTAATGAAGTATATCAAACAAAAATGGAAATAATGAAGTTAATATGATATTTTAAATGTTTATAATTTTAAAGAAATTTTGACCTAATAGAGTCATAGTTTAGAACCTAATTCCAGTTTAAATGTATCATTGATGTATCTTGTGTTTTAAATTATAATTTCAAGTTAAAATTAAAATTTTTCTAGGTTTATAATTGGCATTGGAACATTTAAAATAAATTAATATTTAAGTTTATTCATGAGTTGGTCAGACATTGAAATATTAACCAACAGCCAACATTTACCTGAAACTAGATGAGGCTTGAGAAATAAAGGGAAAAAAACCTTTATTCATCAGGAATTTAAATTATATTCTAATTCTTATAAGGAATTATAAAAATCTTGTAAAATGAAATGAAAACTCAACCTTTAAATATCTCCATATTCCTCTCAGTCCAACAGCTTTCAATCTCTGTTTCAATCGTTCTTTTAAAATCTTTCTTTCTTTCTTTCTTTCTTTCTTTCTTTCTTTCTTTCTTTCTTTCATCAGTAGATACATCAGTCAGTGTATGACATTGCTACAGTTGTGGTTATAATACAAATTTAAATACATAGATTGTGATATCAAGAAACATGTCTTGGGAGGGGGAAGGGTAAGCTGTGACAAAGCGAAAAAGAGGCATGGACATATATACAGTACCAAACGTAAGGTAGATAGATAGTGGGAAGCAGCCGCATAGCACAGGGAGATCAGCTTGGTGCTTTGTGACCGCATGGAGGGGTGGGATAGGGAGGGTGGGAGGGAGGGAGATGCAAGAGGGAAGGGATATGGGAACAGATGTATATGTATGACTGATTCACTTTGTTATAAAGCAGAAACTAATAAAAAAAGAAAAAAAAGAAACATGTCTTGATTAACTGATATAGCTGGGGAGAAAAGATATACTAATAAAAGCATAAATAACAATGTAAGAGAGAATCTGATAAAGCTCCAAGTATGTGATAAGACTAAGGTTGTAGGAGTTCAGAGGTGGGAAGTACTACATGGTTTTTACCTTGAAGCACTGATAATAATCAGAGGAGTTGAATCATAAGGACAGATTAAATTCCAGGCCAGAAATATAGGACAAGTAAAAGCACTGACAGAAGAATGCCTTAAATGTGTTTAGAGACTAATGAATGTAACCGGTTGATTACTGCAAAGGATTTGTAGAACAGGTATAAAAAGAAAGGATAAGAAGGTAGGTGGAGGAAGATGCTACCATCGCATCTAAATTCTTGTACCTCTTCTAAGAATCTAGAATCTAAAAGGATAGGTCTAGCGTGTTTGCATAAGGTCACCCAAACATGCCCTTTTCCATTCTTTCCCCTCCCTCCTTCACCTAATTGGGTCAGCGTTAGATACCTGATGCAGGCTGGATGAACCAGATTATCTCCTCCAGAAATTTGGAACAGAAACATTGTGAACCTGAGTCACTTAGCTCCAGGAAGAAAAACAGCAAGATCATGAAAGCAGAATAAGTTCTGTGGCAAATTGAAGACAAGTACAAGCTGTAGTTATTATGGGGTAGCAGAAGAGGTCCAAATGGAGCCAAACACATAGAGAAATACATGGTAGAATGTCTAAATATGTGATTTCTGGGATTAGACCACCAGGAGTCAATCCCAGCTTTTCCTTTAAAAGGCATGTTGATATTGGGAAAGTTACTAAAACTTCCTGTAAAGTAGGATGCAATAGAAACAGTAATTACCTTGGGCTATTATGAGAATTAAATGAGATAATACACAGAAAGTTCTTAGAACAGTACCAGGAACATGGTAAGCAATGCCAACTATTATTATTATTAAATCATTATTTTCCAGTCCTGCCTATATTTCCCACACATGAGACCTTATGTTCTTAAAATTAATTCACCTCTCAAAAAAAAACCTTGCGTGAGCTAGTTTGAGCAGTCCTGCTTTCCTTGCAATCAAATACTTTCTGACCTAAATGACTTAAAAGCTAAACTTGTGTGGGACAAGAAAGACTCCAAATATTAGGCTAAGAAGTTTGAAATCAGATCACTGAAATTTCCTTCTTCTGGATCTTCCTCTCTCAGTCAATCCAATTCCCAGAATTCAAATGTATGCTGAATCTCTCACTTGCCCCATATTTCCAGTTTGGTGAAGTGCAGTGAAATGGAGAAAACTTAGTTTAAAAGCTTATAGCAAATCTTTTTATGGTTTTGCTTTTTCTGAATGCAGTTTGAATTGGGGAATTTTGTTGAGCATTTTCTGTAATTTCCAAGATGCTTAGCAATAAAGAAACTTGAACTAAGAGCATACCTAGATTTTTTGTGATCATTGCCAAACCCACTCTATTCAAGAAACCTAGTATAAATTTTCACTTCTAAATGAATATAAGAAACTTGAGTTTTCTGAAGTGGTTTGTCAGAGGTGAGTTCTTAAGTGATCTGTAGCAATGTCTCATTTTTTAGATGTTCTGTTCCAGGTAAGCTCACAGATGGGACCTGGAGAGGATTTTATGATTTTACCATGAATGCTATTTTAAATATATATATATATATATATTTTAATCAGGCAATTTTCATTAGCTGTAAAAAGATATGCCACTTTAGTTAGGTATTCTGTGGTTAATTTTGTAAGTACTTTACAAGAGTAGTTTTTGATATCCATTTCAGGTTTTGTGGATTTATACTCAGGGAAGTAAACAGGGACCCTTACATAACCATTTGCAACCATTTGTGGGTAAAACCAAAGCCTGCAAAATTGGTTATTCTTGAAGAATGAAAAAGTATATAGCAACCATATTTCTATTATTACGGTTTGATCTGAATATGATAATCCTAATTATAATGTCTTTAAATAAATACTTGAATTCAAGAACAAGGTGCTTTAAATTTATTCCATGATGTAATTAACAATACAGAAAATTCTTGTTTTAAAACAACAAATCATATAAACAAATTTGTAATTATATTTAATTCTGTTTCTAAATCCAAGAAACAGATTACTCAAATAATGAGTAAATTGTTATTAATTTTAAAAAATCTAACATTTTAGGGGGCTTCCCTGGTGGTGCAGTGGTTGAGAATCCGCCTGCCGATGGAGGGGACACGGGTTCATGCCCTGGTCAGAGAAGATCCCACATGCCGCGGAGCGGCTGGGCCCGTGAGCCATGGCCACTGAACCTGCGCGTCCAGAGCCTGTGCTCCATGACGGGAGAGGCCACAACAGTGAGAGGCCCACATACCGCAAAAAAAAAAAAAAAAAAAAAAAATCTAACATTTTAAACTTTTGATTTTAAAATAAATTTAGATTTACAAAAAAGGTGTAAAGATAGTAAAGTCCCTGTATACCCTTTACCCACCTTCCACTAATGTTCACACCTTAACATAACCATGGGACACTTTTGGAAGCTACGAAATTAACGGTAGTAGAATATGTTTATCAGAGCCAAAAACTTTATTCAGGCTTCACCAGTTTTTCCACTAATGTCCTGGTGTGTTCAAAATTCCATGCTGTATTTTGTTATCATGCCTCCTAAGGAACCCCAAATCAGTGATAATTCTCAGTCCTTTGTTGTTTTTCATTAGTTTGATACTTCTAAAGTGTGCTGATCAGGAATCTTGTAGAATATCTTTCTATTTTGGTTTGTCTGATGTTTTCCCATGATTAAACTGCGCTTATGAATTTGGAAGAGAGCATCACAGATGTGAAGTGGCCTTTTCATCACACTGTATCAGGATATACATAAGAACATGACTTATTCCTGGTGATGTTAATCTTTGTCACTTGGTTAAGATGGTGTCTGCCAGGTTTTTCTGTTATTTTTGCCTTTCCATACTCTATTCTTTGGAAGCAAGTTACTAAGTCCAGCCTATACTCAAAGGCTGGGGAATTAAGCCCCTCCCACAAACACACATACACACATGGCCTCTGAAGGAAGGAGTATCAACAATTTGTAATAATTAATAAGTATTTGGGGCAGATACTTTGCGTCTATGCAAATGTCCTCTTTCTCCTTAAAGTTTTACCCACTAATTTTAGCATTCATCAGTAGGTTTGGTATTCAAATTGTGATTTTCTATTTCCCTCATTCCTTATACATTTATTACTTGAAATTCTGTGAAAAAGAGATAGTCTTTTCCCACTTTCTATTTACTTATTAATCATTTATTTATATCAGTATGAATCCGTGAGTATATAACTTTATCCTCATTTTATAACTCAATATTATCATTATTCATTTTATTGTTCAAAATGTTGCAGCTTTGGCCATTGGAGTCTCTTTTACATTGGCTCTAATATCCTTTTTGACATAATCCCATTCTTTTTTTTCCCTTAAGCTCTTCTTTACTACTCCAGGCTCATATTTATTTCCTTCCCCAGCCCTAGACTAAGTCACTTCTCCAAGGAACACTATCTCTTTTTATTGGAAAATGGTACTTAGAAACCAAGATTTGGGCTTTCGTTGTGCTTATTACTAGTAGGTGTCACTGCTTAGGGTATACCTCAGGGGACAGAGCTAGAAAACATATATATGTGTATACTCACCTATGGATATAATTATATCTGTATCTATCTGCATATATTTGAACTAAACATGAGGTCAATCTGATATCTTTGAGACTGACAAAATTTCCAAATGCAACTATTAAGTCAGCACAGATTTCATTCAAATATCCACACATTTAGACTGTGAGTTTTTTAAAAGCACTCTCAGAGTAGTCAGAGTTATAATCAAGTTCACTCTTGTCTAATGTTTTAAGTATTGTATTACATTGAACTTACTTGAAACAAAATAAGCAAATGTTACTTTACTAAAGAATTAAACTGACTACACATTCATTCCACAAGCATTTACTGAACACTTACTAAGCACAGAGAAAAGTAACAAGAGTAAGAATTTCAAGGCCCCTTAACTCATAGAGTTTTATTTAGAGAGTACTATGCAATATTTCTATTGTTTTAATCGCCAATAATATACTGAGTTTTGTTGTATGTTTCATCATAAAAATACCTTCAAAATTCTTCTTGACCTCAGAATATTTGTGCTCCAAAGGGACAATATAAAGATGTCATAAAACTTTTACCTTCATCATATGAACATATATGAACATAATTTTTTAGATTCAGTTCCTATTTAAAATGTTTTTTGCCCTGTTTAATTCTCCATTTTTCTTAATAAGGTCTTAACGATCAATCAAATCAAAAGTATTGAAATGCTTGTTAGAATAAGTAAGGTCATTTATGCCTTAAATAACTGATTAAACCCATCGCAACAGCTTATATGAGATCAGGACTAACAGACATCTTAGCAATATCAGTTGGAAATGAAGCCTTGATACCTATAGTTGTTGTATATACTTGGCCTCTTGACTGCCAAACCCATACCCATCTGTTTAGATGGCAGGTTGCCTACTCATAAGTTGGCTAGCCTCTTATACTAGACATGAGTTCCAGCCAATGAGAGCTAACAAAATGCTTCAGGAGGCAGCTCTTCTTACAGGAGGTCCTTTCTCATACCAGAGTTAGAAGCAGTTGGCATTATGCATCCATTTAAACTTTATTACACCTGTTGACAATTTTGTGCCAAAAGCAGACAATGCAACAAACGAACAAGAGAAAGCACAAT
Organism: Mesoplodon mirus; assembly: GCF_964341445.2. Classification (NCBI taxonomy): domain Eukaryota; kingdom Metazoa; phylum Chordata; class Mammalia; order Artiodactyla; family Ziphiidae; genus Mesoplodon; species Mesoplodon mirus. Next base: position 27,159,601 of record NC_138980.1, read on the forward strand.
GGATTTAATGAAGCTTAAAAATAACCCTTCTCACCCTCTTAGAAATAGATGCTTACTTTCATTGCTGATTACTTACACAGTTGACATTTAATTAATAGTAAGTGAGGATTGCCTTCTAGGTGACCAGAAAAGAGTGTGCAATAAGGTTCCTACATCTCCAGGATTTGGGCCTTTAACACTCCATATTGTGTCATGCAGTGAAAGTCAATAGTTACACTAAATATCTCTTTTGAATATCTTTCAAAAAATGCAGACATACGTCAATCAAAGAAGATCTCTTTTAAGGTATTTTTCTTTTACTAGAGAATTAAGGTAATTATTCCAATGATTCAGGCTCTCAAATGTACTGAAACTTAGATCGTCTCTTTTCTAGAACAGGTAAAGGCCAGTAGGTGGGGAAGCGGGGGAGGTCCGTTGTAACACTGTTCCAGAACTTCATTTTAACAAACATCAGATGACCACTTAAAGTATACATATTTCAATAAAATATTATGTTCAAATATAAGAATAAAATATGTTTATTTACGATTATATTCATTGCTTATATTGTTTTAATTAGCTGTGATTTACTGAGTTTTGTTGTATTTTTTATTACAAACATACTCCAAAAATATGTCTCTGTAGATCAAATGAATTGTGTTTTCAGCAAGCGCTTTAATTAGGAGAGTGAAAAATTCCTCACCCCCTGCCTTAATTCTACTTAAATTGACACAAAGCTAGCACATCAGTTTTCTATTCAATGTCACAGAAACAATTCTGAGAAACAGGAAAAGTATTCACTTGTAATAATAATGATAAAAAAACCATAAAATGATTACAGTGGCAATACATAACGTCTCAAAGGTTTTAGGAAGTGGATGGGGTATCTAGTTGCCCTGCAAGAATCACAGTGGGCTCTTCCCAGCTTATTTCACAAGTGGAACAGCAACAGTAACAACGACAGCAGCAACTAGCATTTATTGATGACTTATTGTTTATCAATAAACAATTTAGGTTCTATGCTAAATTCCTTAGATTCATACCTCATCGAATGCTCAAAACACCGATTGAGAGACCATTTCTCCCTTTCACAGATAAGTAAACTGAAGCCCAGAGAGATTAAATAACTTGCCTCAGTGTAATAAGGAATAAGTGACACAGTACACCTTCAAATTCAAGCAGTCTGTCTTTTGAGACGCCAATCTTAATGACTGTATAACTCCAACTCATCTCTCATCGCTTTTATTTCATACTCTGTACTCCAATGGATACTGAACTATTTTTTTCCTTTGATTTAATTGAATTTTATTTTTTAATAGATCTTTATTGGAGTATAATTGCTTCACAATACTGTGTTAGTTTCTGTTGCACAACAAAGTGAATCAGCTATATACATACACGTGTCCCCATATCCCCTCCCTCTTGAGCCTTCCTGCCATCCTCCCTATCCCACCCCTCTAGGTCATCGCAAAGCATGGAGCGGATCCCCCTGTGCTATGCTGTTGCTTCCCACCAGGCAACTAGTTTATATGTGGTAGTGTATATATGTCGATGCTACTCTCACTTCGCCCCGGATTCGACTTCCTACCCCATGTCCTCAAGTCCATTCTCTATGCCTACCTCTTTATTCTTGCTCTGCAACTAGGTTCATCAGTACCTTTTTTTTTTTTTTTTTTTTTTTTTTAGGTTCCATATATATGCGTTAGCATACTGGTATTTGTTTTTCTCTTTCTGACTTATTTCACTCTGTATGACAGACTCTAGGTCCATCCACCTCACTACAAATAACTCAGTTTTGTTTCTTTTTATGGCTGAGTAATATTCCATTGTATATATGTGCCACGTCTTCTTTATCCATTCATCTGTCGATGGACATTTAGGTTGGTTCCATGTCCTGGTTATTGTAGATAATGCTGCAGTGAACATTGTAGTACATGTATTTTTTTAAATTATGGTTTCCTTAGGGTATATGCCTAGTAGTGGGATTACTGGGTCATATGATAGTTCTATTTTTAATTTTTTAAGGAATCTCCATACTGTTTTCCTTAGTGGTTGTATCAATTTACATATCCACCAACAGTGCAGAGAGGTTCAATTTTAAAGTTCTTCCAACATACCATTCTCACTTGAACCCATTTTTTGCCTGAATTATACCCTTCCCCCCACTCACTTCTAAGGGATAACTTCTATTTGTCTTTAAGGTCCCAAAATTGATATCACTCTCTTCCTTGGTTTGATATCACTGCCTTCCTTGATGCCTCAAATTTTGGATCAGTATTTCTCCTGCATGTTCCCATTATACATCTCTAAGAGCGTTTTTCACGTGGTATAGAAATTGAGTAAATTAATGTCTCTCTTCCAATCTAGATTATTGGTATTTTGAAGAGGAAGACCCCATCTATCTTGTTGACTTTGTAATCGCAGCACCTATCAAAGTGAACAACACCTAACCTATTCTTAGTAATTATCTGCTTTTCTATTCAATCATTCAGCAACTAGTATATGGCAGGCAGTGTTCTGGGGCTTAGGGATACAACAGTGAACATGATAGATAAAATGCTTGTTCTCATGAAGCTTATTTTTTTTGTTAAGGATTGGGTTAAGTAATAAAATAAATATGTAAACTAAGCAATAGATGGTAATAAATGCTGTAGAGAAAAGTAAGACAGTGAGCGAGAATAGAGTTTGTTGTTGGTTGAAGACTAAATAAGGAAGTTAAGGAAATCTTCATGGGGAAAGTGACATTGGAGGAAAGACTAAAAGGAGTAAGTGGTGAGCTGTATTAATATCTAGTGAGAGGGGCAGTTCAAAGTTGGAAGAAAAGTCAAAAGCAAATGTCCTCAAGCAGAAGCATGAATTGACTCATGGATTTAGCAACATGGCAGTCATTGGCACCCTTGGCGAGAACAGTTATGGTGGAGTGGTAGGAGAATCCTGACTGGAATGAAGACATGGAATAGAGATAACAAGGAGTTTATCTATGAAGAACAGCAGAGAAATGACAGTTGGAGGAGGAAGGAAGGTCATGAAAAGTTTTTTTTTTTGTTTTTTTTTTAAGATAGTAGGAATAACCTTATGTTTGTATAATGATGGGTAAATTTGAGCGAGAGTGAAAACTTGTTGATAGAGAGAGAAGGATTGCTAAACCTATGTACTTGAATAGATGAGATAGGAGAGTATCTTTATATAGAAGATCTGATTTGGCAATTACTTTTAAAAGATTGAAGTTTATTTTTCATCCATGTAATTGTCAATGTTCCTTCCTGGATACATCTTTCATATGAGAAGTATAACAACTTATACTTCAAGTTATTAATGTAGCAATTATTAATCACATGGTGATTTTCTGTTTATATGTTTTCCCATTAGATGCAAAGAAATATTCTTGAAAAATATTAGATAGATGATAGATAGATAAATAGATAGATAGATGGTGTACTCTATAGAGGTTGATTGTGCTTATAGTGTTATGTGAAGTCAAGTTCAAATTCTAACTGTATTTTACACAGATTTTTGACTATGCAACCATTCTCTCTGTCTCATTTTACCCATTTATAAAATACGAATATTAATGTTATCTTTGTTATGGACTTAATGTTTGTGTACCCCAAAATTCATATGTTGAAATCCTTCCCGCAATGTGATGGTATTAGGAGGGAGGGGCTTTGAGAGGTGACTTGGATTAGATGAGGTCATGAGACTAGAGCCCTCATACATGGAATTAGTGCCTTTATAAAAGTCAGGAGAGAACTTGATGCTCTTGCTTTTGGCCATGTGAGAATTCAAGGAGAAGTTGGTAGCCTGTAACCTGGAAGAGGGCCTCACCAGAACTCAACTATGCCAACACACTGATCTAAGACTTCTAGAAGCATCCAGAACTCTGAGAAATTTCTTTTGTTTATAGGAACCAGTCTCTGGTACATTGTTAGAGCACCCCAACCAAATTAATACAATCTTATGTTTGTTGTGATTAAATAAAATAGTAAATAATAACGTCTTTATTCAATTCCCAATGTATAAGGTACATAATGTATTTTCACTTAACTATATCTCCTTTCAGAAGATTGTATACCTCATGAAGGCAGAGATTTTATATTACTCACCACTGCATCCCCAATTAACAGTACCTGAATACTAGGTGCTAAATAAATAAATGTGAATGATTGTGAAGCCACTGATTCTAGCATTTTCTGCAAGCAGTATGAAAACATGACCCAGAGCCTGAGGTCTTTTTCCTTTCCAGAATTTTTTTATTATTATTATGTAGCTTCTGCCACTATACAGGCCCATTGCTCTATTATCATCACCTAAAAATAAGTGGTCCCATATCTTTGTTTATTGTATGTACATCAGATTGACCAACCTGATATCATTTTAAGTCAGTTTGTACCAATGTCAAAGGGCTTGAAGTTGTGCTGTCAGTATCTTTGTGTATCTTGTACCCATTGTGCTTGGATAACCCAGAGATCATTCATACTCCACAAAAGCCAGCCCAGTGGATTGTTTTAATATGAACTATAGGGCACATTTCTTTAATTAGCCTGGTCAGGCACCACCTGCTTGGTGCTGGGAAACTTTTACATCAAAGTAGAGAAATACTGGGATGCTGATTAAAATGTTTGAGAGACTGGATGTTAATATCTGTGACCCTACCAGTAGACCAGCAATATTGAAGGATAGAAACTTGTACTGCTCAGTGGACTATTTGCTTATTTTTTTAGAAATGGTCTATTAATGAATCAGAAATGAATTATCTTATATTTTGCCTTTATTCCTCTTGCTTAGTCAGAATATTAAATTCCATTTTGTGAAACAATATTTGATTAGTATCATTTCTGAAGACGTATGAAGTATTACTCCAGTAGACTGAGGTTCAACATTTTTGCAAAGTACTTGTAAAAATGCCTTCCATTGCAAATCCTCACCTAGACTCCTTTTACAACTGTATTTGAAAATTAACACTGCTTTTTTAATGGCATCATAAATAAAATATATTTTACTCCAAAAGTAAAAATGATATAAAATATTTTCAGGAAAAAAAAAAAAAAACTACAGGGCTTCCCTGGTGGCGCAGTTTTTGAGAATCCGCCTGCCGATGCAGGGGACACGGGTTCGTGCCCCGGTCTGGGAAAATCCCACATGCCGCAGAGCAGCTAGGCCCATGAGCCATGGCCGCTGAGCCTGCGCGTCTGGAGCCTGCGCTCCACAACAGGAGAGGCCACAACAGTGAGAGGCCCGCGTACCGCAAAAAAAAAAAAAAAAAAAAAAAAAAACTACAAAAGATTTTTTTTTTCCTGGGCAGTTATAAATTACCAATACTGTATTATAGTCATGCCTGCTTTAAAAGAAAGGAGGGAACAATAGATCTTGTTTATAAACTATGGTTTACACTTAGGGTAGGAAAGAAACTATATTTTAAAAGTGTGTGCTTTCCACAAATTTCACTTTCTCTAAACCCTTTCCTCCCTTTATGCATCAGAACAAATCTCACTTTTACCCTGAAGGGAAGCTTTACATTCCACAAAAAAAAAAAAAAAAGAAAGAAGAAACCAGCTGAAAACAACTATTCTCTAAACAAAGGAGTCTATATGTCTGAAGGCTTTTTCTTTTTTTAATGACTTTTTTTACTAAGAAGGGAACATCTACTGTCTGGGTAGAGGTTTTGTAAGTATTTTTTAGTCCATATTTGTTACACTTTTATTAGCCTCAAAAATAGTTTCCATGGTAATAGCTCCATTTATATCTAATCTTAGAGCTGAATTATAGAAAACCTTCCCACTGGGTTGCACTTAATGCCATTTGACGGTTTCATCTAGCCTATTATTTAGAGTAGGAATTATTTTAAATACTATCAAGTTGTTATATTCTATTCATGACTTCTCTTTTGTAGCTCTCAAGTTAGTGAAATCCTTTGGTGTGTAATTTTGGAAGAACTGTGTTTAATTTCAATATGTATTCTTAATAATTTTTTATTACTTCTCTTTTTATAACTGCTTTATAAGCTTAGACATAGATGATAGTTTATTTTCTAACTTAAAACTCAAAAGGAATTATCAAAAAACCACAATTTTTAACATAAAATCTGTATTAAATCATTATATTATCAACTTCTAAGAACTCTTAGCTATAAGGGAATCACTTTCTCTAAAATGTACTCATAACTTATGAACAAGAGTCATAAATAAATGAACCAGGAGCATAGATCCACAGGCTTTAACGGAACTTTGTGAGGTCATCTAGTTTATTCTTCCAAATTTAGTCTGAACAGAAATTAAATCATCCAATATGACCCTTTTCTAAAGAACATTCTGTAAAGATGACATTTCTATCTTCCATGATGATATATTTCAAAGTTTTACAACCTTTATTTTTCAGAAATCCTTCCCAGTTTTTAACTGAGGTGCATCCTGCATCAGTTCTACTACACCTTCCCTGGCTCTGTGTTATATTTTCCTACTGATGTCTCTAAAATGATCCTCGGAAAGTCTCTAATATGCTTTAAATTGAAATGTTGTTAACAACAGCAACCAGAAAATGAAGAAATGTAAAGAAACCATGTATTGGCAATATAAGATTACTAGGAAAACAGATAAATCTACATACTAAAGAACCTCTAAAAATATTGGTTAAAAAGACTATTTTCAAATGAAAAGCCTTATGAAACATTGTAAAAGAAAAGGAGTCTATCACATTGTAGCATGAACAGATTTAAAAACATGTGCATATAGAAACAGAATAAAATGATATTTGCTCTGTTACAATATTGAAACAAGATATTTTATTCATATTCCATTTGCCAAGTTTTCACAATGTTCAATTATTTTATAATTCTTTTTAAAAAGAGTAAGCTCTTGGGAGCTTACTAATATTAGCTAATATTATTAATATTAGCAATTATTAAAGACATGCAAATCCAAATTACAAAATTACAAAAACCTATCAGCTCACACCAGTCAGAATGGCCATGAGCAAACATTCTGCAAACAATAAATGCTGAAGGAGTTGTGGGAAATTGCACACCCACGGTGTTAATTGGGATGTGGTAAGAGCCGCTAATGAACACACAATGCAGGTGCTTTGAAAAGGTAAACATTGAGCTACCAGTCAATGAATCGTACCCACTGTTGGGCCTATCACCTGAGAAAATGAGAATCAAAAGTCACAGCTGGCAACACTGCACTCCAGCAATATTTACCATAGGCAACACTTAGAAGCAACGAAAATGTCCATCAACAGAGGAATGCACAGAGAAGAAGTAGTCCATGTACTGAATGGAATATCGCTCCACTAAAAACTATGAATTAAATTGAAAAAAACAAACATAAGTAAGGAGACGTAAGCTTTTGGGTGTATATGAGGGCACATGGCACTCTAATTTATAACTGAGGAGCACCACTGGCGGAAGATCTGTTTCCCTAGGTGCCAGAGTGGGGAACGTAGAAATGCTGCCGTCCTCTGGCCGATACCTGCAACAGCAGCTTTGAAATCTGTGTTAATGGGCACTTCATATGCACAAGTACTGCAGGGCTGCAAATGAAACCTGCCCTTAAAAATGTCTTGATGCAGGTAAAGGCCAAAACATTGCAAAATGTGGCACATACTTCAAGAAAACAATTTGAAGAAGTCAGCTGTAATAACAGTTTGAAAACTAAAAGGACATGCCTGAAAGCTCAATTTCAAGGGAGTATGAGACACAGGCAAACCCAACCACAAAGAAGTACCAGCTTACACCACTCAGAATAACCATCAGCAAAAAAAAAAAAAAAAAAACAAAACTACAAGTGATCAATGCTGAAGAGGTTTTGGAGAAATGCATACCCTCAATTGGAAGTGGGATGTAACCTGCTAAGAGCCACTAATGGGAACAGAATGGAGGTGCCTTTAAAAGGTAAACCTTGAGCTACTATATGATCCAGGAGGCCCACTTCCCGGGCTAAATCCTAAGAAGACAGAATTGGAAAGACACAGGAAGGCAAATCTGCACTGTAGATGTATTACAATAGCCAACACATGGAAGCAACCGAAACGTCCATCAAGAGATGAGTGGACACTGAAGAACTGGTACGTGTACAGATGGAATATTAGCCAAGGCAAAAAATGAAACAATGCCATTTGCAGGACCATAGAGGAGTCTAGAGGTAATCATTGCAACTTGTAGTAAGTGAGAAAGCAAAAGACACATATCCTATCATATCACTTATGGGTGTTACCTAAAACTTGATACCAATGAAGATATTTCCAGAGAGAAAGACAATCACAGATTCATTAAACCAACTTATGGTTCACCAAATGGAAAGCTGTGAGGATTGGATACATCACGATATTGGGGTTTTCAGAGATATACAAACACATGTGAAATATATAATCAGCAAAAACCTACGGCATACCAAGGGAAGACTGCACAACGTCGTGTCCTAACCTACATGGGAAAAGGATCTGAAGAAGAATAGATATATGTATATGTGTAAAAGAACCACATCTTGCACGCCTACAACAAACAAAACATTTTACTCTAATTTGCTGTGATAAAGAATAAAAATTAAATTTAAAAAACAAACAAGAAGTAATGAGACATAATCTTAAGGGGCTTTTCTTGGCACATTCCGTTCTAATTTACAACCTACAACACAACTTCCATTATGGCTCTGTGGCCCTAGTAAGCAGATTTGGTAAGGAGAAGTGCTGCCGCCTTCTGGTCGTTTCACACAACAGCGGTAATGGTCACTTAATATTCAAAATAATGGCAGTCCTGTAAATGACACCTGCCATCAAAAAATAAAAAATCCTGGGGTGGTAAATCGACCAGAAAATTCAAAAGACGTCAACATTTCAAGAAGACCATTTCAAGAGGCATATCTTATGCACATTTTGTCTTTTCTTTTATTTTTCCTTTCAAATAAAAGGGAATAGAAAAATGTGCAACATCAGCAATTAATTAAGCCGTGCAAATCCAATTACAGAAACGTTCACCTCACAGCCGTCAGAATGTTCTTCAGCAAAAAGTCTACAAAGAATAAATGCTGAAGGGGTTTCAGAGAACTGTGTACCCTCTAGCTGCTGGGGGATGTAAACTGGTAACAGCCAGTAGTGAGAACATAATGGAGGTGTGTTTAAGGGTAAATTTGAGCTACTATGTGATCTGGTAGGTCCTTGGATGCGCCTATCAGCTGAGCAGAGCAGAATGGAGAAGACACGGGCTGGCAATCCTGCACTGCAGGAACTTTTTTTTTTGCGGTAAGTGGGCCTCTCACTGTTGTGGGCTCTCCCGTTGCGGAGCACTGTCTCGGGACGCACAGGCTCAACGGCCATGGCTCATGCATGTAGCCGCTCGGCAGCATTTGGGATCTTCCCGGACCGGGGCACGAACCCGTGTCCCCTGCATCGGCAGGCGGACTCTTAACCACTGCATCACCAGGGAAGCCCTGCAGGAACATTTAACATAGCCAAGACTTGGAAGAAACCAAAATGTCCATCAACAGAAAATGCACAAAGAGCAAGTGGTCCATGTAAACAATGGAATACTAGCCATGGAAAACAGTGAAACAGTGCCGTTTGCACCACCATATAAGGACCTATAGATAATCACCCAACTTGAAGTAAGAAAGAAAGTGAAAGACAGATATCTTATGCCATCACTTATAGGTGTTACCTAAAAATTGATACTCATGAACTTATTTCCAAGAGAAGGAAAAGCATGGATTAAGAGAAAAAATTTACATTTAACCAAATGGAAAAGTGTAAGGAATGTATGAATTACGATATGGGGGTTAACAGACATGTACTAATACATATGAAATATATAATCACAAAATACCTATGGAATACCAAGACAGGTCTACTCAACGCTCTTTAATAACCTACACGGTAAAGGATCCAAAGATAAATAGACAGATACATTGATATAATGAACCCGATTCTGTACACCTAGGAGAAACAGAATAGTTTTATCAAATTTGCTCTGATAATTAATAAAAATTAAATTTACAAAACAAACAAGAATTAAGGAGATATAAGCTCTTGGGGATGTGCCCTGGCACTTTCCACTCTAATTTGCAGCCTACTAACACGATTTCCAGGAAGGCTCTGCTGCCCAAAAACGCAGAGTTGGTAATGTAGAAATGCTGCCGCCTTGTGGCCGTTTCCCGCAAGAGCGGCTTTAAGCCCACAGCTAATGGTCTCTTAACATTCCCAAGGACTCAGGGCTGTAAAGGACACCTGCCCTAAACAATTGAGCTGAGGTAGGGAATGGACAAGAAAATTCAAATCTGGCCAAATTTTCAAGAAGATACTATGAAGAGGTAAGTTTGACTGACTCTCTTTAAAAAAAGCAATACAGGAAAATGGGTAAAAGCTCAACCTCAGGAATTATTAGACACAGGCAAATCTAATCTGCAAAAAGGTTTCAACTCACACAGGTCGACTGACCATCAACAAAAAGCCTACAAATAAAGAATGCTGAAGTGGTTGTTGAGAACTGTGTACCCTCTAGCTGCTGGTGAGATGTAAAGTGGTAACAGCCAATAATGAGAGCAGGAAGGAGCTGCGTTTAAAAGTAAAAATTGAGCTACCGTTCGACGCAGCAGGCCCACCGCTGTGCCTCTCACCTGAGAAGACCAGAATCCAGAAGACAGACGCTGCCAAAGCTGCACTGCAGCCTTATTCACAATAGCCAAGACATGGAAGCAACCTAAATGCCCATCAACAGATGAATGGATAAAAAGATGTGGTCCACATACACAAAGGAATATCAGCCATGGGAAACAACAGAACACTGCTCTTTGAGGTACCACAGATGAGCCTAGAGGTAATCACAGAACATGAGGTAAGTTGGAAAGCAAAAGTCGTATATCCTATGATATCACTTACACGTGTTACCTAACAACTGACAAAAATGCACCAGGGAAGCCCCACTGGACCCATTGTGACATCAACTTGGGTCAAAACTCCATGTTCCCCGGACTCCATGAGCTCACATTCTGAGCACAGTTATACTTAGCATCCCCAGGGATTAGGCTTAGCACAGAGCCAGTGTCCAATAATACTCTAAATGGCTGCCCTTTCCACACTGCACAGCTACTCTTTAAATGTTCGCATGTTCTCCTGGGAATCATCTCTGCATTTTAAAAGTACATTCTTCACAATGCACCACGGATGCATGTGTGCTTCTAATGGGGGAGCTGGCCCATTCTCCACACCATCCTTTGCTTTCTGGACTTTTCCTTAGACCCTCCTACCCCTCAGAGCCTTAGCCTCTGGTGCTTTGAATTTCTTCCTGTGCTAGCCTGTGAGTGGGCCACACAGGCTACTTCTAAGGAAATTACCAGACAACAGGCCACCTCCAGCCTAATATGTCATGAAAATCATGACCTCATAGGGAAGGCAGCTTGGCTGCATTCATCCTACTTCTAAAGGCAGGACTAAACAAAAATGTAAAATAACAGTGGATCAGGCCAGAATAAGGCTTTGGTGGATCAGGAAGGAAACCCCAGGGCCACCCAAGAGAAAAGGGCTTTACTATGCTGCCTGCTGACAATCTACAAGGCAGCAGAGGGAATCCCAAGTTCAAGGGCTCCCGGAGGAGCCAGGAGTTGCTCTTTCTCCATCTTTGGGCAGAAGGTTCGCCGGGGGATCCTGGCACTAAATGAACCAAGAGACTAAGCAGAAATGACATTCTTTTCTGCAGAGGAGGCACCAAAAGGAAAGGGCTGGGCTTGCTTACTAAGTACCCTCTCCCCACCCCCATAATAAAGATCTGTGTCTGACTCTCACCTCCTGAGGACCACAGACCACTTTCCTTAGGGATCAATGAACAGACATTACAAGATGCCTAGGGTGTGCCAAGCACTTCCACTTGTCTCAGAGTATCCTCAAAACAAACCCCCGAGGTACATAATGTTTTCCCATTTTACACACAAGGAGATGGAGAGTTGAAAGAATCAGGTCACTTGCCCAAGCTCACAGAGCCAGTGGGCGGCCACAGTTGGCATTCACTGCCAAGTCCACCTGTATTAAACCCAGACTCCCCTCCCCTACACTGTGCAGCATCCTGGCACCTGTGGGGGAGGTGCTCTTCCCTCTCAGCCCTGCCCTGGAAGCCACCGGCAGAGGAATGGGCACAGGGGTCAGACCTGCCCTGTAGGGCTCTCTCTCCTGAGACCCTGAACCTCAGGCAGAATGACACGCCGAAAAACAGTTGGTGCAGACACATCCAAGAGACCTCTAACTCCCCGGGGGACTGCCCCTCCGTTCCTGCTGCCTAGATTCCTGCAACTGCCCCGCATCCTGTCCTTTCCCAGCCTCCTTCCTCAGCATGCATTTCGTTTCTGTGAACTCCCTATTCATCTCCTTTGCCCGTTCTTCCACTAAAGTATTTGACTTTTCCTTATTCTTTTGCAAAAGCACTTTATATCTCATGAATATTAACCATGTGCTTGTTATATACGCTAAGTTTTCAGTTTGCCATTTATCTTTAAACTTTAAGGTGGAATTTTCTTTCTAGACAGAAAATTTAAGCTTTTAAGCTTAAATCATTTAAGAAAACATTTATTCTATAGCAGAGTTTTTCAACATTGGCACCATTGACAGTTATATTTTGGGGGATCTCCAGTACATTGTAGAATGTTTAGCAGCATCCCTGGCCTCTACCCACCAGATGCCAGTAGCACCCCACCCCTCAAGTTGAGACAAATCAAAAATGTCTCCAAACATTGTCCAAGTCCCCACGAGGCAAAATCATCCCTGGTTGAGAACTGCTGTGTTATGGTTTCTGACTTCAGTACCAAGCTTATAAAGTCTATTTCTACCTATAATTTTAAAAAGTGACCTGTTGTATTTTTGTCTTGCCTTCCATGGTTTTATTTTTCACATTTAAATCTTCAACCTATGTGGAATATACTTTGGCATAAGAAGAGAGCTAAGAAACAAAATATTATGACGGCATTGAACTTACCCCTGGGAAGAGGCGGTCCCACCATGTGAGTAGCTCTTGATATGCGAGACATTTAATAATCCCAATGTACAAAGTTACGTGACACCTCACGGGGTGAAGAGTTGCACCTGTCATCCAACGGCTGGCATAGAGTTGGCCAAGATGGGATCTTCCCACAGCTTTGGGGAGTCTCTACTGGGTCTAAACCAGATGTGCTCAATAAATTTTGGGTGAGTGGGAATGTGTTTGCTAGTTGCTATTTTACCCTTTGCATAATCAACACCACCTTCTGAAACAAACAACACACCACTCTATTCTGGAGTCATCTGGAAAATTCTCAGTGATCTGTTTTAGTAGAAAAAAACAACAGAGTGAAAGGCTAACTTTGTATTTCATTGCCCTTGGTTTGAACTTTTGTGTACTTTCTAATAAATATTTTAAATATTAATTATCATTTTTAAAAATCCAATTAGATTTCTACAGAATTTAATGAATTTAATGAATATAGTGGGCTCCCTCTAGTGGTCACAAGAAAATCTCCAATTCCCAAAAGTCAATACATAACCTCTTGTAAGTATGTAATTTACATTCAGACTTCAATGCAAATTTTTGTGAACTTCCCTTTGCCAAAAGTTTACATGTAAGATTGGGAATAAAGTTTATATATCAGTGCTAATAACTTCCTAATATGCAAATGGACATATGATAGCTATAAAACACAAAAACTTATCTGAAAGCAACTAATTTTGTTCTTCATGTTTTTTTCCTTAAAGTTCACTGAGAATGGCATGTGTATAAGTGGCTTAATTTGTGTATCTAAGCATGTCAATATGTCTTCTTAATAAATATTCTGTATTGAAACAAAAAAACAAAAAAAAACCCCAAAACGTCTTGAGTGCCCCCAAGACGTTTATTTACAGGACACAGTACATTTTACAATGAATAGGTTCAGAGTGGCTAGATGATGCCTTAAGAGAAGACTTCTAATTATTTTCTTCCATTCATCAGTTGGTCTACAAATTGGTTCATAAGGCCACTGTCCAAAACTATGCTTATCATCTTCCCTTCTAAATCCCTCTTTGGGGATTTCCTGTTTCTGTTCAGGATATCACCCTCCCCCGGGCTTCCAGCTTCGGGCACCTCTGTCCCCTCCCGTGCCCATCCATCCTGTTTGTGAGTTTTGTCCACCACATGGCCCAGTGCCTCTCACAGCTGTTCCCTGCCATCAATTCTCATGGCCCTCATTCAAGTTCTCATGACCTCTCCTCCAGGGCAGGCATTCAGCAAATATTTATCAGCCCTTCTCCACATGCCCAGCACTGTTCTAGGCTCAGGGGACGCATCGGGGAACAAGACAAGATTGTCCGCATGCAGAGCACCCTCTCAGTGGGCTTCTCTGCTGAAGCAAACTTGTGATCCAGTCCATCCTCCATGCTGTTTCTAGAGTCCTTCTCTTAAAGCTGAACTCTACTCACATACCTTTCAACTGTGTCCCATGGAATGAAGCTCACATCCCTACATAATCAAGACCCACCCTCACCTCTCATTATCACCTTCCAATGAAACAGAGCTCCCTGACACTCCCAGAGCTCCCCTCTGCCTCTGTTCAGTATGCCAGTTCTTGTGGAATGTGTCCCCCATCCCAGCTGGCTAAGATGCCAACCAGTCTTCAAAACCCTGCCCAACTGTCATCTTCCCCCACCCAGGCCTCCTTGATCTGAGGTGATCTCTCCCTCCTTTCAATTTCTGTGGGACTTTTTTTTTTAGTATTCTTCCCATTCTCTATATATCATGGCTCCTGTATGTGAGCCATCATGCTCTAACAACTGGGTACGCAATTCCTCTAACAATTTTAGTCAATGCCACCCACAGGACAAGCACAAAATAGGGTAGAGAGAGATGAATGTATGAATGAATGAATGAATTCTCCAGAGAATTCTGGTCAAAAAAAGTCAGACACACAAATTATCTTCTTCAACTTTGTACAGTCTGACATAATGGGATAAACTGCCATTAAGCTACTTAGTTTTACTATGAACGCAAGTCAACTAGCATTTAACACATTCAAAAAAGTATCATTAAAAAAATCCACAAATAAGAAATAACTCAAAGTAGGATAACCATTTTTTGCTTCAACGTAGTAAGAAAGTACCCCAACCCCCACCCTGCTGCCCTAAGCAAATTCCTAAACCTACAAATACAGTAAACAGGCTGAATAGAGTAACTGACCATTTCTGTTCCACTCTGCGACATTTGCCATAAACTGTCACTGAAATGTATCAGGTTCTGTATCATTTCCACATTGTACTTCATGTCCTCCTACTGCAGAGTTTCACTCCTCTGCTCAAACTTCCAAACATTTTCACAGAGCAGCGAACTTCTAACTCTGATAAATCTGTTTATTAATTTCTGGAAAGTCACCCTACACTGCAAGCACAGTCCCTATCATTTGGAAACCACACGCCATGCCTCTGGGATATTATGCAAGAACACAAAAAGGCACAGAAAGGAAATGAAAAGTATTACTGTTTTTCTGAAAAGTTCTTCATACTCTCCAGGGCAGGTTGAGCCCAGTTAGAAACCAGTGCAAACTGTGCAAAAGGGTAGAGCCACAGGCTTTGCATGATGTGGCCTTCCAGATGCCGTTAGTGGATGACGAGAGTTCACAGGACACACGTTTTCTTTTCCTTTCCGGTTCCCTCACTTCTGGGCTCTGTCACCAGCATTTTCTCACCCACATCCCAGAAGAACGTGCCATGGAAGTCTGTCAGGCCTTTGCTCGTTCCCTCCAGGATATTCCCAGCCAACCGCCAACTCTGAATCGCCTTGTCCCTACCTCTCTGGCAGCCCTGGCAACAATCAGGAAGGTAAGAGGCTGCACGCAGTGAGTCTGGACTGGCCTGGGGGCAAGGGATCTGGGTTCCTGGTAACCACTAACTCACTTTCAGGAAGCAGTGCCAGGCCCTGTTACAAACTCTCTACAAGCTCATTCAATCCTCGCACGATTCTATGAGGTGGGAACTATTAGAAATCCCGCTTCACAGATGAAAAACTGAGGCACAGGGAGGATAAGTTCGAGGTCATGGAGTTGGTAAGGGACAAAGAATTTGTTTTTTGTTTTTTAATTTATTTATTTCATTTAGTTTTGGCTGCATCAGGTCTTCATTGCTGCATGTGGGCTTTCTCTAGTTGCAGCGAGCGGGGGCTACTTTTCGTTCAGGTGTGCAGGCTTCTCATTGAAGTGGCTTCTCTTGTTGCAGAGCATAGGCTCTAGGCGCACAGGCTTGAGTAGCTGTGGCACACGGGCTCAGTAGTTGTGGCTCGTGGGCTCTAGAGCACAGTCTCAGGAGTTGTGGTGCACTGGCTTAGTTGCTCCGTGGCATGTGGGATCTTCCTGGGCCAGGGATCGAACCTGTGTCCCCTGTATTGGCAAGCAGATTCCCAACCACTGTGCCACCAAGGAAATCTGGGACAAAGAATTTGAATCAGGCAGTCTGGATCCAAAATTCAGTGCTTAATCACTGAGCTGCACTGTCTGTTGGACCAGCTCAACAGAGGGAAGAGACTTATGTGCTTGAAGAGGAGGCAAGCCTCTGGTCAAACTCAGGGTCTGTCCGTAGTCCCCGCTTAGGATCACCTGGACATGTCTGGACAGCTGCCCCCGGAGCCGGACTGAAGTGGTCATCTATTATTTATGTCTGCCCAGCTGCATCCCTTTTCTCTTTTTCTGGGAATAGCACCCTACTTTTTTTGAGGTAACCACCCTCCACCACTCTCAGCCTACATGATTCTGGTAGTGTCAACCCTCCCCCACAACGGCCTCCCTCCGTGTCCAAGACCATTCACATGACCCACACCTGGCCAATCAATGTGTCCCATCCTCCAGGAACAGCAATTTGTACAGGGACAGGCATCTGCCCCAAGACAGGCAAATCAGGGTCAATGCTGGGACTTCTTTCTTCAATCACAGTAAAATACAGACAAAATTTAAATACCATTTTAACCATTTAAAAGTGCAGAATTTCATGGCATTTAGTACCTTCACAATGTTGTATAACCATCGCCACTATCCATTTTCCAGAACTTTTCCATCTTTCCAAACAGAAACTCTGTACCCAGCAACAATAACTCTCTGTATTCGTCTGCTTGGCCTGCCAAAACTAAGTACCATAGTTTGGGTGGCTTAAACAACAGAAATCGATTTTCTCACAATTCTGGAGGTTATAAGTCAGAGATCAAGGTGTCAGCAGGGTTGGTTTCTCCTGAGGCCTCTCTCCCTGGCTTCATGTCATCTTCCCTCTGTGTGTGTCTGTGTCCTAATCTCTTCTTATAAGGACACCAGTCATAGTGGATGAGGGCCCACCCTAATGGCCTCACTTTACCTTATTTACCTCTTTAAAGACCCTGTCTCAAATACAGTCACATTCTGAGGTACTAGGTGGGGGTTAAGACTTCAACATATGAATTTGGAGGGGGATACAATTCAGCCCATAACACTCCCCATTCCCTAATGCTGACACCTTTGAGAAAGGGGAGTGCTCTATCTGCTGGGGTTGCTGGGAAGGTCTGATATACTGCTGGGGCTGTTGGTGGCCACTTTCCCACCCCAAGGAGACAGTGTCTGAAAATGACTCAGGGAAGAGCTGAGAGGCAGACAGAGACCCCTGAGCCCAGACATACCTGAAACTGGCTGTACCTCTGACCTCTCTATTCCAGTTGTGTAAGCTAATAAGTTTCCTTTTCGTTTGTTTATTTTATTAACAGAATTAAAAGACTTAGTTAACATAAGGAGATTTTACACCAGAATGGCCCATATCTCCAGGATGTGCAGGATGTGCCCACTCGGCAGCTGTTTAAGCAGCAGAGTCAAATCCAAACCTCTCAGGCTCCAGGGTGCTGGCCCCGACCCGTCCCTTGGGATGCTCACATGTTCACAGCACAGTGGGGACTGGGTCGTGCCCGAGTCTCCCACAGAGCAGACTTCGGGGACACCCCCTGCAACATTCTAGAATTGTTGCTCTGGTGTGGTGCCCCAGACTGAGGGCTCCTATCCTTTCAGCCCAGTGACCCAAAGCCCTGCAGCAGTGCCTGCTTCATGATGGGCTTCAGTACAGAGCATGAGGAAGGCAGGGAACGGGGCAAGACAACAGTTCTCCTTCCCTCCAACAGTTCCCTGAAGGACAGTCTGTAAGAACACAGGATGGGAAACAATTCAAACGGCCTTGGGGTGGGGACTGGCCAGGTACCTCACAGGACAGCCCAACAGGATTTTGTCTTTTAACCCAAAACAAGGTAACACCTGCTCTCTGATACATGGAATGATTCAGACCATCTCAGAGGGAAACTGCAAACCGAGAGAGCAACACCGGGACAACAACATATACCATTTGTGTAAAACCAGGAAGGGAGCTTCTCGATGAAATGTAATTAAATGACCTCAAAAATCTCAAAAAACTGTCCTACACCATAGCCACCAGCCACACTTGGCAATTTAAATTAAGATTAAACAAATTTTTTTTATTGAAGTGTAGTTGATTTACTAAGTTGTGCCAATCTCTGCTGTAGAGCAGAGTGACTCCGTTATACAGCATACACTCTTTTTTTATATTCTTTTCCATTATGGTCTATCACAGGATATTGAATATAGTTCCCTGTGCTACACATTAGGACCTTGCTGTTAATCCATTCTAAATTAAACAAAAATTTTAAATTCAGTTTGTCAGTTGCACTAGCCATGTTTCAGAGGCTTGGTAGCCCCATATGGCTAGTAGTGGCTGCTCGATTAGCAGAGAGATAGAATATTTCCATCATCACAGAAAGTTCCATTGGAAAGGACTCCTCAGAAGGACATCAGCAGAAGGGTAAAGGGCCCCTGGAAAGAGGAGCAGGAGAACCGGAGAAGAGGAGGGGAGGGGAATTAGTTTTCACATGTAATCTTCTGTAGTACTTGAATCTTTCATCACATATTATTTCCTATTCAAAAATAAACATTTTAAAACTTTAAACACATTTTAAAACAATAAGTACATAAGTAATAAGAAAAGAAGACGTTGGAATCCCCAGGGACATGGGTAAGCCACATGAATCTACAGCCCTGAGTTCTCCACTGAAGGAAGAGAAGTCTCCTTTGAGGCAGGTGTATGAGGAACAGCAGCATGAGGGTCTCCCAGGTGGCAGCCCCACACACGTGATTCAGACCTGGTGGTGTAGGAAGTTCCTATGTCCCCCAAATTTTGATTATCACAACAACCTTATAATTAGGGTGATTAATGGTCCCATTTATTTTAGTTTCCTAAGGCTGCCACAACAAATGACCACAAACTAGGTGACTTAACATGACAGAAACCTAT
Source organism: Mesoplodon mirus (assembly GCF_964341445.2). NCBI lineage: Eukaryota > Metazoa > Chordata > Mammalia > Artiodactyla > Ziphiidae > Mesoplodon > Mesoplodon mirus. The sequence goes on from NC_138980.1 coordinate 27,178,858, forward strand.
TGTCTCACAATTCTGGAGGCCAGAAGTCCAAAACCAAGATGTTGGCAGGGCTCGTTCCTTCTGAAAGCTCTTAAGGAGAATCCCTTCCATGCCCCTCTTCAGCTTCGGTGGCTGCCGGCAATCCTGGGTGTTCTTAGGTTTGTAGATGCATCACTCTGGCCTCTGCCTCTTTCTTCCCATGGCCTTCTCCTCTGGGTGTTTCTGTGTCTCAAATCTCTTACATCTGACTCTTATAAGGACACTCATCATTGGATTTAGGGCCTAGCCTAAACCCTGGATGATCTCATCCCAAGATCCTTAAATTAATTATGTCTGCAGGGCTTCCCTGGTGGCGCAGTGGTTGAGAGTCCGCCTTCCGATGCAGTGGACGCAGGTTCGTGCGCTGGTCCGGGAAGATCCAACATGCCGCGTGGAGCGGCTGGACCCGTGAGTCATGGCCACTGAGCCTGCGCGTCTGGAGCCTGTGCTCTGCAACGGAAGAGGCCACAACAGTGAGAGGCCCACGTACCGCAAAAAAAAAAAAAAAAAAAATTATGTCTACAAAGACCCTATTTCCACATAAGGCCACATTTACAAATACCAGGGGTTAGGACTGGGACATATCTTTTGGGGGGTGGGGGACACAATTCAACTCACTATACCGTTTTATAGACAAGGAGTTCAAGGTTCAAGGGCCTCTCACTTGCCTGAGGTCACAGGGCTAGTTCAGAGCACAGCTCTGCCAGTCCTCCCACCACTGACTCCAGCAAGACAAGAATCTTGACCTTCCAGCCCGAAGCCTGCCCCTCCCTTCAGCCTCAGAGCTCCCCGCACCCACTTCACAATGGGTAACACATACAGAAGAGCCGCCCCCTTCTTTGGCCTCGCTTATCTGTCTTGCTGCATCCTAGGATCTGACAAAAGATTACACTGTCCTCTGGGCCGTGGGAAGGAACTGGGCTAGGGGGATCTGCGGGTATCTCAGATGAGATGGGGTATCTCAAAAGAGGGTGGTCTGCATGTCCAGACTCCAAAAGTCTGCAGGGCAGATCAGAGCCAGGGAGAAAGGGAATGAGTTAAGCCTTCTGGTGTTGGAGAAAAAGCCCTCTGTGCTTTTTATGGCAGAGGAGAATGTGCCAGCCTATGGGGTTTTGCACTGATGAAGGGCTCTAGTCTAAAGTGCTCAAGTGAGTTCTCCAGCTCAAGGTGACAGCAGAGGAAGAGAAGATGTGGACATGGGTGTGCACTGGGGCCTGGCAGAGGCTGCTACACCCCCTGGGCCACACTGACCATACCTGCCAGGACAGCCTGATCACAGCCACAAGACCCTCGGACAACGACAGCACAGCACTGACTGCTGGGCACCCCCAGAGAGGACGGCAGGTCACCTTCCCTCCTCTCAGTGGAACTGAGGGTTCTGACCAGGATTTTGGCTTCCATGGTCATCCCAGAGGCCTTCTTGACACCTCTCCTGGTGGCTCAAGAGACCTCGAGGGAAGACAGACACAAGACTATCTCCAGGTCCTGGGCTTTGTGTTTCCTCCACGACATCAAAAAGCCTACAGAGCCCACTCCAGTATTGGTACCATTTATTAACACAAACAGTAAGTGCCTGACCAAGATTTGGACCTGGTCTGGGTTTATTCAGGAGCTCCATGTCCCCTCACTGCCACCTCCTCCCTCTCCATCTATCATCTGTATTGGTGGTTTTCAAACTTTCAGTCAGCAACCCATAGCAAGGAACCCGTTTCACACTGCCATTTACAAATATAAATGGCTGACACAAAAACTTCACTCCAATATTTTTTATTGTAGTCTCTGCTAGTTCAAAATTTCAGAATGCTGGCTGCAACCCACATAACTGATTTCATGTCTCATAAAGGTGTTGTGACTCCCCGGTTTGTTTGTTTCTTTGGCCGCACCGCTCGGCTTGTGGGATCTTAGTTCCCCAACCAGGGATTGAACCCAGGGCCTTGGCAGTGAGAGTGTAGAGTCCTAACCACTGGACTGCCAAGGAGTTCCCAGTGACTCCCAGTTTTAAAAACCCTCATCTACATAACTCATATGAATTTACAACCATTCAATACTGAGAAAGAAAGAACAGGGGAGAAGCAAGAAGAATTGTTTTATACATTTTGCAGATCAGCCAAAACTTCATTGGTGGAACTGAATATTTTTCCCCCATTGAATTGCAATTTCTGACTTCCTGATCTGCTCATGATGTCATTACTTATCATGTCCTTTTCCCTCCTATTGAAACCTCAGAGTTCCTATGAAAGGCTAACTCAAGCTCGACTGTAAAATCCTCTTCCACTGGGTCCCCAGAGACTGAATGTTCACACCATGGGTCCATCTTTGCACAAATCTCAGGGCATCTCCCAATCTCGAGATGTTAACCATCAGTAAGCTTGGTTTCTGGACCAGGTGAAGTGGTTTCAGAAATGCCAGACAACTTGGCTAATGGAAGGCATGACAGCAAGGAACAGGGCCCCTGGGTCCAGCTCCCATGTTCTCTCACCTCGTCCGGCATGGTGGGTCATCTGGGAATTGTTACAATTTTCCACTCATTCACTGGTATTACATACTGTTCTATGAGAGGATAATTCTAACCCTGAAAACACTGGGGCTGAGACTACACCCCTAAATTCTCAGTCATAATATGTGCAAAGCTCCAATGAGGACAACTGGAAGACCAATATGAACCAGGATTTGAGCCACATGGGTTAGGAACCAACAAATCCTCAATTCTAGTCACAGCTGTCCCGGTCTACACCATCAAAACCCAAGACACATGATTATTTGAACAAATCAGACCATGTTTCCTGCTCCTTTCCTCTACCTCCACCAAAGAAATGAAAACCAAAAAAACCTATATTTGCCAGATTATTCCTCTACCCGCCACCCCTCACGTTCAAAACAGAGCTAGGGTCACAATGTTAACACTGTTTGGATGGTTCATGTCTGTTTCTCCATCTTTAAAAGGGGATGGCTGCTACTTTCCTAGCATCTAAGAATTTATTGTAAGTCATCCCGAAGAGTTTCTTAGCTCCTCCACCAATACCATCAGCCTCATCAAACCAAGTCAGTTAATTTTGCCAGAATCTTTAACGACACACCTACCAGGGAAGATGATGTAGGAAGAAAGGCTCCAGGACAGTCCACAAGGTACCACAGACAGCCTGAAACCCATGGTGATTCTCTTGACCATGGCCTTGGCAGTTTCGGGTAGACAGGAGAGAGAAGACCAGGCCTATGGAAGTCAGGAGTCAGCAACGATCGAACATCCACTTACCTGGGGGACAGACACAGTCCGTCGGTGCTTCTCGAACTGTCCGGAGCTTGGCTGGTCCCTCCATCTTCTGAACCAGGAAGAAAAGGGGGGAAAAATACGGATGAGTTTTGGAGCGGAGAGGGGTAGAAGTGGAAAAACAGCAAAAAACAACATATTTGAAAGATCTACAGTGGTGGTGTTGGTGCTTTCAAGAACAGTTTTGTAAAGGTCATTAAATTCTACAGGCAGTTTTAGAATGGGAGGAGAAACAGAAATAAACATTGAGCAATTACTTGGGAGTCCCTGAATAGAAGATGACAGGTTTCAGCTTTAACAACATTTTCAAATACAAATCCAGGAATGACAAAGGAACCCGGTAGTCCCTGGCGTGAAGATAGGAGGGCAGAGCAGAGAGAGGCCAGGTAGGGCCAATCAAAACTCGCTCTTGAACATCTTTCCCTGCTCCGGAGACCACCCCTATCCAACCCCAGGAAGCCCCAGAGGCCCCTTGGCTGCAGCCCCTCCCAGCCCACTGGCTTCAGACCCAATGGTCCAGGGCTAATCCACCCTGATGACATTTTCCTTTCTTCTTACCAGTGGGGATCCTTGGCCTAGAAAATTTAGATCAGTACAATTTAACCAGAGTCTCTACACATGCCCAGCCCTGTGCTAGATTTGGGTGAAGGGAAAAGAACTACCACAGAAATGTAGTCAAAAGTCACAGCTCTGCTATTATGACAACTCACAGTACAGCCCTGGCATAATCATCACCTTATGTGACACTCGGGTAACCTCTGGGGCATGAATTATTGTCCCTGCCTCACAGACAGGGGATACAAACTTGGAAAAAATAAGAAATTAATCCACAATCCCAAATCTAGGTTTAGGGGAGTGAAGCAATTGGCCCATAATCCCCAAACTAGCCAAGACTTGAGTCCTGACAAGAATATACAAAGTATTAACCTTTCCCTAGGGAAAAACAAAACAAAAACAAAAAACAAAAAATATTCCTGAAAGCAAAACAAAGCAAATCCCAAATGTGTTAACTTGAGTTAAAAATGCATACTACCACTAAAAGGGTTACTTAAGGTTCAAACCTAAAAATGTAATTTTTCTCAATAAAAAACATAGTAAAAATGCAAATACAAACACCTGGAAAATAGCACAACAAACAAAAAAATATAATTTTCGAATCACTGTTTTAGAGGAGGTGAGAAGGCACTCCCAGTCTTGAGCCCTTGATCACCAAGCCTGGAATTTTCACATAAGAAGGGGCTGAACAGGGAATTCCCTGGAGATCCAGTGGTTATAACGGACTCCAGGCCGAGGGCCTGGGTTCAGTCACTGGGCAGGGAACTAGGATCGCAGAAGCCGTGTGGCATGGCCATGAATGAATAAATAAATGAATAAATAAATAAATAAGAAAATAAATAAATACATAAGAATGGGCTGAACAGCCCAGGACCAGGAGCCTGAAATAAAAAATGTAACCAGGGGAGGCTCTGGCCCCTGCAAAGTACTTCCAAGTTCCACCTCCACTCCAATCTGCCAGCCTTGCCCTCAATTTCCAGATGGGCCACAGAGGCTGATACTGACAAGAGATGGAGTTAAGGCCAAGGATTTAGAGAACTGGAGGATGTACGATTTGGAACCTTATGGTGGAGGTGTTTGTGAAAGCGATACCACAACAGAACTTTTCTATCCCCCCGATACCTCTTAAACCCCCCCAAGGCCTTGGTTTGTCCCAGAAATCAGAACCTGGCTAGGCCTCTTGGCCCTGGGCTCTCAGCTCCTGTCCAGACCCACACCTGCCACTCACTCCTGCTTAAGCCTGGGGCACTCTTCCCTAGAACTGCCCAACGGGACCAGAGCCACCCTGCAAGCAGTCCGTGCTGGCCCTGAGCCTCCATAGGTACCCCCCGCAGCTGCCACAGGTTCCTACCAGGCGGGTGAGACACAGCAGCAGCAGATACCACCCCCACCCCCACCCAACCCCAGGCCATGTGCACTGGAGTGTGGAGCATCCAAGCCTTGCCCATCCTCACTGTACTGGAATGCTGCAGTAGGTGCCTGCAAGGCAGGTGTGAGCAGGACCTCGGAACTCACTTTTCCCCATTATACTGGCAGGTACAATTACAGATTTCAAAATTCACTTGGAAAAAGAATCCAGCCTTCTAGTTTAAGCCAGTCAATTTGTATGAGAAGCTCTCAGCTGTTTTTATCATTTCTAGAAAGACTAGAAGCTACGCTAATTTCTTTTTTAAAAAAAAATAACAAAAGCATTTAATGCTAAAAAACAATTCGCTTTCAACAATTACTATCACATCTGGGCAGCTCCGCTAAGGGGAAGGGGGCTTTATCAATTACTGATAGGAAATACAATTACTTTTAAGCTACTCTTATCTTCAAACAAAAACTAAACAGAAAACTATTCAAGAAAGGAAAAAACGTATTGTTAATGCTAGTAGATGGGATCATAAATAACTGATTGAGTTTTTGTTTCGTTATTTATTCTAACTCCTTTTATGCATTTGTTTTTCTGGATTAGATAGTGAATCTGCAAAGCTTTATCTTAGTCCTCTATCCTCCCCCCCACCCCCCACCCCCACCCCCAACTCTGGAGTTGGAACGCCCCTACTAGGAACACAAAGTGAAATGTCTGTATTAGAAACCCAGTCCCGTGATCTTTATTTCTTTATTATTTTTTTTAATTCTAAGAACATATTCTTCTGTGTCCTGGTTTGTAAAAATGATCCAAAAGCCTCAACTTTCTACATTCAATTATCTGGCAGCACCCCTAGCATCTGCAAACAATATGGTCCTGGTTTTACAAATGCAAACAAGTCCTGACTCCAAAAGGAAATAAAGAAGGAGTTTCCGAGAAATGACGGGAGACTCTGGGAGTGTTGCCTCCAGAAGTAGTAAGAAGGAGAACTTGGAGTTGGGGGGACAAGAGCTGAGAGAAAACTAATCAGAGAAAATCATGCTTTCCAGAAAAGCATTACATGGTCAGATGATAAATTTATCAATGATCTGTTGAAGCATTAATCTCAAACTCTTCACCAGATATTTGATCACATCCCTGAACAGCTGTATTTTGATGAAATATAGATTAATATATAAAAAAGGATGTAACGTTTTATTTCTGCAAAATGCTACAGATAAAGCCACAAAGACATTCCTATCCTTTGACAGAAAATTCCTACTCTAGGGAGTATATCCCAAGGAAATAAATCATCAGGAGCAAAAAAATGATATTCATGAAGTTGTGCCGCAAAACAGTGGGAGTACTCTAGTGAAGGATGGTGAATCCCCTTCATGAAACTGTCATATCTTCATCAAAAATCATTATGAAGACTATGTAGCAACAAGGAAAAATGTTTATGATACAATAAATAATGTTTACATATGTGTAAATGTGCAGGAGTGGGATGGCAGCAATTACCAAAACATCAACCCACTTGGGTGCAGGGATTACAGTGATTTACTTCTTTAAAGTTCTTTCTATTTTGTAATATCATCTCAGTGAAAAAAAAAAAATCCTGGGGAGGAGAAAAGCCAAAATGAAGCCCTAAAATCTCCCTGCCTAGGGCAATTTTTGAATGACAGACAGATGATTCTGTCTCCTCAGGAAGCCGTAACTAACTCCAGGATCAACCCGGATAATACACACAGGCACCACAAACACCAGAGGAGGACTTGCGGAGGATCAATCCTGCCCTGCTGCAGTCACATCCTCTCTGCCTTCTTTCCATCCTCTGTAGGGAAGGGCCCATGTGTACATTCTTATGGCCACTAGCAACACAAGACGGCAGCATTTCCTGGCCTCTTTAATATTCTTTTTTCATATCCCACCATGGTGATGATGAGGATAGCAAATATAAAGTATTATTATCATCAAGTTTATTGATTACTTACTATGTGCCAGGCACTGTGCCAACAACTGTTATCTTCTTGAGTCCTCCATAGAACCCCCATGAGGCTAGGAATATTGTTTTTATACTCATTTACAGATGAGAAAATTGAGATTCAGGGCAATGTAAGTGTCAGGACTGGACTTGAATCCTGGTATCAACTAACTTCAAACACAAAGTAAAAGAACCTCTGCTTACCAGCAATTTTAATGTCTAATAAAAAGAGTTGCTATAAAAAAATCCAGGCCATACAAAACTGTAGGGACGGAAATTAGGTCAGTGGTTGCCAAAGGTTGAGGGAGTAGGAGGAATGAAACACAAGGAGACTCATGGAGGAGCTGTGAGGTGATGGAACTGTTCTGCATGGTACTGGGGTGATGGATATACTCCAAGCATTTGTCAAAAACTATTGGACCATACATCACAATGAGGAAACTTTAATGGATACAAATTTTTAAAAATATCCAGGATGCTGGAAAATCCCAGGGTGGAATGCAGGCTGAAACAAATGAATATAACTATATTAAGATTACATGACATAACCTCACTGAAGGTAGTGGGGAAAAACATGTAACTGACCTAAGTCACTTTGCAAAATACTGTTTCAACTGAGACCTGTAAGGCTGAAGACCAAAGGAACTGTCCATAAATGCTGTACTCTGGTAGGTATAGTTGTTTCACACAGGGGTACAGGGTAGCAATTTTGAAATTACTATACATATATATTGGGGTTGAACAAGTGAGTAAATAAACTATGGGTAATGGGAGCCTGGCTTCTCACTGTCCAAGAAAGAAGTTATAAATAAGCAAAGGGGGAAGCTGGATTAGTCAGAGACATTACTATGAGGTCATGTTTATGTTATGTACACAGACAGATGCATACAGAAATAATTACAGGACCCGGAGGAAGATGGCGGAAGAGTAAGACACGGAGATCACCTTCCTCCCCACAGATACATCAGAAATTCATCTACACGTGGAGCAACTCCTACAGAACACCTACTGAACGCTGACAGAAGACCTCAGACCCCCCAAAAGGCAAGAAACTCCCCACATACCTGGGTAGGGCAAAAGAAAAAAAGAATAAACAGAGACAATAGGATAGGGACGGGACCTGCACCAGTGGGAGGGAGCCGTGAAGGAGGAAAGGTTTCCACACACTACAAGCCCCTTCGCGGGCGGAGACTGCAGGTGGCGGAGGGGGAAAGCTTCAGAGTAGCGGAGGAGAGCACAGCAACAGGGGTGTGGAGGGCAAAGCGGAGAGATTCCGGCACAGAGGATAGGTGCCTGTCAGGCACACACCAGCCCGAGAGGCTTGTCTGCTCGGCCTCCGGGGCGGGCGGGGCTGGGAGCTGAGGCTCGGGTATCAGCTTTCAGTCGGAGCGCAGGGAGAGGACTGGGGCTGGCGGCAGGAAGAGAGCCTGAAGGGGTTAGTGCACCATGGCTAGCCCGGAGGGAGTCTGGGGAAAGGGTCTGGAGCTGCCGAAGTGGCAAGAGACTTTTTTCCCTTTTGTTTCCTGGTGCGTGAGGAGAGGGCATTAAGAGGGCTGCTTGGGGAAGCGCCGGAGACAGGCGCGAGCCACGGCTAAAGGCGCGGACCTCGGAGACGGGCGTGGGACGCTGGGGCTGCTGCTGCCGCCCCCGCTGCGGGGCCTGTGTGTGAGCGCGGGTCACTGTCCGCCCTGCCTTCCGGGGGGCCTGTGCACCCCGCCACTGCCGGGGTCCCGGGACCTGGGGACGGCTTTCCCGGGAAAGCGCACGGAGCGCCTCGGACTGCTGCAACGTCACGCCGGCCTCTGCCGCCGCAGGCCCGCCCCACACTGCGCGCCCCTCCCTCCCCTCTGCCTGAGTGAGCCAGAGCTCCCGAATCAGCGGCTCCTTTAAACCCGTCCTGCCTGAGCGAAGAACGGACGCCCTCCAGCGACCTACGTGCAGAGGCGGGGCCAGGTCCAAGGCTGAGACCTGGGAGCTGTGAGAGCAGAGACAGGGAAATCTCTCTGTGCAGCCTCGGAGGCAGCGGATTAAAGCTCCATGGCCCATTTGATGTGCCCTGCGTCTGTGGAGTGCATAAATGGACAGCGAATCATCCCAAATTGAGGAAGTGGACTTTGAGGTTAAGATTTAAGACTTTCCCCCCTTTTCCTCTTTTTACAACGAATTATCCCAAATTAAGGAGGTGGACTTAGAGAGCAAGATTTCAGACTTCTCGCCCTTTTCCTCTTTTTACAACAAATTATCCCAAATTGAGGAGGTGGACTTGGAGAGCAAGATTTTTGATTTTTCCCCCTGCTCTCTTTTTGTGAATGTGTATGTGTAATCTTCTGTGCAAGAGTCTCTCTGTATAGTTTTGTTTCCACCATATGTCCCAGGGTTCTATCTGTCCGTTTTTTTTTCAATAATTACTTTTTAATTTTAATAACCCTACTATATTTCATACTTTATTCTATTTTACTTTACCTGCTCTTTCTTTTTTTTTCATACCTTCCCTTCCTTCCTCTGCTCCTCCTTTCCTTCTTTTTCTTTCCTCCCTCCCTCCCTCCCACCTTTCTTCTTTCCACTTCCTTTTTCTTTCCTCCCTCCCTCCCTCCCTCCTGTCTTTCTTTCTTTCTTTCCTCCCTCCCTCCCTCCCTCCCTTCTTCCATTCACTCTTCCTTTTGCTTTCTTTCCTCCCTCCCTCCCTCCTCTCTTTCTTTCTTTCTTTCCAACCTTCCTCCCTCCCTCCCTCCTTTCTTTCTTTCTTCCTTCCTTCCTTCCTTCCTTTCTTCCCTTCTTCCTTTCTTTCCCTCTCTCTTTCTTTCTTCTACTAATTCTTTCTTTCTACTTTTTCCCCCTGTTATTCTGAGCCGGGTGGATGAAAGGCTCTTGGTGCTGCAGCCAGGAGTCAGTGCTGTGCCTCTGAAGTGGGAGAGCCAGGACACGGGTCCACAAGAGACCTTCCAGCTCCACATAATATCAAGCAGTGAAAATCTCCCAGAGATCTCCATCTGAGCACCAGCACCCAGCTTCAGTCAACGACCAGCAAGCTACAGTGCTGGTCACCCTATGCCAAGCAACTAGCAAGGCAGGAACACAAACCCACCCATTAGCAGAGAGGCTGCCTAAAAACATAATAAGGCCACAGGCACCCCAAAACACACCACCAGACGTGGACCTGTCCACCAGAAAGACAAGATCGAGCCTCAACCACCAGAACACAGGCATTAGTCCCCCCCACCAGGAAGCCTACACAACCTACTGAAACAACCTTAGCCACTGGGGACAGACACCAAAAACAACGGGAACTACGAATCTGCAGCCTGCAAAAAGGAGACCCAAACACAGTAACATAAGCAAAATGAGAAGACAAAAAAACACACAGCAGGTGAAGGAGCAAGATAAAAACCTACCAGACCTAACAAATGAAGAGGTAATAGGCAGTCTACCTGAAAAAGAATTCAGAATAATGATAGTAAAGATGATCCAAGATTCTATTTCCAAGATCCAAAATCTTGGAAATAGAATAGACAAAATGCAAGAAACAGTTAACAAGGACCTAGAAGAACTAAAGATGAATCAAGCATCGATTAAAAATACAATAAATGAAATGAAAAATACTCTAGATGGGATCAATAGCAGAATAACTGAGGCAGAAGAACGGATAAGTGAGGTGGAAGATAAAATAGTGGAAATAACTACTTCAGAGCAGAATAAAGAAAAAAGAATGAAAAGAACAGAGGACAGTCTTAGAGACCTCTGGGACAACATTAAACGCACCAACATTCGAATTATAGGGGTTCCAGAAGAAGAAGAGAAAAAGAAAGGGACTGAGAAAATATTTGAAGAGATTATAGTTGAAAACTTCCCTAATATGGGAAAGGAAATAGTTAATCAAGTCCAGGAGGCACAGAGAGTCCCATATAGAATAAATCCAAGGAGAAATACGCCAAGACACATATTAATCAAACTGGCAAAAATTAAACACAAAGAAATCATATTAAAAGCAGCAAGGGAAAAACAACAAATAACACACAAGGGAATCCCCATCAGGTTAACAGCTGATCTCTCAGCAGAAACTCTACAAGCCAGAAGGGACTGGCAGGACATATTTAAAGTGATGAAGGAGAAAAAAGTGCAACCAAGATTACTCTACCCAGCAAGGATCTCATTCAGATTTGATGGAGAAATTAAAACCTTTACAGACGAGCAAAAGCTGAGAGAGTTCAGCACCACCAAACCAGCTTTATAACACATGCTAAAGGAACTTCTCTAGGCAAGAAACACAACAGAAGGAATATACCTACAATAACGAACCCAAAGCAATTAAGGAAATGGGAATAGGAACATACATATCAATAATTACCTTAAATGTAAATGGACTAAATGCTCCCACCAAAAGACACAGACTGGCTGAATGGATACAAAAACAAGGCCCATATATATGCTGTCTACAAGAGACCCACTTCAGACCCAGAGACACATACAGACTGAAAGTAAGGGGATGGAAAAAGATATTCCATGCAAATAGAAATCAAAAGAAAGCTGGAGTAGCAATTCTTATATCAGACAAAATAGACTTTAAAATAAAGACTATTAGAAGAGACACAGAAGGACACTACATAACGATAAAGGGATCGATCCAAGAAGAAGATATAACAATTGTAAATATTTATGCACCCAACATAGGAGCACCTCAATACATAAGGCAAATACTAACCGCCATAAAAGGGGAAATCGACAGTAACACAATCATAGTAGGGGACTTTAACACCCCACTTTCACCAATGGACAGATCATCCAAAATGAAAATAAATAAGGAAACACAAGCTTTAAATGATACATTAGACAAGATGGACTTAGTTGATATTTATAGGACATTCCATCCAAAAACAACAGAATACACATTTTTCTCAAGTGCTCATGGAACATTCTCCAGGATAGATCATATCTTGGGTCACCAATCAAGCCTTGGTAAATTTAAGAAAATTGAAATTGTATCAACTATCTTTTCCAACCACAATGCTATGAGACTAGATATCAATTACAGGAAAAGATCTTTAAAAAATACAAACACATGGAGGCTAAACAATACGCTACTCAATAACGAAGTGATCACTGAAGAAATCAAAGCGGAAATTAAAAAATACCTAGAAACAAATGACAATGGAGACACGACGAGCCAAAACCTATGGGACGCAGCAAAAGCAGTTCTAAGGGGGAAGTTTATAGCAATACAATCCCACCTTAAGAAACAGGAATCATCTCGAGTAAACAACCTGACCCTGCACCTAAAGCAATTAGAGAAAGAAGAACAAAAAACCCCCAAAGTTAGCAGAAGGAAAGAAATCATAAAAATCAGATCAGAAATAAATGAAAAAGAAATGAAGGAAACGATAGCAAAGATCAATAAAACTAAAAGCTGGTTCTTTGAGAAGATAAACAAAATTGACAAACCATTAGCCAGACTCATCAAGAAAAGAAGGGAGAAGACTCAAATCAATAGGATTAGAAATGAAAAAGGAGAAGTAACAACTGACACTGTAGAAATACAAAGGATCATGAGAGATTACTACAAGCAACTCTATGCCAATAAAATGGACAACCTGGAAGAAATGGACAAATTCTTAGAAATGCACAACCTGCCAAGACTGAATCAGGAAGAAATAGAAAATATTAATAGACCAAACGCAAGCACTGAAATTGAAACTGTGATTAAAAATCTTCCAACAAACAAAAGCCCAGGACCAGATAGCTTCACAGGCGAATTCTATCAAACATTTAGAGAAGAGCTAACACCCATCCTTCTCAAACTCTTCCAAACAATATCAGAGGAAGGAACACTCCCAAACTCATTCTACGAGGCCACCATCATCTTGATACCAAAACCAGGCAAAGATGTCACAAAGAAAGAAAACTACAGGCCAATATCACTGATGAACAGAGATGCAAAAATCCTCAACAAAATACTAGCAAACAGAATCCAACAGCACATTAAAAGAATCATACACCGTGACCAAGTGGGGTTTATTCCAGGAAAGCAAGGATTCTTCAATATACGCAAATCAATCAATGTGATACACCATATTAACAAGTTGAAGGAGAAAAACCATATGATCATCTCAATAGATGCAGAGAAAGCTTTCAACAAAATTCAACACCCATTTATGATAAAAACCCTGCAGAAAGTAGGCATAGAGGGAACTTTCCTCAACATAATAAAGGCCATAAATGACAAACCCATAGCCAACGTTGTCCTCAATGGTGAAAAACTGAAACCATTTCCACTAAGATCAGGAACAAGACAAGGCTGCCCACTCTCACCACTCTTATTCAACTTAGTTTTGGAAGTTTTAGCCACAGCAATCAGAGAAGAAAAGGAAATAAAAGGAATCCAAATTGGAAAAGGAGAAGTAAAGCTGTCACTGTTTGCAGATGACATGATACTATACATAGAGAATCCTAAAGATGCTACCAGAAAACTACTAGAGCTAATCAATCAATTTGGTAAAGTAGCAGGATACAAAATTAATGCACAGAAATCTCTTGCATTCCTGTACACCATTGATGAAAAATCTGACAAGGAAATCAAGAAAACACTCCAATTTACCATTGCAACAAAAAGAATAAAATATCTAGGAATAAACATACCTAAGGAGACAAAAGACCTGTATGCAGAAAATTATAAGACACTGATGAAAGAAATTAAAGATGATACAAATAGATGGAGAGATATACCATGCTCCTGGATTGGACGAATCAATATTGTGAAAATGGCTCTACTACCCAAAGCAATCTACAGGTTCAATGCAATCCCTATCAAACTACCACTGGCATTTTTCACAGAACTAGAACAAAAAATTTCAAAATTTGTTTGGAAAAACAAAAGACCCCGAATAGACAAAGCAATCTTGAGAACGAAAAATGGAGCTGGAAGAATCAGGCTCCCTGACTTCAGACTATACTACAAAGCTACAGTAATCAAGACAGTGTGGTACTGGCATAAAAACAGAAAGGTAGATCAATGGAACAGGATAGAAAGCCCAGAGATAAACCCACGCACATATGGTCAACTTATCTTTGATAAAGGAGGCAGGAATGTACAGTGGAGAAAGGACAGCCTCTTCAATAAGTGGCGCTGGGAAGACTGGACAGGGACATGTAAAAGTATGAGATTAGATCATTCCCTAACCCCATACACAAAAATAAGCTCAAAATGGATTAAAGACCTAAATGTAAGGCCAGAAACTATCAAACTCTTAGAGGAAAACATAGGCAGAACACTCTATGACATAAATCACAGGAAGATCCTTTTGGACTCACCTCCTAGAGAAATGGAAATAAAAACAAAGATAAACAAATGGGACCTAATGAAACTTCAAAGCTTTTGCACAGCAAAGGAAACCATAAACAAGACCAAAAGACAACCCTCAGAATGGGAGAAAATATTGCAAATGAAGCAACTGACAAAGGATTAATCTCCAAATTGTATAAACAGCTCATGCAGCTCAATAGCAAAAAAACAAACAACCCAATCCAAAAATGGGCAGAAGACTTAAATAGGCATTTCTCCAAAGAAGATATACAGACTGCCAACAAACACATGAAAGCATGCTCAACATCATTAATCATTAGAGAAATGCAAATCAAAACTACAATGAGATATCATCTTACACCAGTCAGAATGGCCATCATCAAGAAATCTAGAAACAATAAATGCTGGAGAGGGTGTGGAGAAGAGGGAACACTCTTGCACTGCTGGTGGGAACGTGAATTGGTACAGCCACTATGGAGAACAGTATGGAGGTTCCTTAAAAAACTACCAATAGAACTACCATATGACCCAGCAAACCCACTACTAGGCATATACCCTGAGAAAACCACAATTCAAAAAGAGACATGTACCCAAATGTTCATTGCAGCTCTATTCACAATAGCCCGGAGCTGGAAACAACCTAAGTGTCCATCATCGGAGGAATGGATAAAGAAGATGTGGCACATATATACAATGGAATATTACTCTGCCGCAAAAAGAAATGAAATTGAGCTATTTGTAATGAGGTGGATAGACCTAGAGTCTGTCATACAGAGTGAAGTAAGTCAGAAAGAGAAAGACAAATACCGTATGCTAACACATATATATGGAATTTAAAAAAAATGTCATGAAGAACCTAGGGGTAAAACGGGAATAAAGACACAGACCTACTTGAGAATGGACTTGAGGATATGGGGAGGGGGAAGGGTAAGCTGTGACAAAGCGAAAGAGAGGAATGGACATATATACACTACCAAACGTAAGGTAGATAGCTAGTGGGAAGCAGCTGCAGAGCACAGGGAGATCAGCTCGGTGCTTTGTGACCGCCTGGAGGGGTGGGATGGGGAGGGTGAGAGGGAAGGAGATGCATGAGGGAAGCGATGTGGGAACAGATGTATATGTATGACTGATTCACTTTGTTATAAAGCAGAAACTAATAAAAAACTAAAAATAAAAAAAGAAATAATTACAGTTATGTGAATAGAGAGTGAATAATAACCCTAGCTGCCTGCAGAGATGACCTACAGCCAGTGACACTCTCGTAGCAACAAGCACATTCAGCACCTAGATCTTGGTTTCTAAATATCATTCTCCAATAAAAAGAACCATGACTCCTTGGAGAAATGACTGATTCTAGACACAGGGCAGGAAAAATACAAGATAAGCCTAGAGTATCTTGCAGTGCCAGAAAATAAGGAAGTGCTTTAAAAAAGGGGGGTGGTACATCAAAGGAACAAAACCATAGCAAAAGAATTCAGAATGGTCAAAGCTGGAGCAACTTAGGCAACAAAATAAATGATGTAGTATTGAATTATAATCCAAAGAATAAATTAAATATCCATGAGTGCATACTGATATAAATGATTAGATAAATAAATAAATACATAGGGAAAAGAGACAAATCTTCCTTACAGAAGAATTCCAAGTAATATATGTAGATACTTCCCTCTCCAGGAGGTGGAGCTAAATTCCCCTCTCCTTGAGTATGGCCTGGACTTAGTGACCTACTTCCAAAATGTAGAGGAGGGAAAGGAAAACAGTAACTTTATAATGGAGAAATCTAGCAGATACCACTTTAATCAAGTGCTCAAGGTTAATGTCACCAGTGATAGGTCATGTTGACATCATAGACCACTGACATGATGTCATGATAGTGTCAATCCACCTCAGTGGTATTCTTCCCAAACACTAGTAACCCAGTCTAATCATGAGAAACATCAGACTAGCCCAAATTCAGCAACATTCTACAAAATACCTGACCAATATGTCTTAAAATTGTCAGTCATAAAACACAAGGAAAGACTGAGGAGGAGACATGACCACTAAATACAATGTGGTCTCCTGGGTGGGATCCTGGAATAGGAAAAGGACATTAGAAGAAAAACTGGTGAGAAGATCTAAATAAAGTCTGTAGTTCACATTAAAAATGGATAGCAGAATTACAAAGTCATTTACCACTGATTAAGATATAACTTTATTCTTTTGTATAACAGATTCTTCTTTTTTAAAAAAATTAAGGTCAAACTCACGTAGCATAAAATTAACCATTTTAAAGTGAACAATTCAGTGGCCTTTAGGGGATTCATAATGTTGGGCAACCACCCCTTTTATGTAGTTCCCTCTATCTAGTTCCAACACATTACCTTTACTCCAAGAGGAAATCCTGTACCCATCAAGCAATAGCTTCCCTTTCCTCCCTCCGCCCAGCCACCAATCTGCTTTCTGTCTCTATGGATTAACCTATTTTGGATATTTCATATAAATAGAATCACACAGTATGTGACCTTTTGTGTCTGGTTTCCTTCACTTAGCAAAATGTTTTTGAGATTCATTCACTTTGTATCATGTATCAGTATTTCATTCTTTTTTACGGCTTAATAGTACTACATTGTATGTACATACCACAATTTGTTTATCCATATATTCCTTGATGAACATGTGGGCTGTTTCCACCTTCTGGCTATTGTGAATAGTGCTGCTATGAACATAAGTGGACGTGCATGCATTGTTTTAATACCTGTTTTCAATTCTTTTGGGTATATACCTAGGAGTGGAATTGTTGGGTCATATGATAATTCCATATTGAACATTTTGAAGACCCACCAAAATTTTCCACAGTGGCTGAACCATTTGACATCCCCACCAGCAGTGGATGAGGGTTCCAATTTCTCTCCATCCTCACCAACAGATCCTATTGGATGTGAAGCTGTATCTCATTATGGGTTTGACTTGCATTTCTCTAATGACGAATGATGCTGAGCACATTTTCATGTACTTGTTGACCATCTGTATATCTTGTTTGAAGAAATGTCTGTTCAAGCCCCTTGTCTATTGTTAAATTGGATTGTTTGTCTATTTGTTGATGAGCTCTAAGAGTTCTTTATATATCTGGATACTACATCCTCATCAGATATATGATTTGCAAAGATTTTCTCATAAAATACATCCATTCTTGATCAGAATTCTAACCACCTCCAACTGACACACAATATGAGAGTGTGAAAATCATCTTGACAACTGGAGGTGACGGGAGTGTCCATGGCTTCATGCTCGTCTTCACACTACTCTTCTTTTTTTCACGTTAACCTTTATTGAAATCTTGCTAGATGAATAGTGGGTTATTGTTACTCATGAATTTGACCTGGTTCTTTTTAGTTAATAGTAATTATATTCATTTTCCATTGTTGCATAACAGATTTCCACCAAATCAGCAGTTTAAAACAACACAAATTTACTATCTTACAGTATTTGTGATCAGAAGTCTAGACACAGATGAACTTGGTTCTCTGCTCAGACTCTCATGAGGCTAAAACGACGACCAGCAAACTACAGTGCTGGACACCCAATGCCAAACAACTAGAAAGACAGGAACACAACCCCCCCATTAGCAGACAGGCTGGCTAAAATCATAATAAGTCCACAGACACCCCAAAACACACCACCAGACTGGACCTGAACACCACAAAGACAAGATCCAGCTTCATCCACCAGAACAAAGGCACTAGTCCCCTCCACCAGGAAGCTTACACAACCTGCTGAACCAACCTTAGCCACTGGGGACAGAACCCCAAACCAACGGGAAATACGAACCTGCAGCCTGCAAAAAGGAGACCACAAACACAGTAAGATAAGCAAAATGAGAAGACAGAAAAACCACAGCAGATGAAGGAGCAAGATAAAAACCCACCAGACCTAACAAATGAAGAGGAAATAGGCAGTCTACCTGAAAAAGAATTCAGAATAATGATAGTATATAAGATCCCAAATCTTGGTAACAGAATAGAGAAAATGCAAGAAGCATTTAACAAGGACCTAGAAGAACTAAAGATGAAACAAGCAATGATGAACAACAAAATAAATGAAATGAAAAATACTCTAGATGGGATCAATAGCAGAATAACTGAGACAGAAGAACGGATAAGTGAGCTGGAAGATAAAAGAGTCGAAATAACTACTTCAGAGCAGAATAAAGAAAAACACAATGAAAAGAACTGAGGACAGTGTCAGAGACCTCTGGGACCACACTAAAGGCACCAACATCCGAATTTTAGGGGTTCCAGAAGAAGAAGAGAAAAAGAAAGGGACTGAGAAAATATTTGAAGAGATTATAGTTGAAAACTTCCCTAATATGGGGAAGGAAATAGTTAATCAAGTCCAGGAAGCACAGAGAGTCCCATACAGGATAAATCCAAGGAGAAACCTGCCGAGACATATATTAATCAAACTGTCAAAAATTACATACAAAGAAAACATATTAAAAGCAGCAAGGGAAAAACAAATAACACACAAGGGAATCCCCATTAAGTTAACAGCTGATCTTTCAGCAGAAACTCTGCAAGCCAGAAGGGACTGGCAGGACATATTTAAGGTGATGAAGGAGAAAAAAGTGCAACCAAGATTACTCTACCCAGCAAGGACCTCATTCAGATTTGATGGAGAAATTAAAACCTTTACAGACAAGCAAAAGCTGAGAGAGTTCAGCACCACCAAACCAGCTTCACAACAAATGCTAAAGGATCTTCTCTAGGCAAGAAACACAAGAGAAGGAAAAGACCTATAATAACAAACCCAAAACAATTAAGAAAATGGGAATAGGAACATACATATCGATAATTACCTTAAATGTAAATGGATTAAATGCTCCCACCAAAAGACACAGACTGGCTGAATGGATACAAAAACAAGACCCATATATATGCTGTCTACAAGAGACCCACTTCAGACCCAGAGACACATACAGACTGAAAGTGAGAGAATGGACAAAAGATATTCCATGCAAATGGAAACCAAAAGAAAGCTGGAGTAGCATTTCTCATATCAGACACAATAGACTTTAAAATAAAGACTATTAGAAGAGATGAAGAAGGACACTACATAATGATCAAGGGATCAATCCAAGAAGAAGATATAAGAATTGTAAATATTTATGCACCCAACATAGAAGCACCTCAATACATAAGGCAAATACTAACAGCCATAAAAGGGGAAGTCAACAGTAACACATTCATAGTAGGGAACTTTAACACCACACTTTCACCAATGGACAGATCATCCAAAATGAAAATAAATAAGGAAACACAAGCTTTAAATGATACATTAAACAAGATGGACTTAATTGATATTTATAGGACATTCCATCCAAAAACAACAGAATATACATTTTTCTCAAGTGCTCATGGAACATTCTCCAGGATAGATCATATCTTGGGTCACAAATCAAGCCTTGGTAAATTTAAGAAAATTGAAATTGTATCAAGTATCTTTTCCGACCACAATGCTATAAGACTAGATATCAATTACAGGAAAAACTCTGTAAAAAATACAAACACACACTGGGCTTCCCTGGTGGTGCAGTGGTTGAGAGTCCGCCTGCCGATGCAGGGGATACGGGTTCCTTCCCCGGTCTGGGAAGATCCCACATGCCGCGGAGCGGCTGGGCCCGTGAGCCATGGCCGCTGAGCCTTTGAGTCCGGAGCCTGTGCTCTGCAATGGGAGAGGACACAACAGTGAGAGGCCCCCGTACCGCAAAAAATAAAAAATAAAAAAAATACAAACACATGGAGGCTAAACAATACACTACTTAATAACGAAGTGATCACTGAAGAAGTCAAAGAGGAAATCAAAAAATACCTAGAAACAACTGACAATGGAGACACGACGAGCCAAAACCTATGGGATGCAGCAAAAGCAGCTCTAAGAGGGAAGTTTATAGCAACACAATCCTACCTTAAGAAACAGGAAATATCTCAAATAAACAACCGAAACTTGCACCTAAAGCAATTAGAGAAAGAAGAACAATAAACCCCAAAGTTAGCAGAAGGAAAGAAATCATAAAAATCAGATCAGAAATAAATGAAAAAGAAATGAAGGAAACGAGAGCAAAGATCAATAAAACTAAAAGCTGGTTCTTTGAGAAGATAAACAAAATTGATAAAGCATTAGCCAGACTCATGAAGAAAAAAAGGGAGAGGACTCAAATCAATAGAATTAGAAATGAAAAGGAGAAGTAAGGACTGACAGTGCAGAAATACAAAAGATCATGAGAGATTACTACAAGCAACTCTATGCTAATAAAATGGACAACCTGGAAGAAATAACAAGTTCTTAGAAATGCACAACCTGCCAAGACTGAATCAGGAAGAAATAGAAAATATGAACAGACGAATCACAAGCACAGAAATTCAAACTGTCATTAAAATCTTCCAACAAACAAAACCCCAGGACCAGATGGCTTCACAGGCGAATTCTATCAAACATTTAGAGAAGAGCTAACAATGATCCTTCTCAAACTCTTTCAAAATATAGAAGAGGGAGGAACACTCCCAAACTCATTCTATGAGGCCACAATCACCCTGATACCAAAACCAGACAAGGATGTCACAAAGAAAGAAAACTATAGGCCAATATCACTGATGAACAGAGATGCAAAAATCCTCAACAAAATACTAGCAAACAGAATCCAACAGCACATTAAAAGGATCATACACCATGATCAAGTGGGGTTTATTCCAGGAATGCAAGGATTCTTCAATATATGCAAATCAATCAACATGATAAACCATATTTACAAATTGAAGGAGAAAAACCATATGATCATCTCAATAGATGCAGAGAAAACATTCGACAAAACTCAACACCTATTTATGATAAAAACCCTGCAGAAAGTAGGCATAGAGGGAACTTTCCTCAATATAATAAAGGGCATATATGACAAATCCACAGCCAACATCGTCGTCAATGGTGAAAAACTGAAAGCATTTCTACTAAGATCAAGAACAAGATGAGGTTGCCCACACTCACCGCTCTTATTCAACATGGTTTTGGAAGTTTTAGCCACAGCAATCAGAGAAGAAAAGGAAATAAAAGGAATCCAAATCAGAAAAGAAGAAGTAAAGCTGTCACTGTTTGCAGATGACATGATACTATACATAGAGAATCCTAAAGATGCTACCAGAAAACGACTAGAGCTAATCAATCAATTTGGTAAAGTAGCAGGATACAAAATTAATGCACAGAAATCTCTGGCATTCCTGTACACTAATGATGAAAAATCTGAAAGTGAAATCAAGAAAACACTCCCATTTACCACTACAACAAAAAGAATAAAATATCTAGGAATAAACCTACCTAAGGAGACAAAAGACCTGTAAGCGGAAAATTATAAGACACTGATGAAAGAAATTAAAGATGATACAAATAGATGGAGAGATATACCATGTTGTTGGATTGGAAGAATCAACATTGTGAAAATGACTCTTCCACCCAAAGCAATCTACAGGTTCAATGCAATCCCTATCAAACTACCACTGGCATTTTTCACAGAACTAGAACAAAAAATTTCACAATTTGTATGGAAACACAAAAGACCCCGAATAGACAAAGCAATCTTGAGAAAGAAAAAGGAACTGGAGGAATCAGGCTCCCTGACTTCATACTATACTACAAAGCTACAGTAACCAAGACAGTATGGTACTGGCACAAAAACAGAAATCTAGATCAATGAAACAGGATAGAAAGCCCAGAGATAACCCCACGCACATATGGTCACCTTATCTTTGATAAAGGAGGCAGGAATGTACAGTGGAGAAAGGACAGCCTCTTCAATAATTGGTGCTGGGAAAACTGGACAGGTACATGTCAAAGTATGAGATTAGATCACTGCCTAACACCATACACAAAAATAAGCTCAAAATGGATTAAAGACCTAAATGTAAGGCCAGAAACTATCAAACTCTTAGAGGAAAACATAGGCAGAACACTCTATGACATAAATCACAGCAAGATCCTTTTGGACCCACCTCCTAGAGAAATGGAAATAAAACCAAAAATAAACAAATGGGACTGAATGAAACTTCAAAGCTTTTGCACAGCAAAGGAAACCATAAACAAGACCAACACATAACCCTCAGAATGGGAGAAAATATTTGCAAATGAAGCAACTGACAAGGGATTAATCTCCAAAATTTACAAGCAGCTCATGCAACACAATCCAAAAATGGGCAGAAGACCTAAATAGACATTTCTCCAAAGAAGATATACAGACTGCCAACAAACACATGAAAGAATGCTCAACATCATTAATCATTAGAGAAATGCAAATCAAAACTACAATGAGATATCATCTCACACCAGTCAGAATGGCCATCATCAAAACATCTAGAAACAATAAATGCTGGAGAGGGTGTGCAGAAAAGGGAACACTCTTGCACAGCTGGTGGGAATGTAATTTGGTACAGCCACTATGGAGAACAGTATGGAGTTTCCTTTAAAAACTACCAATAGAACTACCATATGACCCAGCAATCCCACTACTGAGCATATACCCTGAGAAAACCATAATTCAAAAAGAGTCATGCACCAAAATGTTCACGGAAGCTCTATTTACAATAGCCCGGAGATGGAAGCAACCTAAGTGTCCATCATCGGATGAATGGATAAAGAAGATGTGGCACATATATACAATGGAATATTACTCAGCCATAAAAAGAAGTGAAATTGAGTTATTTGTTGTGAGGTGGATGGACCTAGAGTCTGTCATACAGAGTGAAGTAAGTCAGAAAGAGAAAGACAAATAGAATATGCTAACACATATATAATGGAATATAAGAAAAAACATGTCATGAAGTACCTAGGGGTAAGAGGGGAATAAAGACACAGACCTACTAGAGAATGGACTTGAGGATATGGGGAGGGGGAAGGGTAAGCTGTAACAAAATGAGAGAGTGGCATGGACATATATGCACTACCAAATGTAAAATAGATAGCTAGTGGGAAGCAGCTGCATGGCACAGAGAGATCAGCTCGGTGCTTTGTGACCACCTGGATGGGTGGGATCGGGAGGGAGATGCAAGAGGGAGGAGATATGGGAACATATGTATATGTATAACTGATTCACTTTGTTATAAAGCAGAAACTAGCGCACCATTGTAAAGCAATTATACTCCAATAAAGATGTTAAGAAAAAAGAAAATAAATGTAAAGTTGTGAGAGGAAAAAAAAACAAAAAAAATAAAAATAAAGTGACAGGGTAAACAAAACAAAACCCAAAAAAAAAAAAAAAAAAGAGAATGGCAGAGAATGACCTGGCACCCAGTTATGGCCAAGTCATTGAACTAACCCAGCATCTGCAGGCTGACTTCCAGGATTCTCAGGTTATGCAAGATAATTCAATGACTGTACTGTTTAAGGACTCACACTTGGGGATTTTGGTACTGACCTTCAAAGACTTACTGACCACCACTTTCCTCTACATTATCTTATTTGCTCATCAGTACACAGGTAGTTGTGACCATCGTATTAGGGAAGAGGAAGCAGGAGCTCAGGAAGTTGAAGAGGTTAGATGCCAGGACTAGTAAATAGTGGGACTGAAACCCCATTTATCATCTACCCCTCTCTGCCTGCTGGTATAAATTCATTCAGCTTTCAGATCCCCGAACTTCAGGAGCGATGTTGCAAATCTTCAAAGCTAATGTGTAAAAGTCCAATTCAACAATTCCAAAATATATCTGTGAAAGGAATGTCCCAACAGTTGGCTCATTCGAAACATGCTGCTATTATTATAAAGCTCTCCTAAACTTCTGCAAAATAAAACAAGAAAAAAAAAAAAGAGTGGAGAGATAAAGTGAGCATGCCAGGAAGTAACTATAAACTTCTTTGGTTTGGGAGCCAGGAAATGTCAAGGAAACAAATGTAGCTCTGATTTATACTCCATCTCCAGTTGTGCCATGGGATTCAAAAATTGGCATTTTTATTAAAGCATACACCTTAGAGCAGTCCTGATAAGTGAAAAGCTGCCACAGAGGCCAAAAAAAGCTACATTTGATTCTGGGTTTTATGGTAACTTAACCAATATATATAGTTGATGGTAGGGAAGGAAAGGGCTTGAATTTTACCCTGAGTCTCTGGGTTTTTCTTGTTTTCAAACTGATTGGTCTGGAGAATGGAAGACCAACAGCCAACAATAAATCACTCGTAAGCTGAAAATAGTTTCCTCTGGATACAACTAAATATTTCTTTAATTCTTGCATTAAAATTTTTGCTGTAGTATAGCAGCTATTTTATTTACTCTAAAATTTAAGCTTTTGTAATACTGTAACTATAGGTATAACTAATGGGGGGGTTGATTACCGAGGCAAGCTCTTTAAAGCACTTTAAAAGCATAATATCATATGCTTGTTTTGCATTTATATTTTTGGGTCGTACTGAAGATACTATTGTTAATGACTCTTGCTCAAAAATCTTGCTTTTATTTTCTGAAAACCATTTCTTTATTTTGTACCATGGGAAGGGTCTTTAATAATGATGAGTTATCATGAATATCCCTTTTTTGTAGCTTCTATATCTACATTATCAGGCACATCAGCCAGTCCCAAAGAAGTTATTTCACAGTTCTGTTCCCAAGGGAACAAAGACAGTGGGTCCCATATTAACAGTGGCTTCTGTTGGCTTATTGTTTCCTTATTTTTTTCTGACATTAAAGTTGTGTATGGTTGGTAAGGATTTCTATTCTCTGAAAACAAGCTTGTTGGTAAAAGGACAAGCTGCAGGCATCCTCACATACACAACTACTTCAGCACAGGCTGAAAGGATGCTTCACTGAGAACAAATTAGAACTGAAAAACATGTTCAAGTACAAAGGTTCTTTCTTTAAGAGATTTTCAGTTCATTATTTATTTGTCCTTCATATCGAAGAGTTTTCCTAAATTATCTTCACATCTATTTAAACCCAATTACCAACTCCCACTATGCACCTCCCATGAGTCCCCTCATCTCAGCCAGGGACTCTCAGGATCACTGGCCAGGCCATGCACATTTCCCATCCAGTGACATTTGTAAGAAGAATGGCTAGGAGCAGGAACAGATTGGTGCCCTGGGAAAGAGATGCCTTTTCAGAGGGACACTCAAACAGCCAGAAGCTGAACCCCAACTGCATTCATAGTGTGGCATCTCAGGTGCTCCAAGTAGAGACTCCTCAACACCAACTTTGGTTAGCTAGTAGCACGCAGTGTTAAGATGTGTCCTATGCTAATGGTACAGCCTGCAGAATGGTATAGCAAATTTCAAGTGGAAATCCCAGGATTTCAAATTTTCCCTTCCCCTTACTAATGAAGAGGAAAGAAGTGTGGGGGGCGCGGGGGGAGAGTGGTTTGGAGAGAGAGAGAGAGAGAGAGAGAGAGAGAGAGAAACAGAGAGGGAGAGGGGCAATACTCTGCCCAATAACTCCTTGGAAGCAGGATGAAGCCTCCTATGATCTGCATAGTTCAGGACTTGAAAATCTCAGCAGTGGCTGCTTTCCCAGGACTCCCCTCCCTATTAATGGACACAATTTGCAAGTTCCTTCTAAAAGGTTTTACTGGGATTTCTGATTTACTCAATCAAAGCTTGCAGTTTATTTTTTATTAAGTAAAAGGGGCCCCGCATTCGAAAGAACAGCCTCAGTTATATCACTAACAGGGAGAAAATTTACTGGCCCTCCATAAATCAATTCAACATCCTTGTTTCTAAGGACTTGCCTAAAGGTAATGGGCTGCAATTATGAAAACATCACCAGGAGTTGCCAGCAGGGCTCCAGAGAGATTTCTAAAGTCTGCAGGCACTTTCAAGAGGAACATAGGAAATCATTTCATGAAGCAGCAATTTTGCCCAAAACCAAATTAGAAGAGATGTGATACTGGCTTAAATTAAAGTGACTAAGAAATAGGTATGGTGAACACAAAGGCATGGTACAGTCTTCTCCCATTCACCTTAAAGAATCCAAATTAACTCAAAAATGGATACACAGCTACAGTAATAAAGACCACAGCTGGGCACAGCTCAGGGGAAATGGTAGTAACAGCCCTGCCCATCCTCTCCTCTACCTTGAAACACTGTGGTGCTATTCATACTACAGTTGAGGATGCCCCTTTGGGGAGTATGCTTGCGACCTTGGGGTAGCTGCCTTTCCTAGGAAGAAGAGGATGGCTCAGGCAAGGGAGGCCAGCACAAACAGGGGCACTCTGGCCAGTCTACCACCACTGTTCTATGGGGAGGTGCCCTGCTGGAGGTTTTGATCAGCATGATGGGTGAGAGATTTGAAGTCCCAAATGTGGCTCCTGCTTTGAAGACACATAGCAGCAACCTTAACAGAAGTGTCCGAGAGTCTCATATGATGCTTCCAGCAAGGAAACTCAGCATCTGCTGGGTCCACAATGCCCAGGTGGCATCGCCTAGGTGGCGTCGACCGAATCCAGAGTCTGTATTTTTTGGCCCGGACTGTTTTTGATTCCCCTCACCCTGCCAAGCTGATGTTGGCACCCCCTCAGGTCTGGGTTGCCCTGGGTGAGCGCTGAGCCCAAGCAACCCCAAGCACAGCACAGCATCTCCAAGATGGAGCTGTTCTGAAACAATTTCCTGAGGGGCCGTAGGCTGGACAGGGCAGGTTGGATTGACCATGTGCCTCCAAGGGCCCCGGACAGGTTCTGACTGAGGTTTCCTGCCACCAGGAAACCTCCGGTCTGCTGGGGGCCCCACACCTCTGCAGGTATATCAGCGTTGGGAACTATAGCTGCTACCAGTGACAGAAGTGACCACACACTTCCCGCAAGAGCTTCTTCATTATCCCGGCACAGGTAGGAAGGCAGGCCCTTAATGCTGGCGGGAAGCCACCGGTCCGAGTGCACACACCTGTGGAGACTCGCCCCCAGATCTGTTATTTCAAAGCCCGCAGTCTTTCCTCTTCCTCCCCCTGTTCGTCCCCGAAACAGCCCTTCTAGGTTGTTTTTCACGTAGGCCGACCCTGAGGCTGGAGCAGGGACAGCAGGACCCCTCGGCCGCCAGCACCCCAGCCTCCCTCCCCACCCCACCCCACCCCCGACCCCGCGCAGGCTGCTCGGACGGACTCAGGCGCTCACGGCTGGCCGGCGGCCGCTCCGCACCGCGACGGCTCCCGGTGCACGGACAATCCCAGCCCCGCGCTCAGCGACTTACCTCGCGCAGCAGGTGCTCCAGTTGCGGCTCGGCCCAGGCGACCAGGATGTCCGGCGACCCCACGCGCCACAGCAGCTCCCGCTCTTCCTCGAGCGCCGCCACCCGGCCCTGCAGCGTGGCGGCCTGGACGCCCAGCAGCAGGCAGGCGACCGCTGAGCCGGCGGAGAGCGGCAAGCACAACGCGCTCACCGCCCAGGCCCCGGCTGCTGTCGCGGGGAGCTGCGCACCGCCGCCGCGCGTCCGGCAGCCCTTCCGCGCGTCGCCGCCGGCGCCCTGGCCTGGACTCATGGTGTGCTCATCGCGGGTGGACTCTCAGAGAGGACGGTGCACAGAGCCGGGGTCGCTGGCTGAGCGTGCTGGAGAGCCCGAGGAACGAGTTCGGCCCGGCACGGGGCTTGGCCTCCAGGCAGCAGCGGACCGCGGCGCACGCCCCCTTCCCTGCCGCCAGCTCCTCCACAGCGGCCACTTTGGGCAGTTTCCTCTATGCAAATAGACCCTGCCAGAAGAGGGGCCGGGACCCACCCAGGCGAGGAGCGGCCAGGCCAGAACTGCGTGGCGAGGGGGCGGGGGCGGAAACGGAGCTGGCTCCTCGGAGCCCCACAGCGCGTACCTGGCTGACCCCGCGCGCAGCACGCACCTCCGCCCTCACCTGGACGCCGGGCTGCACCCACTCCCGTGCATGCACCTCTGCGACTCCGCAGCCCGAGTTCCAGCTGCGATCCCAAGAGGTCTGTGGTGCACCCAGAGACTCAGAGCGCCTTCTGCAGCCTACCCCTGGCTGCGGCATCATTCATTTGTTGGGAAAATTCCCCTCGACTTGTGAATTAACCTGACACTTTGAAGTGTCACAAGTTTTGAAGTACGAAACTTCAAACCCTGTGGAAAACTTAGTGAAACCTTTCTAGATGGTGCCCTAGCGCCGCTTGGTGGTGGAAAGCGACCTCTTGTGCATTCATCCTTACAGATGCAGTCAGGGTCAGGATTGAGCCCAGTGGAAGGATGCCTCTTAGAATATTTAATACTCTCACCATTTATTATGTGCCAGACATGCGGTGCTGGAAACAAATTGAAAGACCTTGTTCCTGACCTAGAGAAGTCTTTCATTTGAGAAAATGTAGGCTTTAACAAATGCAAAAGATAGGGGAAAAGAACTCCAACTTTTGATGAGCTGATGGCTTAATTCTGTAGTGGAAACACAACTTGGCCAAAAATAATCATCTAGTATGCACCACATTTAACCTATACTGCGATTCTGATGCAAATGTACACCCCAGGGGTAAAGTAGGAAAGCCTGAATGAGAATCAAATGGCCGGAACAGTCTTTTTCAAGAAAGGGGGGCAAGGCTGGAAGTCAAGCACATTCTCTGCTGGCTCAGATTCCTACCAGGCATATTGTATCCTAAAATGGGTCCCACATAACTCTCCCACTAACTCCAGTAATAATCAAATAAAAACAACAGACTTGCTTGGACCTTTGTAATTTGGGCAAATCCACAGCCGTTTTTGAAAACAAGACCTGTTATATCTTCCCACTCTCTGGGTATCTTTGGATTTATTAGCGTCTTTGGATAGATTACTTATCTCTTAACGCGGTTGAGGACCTTCAGCTGACATATTCCTCCTTAACTCCTGAATTTGGAGGGGAAAGTTACCTCCAAGATTGGAATAAAACAAATGGTTGGCATCTCACCCCTGCAACTTTGTAGCTGTGACCTTAGGTAACTTGGGGTCACAGTTAAGTGGTTATACAGAGATAGGTCTTGCTAAGATCTAGCGTATGCCCAATAAATTGTCTGAAAAGTACTTGCTCAGCAAACTGGATTGTCTTCTTTGAAAAGAGGCCAACACCATGTTACAAGTGGGCACATCATTCTTGCTACAAACACATAGTGAAATTGCCCATCACCTGTAAAGTATTGTTCACCATATTCCAGAAGCTTCTGTGTATTAAACAAGCCAAGCTCCTTGGTCTCTTTGGCCTCTGCCCTTGCCTACAGCCTCACTATCTGGAATATCCTGCTCTCAGATCTTTGAGCAAGCTCCTCCTTCAGGTCAAGGTCCTCAGGTCCTTAAACCTCACTATCTCCAAAAGACCTACCCAGACTGTCCAATCTAAGGAGGCTTCACTCGCAGTCCTCAGAAGGTTTACTCAGGAAGATCATTTATCACTGTTTGAAGTTACCTTTTTATTAACAAGACAAAGTTATCCATTTGTCTTGTTCACCCCTGTTTTCTCAAAGAGCAGTACAGGATCTGGCAAATATTTGTCAAGTGAATTAAGGAAAGGCGAAAATATGTTTACTGTCTACAGCTTAATTTAAAAGACAAGGCAGAAAATACTCTATTTTGTAAGCTGGGGTCCTGGAAGGAACAGATGGCATCCTCAGACTGAAGACAGTCTGATTGTAGAGACTGTCTACATGGTGGGGCAGATAAAGGGAAGTCAACAGGGGATGTTGAAGAAGCACTCTGGAGTATAAACAGTGGGAGGCCACTATCATCTCTAGCTACAGGGGGGAGAAGAACGAACTGTGTGGGAACCCTGTGAATGCTCGGAGCTCAACAAAGGTCAGCTCAACAGGAGCTGTGGCCTTTGGTCAAGGGATACCACCTCTGCAAAACCATGGCTTGGAAGGTAAGGAGCTGGGGGATAATCTCTCTCTCCTCTTACTCTCTGAACTGCTGGGCCTCCCACTGACCAAACCTACAGGGCAAGGGAGCCCAGATGATGCAATGCAAAGAGGTCAGCCTCCTAAGGGCAGAGAGCTGAGTCAGAGTGGTGGAGAGCAGATCTGGGAGGTGGGCAGGAATCCACTGCATTCCCTAACATGTATACAGATTACCAAGGTCAATCTAGCTACTGCTGCCTCTGAAATGGCTAACCTGTCAGCGATAGGCACTAGTCCTCAGGGAGACCAACTGGCTACTTGGTGGAAAATCAACTACTTTGGACTCCCTTCATCCCAGAAGGGCCGGCACTTTGTCCCTCACAGGGGTGGATAGCTATACTAGGTATGGGCTTGTCTTCCCTGTTTGCAGAGCCTCAGGCAGCACCACTATCCATACAGATTCCCCATTCTACAGGTGTGGAGTCCTATATAACAGAGCATCTGACCAGGGAACCCACTTTACAGCAGAGGAAGAGGGGGAGTGAGCCCATGACCATGGAATCCACTGGTTGTATTACATCCTGCACCAGCCAGAAGCAGCCAGCCTCACAGAACACTGGAACTGCCTTTTGAAGGCACAGGTGAAGCACCAACTCAGAGTATTCAGAGACAATATGCTAAAAGACTGCAGTGCCATCTTTCAGGATGTGGAATATGCATTAAATGAGGGACCTCGGGCTTCCCTCGTGGTGCAGTGGTTGAGAGTCTGCCTGCCGATGCAGGGGACATGGGTTCGTGCCCCGCTCTGGGAAGATCCCACATGCCGCAGAGTGGCTGGGCCCCTGAGCAATGGCTGCTGAGCCTGCGCGTCCGGAGCCTGTGCTCTGCAATGGGAGAGGCCAAAGCAGTGAGAGGCCCGCGTACCGCAAAAAAAAGAAAGAAAAAAAAAAAGAGGGACCTCTACATGACACTTTTTTCTAATAATGCGTGGGTCCAGGAACCACGGGGTAGAAGCAAGAGTAGCTCCACTCACCATCACGTCCCGTGACTCACTGGGGGATTTTGTGCTTGCTGTCCTCACAAAGCTGAGCCCTGCAGGATTGGAGGTCCTACTTCTCAAGAGTGTTACACTTGCAAGGGCACACAGCAAGGGTCCATTCAACTACAAGCTATGGCTGCCCCCCAGGGCACTTTGAACTCTGTGTCCAGGGACCTGAAGTCTAAGAGTCACCATTTTGGCAGGAGTAACTGACCCTCAACAGTAGGGAGAGGAGGCTGCTTTTATACAGTGGGGACAGGGAGGAATATGCCAGGCACCTTCTGGCACTCCTTTGCCCATCCTAACTGTAAATAGCAAGTGCAGCAACCCAGCCTGAGGATTGTCAAGGACTCAGACTCTTCAGAATAAAAGGGCGTTATAAAATATTTTATTAAAAGGGGATTACTTGGGTCAGATAGGGTTGATAACCACTGTATAAGATTATAAATAATGTTGATAATGAAGAGGTTCAGATATATTCAAAATGCTCTGTTTAAGAAGGCAGGGGTACTTAAACATTTTTTAAAAATTTCCAACAAAAATGGTTCAAATTAAGCTTTAAGTCTTAAAAGGATAAGTTTCAATTCCATGAGGAAATTGTTACTTAGAAAAGGCAGTATGATATTGTGGAAAAAGCATCAGGTATTGATGTATAATGCCTAGATTCCAGTTGTGGTTCCACTAATAGCTCACAGCTACTTACTATTTCAGACCCCCAGTTTTCTAGTTTGCAAAATGGATATACCAACAGGGACTAGACTTACTCAATCTGAAACTAGAAAACTAAACAAACTATATGAAACGGCAGTTTTCAAGATACTGGACATCAGGCAATGAGGGACAGTGACCCTTGGGAGATGGTGGAAAAATGAAGTGAGCCCAAGGATTGTCCCACCTTACTCTATGGAGAGATGTTTTCAGGCCACAGTGCAGGAAGGGGGACCCAGGCAGAGCCACCCTAAGGTGAAGGAGCTGCAAGTCCAAAGAAGCTGAGGCAGTTAGAATTTGCAGGGTAGAGGACTGGAGAGCAGAGCTGCACACAGAAAGAGAACTCTCCGCCTGAGATCATCACATTTGTGAGGAAACTACTGGGGCCAGGACAGAACCACTCAAAAGGATGAGACTCTAATTAGAGAGGAAGCAATCCCCACAGCCCACAGGCCAGGGAGAGCTCTTCTTCCCACCAGCCAGCATGGAAAACCTTCTAATTCAGAGGGCACTGGGTAGAGTACTCAAAAGATTTTGCATCAACAGTGGGCATAAACTAGCCCTAGACTAAATGCTGCTCTCGTCCTGCCTAATAAAGCTTAAACCCCAAACCTGAAAAGATCAAAATGATTCAAGTAATTTAATCATGTTCCATAATAAAGCTCAAGTGAATATAAAAATACCCAATAACCAACAAGGTAAAACAAAAAGCCAAAATTACCAGGCACACAAAACAGCAAGAAAATATGACCCATGATAGGAGAAAAAGCAATCAATCAAAACCACCTCAGAAATGAAAGAGATGATAGCATTAGCAGATAAGGATATTAAAGGTTATACCTGTATTCTATATGTTCAAGGAACTAAGAGGAGAGACTGAACATGTTAAGTAGAGACAAAAGATTTTTGTTAAAAGTCTAATCTAGAGGCTAAAATGACAATGTTGAGATGAAAATTAAACTCTATGGGATTAAAGGTAGGTTAGACACGGCAGGAGATTAACATAGTTGCAGCAGATGGGACTTCCCTGGTGGCTCAGTGACTAAGAATCCACCTGCCAATGCGGGGGACACAGGTTCAAGCCCTAGTCCGGGAAGATCCCACATGCCATGGAGCAACTAAACCCGTGCATCACAACTCCTGAGCCTGCGCTCTAGAGCCCATGAGCCACAACTACTGAAGCCCGTGCACCTAGAGCCCATGCTCTGCAACAAGAGAAGCCACCGCAATGAGAAGCCCGCACACTGCAACGAAGAGTAACCCCCGCTCATGGCAAATGGAGAAAGCCCGTGCACAGCAATGGAGATCCAACACTGCCAAATAAATAAATATATATATTTTAGAAAAGGAAAATATAGCAGTAGAAACTATCTAAAATGAAACAGAAGGAAAAAGCTTGAAAAAAAAGAAAAAAAAGAACATGTATTATCTCTTTAAAAGATAATAGATGGCTTAAGGCAAAAATAACAATGTATTGCAGGGTTTTAACATATGGCTAAGTAAAATGTATGGCAAAATGGTATAAAGCCCAGGAGGGGAAAATGGTAGTGTACTGTTACAAGATTCTTTTACTGTATGTGACATAGTATAATGTCAATTACAAGCATACTGTGATAAGGATGTATACTACAAACTCTAAAGCACATGCTAAACACACACACACACACACACACACACACACACAAACACATACACACGGTTTAGCTAATAAAGCAGCTAATAAAGTAGAATTATGAAAAATACTCAGTTCAAAATAAAGCAGAAAAAGGAAAATGGGAAGAAATGGGAAAAATAAAAAAAATAGGAAGATGGTAATCTAAACCCCCAAATATCAAAAATCCCATTAAATATAAATGGTCTAAACACAACTAGCAGGCAAAGATTGTGGCACATATATACAATGGAATATTACTTAGCCATAAAAAGAAATGACATTGAGTTATTTGTAGTGAGGTGGATGGACCTAGAGTCTGTCATACAGAGTGAAGTAAGTCAGAAGGAGAAAACAAATACCATATGCTAACACATATATATGGAATCTAAAAAAAAATAAAAAATGGTCATGAAGAACCTATGGGCAAGATGGGAATAAAGATGCAGACCTACTAGAGAATGGACTTGAGGATATGGGGAGGGGGAAGGGTAAGCTGGGACAGAGTGAGAGAGTGGCATGGACATATATACACTACAAAATGTAAAATAGATAGCTAGTGGGAAGCAGCCACATAGCACAGGGAGATCAGATCAGTGCTTTGTGACCACCTAGAGGGGTGGGATAGGGAGGATGGGAGGGAGGGAGACGCAAGAGGGAAGAGATATGGGGATGTATGTATATGTATAACTGATTCACTTTGTTATACAGCAGAAACTAACACACCATTGTAAAGCAATTATACTCCAATAAAGATGTTTTTAAAAAAAGATTGTCAGATTAGATAAAAATGCAAGACCCAAATATATACTTCCTACATAAAACACTTCATAGATAAATAAATAAATAAATGGGTGGAAAAAAGATGTACCATGGTAACATACAAATGGAAATAGTATCTATTTGTGCTCATTTCATATGGTTCCTACAGGACTAAAACCAAAAGGATAGGAAAATCATTTATAGACTATAGAATACTGTATAAATCAAGAATATAGGGTATAAATCAAGAAATGGTGAAAATAACAGCTACTTTATATAAATTCCCTTATTTAATCCTCACAACCACTCTTGGGAAGTTAGGTATTAGTATTTCAACTCATAGATGAGACTACAGAGAATACCTAATTTGTCTACCTATACAGGGAATCCCAGGGTCTAAATTCAATCTGACTCTGCAGGCAAGCATTGTCACACAAGTCATATTGTTCTCACGTGTGCAATTATTGTGAGGACACACAACATAACTTAAATGTTCCTAAAAATAATGGGAAAAATATTAAAAAAATAATAGCAAAATCTTTAAAAATTAAACTCCTCTATTAATGACATGCTCTAATCATTTAGGCTGGTTATTATCAATCATTCTCAAAACTGTACCTACCCATGTTGCCTTTAGTTAAGAGTAAATCCAGCAGTGTTTAAAAGCACTGGGTTCTTTTTAAAAAGGTATCTAAATTGGAAGGGAAGAGGGAAAACTGTCATTATATGCAGATGACAATGATACTCTATATAGAAAACCATAAAGACTCCACACAAATGCTATTAGAACTGATAAATGAATTCAGCAAGGTAGCAGGATATAAGATTAACATACAGAAACCTGTTGCACTTCTTTACAGTAATAATGACATATCAGAAAGAGTAAGTAAAAAACCAATTCATTTTATAATCACATCAAAAACAAAAAACAAAAAACCTAGGAATAAACCTGACCAAGGAGGTGAAAAACGTATTTGCTGAGAACTGTGAAACATTGATAAAAGAAACTGAAGATGACTCAAAGAAATGGAAAGATATCCCATGTTCTCAAAGTGGAAGAATTAATATTGTTCAAATGTCCATACTACCCAAACCAATCTACAGATTTAATGCGAGCCCTGTCAAATTACCCATGACATTTTTCACAGAATTAGAATAAATAATCCTACAATTTATACAGAACCACAAAAGACCCAGATTTGCCAAAGCAATCCTGAGGAAAAAGAACAAAGCTGGAGGCATAACCCTCCCAGAATTCAGACAATACTACAAAAGCTACAGTAATCCAAACAGTGTGGTATGGGCACAAAAAAAGACATGGATCAATGGAACAGAATACAGAGCCCAGAAATAAACCCACCCACTTATGGTCAATTAATCTTCGACAAAGGAGGCAAGAATATACAATGGAGAAAAGGCAGTCTCTTCAGCAAGTGGTGTTGGGAAAGCTAGACAGTCAGCTGCATGTAAATCAATGAAGTTAGAACACTCCCTCACACTATACAAAAAAATAAACTCAAAATAGCTTAAAGACTTAAATATAAGACATGACACCATAAAACTCCTACAAGAGAACATAGGCAAAACATTCTCTGACATAAATCATAGCAATGTTTTCTTAGGACAGCCTCCCAAGGCAAAAGAAATAAAAGCAAAAATAAACAAATGGGACCTAATCAAACTTATAAGCTTTTGCACAGCAAAGGAAACCATAAACAAAACAAAACTACAACCTATGGACTAGGAGAAAATATTTGCAAATGATGTGACCAACAAGGGCTTAATTTTCAAAATATACAAACAGCTCGTACAACTCAATAACAAAAAACCCAACTACCCAATCAAAAAATGGACCTACATAGACATTTCTCCAAAGAAGACATCCAGATGGCCAAGAGGCACACAAAAAGATGCTCAGCATTGCTAATTATTAGAGAAACGCAAATCAAAACTACTGAGGTATCACCTCCACCAGTCAGAATTGCCATCATCAAAAAGTTTACAAAAAATAAATGCTGGAGAGGGTGTGGAGAAAAGGGAACCCTTCTACACTGTTGGTGGGAACATAATTTGGTGCAACCACTATGGAAATCAGCATGGAGGTTTCTCAAAAAACTAAACTAGAACTACCATATGATCCAGCAATCCCACTCCTGGGCATATACCCAGAAAAGATGAAAAGGAATTCTAATTGGAAAGGATACATGCACCCCAATGTTCATAGCATCACTATTTACAATAGCCAAGACATGGAAGCAACCAAAGTGTCCATCGACAGATGAGTGGATACACACACACACACACACACACACACACACACACACACACTAGAATATTACTCAGCCATGAAAAAGGAATGAAAAATGGCATTTGCAGCAACATGGATGGACCTAGAGGTTATCATACTCAGTGAATAAGTCAAAGAAAAATATCTTGATATCACTTATATGTGGAATCTAAAAAGATGATACAAATGAACTTATGTACAAAACAGAAATAGACTCACAGACATAGAAAATAAATGGTTACCAAAGGGGAAGTGGGGTAGGAATAAATTAGGAGTTTGGGATTAACAGATACACACTACTATATATAAAATAAATGACAAAGACCTACTGTATAGCACTGCGAACTATATTCAATATCTTGTAGTAACCTATAATGGAAAAGAATCTGAAAAGGAATATATATATATATATACACACATATATATGTATATATATTACTGAATCACTTTGCTGTATACCTGAAACTAATACTTCAATAAAAATAAAATTCAAAGCTCATGATAAAAAAAAGGAGCACTGTTTTTTTTTTTTTTAAGTTAAAAAAACCTTAATTTTCATTTATATTTGTAATGGGAAACATTTTAAGTCACTGGGAGGAGGGGGTGCATGGGAACTCCTCCAAATCTACAATTAATCTTTAATCTCATTACATGTAACTGCTGTTGATAGTATCTAAAGAACTAGACCTATGAGGTGTCTGCTCCTTTGGGATATTTAGGATTTAGGATTAAATATCCCAAAGGGACCACAAATTGTCCCTTTACAATTAAATCTATGCTAAAGTCTTTTAATTATATATAACTTCTCCCCAGAATTGCAACGTTTAAAAACAAACTAAAACCAGGAAAGGAGTGAATATAAGAAAATATATCTGAATAGTTGACCATTCTTGATTGGTTAAAAAAGGAAAAATTCTTTGAAAATTCTTTGAAAATTCTATTCCCCCTTCCAGTTTCAGTGAAATGTCACAATAAAAACTGCTATGATAGGGAGTCAAAACTAGAATTCTTGGGCTTCCCTGGTGGTGCAGTAGTTGAGAGTCTGCCTGTCGATGCACGGGACGCGGGTTTGTGCCCCACTCCGGGAAGATGCCACATGCCGTGGAGCAGCTAGTCCCGTGAGCCATGGCCACTGAGCCTGTGCGTCCGGAGCCTGTGCTCTGCAACGGGAAAGGCCACAACAGTGAGAGTCCCACGTACCACAAAAAAAAAAAAAAAAAAAAAAAAAAAGTAGAATTCTTGATAGTTTTGTAATTCCTGGTGCCCTAAAGAGGAACAAGCAACATTACTGGGAAAATTTAAAAAACATGAAGTCACCTGGGTTAAAGCATTTATAGAAAGCAAAGTAACTGCTATTTACTAGGGGTTAAAGCATTTATAGAGAACAAAGTACATAACTGCTATTTACTAGTGGGTCTACTAAAAGCCAGGTAATCTGCTAGATTAAAAAAAATTAAATTTTTGGCTGTGTTGGGTCTTTGTTGCTGAGTGCGGGCTTTCTCTAGTTGTGGTGCACGGTCTTCTCACTGTTGTGGCTTCTCTTGTTGCAGAGCACGGGCTCTAGGTGCATGGGCTTCAGTATTTGCAGTGTGTGGGCTTAGTAGTTGTGGCGCACGGGCTTAGTTGCTCCGTGGCATGTGGGATATTCCCGGACCAGGGATTGAAACTGTGTCCCCTGCATTGGCTATTAGATAACAGATATTATCCCTCAGTAATTCCAAGTAAGGAAGTACAGTTACTTTAAAGTAACTTACTCCTCCAAACACAGAGAAGACCTAGGACTAAAGTTGAAACCATGCTAGTAAGAAGTCTGAGCTCTTTTAATTCACTGAACTGCTACCCCAAAGAATTAACAGACAGGTAAGAAATGAACAAAAAGGGTCGGGATGCTTCTTTATATTTCAATTTCAATCTACAGGCTTGACTAGATCCAAATTCAATGTTTTTGTTTTAAAGGCAGTGATACCCCACAGGTGCTGTGTATTTCCTATTGCATCACCTCAGACGCATATCAACACACCTATCTGGTTGCCAACCTGAGGTTCAGCCTGATCCCTTCATTTTAAA
Organism: Mesoplodon mirus; assembly: GCF_964341445.2. NCBI lineage: Eukaryota > Metazoa > Chordata > Mammalia > Artiodactyla > Ziphiidae > Mesoplodon > Mesoplodon mirus. Next base: position 27,217,618 of record NC_138980.1, read on the forward strand.
GTTCTCCATCAGTTTTCCCCTCATGGTTTTAGCATCCACTGATGATTGGTGCCCAAATATAGTATTTCATAAAGAGTAGCAACACAGTGTATTTCTAACATCCCTTCTGTATTTATCAGAAGGAATACTATAAAAAAAACTTCACTAACTCTCAGTTTACAGGATAAGTGGGGACTAGAGGAAAGGACACCACTCCAATGAAATATTGAATATGGGAAACTCTCTAAAGACAAATGACCAAGTTTCAATTAGCAAAGACATAAAAAGAGGAGAAAAAGGCACATAGTGATTAAGAGATCTGAGACAAATTAGCTATGTGTGGACCCTGACTCGGTACTGATTCAAACTAACTTAAAATAACTCTTTAGACAATCAGGAAACTTTATAGACCCTACCAGATAAGGAATTATTTTGTTAGGTGTGATACTCGCATTAGAAACTCATGGTAAAAGATATACAGTACAGAAATATGGATGAAATGGTATCTGACATTTGTACTTAAATGCAACAGGAAAATAAGTTGGGGAACTGATGAAACAAAATTTGCAAAATGCTTTTGATTTTTTAAGCTGGGCTATATATATTTAGAGGTTCATTATTCAACTTTTGCATGTTATTTTAAAAAATCACTAACATAAAACTGTCCGCAAAGGCTAGACTGGCCAAGGAGTTGTAAAGCCAACCTGACTTAAAACTTTACCTTCCCTCTATGAAAATATGGAAAAAATAAAACCAATTAACCAACTAACTTGATCAACTCTTTTAAGAATTAAAATTGTTTCTATCTATTTATTTGCAAACGTGCAATCTACTAAGCCAACAATTACTGACGCTATTAATACTGTTAATGACTCATGAATTCTTCTGTTCTATTTGAAAAGGTTGCCTTTTTTTGTTGTTGGCTGCTTGGCATGTGGGATCTTAGTTCCCTGACCAGTGATTGAACCAGTGCCCCCTGCAGTGGAAGCAGAGTCCTAACCACTGGACCACTAGGGAATTCCCAGAAAGTGTAGCTTGTTAAACGAAGTACTAGATGTTCAAATTTACAAATTTTTTAAAACTTATTTCTTTTTGTCTGTGTTGGGTCTTCATTGCTGTGTGTGGGCTTTCTCTAGTTGCAGTGAGTGGGGGCTACTCTTCGTTGCGGTGCGCAGGCTTCTCATTGCGGTGGCTTCTCTTGAGGAGCACAGGCTCTAGGCATGCGGTCTTCAGTACTTGCAGCACATGGGCTCAGTAGTTGTGGCTCTCGGGCTCTAGAGCTCAGGCTCAGCAGTTGTGGCACACCAAGTTAGGTGCTTCCACCATGTGGGATCTTCGTGGACCGGGGCTCAAACCTGCGTCATCTGCATTGGCAGGTGGATTCTTAACCACTGCACCACCCTGGAAGTCCCTGGATGTTTAAATTTAAAATACCTTACTTGCACCAAATTTTGTGGGAATCAGAAATTTCAAACTGGAAATGAGTTAAAAAGCCAGGCCACTAACTGACAAAGTGTTTCTTCATTCCAGGATGTCAAGATAGTTTAAATATAGGTTATCTGCCTATCTACTTAAAACAGAGTATATTTTCAAATTATCATACCATTTTAACCATTTTGATGGTTGAAGCTATGTATCAACTACTAAAGAAAAACGTGAGAAAAATGGAATCCAAGTAATTAAACTATTAGCCATTACATTCATTTCATCCCATTTCACAGAACCATGAACAAGAATCAAACTGAAGTTTTTAACTCAGTAAGGTGTATTATCACAAGAAGGCACAATGCTAGAATCTAGGATACCTGAGTTTAAGTCACAATTCAGCCGCAATTATTAGGAGTCGTGGCTGAGTCATTTCTAATTTCTCTAGCATCAAGCCCTTCAAGATTATTCAGAGGAATAGTTTTCAGCTGTACGAACTACAGAACTCCACTGGGTATTTTTCTACTGTCAACTGCATAAGTCAATTTTATTCGTCTACTCCAAAAATTTTGATGAATGCATGGATGAGAACACCTGAGCAAATAAGCAGTAGCAGAAAACACTGGAAATAACCTATTTAGCTGCACTTTTAAAACTAGGTTTGACGTCAATGGAATTTCTAGAAATAGTAAACTAGGAGACATCAAATCATGAGGGAAAATACCCAGTTACAAACGATCCATATTTATACACTGGCCATTCTAAACCTTTCCTGTTAGTGCTGAAGCTCCCAACACTGTCAAATAAAAACCTGGTGCTTTCAGAAATTGAGTCCAGAAGTACAAGGAAAAAGGCAAGTAAGAGTAGGAACCCGAGAGTTCACAGAAGATGGGAAGGAAGGTTAGCAGGAGACACTCATATGATACCAGAGGTACCATCCTCACCACTAAACTTTTCTTCTATCCTACCTAATTCACTGAAGTTTCACTTTAATTCCTAAACTTCCATGAATTAGGCCTGGGAACTAGCAAATACCCTTAGTGAAGAATGTAAATACTTTTCAGCAGGGAAAGGGGTTAGCAATCATTACCTTTTTAGTAAGAAAGAGTGTGGATAGTTTTCTTTCCTCCTATATCCTGAGATCAGCTACTCCAAAGGAATGAGTTTCTGATGGGGGAGAAAGTAAACATTAATTTGGGAACCTGGAGCACTTGTAGGGAAAGGTCAGGAGGCTTCGGTAGTGCAGTGGCTCTAGCAGTATGGAAATGGAGAGGAAACTAAAGGATGGCTGACTTCTGAATCTCTATAACGAGATTGCTGTGTTAAGGAAAAACCTTTTCTTTACATCAAATGCTCCTTTAAAAAAACCTTATAACATATAACATAGTTGAACTATATGTGGACTGCATCAGAGGCCTAAGAATAACTTAGGCAGTGATTCTATGGCAAAACTTCTTTCAGCTCTCTTAAATTCCTAGCCAACGTCAGGAACACAGCTTTACTATATGTGCAAATGCTACCAGCAGATCATGTAGAGAAACCCACTTGGTATCACCATTTGTCATACCAAAAAATTACATGCAGCTTATGTTCAGAATACAGATGAAACTCAAATCTTTGGTAATGCACTACAGAAATGGGAATACTTTTAACAAAAATCTTTATCTGGATAAGCAATCATGAATTCTACAACAAAAAATATTTTTACCTGGCAGACTGATCAATAGTTTTGGGTTTTTTTTACTAAATTAACATTTACCATGTAGATTTGTTTGTTTGTTTGTTTTTTGTTTTTTTGTGGTACACAGGCCTCTCACTGTTGTGGCCTCTCCCGTTGCGGAGCACAGGTTTCAGACGCGCAGGCTCAGAGGTCATGGCTCACAGGCCTAGGCGCTCCGCGGCATGTGGGATCTTCCTGGACCGGCGCACGAACCCGTGTCCCCTGCATCGGCAGGCGGACTCTCAACCACTGTGCCACTAGGGAAGCCCCTACCACTTAGTTTTTCATGTGTAAACAGGTAAGAAGAAAAAAATACCTACAGACAAACAAAAAGTTCATTATGTTAACCAATCAGGGTCTGGAAACTTCTGCAGTTTTCTTCCCAAGTGTTCTCCGATCAAATCATCTTTTTTTTTTGTTTTCCAGTAAACAGTAACATAAATACAAATTGTTTAATAATAACCATAAAGTCTCATAGGCTGAGGTTTAAGTATTTATACTTCATATGGTAAGGAGACAGATATTGGACAATTTCTAGACTCCTGAAGATTTGGCATTAAAAACAAAAAGCTCAGTCATCAGAATTCCTATTTCTACGTTTGTGACTAACTACATAAATAACCATTGGAAAACAGGACTTTCCAAGCTAACTTTCCAGTTAGACTTTAATCTTAAACGAAGTGTGTATGTGGTTTTATTAATCTACTACAATGCACAAGTTGGATGTCTTTCCATGAATGCTACTTACCACCACTGACATCAACCAATGAAACAGAACACAATACTTACAATTTAATGAAATTCCAACAGCAAACAGTTCCTATGGGTTTTGGTTTCTAATACCTGCCTACCTAAAGTTAATAATACTTATTACCTGTTCAACAATTACAGAAAAATCTTTTAAAGTTAAGGAAAGTTTGAGGTAAATAAAGAATATTCATTTAAGAATGAAATAGTCAAGATTTCCTTTTACTCAAAAAAAACAAAAAACCAAACACAAAAATCACTTCCAAGAGTCAACCTCCATGTACAAAAAGGCAAGATCAATCACTGGACACAAAGGATATTCCAAAGGTCTTTAAAAATGGTAATTAATCTCAAAAAAGGAAAATTAATTTTAGCTTTTATATTTCATTCATTATCAAGACCATATTTGCTTAACAAGATAATTATGCGATTGATACAAAACATACAGCATTTACACTTAACTGTACAAAATAATTTAAGGTTTATAAAAATATTAGAATGTTTAGAGTTGACTGACACAGTCTTAAATAATCTCTTCTAGACAAGTATAGTAAGACCACTGATTTCCATTTTATTTCTTTTTTAATAAGTCAAAGAAAGGATGCTGCAATGCTTCATCCAAGGTAATTCTTTTCACTGGATCATATTCTAACATTCTTTGAATCAGGTCAAACAGTTTCTCATGTTCTTCATCATGACAGAGCATAAATTCCTGAGGGGAAAAATGACTTTGTTTAAGAAAGACAATAAAAAATAGTTAAAACAGGGTTTTTTTTTGTTTTTTTTTTGTTTTACCTTTAATGGTTTGCAGTGTCCTGTAACATATCTACCAGCAGAACTACGTTCCTCCCAATCTAGCTGATTATGATGAAAATACATCTGTTTCCTATAGGAAAGAGAAGTCTGGATTAAATTTTAAGAAAAAAAGAAACCCCAAACCCACATTCTTACCCTGCCCCAAACAGGGGATTGGGGGAAAAGATGGAACCATAGACATCTCTCTATATATACATAAACATACAATTTCTAAAAATCTCAGCAATAATTATATCGGATACCTTATATGGTATTTTTCCTAATCTTGTACCCTCTGAAGTTTTAGTATCCCACCTAAGTTGTACCATATGTGAAACAATGCCAGCTTCAAAAACAGAGGTTCCTAGATCCATTCCTGTAAATTCTGATTTCACTAGATCTGGAATGGGGCTAGAAATCATTAACAATTCCCTGGATGACTTCTGCGGTGAAGCTATGTTTTGAAACCACTTATAGTATTCTTGTCCAAAGACGTACATGTGGTTTGCAACAGTCTGGAATTCAAATTTAGATAGGACTCCAAAATCAAGCTCTTTTTACTACTCTATGTATTATTTTTAAATCAACCTAGGAAAACATTTATGCAAAGGTTAACCTGAGTATAAAAACACCACTTTATTTACTGGATCACAAAGTAAATATTGCATTACTTTTCAAAAACTTGACTTCATGAAAAAGAATTCAAAATCTACAGTCTTTGGAATAAGCAATAACAACAAAGATGGGTTTTCTATAGTTTGAATATAGGCCACTGCATGTACCCAATAAGGACTTTAATCTTAAAAAGCATACCTTGTTTTCTGAATCATGTGTGTTGGTATGGGTCCTAATATACGTTCCATCATTGCCAGGTGTTCTTTATTATCATTAGTCTAAAAAATATAGGAAAAAGAAACTTAGCACTTTCCATTTCCCTACACGCACATAAAAGGATAACACAAGAAAACAGTGTGTCCGGGACTTCCCTGGTGGTCCAGTGGTAGAGAATACACCTTCCAATGCGGGGGACGTGGGTTCGCTCCCTGGTCGGGGAACTAAGATCCCACACGCTGCGGGGCAACTAAGCCTGCCCACCACAACAAGAGAGCCCGCGAGCCACAAACTACAGAGCCCACACACTCTGGAACCCGCACACTACAAGTGGAGAGAGAAAACCCACGTACCGCAGCAAGAGAGAAGCCCACGTGCTGGAATGAAGACCCAATGCAACCCCCCAAAAAAAGTAAATAAATAAATGTTAAGAAAAAAAAAAGAAAATAGTGTTTCCATAAAAGGACTAGATTAGACAGCTATACAATTTATATTACACTCTACTTCAAAGATGGAATAAAACTGAATGAGCTACACTGATTGTCTGATTTCTGAAATGAATTGGTAAGGTTTGTAGAGCTGATTGAGGAACAACTTTTTAAGTATATTTTACTGAAGTACAGTTGATTTACAATGTTCGAATAATTTGTTTAATGTAAAACAGAACAGTTTTCCTTATTTGTATTACTTGCACTGTTTAACTGAGGGATGACTGGGAAGATTACCAATAACCTGGCTACTCATTTTATCGGTTGCTTAACTAACCTCCATTACCCAATGGATAGCAACTTTGTAACACTAATCCTAGACAATAAAAATACAGTCCCAATAATTCTTACAACAACCTTGAGCTAGGAATGTGGGAACATAACTTTCAAAGAGGTTAAGATACTAGCTCAAGCTCATATAGCTCATCAATGAGGAAACCTGAGCTGTGAACCCAAGTCAAAACTCATATTCTTAAATTACACAGTAACAGAGCTTTGGCTAAAGTCGAATAAATTGTTAAACTAAATGGTACACTCCTAAGCAGAGGCTGGAAAGCTTCTTCTATAAAGGACCAGATAGTAAATATTTTAGGCTTGGATGGTCACAGATGGTCTCCACCACATATTCTTTTTCATTTTTTAAAGCAGGCATCAGATAGGATATAGTTTGCCAATCCTTGCTCTGAAGAGCAGAGTCTATGTGCAATGCTTTTTAAATCCATTAACTACTGTGCCTAGCACACTGCTTTCAAAATGTTCTTAAGTCATGACAGGAATAAATAATACAAGCTCCATTATCTTCAAAAAGTTCCTTAGTTGAAGACTATTTTGGAGGGTGCAATTAAAATATAAACCACATCTCAAACCAAAGTTAATAATCGACGCTTAAGGTCTCAGAATGATTTACAATCATAAAACCATCTGAAGGATTTTATATGTGTCAGAATGAAGAAAGCATGCACTGTGCTCAACTTTTTCCTTGACCCTATAGCTTACTACCACAAAACTAGACACCACCCCCTAGAAATGTCCAACAGCTATGTTCTAGATATCAAACTTGTCTACAAACTCAGAGTACTTTTAACAGATCTCTACGGAGTAGACAGAAGTTTGGTGAGGTGCCCCAGAGCGGCGAACACATATATTCTGCAACAGCCACCTAAGTGACTTATAATTCATCACAGCTTCCTCCCTCCTCATCCTGCATTGCCATAACCTCAAAGCAACCTTGACAGTATTAGCCAGGAACTTCCTAACCACCCTCACCCCATCCAACAACACACCTTGATCAAATCACAACCCTCTTAAAGTTCTCCAATGGTTACACCACTTGAAGCTTTCAAGACTTTTAGTTTTCCGACATAAGCAAAATTATGAGGAAAACAAGTAGAGACCTAAATAACATTTTCTCCTTTTTGTTCTGCCAAGTAAGCCAATAACTATTATCATTGCATAGAAAGAACATTTTAATACCAAAAAAAACAGGAGAGATAATTTCTAAATGAAAGCCAGAACGGCAACCCTACAAAATCATTTTCATTTTAGACCGGTCTACATTTGGAAACCACTGACTCCTAGGATAAAACAAATACCTTTCTATGGCAAACAAGTCCACTATGAATCAGTACTTGCCTACTGACACCATTTTCCTATTTATCCAAGACACTCCGGCAGCACTATTCATCCTTCCTCAACTAGAGTAGCTTCCTTTATGCCTCTTGCATTTATGAATACCATTTCTTCCTGATATGGCCATCACACACTCTAGTTTTCTGACAAACTCTTACTCTTCCTTATAGCTTGGATTAAACTCCCTATTCCTCAGTGATGCCTTCTCGAAGGAAACTTAACCGTTCACCTTTTCTGGGTTCCCTTCTACATTGTTCCATCATAGCAAGTATCATATTGTACTGTAGGTTTTCCCATGTCTATCCTGTGTATGTCTTCCTTGAGGAGAGAGATGCTGTCTTTTCATTTTTATACACACAGTGCTTAGAAATGTGCCTAGGGTGTCATACATGCTTAATACAACTTACTGTTTCTGAATTCTTTTAATAAAAGTGCAACATAACCAGCGCTGAATTAAAACTGACCATAGTAACACTAATGTAAATTTATGAAGGAGCATCACAATAAAATGGATCATATGAAGTCAATATGAACCATGTGTTTAAAAGCTCCACATGCAGAATGAATTATGACCATTCACTGAGAGTAGTTCATTCAACTGTGGTTTTAGAGAAGGATGACTATTTTGCACATGGAAGTTTACATCTTAAGAATAATGACACTATGGCAACTTTCCAATATGGAAACCAAAACTTTAACATGCCTTTAACATTAAAGCTCATTATGAATCAGTAAGTAACATTTACTAAATACATACCTGAAAGACTGTGAAACCAAGGTAATATTCAATAAGAATGCAACCTATGCTCCAAACATCACATGGCTGAGACCAACCTAAAGCTATTTAAAAACAAAACCAAACATTTTATTAGGCAACAATTTTTAATTGCCAATACACAATATCTTTTCCTATGTGGGTGCTCTCTTTATATAGCCCATTTAGGAGAAGATGATAGTAAATTCAGGGTTTACATTTTTAGTTTTATACCAAACATGATTCAGTATGCTTTCACAGTCCTCCATATCCTTGTATCAACTTACAGTATTTTAACCTGGGGGAGGAGGCATTTTATGGAAAGTAAGAGGGGTTACCAAATAGTCCGTAGTCTCTGAATTGCTTGTGCAATGAGGAGCACTGTTATACCCACTTAACGGTTGTTCTATGAAATTTTACATTTTATTAGTGCAAACATAGGTCAATAATTATCCTCAGAGTGTAATTACTAACCCCTTATCAATTACCATCAGCTTGATATCTGAGTTTATTTCTTCCATTAAAAGAAATAGTAGTGTCACCTAAATTATGTAAGAATTATAATGGATATTATAAGCAGTGTCACCCATAAGCAGAATTATACAGATATTTAAAGTTCACATAGAGAGGTATCTATATATGTACTTTCAGGTTGTCTAGACATGATCATATATTACTCCTTCAGAATTCTCAATAGTAACATTATTCAGAAAAGAAAAAAACACCTAGCCTTAAGTCTCTATCTATTTAGAAAGGAAAAGAGTAAACCTAAACCATACAGATGTTTTAACCTTTTAAAGATTAAGTTTTTAATAAAAAATAATGTACAAATAAAACCTACTTTAAAAGACATTTCAATTACTTTCAGTAACATTACTGAATTTAAAGACAAAGGAAGAAACAATATATTCAAGGAACTTGACTATGATTTAGCCATTTTTGTTAACCCTCATGGTACTTATCACTTGAACAAAAGGATAATGGAGCATGGTTTCTACTTACAGTAACACATACAAAATCTGCAAATGATAGAGCTTGGATCTAAGATGAAAGTTTTCTTTTCCAGCCACTCCTGTCTCCCAGTCCAGCTTTCTCCCAAGTGACTGTAAACTACCTCATTCTCTTATGGCTCAGCTCTCATACTCTTTGGAATTTCACATCATTCACTTTGACCAACTTCTGTTTACTACCAACACCCAAGACATGAGACTAACTGCCCTCCTCAGTGGTGGCACCTGACAACATCTTCCTCTTCAACCTAATTCTGCCTTAATCCTCAGGAGTAACACTTCACAAACACACAAAGAACCCTTCTAATCTTCCCATCTGTTCATTTCTTTTCCTAAACACCAATAACCCCTATTTCAGACTTATATCAACTATCCCCAGCCTGGCCACACATGGGACTGTATTATTACTAAGAATCACTGTATCTTACGCAATCTAGGAGGAGGCCATTAACTAACTGTAAGATACACCACTGTTTTATGAACCAATAACCAAGAAAAAATGCTGTTTTGTCTTATGTTTCCTCACATGTTAAAATGTGGAGAAAAATCTTCTTCTTAAAATTGATAAAACACAGCAAGTTATCTCTTTTTAAGCTCTGAAAATACCTATCTGTCCACAATCTCCTCCCACACTCTTTTCTTTTACCTTCATTGCAGGCTTCAGTCCTCAACCATGAATACACTTTCTAAACTACTGCAACATAGCAGCTTCTTTCAGACCATACTAAGCAGAAATCCTAGTAACATCAATCTCAAAGATGAGCTCCAAACCTGTGCTATCCTATGTGGTAGCCACTAGCCACATGTGGTTATTTAAATCTAAAAGTTTAATTAATTTAAAATTCAGTTCCTCAGTCACACTGGCTATACTGAAAGTACACAGTAGTCTACGTGTGGCTACTAATGGCTACCATGTTGGATAGTGCAGATATACAACATTTCTATCATCATGGAAAGTTCTACTAGCCAGCACTACAAACTATTCTTAATTTCCTGTCCCTTTTACTAATTCTTTACTCTAGGTAAACATCATTAGTTTGCTTTCACACTCATATTCTCAACTACCCAGTCCTCTTCGACAAAAGGTAAAAAGTGGAAAAGACTGATTCCACAAAGATGTTTTACTATCCAACCTCGGTTGAAACTTACTTTTGGCAAAGTAATATGCTTATACCATTTAACTATCTCCCAATATCACCTGATCTGAATTTTTCCCACTGTCTCCAAGCCCCCAAATCCATCTCTGACTTCCTTGCTCTATCAACATGACTCGGTCTCGAACTTTTAAATTTTGAGGCATAAGATGCGCTCTCCCTCACTGAGTTCCCTTTTATTAATATTGAAAAACCCTGCACCTTAACTAATTTTCCTTTCCATGCTTTCCCATGTCAAAGATGATCAAAGAAGCTCTCCTCTTAGACTAGCCCCTCTTTCTTCTCCTCTTAACCTCCGTCCACCCTACATCTAGACGTCTGCCAGCCAAATCTTTAGCATTTTCCCCAGCACCATGCTTTGTGATGAGACGAAAAGAGGTGCCCACATCTCTTCAAAATCACACTGCTGTCATGGACTTAGCCAATACAGCTTGTTCTCTTATGATCTTGTAAGACTGACTTGTTCAAAAAGAACCACCACCTGGAATATCTTTACAGATGATATCACATTTTTCCCACTCAGGAAAATTATTTATAGCAATGTCCAGACAGCTTTTATGAAAACAGAAAACATTTTCTGTACACTGCTAAGAAAATTACAGCTATCCCCCAACTACCTGCCCCCCAATAAAAGCTATAGAGAACAAAAAATCTCTTTTTCAATTAAAATATCAGGAAGTCTGGTATCTACTAACCCAAAATGACCTCTGGAGCTCTGTAATGCCGTGTAGATATCACAGTGCTATGATGTTCATCATCGTATGTTGCACTTCCTAAGTCAACAATTTTGACATCTGTGTTTTTCAGTGTGCGTTCATCACGTTTCTAGAGATACAGTTAAGTAAACACAAAGATCAATAAAGATATGAAATATTTTATAGCACTATTCAAAAGGCTTGCACATGAATTCTCTTTTTGATTTTCAAAATAACCCCATGAGAAAGGCAAAGGATTACCCTTTTGGGGTTAAACGTCAGGATATAATAAGCCTCAAAGGTAAAATTCTTCATCCAAGGATCACCAAGCTAAATTCATTTTAAAGACAACTACCAAAATTAAAACAAGTGTAACTTACCATTTTTGAATTATACTTGACTACATAGTCAGACTCCACAAATAAAATATTTTCAGGCTTCAGATCTGTATGGGTTAATTTATTATGATGCAAAACTACAAAAGAACAAAAAGACATTATTAGTTTCACTTACAAATTTAATCTGTACCGGGGGAAAGGAGAATTAGTAGTAGAGGTAGGGATCAAAAGTGGTTTCATATTTACTTGCAACGTGCATTTTTAGTGACAATGGTTTGATATGTTGCTTGTCCAATAAAACCTTTAATTGACTGGTATTTAAAAATTTAACAAGTATACTTACAATTTACTGACTGACAGATCTGATATGCCATTTGCCTGATATGGTCAATTTGAAATGGCAGAAAGCTATTTTCTTTAATGAAATCATAGGTACTAAGTCCCAGGAGTTCGAACACAATACAAATATGACCATGATGATCAAACCATTCTAGCATCTGGACACATCGGCTGAAACAGATCAGAATACAAATAATTCAGTTCACAGAATTCTGATTATTTCATGTAACATAATGGATCACAGTTCCAAGTTTCTTACTTACAAGACATTATTGGGATCAGTACTATTTAAATGCTCCAATACTTTGATTTCTGAATGAGCTGCTTCACGATATGGTCCCACATTTTTTGTGATTTTCACTGCTACATGTATGCCACCCCTTAAAAACAAAATGAAAATGGTAAATGTACAGAAGGGCGTTGAAGACATGTATCCTCTAAAGCAGCTGTCACCAACCTTTTTGGCACCAGGGACCGGTTTCATGGAAGACAAGTTTTCCATGGTTGAGGGGAGGGTGTGATGGTTCAGGTGGTAATGCAAGCTATGGTGAGCAGCAGATGAAGTTTCACTCGCTCGCCCACTGCTCACCTCCTGCTGTTAGGCCCAGTTCCTACCAGTCCACGGCCCAGGGGTTGGGGACCCCTGCTCTAAAGCATCATCTTGTTAAGTACCAATCACTCTATGCTATTTTCCTAAAATAATCTTTCAGGGTATATTATAGCAGATCTATAAACATTTTTTCAAAACATTTTGACAAAATATACATTATACAGAGTGATGATTTCTCTTAATACTTAAGAACGTTAATGTTTGTTTCCAAAAGTTTAAATTGACCTAGACTTTATAAGTAGTTTTTTTTTAAAAAAGGATAAAAATATAAACCTTGAAGATACTACTGCTGAAAACATTCACTCATTCGCCAGGCTAGACCGAATGTGCCAGATGTTGCATTGGAATCACTGTTAAAAAGAGCTTGTCCCATGTACCTCACAGTCTAATGGAAAAGACAGACACTTGAACAACTTATCATTAGGTTAGAAGTGCCTGGTATAAGGTATAGAGAGAAGAAAGAACCTAACCATCAGAGTTAGGGGAGCTCAGACTTCTTCAGAGAAGGAAGACAACTATCAGTTTGTTAGATAATTCTGGCAAAGGAGACACCAGCAATAAGTCATCAAGCCAAAAAAATGTTTAGTGCATTCACGGATGCGAAGAGGTATAAATAGCAACAATGTAGGGCAGCGTGTTTTAGACCGGGGCATCTGTAGTACTTCCTAAAAAGTACAGAGGGAATTCCCTGGTGGTCCAGTGGCTTAAGACATGAGCTTTCACTGCCGTGGGCCCAGGTTCAATCCCTGGTCGAGGAGCTGAGATCCCGCAAGCTATGTGGTGCGGCCAAAAAAAAAAAAAAAAGCCGTAAATGATTTTGAGGAAAAGGATTTCCAAATCTTCAGCTTCCTTCTGTCCTCTTTTCTAAACCTGATCTTCTTGAATACAAGCCAGCAGTCAACCCTGCATTTTTCACTATGGCCTTCCCACATTACAAAAGAGAACCCCATGCACGTGAAATTAATATGGCAAGGTTTGTGACCCAGGCTGTTTATAAAAAAGAAAAAAAAATTCTTTGAGGCAAAAATTTTTCTAGTGGCTGAATAGCAAACCTATTCCGAACTCATTTCTTTTGACAAGGTCCCAATGAAGTTGTGGGCTGATACATAATCATCAAACTAAATTTTTAATGATTTATCTCCCTATGATGTATAGCATATATCTCAAGACTTAAAAGAATTACTATAAAACTGCTGTGACAAAACTTCTTCTAGTCTCATCTATTTCATCATATGGACAAGTTTTCTAACTGCTAATAAGCTATAAAAATGAACAGTGCTAATAGCTATAAAAATGAACAATGGATAATGGTGTTAGCTAATGCTACTATAGTAATCATATTGCAGTATATAAATGTTCAAACCAACGTTATACACCTTAAACTTATAAGCTTTCATATTACTTGTCAATTAAAAAAAAAGAAAAATGGAAACTTAATGTTAAAACAGTAAGATTTATCTATGGACACATGAACTCATTTTTTTAAAGGCCCCAACCATCTCGATAAAAGATATATTTACAATTACATTGTATGTTTTAGGTCTAATAAGTATCAAAATTTGTAACAGATTTGTACTTGATCAATTGAATACTCTTCATTGGAATATCTCAAATACTCAAGTCTTGGAACCTCAAGAAATTTTTAAAAGACCTCAATGGGACAACTAGTGAAATGTGAATCAGGTTGTAGATAAGCTGGCAAAACTTGAAAATACATATAACATGTAAATATAGAGAATGATTAAACACTGTAAAATGTTAACATTTGTGGAATCTGGGTGAAGAATAGATGGGAATTCTTAGCAACTTTCCTAAGTCAAAGTATTTCAAAATATCTTAAAATTTTACTTTATGTTCACATTTTTGTCATAGAGAGGAAAGGGTGATAATAAAAGACACTTAGGATAATATTCTTTATGAAAAGTGAAGTAAAAGTTAAGTTCAAGATAAAGCATTTCTAAGTATTCAAGAAAAGTTTGTTCATGGATGACAGGAGGTATCAAGCTGTTGTATTTAGATTCCCCCAAACATATTTAGAAAGAGAGATATGTTTTTTTTTAAAAAATCACCATTTACAATAAGCTGGAAATTACATCCTCAACTATTTTATGATGAAAAGTATAGATGTCAATTTAGAAATGTGCAGTTTCCACTAAACTGTTGTAAGACGTTCACTTACAAAAAAATTTGCAACCGCAGAAGAGAGATCCTAGAGGAAAACATGAAAATGAAGCAGAGAGGGTCAAAGAACAAAAAGTTTAGTATAACTCATTAAAGAATCTGGACTTTATGCTGTAGGCTTCAAGTAATATAATTTATTTATAGTTTGAGAAGCTAACCCTAACGTGCAAATATTATCCTTTGGAAATAAAAGTTTTTGAACCAAGAAGATTAGACATGCTAATTTATTGTCTCTGCAATTCAAAAGTAGGGTAAAGCACTCCAAATCTCTTATAGAAAGCTAAGGACCTAAGTTCTGGGAAAGTCTTCACTTGAACACTGACATTAATTTCCATGAACTCCATCTGATAAACATTTTCAGCATTCTTGGTCAAAATCCATACTTATGGTAAATAAATCGTACACAGTTCAAGAACTTCTGAATACTTATACCTCCCAGGAAAACACATAGCTACCACTTAAATTCCATTTCATCTAAATTATGGATCCTTCTCCACCAAAAATATCAGAATGTTCAAAAAAGAAAAACAACAAACTTACATGCCATGATCAATGCACTCTACAACTCTGCCAAAGGTCCCTTCTCCCAAAGTGTTCACGATTTCATCTAAAGTGAGGGGGGAGAAAGAAGTGTAAGTACCTGAGTACAAATTATCAGTTATTCAAATAATGAATGCTTAAGTGTGGAATTTTTTCAAATGCTCTCTATTAAAGCATAATTAACGTTCCAGCCCTCAAATTATTTGATTTTCAGATGCTACAAAAATAATGTAGATAGCTATCTTTCTTGCTCTAATCTCAAATTCCACTGATTATTTTGGAACTTTAGAGTAGAAATATTTAAACTCTATAGAAAAGAAGAAATACAAAAGAACAACAAACAAACCCACAAAAAACAAAACAAAAAAGCAATGAAGAGTTCTTTAGCCCCCCGCTGACAAACTATTCTTAAAAAGATTATTCTGTCTGCAAAGTTTAAAAAGTGTTGAAAAATATTCTATACATCTTGCTTTTAGAACGTCTCCACTTTGACAGATAAGGTGACCCTCTTCATCATCTTCTATACTCCTGGATCTTTTCCTTTGGTGGCTCTTCTGGAACGGCAAGTGGGCAGCACCAAGATCGTCCAGCCAATCAATATAGCAGAGTGAATTCAGGGCAGAATACGCAATTCATTCAGCGGGGAGATATTCAGGCATTCAGATAAGAACCAGGCCACGAAGAGTTGGCAGGAGCAAGTTCAAATTCAGTCCCCAGAGATTCACAGGACACAGTTTATGTTACAGAAGAAAAACATGGCAAGATTTTCAGATAAGTTACTTAAAGTGGCAATAGAAAAAACAACACAATTGTCTCTAAAATACTGACTTAATTGAAGTCTGAAATTTAAAGAATGCAACGTCATGATCTATCAATCTCGTTATAAAATAGCCTATGCTGTGAGTTGAGATGTCTAGTTTGTCAGGAAAATGTTTTAAAACGTCAAGATTAGCTCAAATTGATACTTAGCAATATTTTTAAACATACTTATTAAAATAAAAGGGGAAAATAAAGGCTAATGTCAATGTTTGATCTAATCAATGATAGTTCTACTGAAGAAAACTTGGGGAGGAAAATAATAACTCATAGTTTACTGCAAACAAGTGAAGATTCATGAGTGTAAAAAAAAAGGCAGGCTTTCTGGACAGTAATTTCCCCTTCAGCACCCACTTTCAGAACTCCAATGGAACTAATTGCAGATTGTGCTATACACAGGGTAAGTATCCACCAGTGCAACTTTCTACATTTGTCTCCAAGTACTGGGAAAGGGGTTTCTTTTAAAGTAAAAAATGTTTAAGATGAAAGAAAAGATGGGTGCTTCATCTTTTCGTATGATTATGTTATAAAAGATAAAAATATTTTTAACATTAAAATCAAGAACCTCATGATCTGGTCTGCAGAAAATGAGTAAATGTGGGCAAATGAGGACTAACTAATAAATGCAGATTAGTTGTAAGAATTTGGAAGTTTCCTTTAAGGATTCAAGTAATATAAACACAATTATATTCATATAGTATTATAAACTTTTTCAAACTTATTGGCTCAGTAAGAGCTTTTACACACAAATAAGTATCCACCCAAAATAAAAACAAAATCAATCATACCGAACGTGACTGATTACTTGAACATTGTCTATTACGCTTCCTTTTAGGACTGCTTCTCCAGCTTCGGACTGAAGATTTACTGCAGTGGATTCGATAACTGCTTTCAACGTCTCTGTGATAACGTCTAGGAACACATCTTTTGCAGTAATCATTTCTGTATTCATCAATGTTAGGAACATATATTTTGCAGTAGTCATTTCTGTATTCATCAATGTTAGGAACGTATATTTTGCAGTAGTCATTTCTGTATTCATCAATGTTAGGAACGTATATTTTGCAGTAGTCATTTCTGTATTCATCAATGTTAGGAACGTATCTTTTGCAGTAGTCATTTCTGTATTCATCAATGTTAGGAACGTATCTTTTGCAGTAGTCATTTCTGTATTCATCAATGTTAGGAACGTATCTTTTGCAGTAGTCATTTCTGTATTCATCAATGTTAGGAACGTATCTTTTGCAGTAGTCATTTCTGTATTCATCAATGTTAGGAACGTATCTTTTGCAGTAGTCATTTCTGTATTCAGCAATGTTAAGAACATATCTTTTGCAGTAGTCATTTCTGTATTCAGCAATGTTAAGAACATATCTTTTGCAGTAGTCATTTCTGTATTCAGCCATGTATCTCCGGTCCTGATAATATCTCTCATTCAAGAACCTTGCTTCTAAATAATGACTGCAAACACATTAAAGGATTTAAAATTACTCTCTTCATTCTAGAACGCTTTAACGTTTAACCACATTTTAACGTGGTTAAAATAAAACATTCTCTCAAGAATTCCTGGTTTCAACAGCTAACTCAATAAAAGAAAAAAATACAAATTGATGAATTAGAACTTATACTTAACTCACAAAACTTAAATAATTTTACTTTAACCAACAAGCAAATGGGTACATATATCTCTATTAATATATACTGCTATGAAGGAACAAACCTTGGGTCAAATCATTCAACATATTCAGTGTTTACTTGATTAAGTGTCCCTTTACCTTCTGGTGAAAGTTAAGACCAAAAATTCACAAAACTGCTCTTCTGAAATTCATCAGTCTTATGATATATGCATCTGTAACTAAGCTCTCTTCCTCTTTGCAGAGCCACACACAACATGAGGCAGGCAAAACAGGATTCCTTTCCTTCTTAATGTAAGTTAGGTATCTCTGGCACACAGAGTTCTTGCACGAAGGGTGTATTAGAGCTAAAAGGAATCTTAAATATATTTCAGGCCTTTCATTTTACAGATGACTACACTGAGATCCCTAGAAGGAAAACGATTTGCCATGGTTGTAGAGCACATTCTAAATCCTATTGTATGTGCCAGTATTATTATACACACCACCTATTCCATCTCCTCTCCTCTATTTCGAGCTTCCTGTATCTTTCTGAGAAATAGTCAACACAGTTTTTGAACGCTGCTTCATGTGCCAAAAATATCCAAAATATATGCCCCTCAAATGAGAAAAGGTTCTTATAATTGCTTGCTTAGGATTTCCCAACCCCCTACTTGCCTTTGCATTTTGAATTTCCTGTCACTCCTGCTTGTGAAATAAACAAGAATTCAGGGAAAACAGCATCATCTGGTACCATAGTGCTTACCTTCTTTTTGATGTTTTTATTTTTTTTGCGGTACGCAGGCCTCTCACTGTTGTGGCCTCTCCCGTTGTGGAGCACAGGCTCCAGATGCGCAGGCCCAGCATCCATGGCTCATGGGCCTAGCCGCTCCGTGGCATGTGGGATCCTCCCGGACTGGGACACGAACCTGTTTCCCCTGCATCAGCAGGCGGACTGTCAACCACTGCACCACCAGGTAAGCCCCATAGTGCTTGACTGCTGAATCTACAGATCCCTTTGAAAATCTAATTGAGAGGTATGGGCCCTCTCCCCTAAGAAACGCACAAATGCGTAAACAAATCTTGGCAAGGAATTTCAGAGATCATGGACCTCAGGAAGTCAATGGATTCCAGTTAAGCAGCCTTGATTTGATGGAAAGAAAAAGACAGAGCCAACTGACCCAGTTTCCCGTCCCCCTCTCTACCTGGGATGAGTATCCTTTTCAACAGTGTGAAGCTTCAAGAGGGATGCACGTGGAGCACTGAGGGAGAGAGGGGACACCTGCCCAGTCAGACACACCAGCTAAAATAATCCTGACAAGCAATGGAGTGACAGATGTTAACTAGACTGCCCTCACTAACCTCGTTCTTTTTCCCAGAATATGTTGTCATTCTTTTTGCTCAGGAGGCTGGTTTATGCAAAAATAAAGGAGAAGCATCTCTAAAACTGCTACTCAACAGGGCTGGCATCAAATCCAGGCTGGGGAGATGCAGAAGCCCCCTTTCCCCAGTGTCAGCCTTAAGTTCTAGCCATTGGAGAAACAACTCAGGATATTAGGGTCTAAATCTGGGTCTAAGTCAGGGATCTGATCCGTTGCTTGGAACTGTTAAGGGAGAGATCTACAATACGTCAAACTAGAAATTACCATACTCTAAAGGGCATCTGTTTAATTCTGTAAGGCATCCTTCCCATAAAAGTCTAAAATGTATCGGAAAACTCTAACACTAATAATCCTTAGCTGGACTAGTGCATGAAATTAGAGCTGCTGATAATCCATAAATAATCTATAGAATAACAAACATGGAGTGAAGTAATACTATGAGGATAAACTAAAAAGATGAGGACCTCTTCAGCCTACAACAACCGAGCCTTAGAGATTAGATAAACAAAGTCTACAGAATTATAAAGGCTATATGGACAGAGTGAACAGGATGAACAGACTGACTGAATTTCTAAAAAGAGTCACTGAATGTCCAGTGAATATTTCACTGTAGTTCTTTAAAACAGCCAAGACTAATGAGGCTATGGGCATTCATTTTTATTTCCACACAGGTCCTGTGGAAGATAAAAAATATATGAGGCAAAATCCCTGCCAACAAATAACTGTTCAATTTGAGATTACTCACACAAAAATCAAACAAAACTCAACCATGCA
Organism: Mesoplodon mirus; assembly: GCF_964341445.2. Taxonomy (NCBI): domain Eukaryota; kingdom Metazoa; phylum Chordata; class Mammalia; order Artiodactyla; family Ziphiidae; genus Mesoplodon; species Mesoplodon mirus. The sequence goes on from NC_138980.1 coordinate 27,237,438, forward strand.
GGAAATGCCAAAAGCCTGGATATGAGTGCTTAGGAGAAAAAACTCATAATGCTTAAAATGGTCAGGGAAGATTTCGTGAAAAAGAAGGGAAGAGTTGCATCTTAGAGGGACATCAGGATTTGGATAAAGTAGGAAGTAGAAGAAGTGCCAGGAAAGAAAAATGGCATATTACCATCTTACATTTATAGAGTACTTTTAGCCAGAATGGTTTAGAGATGAGTTTGTCTACATGTTACTTAGGAACTAGTAAGTAGACAATTTCAGCAAGAGCAATTTTCACATAGGGGAACATAGGCAAATAAATAAGCTGGGAACAGATCATCCAAAATCTTGCATGCCAGGCTAAAGGGCTTAAAACAGTGTTTCTCAAAGGGTGGTCTGTTTATTAACAATATCGAAATACTGAATTGTTAAAAATGAAGATCCCTGAACCCCAGGTCAGACTCACTGAATAATCTGGTACTATGCATTTTAAACATACCTCCAAAGTGATTCTATTCACACTAAAGTTTGAGAATCACTGGTTTAAGGCTTGATACTCTATGTTACAACAAGACATTTAAGGATATAAAATGTGTTCACAGTGTTCACAGCCACATCAGTCTTCCTGTGTAGAATTAATTGATTAAGCTTGTAGGAAGGGAGCAATTCACAGGCTACTTACAAATCAGAAAGAAAAGACACTCTGAAATATATAGGAAAAAAGGTAAGATAATTGATCTACAATAAAAGCGCTGATAAATCATAAGAAAAATATGCTTTAATAGAAAAAATAGGCTAAGAATACAAAAATAATGTTCACAATCAACTAGACTTCAATTAAAAAATATTCAAGTGTTCAATAAGCACATGACAGAGGACAAATTCAGCAGAAATTTAAACATTCAAATGAAAAGAAAACACTATTCTTGGCATTTCAAAATAGACAAGACTGGTGACAGCATGTCGTAGGGAGTGTAACTTGGTACAAACTTTCTAGAAAAATATGTGGAAAAATATGTGAATATGTAGCAAGAGCCTTATAAGAGTTCACACCCTTTCACTTGAAACTGTCCCTTCTTAGAACCTATTTTCAGGAAATATTCAGAGGCAAAGATTTGTATACAAAGATAGTTTTCAGAAGAAATAACTTTACATCCAAATGGGGGACTAGCATCCTACCAAGAGTACCTTCTTTATATGCTTCTGTATTTTTCAGTTTTTTTCCTATAATTTTACAAAAAAACACTCTTATAAAGTTTTGAATCTTGAAAATGACTATTAGATTACTCCAGATTATGGAGAGCAATTACCACCAGACATCTCTGGTGCCAATATCAAAGAAGAAACTATTGGCCTAGTGGTTATTGCACTGACTCAGTATCATCTTTCTGTGGTTAATTATGAATATGAATAACTGTTCATCATTCATATCACTTCCTTTCGACACATACAATGCATAATAAATCCATGAATGGTTAGTACTATATGTTCAGCCTTACAGAGTATTTTGTAGTTATCTTAATATAGGGTACAGATATTCTTGTATAATACATTAATTAGCTCAGGTCATTGAAATCCTGGCATAGATTCTCCCTCTTCCCTCCATATGATAGTGTGTGAAGAATGATTAGTCTGCACTGATTAACAACAAGCTCACTGTTCTACAGAACAAGTCTGTTTTGGCATGGAGAAGGAAAAAAATTGCATACTGTTTTTTAAAGTAACCCCAGTTGGCTAATTTAGAAAGCAATCTGGCAAACAGTCCCAGTGGAACATCTGCACAAAACAAGGAGAAAACATAGAACCAACAAAAACAAATGAGAAAGGGAAATTAATGGAGGACAGAATGAAAGAAACTCTATTCACCTAGGCTTTGTTTAATCATTTAGGAACTTGAAAAATTCCTTCAATTCTATATAAACGTAGTACCTACAAATTTTACACGGGTAAGAATACAACAGAACAGGACACATGCCATTGGAAATTTTTATTGAGGCCCTTCTTACAACAGCCAAGCTTCTAAAAATCCCAAACATATCCACTGGCCTTATCTACAAATATAACCTGTAGAATACAGTATAGGCTACTAATCCCCAACACACTGTAACATTCTCACACACCACATGCTATTTTTCTCATCTGGATGAACTCTTCCCCACCCTTCATTAGCTCTCATTTGTGGAACCCTAAATAAGTGCCCCAATGTACAGCTCTCTCTACTACATACAAGTTAAAGGCACTCACTGGTCCTTTAATCACTTACTTAACTTTCGTGTGTCTCATTTCCCACAACTATATTACTGGCAGCTGGGACTCCATCAACTGTCTCCTACAGCTCCCAAATGGACACAGATATGTGAGAGCAGGAACTCTGTTCTATTCACAGCAGTGGCTAGCATATAATAGGCACTCAGTAAATATTTTCTGAATGAGTATTTGTTGACTGATTTATAAAACAATCTGACAGATGAAAGTTATATAAGCTAATGACAAGTCATTACAACTATTAGTGTTAAAATGGTACTAGTTCAAGCGTAATTTACCAATAAGATTCTTTAAGCTGGTGATGTGGTTTACAATGTCTGTTCTCTTGTGTACTACTGTGGGATCTCCTCTTCTGTTTGTGCCTTCCACTGTAGCTTTCATGTCCCAGGCTTTCTCTGTTATCCCAGTCAGGGCAGTGAGTTCTGTTGGAATGACTCATCTGTTAATGGAAATGAAAAGTGAGTTGTGGAATTTACAGATGGTTATATTTAGTAAATAAAATATTTCACATTACTATTAATTAAATAGAAAAACCCAGCACATGGGGTCCTACAGGTTCTAAAATCTTCGTAGGTAATGGTTCCCAAGGCATGGAGGCACTGTCCCACTGGTATGTCAGATGATTCTAAGTGGCATACACACCTAGCACTAAACGATAACACTGTGAGACCTGAATGCATTTTCTTTCTGTTCTTCTGGATAAATTCTCAGCTTGGTGCATATCTTCAACTAACACTTGCTAACTGCCATTTTTTAAAAAGGAGTCAGGATTCAGGCTTACAGCCTTCAGTAGACAACAATATCTAGCTAGAAATTAATAACTTTTTTGGTTTTATTTTTATCATTACCTTCTTTCTATGGTAAATTATTACTAATCTCTTAAGTTATTGATATAATCAAATTATTAAGTTATTGATGTTAACTTTAAATGTGAACTAATTTAAAACAAATATCACAAGTGTCATGCAGCTTTGTTGAAATACTGTGATACAAATAACTGAAGTCAGAGAAACACTTAGGGATAGAATATAGGAGATGACTGTTTATTTTCAGATCATCCTGCAACCATTCTTAAAATTAAACATATTTGTTATAGATCTGGGGTGACTAAAGAAATGAACCTATAAGGATGAATAGGGTCACACTGAAATCAGATAATTGTGACAATTCCTTGACTCCATCTACATCCTCACAGGTTGCATTCAGGATCACGATCTGTGTTCTAACAATGCCATCCCTATCTGCCTCTTCCCATCTTAATTCTTTCACAAAGCAGTTAAGTTTTTAATAGTGATGTCCAAACTGTTGAAGAGGGTGAGGTTCACAACTCAGCAAGGAGCTGAAAACAGGTAAAATGGAGCAAAACCAACTTAGTTAACCTCCTTCAGTTAGCCCAAATGACTCAGTAACAAGCAGACAAATTCAAGTAAAAAATTTAAAAGATTTCAAATGAATTAAAAGACTTTAAAATGAGGCATCTCCTGGGAGGTATTCCCTAAGAAAATGTAGGTATCATGCCATCAGGGACCGAAGCCACCAAATATTTAGATCTTTTAACTCACTTCTCTTGTTGATTCTTAGGTCCAACAAAAATCCTAAAACTCGAGTCAGGGTTCTCACTGGAAATTGATAAGTGAGCATTCTGATTTACATAGTCATTTGAATATGGGAAACGGAAATAAATGACATTACAAATTAACCTGAGCCAAAAGACCATCAGAAAAGCCATCAAAAAAATTATATTTCTAGTGGAATTCTTCTAACCCTTCAATTACCCAAATTATATTTTAACCACATAGGAACTCTTTAAAATTGTTTAGTTAAGCATTCTTAAATCATAGCAAGCAAAATTACAACATCTGATGACTGAGGTTTATTACTATGATTATTATAATGCATTTTTTGCAAAACACGTGTGTCTGCTTCAGTTTTGGTTTTTTCCTTCTACTATCAGTAGGCCATAACTAGCTCACCAAGGCAGAATTCTTAAATAACCACAGTTATCAATATGCAAATATTAAAATAAGCATCTTGGGAGAGCCAAAGGTTTTTATTTCTCTAGCCAAGTTCATTACTTTAAATTTAATTCAGCTGATAGGAAGCCGTCCCCCCCCCCACCACTACTGTTCAGAAATATTTTCTCAGGAGGCCAAGAGAAGAATCCCAGATCCAGGTTATACAGATTAGGTTCCTTCGCATACAAAAAAAGAGAAAAACTAGCTAGAATTATCACACTATTTCTTATTAACAAAGAATCCTACATGTTAGAATCATCGGACATCCTTCAATAAAAACATCAGATACAACAAACATCAGATGTTTATATCCATCGTAGAAACCTGATTCTCTACTGCCCTTTAACACCCTATATTACCCGACAATTTGATGTTATCTATATAAAAATATCTATGTAGGTTAAAGTTATGATTAGATGGCTCCAAGAGGACTGTATGGAATGGATAACAAGAAGCCTGTGGGTGTATGTATGGAGCACAATCATACAAAGATAGCTATAAAATAAGACCAGGTGGTTGACGTGGTCAGTTTGGAGCGCTGTTTCCTAAGAATAGTATAAGCGTTTCATGGTTACTTAAGTAATCAAGGACAGGGTGATCCAAAAGTATCAGAAATGCACATCTGATGCAACAATACTATGCTCCACTTTAGGAAAAAAACAGTTCGCACAAAGGATGAGCCTCTCCGTATTTACCTCTCACAAGCACGAGCTAAATTCCACCACCTGGACTCGCAAACTAGCAGTTCCTCGGACGCCCAGTCCCCACCCCTCGCCTCTCCGCCAGGGCACCTGGCCAGGGCCTTTGGCGCACTCAGAGGCAGAAGTCTGACCTCGGAAAATCCCAGAATGCTACAAACGGCCGAGGCCAGGGACCCAGAGTAAGGCTTGATCTAGGACAACACTTGCCCCAGGAGGCTCTCGCAGGGTCTCACTCTGATCGGCGGGACGGGTCACGGGCCTAAGGAGCCGTGATATGAGTGGCCTGGCCTCTCTGAGACGAGTCAGCGGCAGAGCCGAGGCCTTTCCGCCCTAGGATTTTAAATCTACCATGACACCGGGGCAACTTTAGGTTTCAAATGCCACGAGCAGAGCTGTGTCCCGAAGAAACCCCGGTCGCCGAGGCCCCGAATCCCGTCGTTTTTCTGACACCTGGCTTTCGAGACCTAAAACACTGGGAAACCGCCCAGCCCAGAACACCCTATCCGAAACCTTACCTCCTCAAAAGCAAAAGGCCCTTTGGCCAATAACTGTCACCAAACCGCCGTCTTCAATCCCTGTCGCTGCGACACACACCCGACAAAATGACAGCAAAACCATCTCCCCAAAACCCCACCGTCGGCCTCTAGCGCCACTTATATAGGACGAAGGCGCCTGCGTAACAGAGCTCCCGCGCTCCCGCCCCGCCCCTAAGGGGCGGGGCCCAGTGTGACGTCAGGGCCGCGCCCGGCCCTCCACCACGCTGCTGCGTGGGCGGAGCAGTCCCGGCCCTGAGATGTGCAGTGGCTGAGGCGACTCCTTAGATTGTTTTCATTGCGGGAGAACCTGGCTGAAGTCAGGAGGAGACGGCTTAAGCCTGTGGCACGCGTCTGCTGCTACTCGAGGAGTTATGCTGAATGCAGCACCTCTTAGCCGAGCCAACCTTGGCTCCGTTTCCTGCTCTCCCACCCCAGTGGGCCGCAGCACGGCTGAACTGTCAGGCAGAGCCACCGTGCAATAGACAAACCCCAAACCGTCTCGGTGCTAGGCCCAGGCTGGTGCTGGGGTTAGCTCAGTGAACGCGATTGTGTAGTCCAGCCCGCTTGGAACGTCCTGTCTAAAAATGGATTCTGATAAATAAGATGTCTTAGGAAACAAGCTCAGAGGTGCTTATCTTTTTAAGGCCTGTGTTCCTGATAAGAACAAAAAAAATAAGTTTCAGTTGAGACTCCTTACAAAATTTTTCCTGTTGTGATCCCTGCCTCCTGGGCAGATTCGGTAGCTGGAAGTTTCCCTAACAAATTTTTCCCCATTATTTATTCCTGTGAGTCAGTTTTAGTTAACCAATGCAGAGTAATGTCTGAGAGCTAGTGAGCCCTGTTAAGGGGCTTGCTTACCTCAAATAAGGTATTTCGCAGTTCTAAAGATCCCCAGACAGTTTCCCGTTGTGAGCGTGTAGAGTGAGAAGAGAGAAGAGGGCCAAAATCTGAGCCCTGGGGAGCACTTCAGGGACAGAGGAAAAGAGCCTGAGAAGGAATGATCAGAAGGAGAGGAGAAGCAAGAGTTTGGTGTCAGAGTAAGTGAGAGAAGGGTTTAAATGAGGGAAAGGCTGACAGTGACAAATGCTGGGAAGGAGTCAGGTAGGGTTGGTCCTGAAAAGTGTCAAGGGGATTTTGTGTTCTGACAAACATTCGATGGATAAAAGAGAAAGTCAGAAATCAGATTTGGGAGGGCACGGTTGGACTCTTGCAGGCATAAATCCAATAACATGTGGGTTTGTACCTTGTACCTTGTTAGGTGAAAGGAGGGCCCTGTCATTTCATGATCTAATAGTGTAGAAAATGTGTGCCACGTACTTTGGATAAATTGAATTGTTATGGAGATTGTACCCCATGTTAAGAAGTGAAGAAGTGAAGTTGAAAAGATACTTGGAAAATTGGAAGTGAAAATTCTTTATGCTGTAGAACGAAACAGACGTTATTCTCCTCACCTGGAATAGCCACCATTTATGCATCTACAATTGTAAATCTTACCCATCCTTTGAGGTCTATCTCTAACATGCTATCTCTGACTACATGAGTTCCCACCCATCTCCCTGCTCTTGACTACTCTGGTTAGAGATGAGGTCCTTAATCAGTTGGCCAAGGCACACTGGTGTGCCTGGAACCACCAAAATATGATGACCAATTTTGCCCATAGTGTGAAATGTATTGGTTCTACAATTGATTACACCTACTATTTCAGGGACATCTATCAGTTGGAATGTTTATCTGAGTAGACTGGGCCATCTTGCGAGGTAAAGTGGGACTCAGCTTGAGGCATATAGAGGCATAAATTAAGCTGGCAGCAAAGAAAAGTTCCCCTTTTTTCCTGGCACATGAAGGATCTTTGTCTTGTGAGGCTAAAAGAGAATGTGGTCAGGACAGTGCACAGTTTTGCTCAAACAACAATAGAAAGTTAAAAGACAGCCAAGTGGAAAGGCCCCCTACAGAGGGATTTATAGACATCACAAAACAATGTTACCCAGTAGTGGAGTCTGCTTTGTAGTTGCTGCTATCTTATTTTAGTGTCATTTTGAATATTCAAGTTTGTCTGCCACTTAAATATTAAGGTCTAATATTTGAAAGTGTGTCATGATCAGGAGGAGGTCGACATGTATGGTGCTCCTATTTACTCTCTGTGGCTTATGTGCTTTGACTGGAGACAAGGACCTGATTTATATTATCTTTGGTATCTCAGTGGCTACAACCCAGTACATATTTGTAGGTTGTTTATGGAAGCTGCTTTTGGTTGTTTTGCTCAGTTGGGTTAAGTTGGATTAAATCAAAGGTTGAAATTTACTCCCAGAATCCCTGGGCCAGTTGGCTTAATAATCTTACCTGGCACCTTAACCCTTTCTATTAAGTCAGTTACCTGGAAAATGAATACCTTGTGTCAGAGGACTTAATAAAAAGTCTGTCTAATTTCTCAGAATCTACTACTAACACCAGAAAATCTGTCCAATCTGGTAACTTTGTCTCAACACAAGAACAAGTATGTCTAAGAAATCCTTAAGTTAAACCATATATAAAGAAAATCTTAGCTTTGAAGAGCAACCAGAGGAATATTCTTATCATATATTCTAGCACAGACATTCTACAAGTTTAACTTCAGATATAGGAAACAGTCATCTCTGAAAGCAGAGTTCCAGAGTAAAAGTCTAAATTGTTGTGTAAATTACGTTTAACAGAAGATTGTCAGCTATATGGAGAAATCTTTACAAAGCTATAAACCTTTATGAGTTTATAATTTCTAAGTTGCTATTACTGATAATTACCAATCTGTATTTAATTAGATTTTTTTTGTGTTTTTAGCTATCAATTAAATACTCATTATGTGCTAACTACTTTGTATACATGATCTCATTTAATAATCTAAACAACACTGTAAAGTGATCATTGGTTACTTGCTTGCAGTCAAGTTATCAAGTACCAGAACCGAGATTCAATCTCAGGACTTACTTGCTCCAAAGCTCTTGTGTTTAACCCGTTCTACTGGCTGCTTCAACTCATACAGCAAAGTACAAAGCAACTTACTTTACTTAGTCATTAGGGAAACCAGGCTGAGTTCATCTTTCAGCAAGATCAAAGGAGTTCGTCTTAAAAAAAGCACTTTTCAAGGTGATATATCATCAAGGGCTCCTCATGATGAAACAATGACTCAGTTTATCTCCAGCACATCAAGGTCATCAAAGGTCCCAGGGTGCCTTATTCACTGTTCAACAGCAAGTCACAAAGGGTCTCCCGTGCATCCCATGCTGCCTAAGATGGATAACATCCCAGGTTTCTCCAATATTTCCTGAGACTGGTTGTGAGGAGATTCATACAGCACACCATGAAGCAGGATCCAATCATCAAACAGTGCCAGAAACATTCCCTGATACACAGTGCACTTTGCAGTGTATCAAAGGTGGGGAGTGGAGGGGTGCCAGGAGTGATTTAATTCAGAGGTTCTTTTGGGAATAGGGTAAGCTGATCTTTCCAATCTCCTTGTCAATTTTCACTACCTCTAATGAAAGGGCTTTGGAACTAGGTTAATAAATTAGTTTCTCAACACCTGCTACCAATAGTCTCAACTATCAACCATCCAGTGAAACCACTGAAGGGAAAATATATTTGCCTAAGTAAATTCCTAAGTTCTAAATTTTCTATGAATATTGTAGAATCCTACATAAGCATATGAAAACATGTAATATATATTTGTCTCCAAATCTTCTGGGGTTACCTTTTATTTTAATGTATAAATATCAAGCTCCTATTTCATGTAATTGTAGGAAGTACAGTATCCTTCAGAGTATTCTGATGATTTCTATAGAGGTGTTAACTTCTCTGGTGGCTTCCTGTCACCTCTCACTCTAAATTCCCATTCCTGGCTCTATCCCTCAATTCCCTTATACCATCTCATCTGCAGTTGCTGTCTTTGCTTCAGAACATTTTGTACCAAGTATTGACACAGACTTCTCCTTGATTCTCCAAAGACTAGGTACCTTTTATGAGGAATAGGCTTAAAATTTTGAGAATACCAGAGGGTGGGTACAGCACAGAAACAAAAAGAACTGAAATTTTGTATCAGAATTCACAATTCTGAAGGTCCCAATCATTTCTTATCACAGATAATTTCTTACTGGCTTTCATCTCCTTAGGACTCAACTAGAGGAATGGATATAAGTAAAATGGATATATACTACACATTAGTTAAAAGCAATGAACAATTTTGCTAAATTTATGCTAAATTGACATATAGCAATATAAATAGACCTAAAAAGTTAATGCTGAATGAAGAAGAAAATGTGATTTATAAAACAATATCATTTAGGCAGATATTTAAAAACTGCAACTACACCACATGTTTTCGAGGATACGTATATATTTAAATAAAGGTTAGAGAGTGGATTGGAAAGACAGTATATTAAATACACTAGGGATGTGCTTCTCAGAGTTCTGAACTTTAGCCTAGAGACCATTTAGGCTATGCACTCAGTTTACTTTGTAGCTTTGTTGCCCTGGGTCTAATTTTCAACACAGTCTTCCCTGTGGCTACAGGAGACAGCTGAGTCAATAGTGTGCCTTAAGTTGACAGCTGGCTGACCTGATCTTCTCAGTTTCCGTTTTCAGAGCTTTTAAAACAACTGACCAAAGGCAGACAACTCAATAACTCTTACAACTGCAATTGTCCCCATACTATTCAAGTGCCTCCAGCTATTGCATAAGCTGATGTTTCACCTCCATCTGAACCTCATCCCAGTTCACCACCAGTGAGAGTTTTTTCCTGGACCCAAAGGGCTATGTTCTTTATTCTGTTTCACCACCTTCTCTCTTAGAAGCAACAATAAGGGACATCCTTGCCTTATTCCTCTTTGTAAAGGGAATGCTTCTAAAGTTTTAGTTAAGTTTCATGTTGTAACTTTTCTTCTCAATGTATTGTGGAAATAGGTCCATACCAATTAATACTTATATATAACCAATCCTCATTATTGGTGGATTCAGCTACTCATTAAAATTTATTTGTAACCCCCCAAATCAATACTCATAGTGCCTTCATGCCTATTCATGGGCATGAGCAGAGCAGCAAAAAATTTCTCAATGTGTACATTCCCAGCTGAAGTCAAGCAAGGCAATGCTCTGCCTTCTTTTCCAGTTCTCATACTGAAAAGAAGTGCCTTTTTCGCAGTCTATTTAATAGTACATTTTTGTGCTTTTTCTTGGTGACTTCCCTGTTTAAAATGGCCCCTAAGTGTAGTGCTGAAGTGCTATGTAGTGTTTCTAAAAGCAAGAAAGTTATCATGCACCTTATGGAGAAAATATGAATGTTAGATAAGCTTCATTCAGACATGAGTAATAGTGCTTTTGGTCATGAGGTGAATGTTAATGAATCATCGAGGTTTATTAGGTAAGGTTTGTTTGTTTTGTTTTGTTTTTGCGGTATGCCAGCCTCTCACTGTTGTGGCCTCTCCCGTTGCGGAGCACAGGCTCCGGAAGCGCAGACCCAGCGGCCACGGCTCACGGGTCCAGCCACTCCGCAGCATGTGGGATCCTCCTGGACCAGGGCATGAACCCGTGGCCCCAGCATCGGCAGGTGGACTCTCAACCACTGCACCACCAGGGAAGCCCTAGATGAGGTATTTGTAAACAGAAAACCACATTTCAAAAATTATGGGCTGATTGGATGATGAAAGTATTGTGAACCAGAGGCTCACAGAAACCCAACCTTATTTCTCCTAGGAGTGATGAGTAACTAGTCACCAATTCAGTGTTTTCAGCAACGTTATAAAACCTAATTCCTGCAAATAACGAGAATCAACTACATATATTAAAATAAAAGAAACATTACATGGGACATACTTCTACTACAAAATAATTTTTTATTATTTATCTGAAACAAACTCTACATATCTAAATTACATCTCTTTAATTATGTTTCCCTGATGGTTTGGATCTCAACAGTTCCTTGTTTTGTAGAATTTGCTTAGACATTTAATGCAGTTATAATCTGTGTTCTATTTAAACTGTACATAAACTTTCATTTTTTTTAAGTTTTTTTAATGTGGACTATTTTTTAAGTCTTTATTGAATTTGTTACAATACTGCTTCTGTGTTTGTTTTTTTTGGCTGCAAGGCATGTGGGATCATAGCTCCCCAACCAAGGATTGAACTTGCATCCCCTGAATTGCAAGGGGAAGTCTTAACCACTGGATGGCCAGGGAAGTCCCTTATTTCATTCTTTTGTCCACTACTATTCTTTAGTGAAAAAAGACTCTCATAATCAGCATTATGACCCACTCTACTGAACATGTGTTGGCATAAAATTGGTAACTGAGAATTGACCTTCCAATTTGATTTGTTGAAGTGCATAATACGATCTTTCCATTCTTCAGTATTACTTAGCATCTCTTCATCAAACTCTAGGTAAAAAAAAATAAAGTTTTTCAAGTAATAAAATCCATTTCAAAAGATAGTCCTGGCAATTTCATAAAAATTACCTACGTCAAATGAGAAATTCTTTTCCATTTTAATGAGGTCCCTCTTAAAAAGTGTCTTGACACTTAACTCTCTAACACCATACACAAAAGTAAGCTCAAAATGGATTAAAGATCTAAATGTAAGGCCAGAAACTATCAAACTCTTAGAGGAAAACATAGGCAGAACACTCTAAGACATAAATCACAGCAAGATCCTTTTTGACCCACCTCCTAGAGAAATGGAAATAAAAAAAAAATAAACAAATGGGACCTAATGGAACTTCAAAGCTTTTGCACAGCAAAGGAAACCATAAACTAGACCAAAAGACAACCCTCAGAAAGGGAGAAAATATTTGCAAATGAAGCAACTGACAAAGGATTAATCTCCAAAATTTATAAGCAGCTCATGCAGCTCAATAACAGAAAAACAAACAACCCAACCCAAAAATGGGCAGAAGACCTAAATAGACATTTATCCAAAGAAGATATACAGATTGCCAACAAACACATGAAAGAATGCTCAACATCATTGATCATTAGAGAAATGCAAGTCAAAACTACAATGAGATATCATCTCACACCAGTCAGAATGGCCATCATCAAAACATCTAGAAACAATAAATGCTGGAGAGGCTGTGGAGAAGAGGGAACACTCTTGCACTGATGGTGGGAATGTGAATTGGTACAGCCACTATGGAGAACAGTATGAAGGTTCCTTAAAAAACTACAAATAGAACTACCATATGACCCAGCAATCCCACTACTGGGCATATACCCTGAGAAAACCATAATTCAAAAAGAGTCATGTACCAAAATATTCACTGAAGCTCTACTTACAATAGCCCGGAGGTGGAAGCAACCTATGTGTCCATCATCCAATGAATGGATAAAGAAGATGTGGCACATATATAAAATGGAATATTACTCAGCCATAAAAAGAAACGAAATTGAGCTATTTGTAATGAGGTGGATAGACCTAGAGTCTGTCATACAGAGTGAAGTAAGTCAGAAAGAGAAAGACAAATACCGTATGCTAACACATATATATGGAATTTAAGAAAAAAAATGTCATGAAGAACCTTATGGGTAAGACAGGAATAAAGACACAGACCTACTTGAGAATTGACTTGAGGATATGTGGAGGGGGAATTGTAAGCTGGGACAAACGAGAGAGTGGCATGGACATATATACACTACCAAACGTAAGGTAGACAGCTAGTGGGAAGCAGCCACATAGCACAGGGAGATCAGCTCTGTGCTTTGTGACCGCCTGGAGGGGTGGGATAGGGAGGGTGTGAGGGAGGTAGATGCAAGAGGGAAGCGATATGGGAACATGTGTATATGTATAACGGATTCACTTTGTTATAAAGCAGAAACTAATGCACCATTGTGAAGCAATTATACTCCAATAAAGTTGTAAAAAAAAAGAATTCCTGAGTCGAACGTATGACTAATTTGTTTATTGATAATTTTCACTTGAGGTAATCAGTTAGATATCCTATCTTCACTAGGTGACTAGACTCTGCAGGAAACTTCTGCCTGAGCTCTCCTGAAACCAAGTTTCAGCGCATGCACATCAGCACAAATAACAGCAGTTTCATTCAGAGATGATGAATCATGTCTTCAGGCAAATAAGGACATTGGGAAGCTTGTTCCTGGATGTTCCTTTGAATTACCTTTCTCCTGTTGCCTTATATTATTTGCCTTTATTAAAAGCATTATATGATTATGCTCAAAAAAATTAGAAATAAATATATTTAAAAAATAAAAGTAAAAAATAAAATTAAAAGATAAAAAAATTTAAAAAGTAAAAATTTCCCTGGTGCCTCCGCTATTATTGTCCTTGCACCCACAGAGAGCTACAGTCAACCCCTGACTCCCCAGGAGGCCCTGCAAGACCTCTAGGTAGGTCTCTGGACCTGCTTTGTCGGACCCACCTCTGCGTGTGTTCCTCTCACCAGCTTCTGCTCCTGAAGCTGGCCTGGAGCATGTGTGCTAGTGTAAGCCATCTAGGGTGCAGGCTTCCATGGGCATGGCACAAACCACTGGGACCTGCATGGCCAAAGGAGGCTTTGGAGGGGGATGGCTCACAGCCCACTGGGGCCTGCATGGCCAAAGGAGGCTTTGTTGGGGGCAGCACGCAGGCCACCAGGACCTGTGCTGCCTGGCGGAGGCTTTGACTGGGGTGGGGGTGGGGTGTTCCTGGTATTTGTTTTGGATATATCTCATATCTTTTTTGGTGCCTCTGTCCTCTTTTACTTTCTTCTTTTGTGTTAAATAGATATTTTCAAGTGAGGAATAAAATATGCATTTTAAGTTAAAAAACAATTTCAGATTAATGTTAACTTAATTCCAATATTACACAGAAACTGTTCAAATATGTTTCTCTTCCTACCCCCTCCTTTGTGCTATTTTACTGTAAAGTATATCTTTAACATTATGAGCCCAACAATGTTTTATAATTGTTTCAGGATACGTGCTGCTGAAGTGAGCACTATAATTATTGTTTTATGCAGTTGTTTTTAAAATTATTTGAGGAGAAAAGGGTATGCATCATATCAATAGAATAAAGGATAAAAACCACTTAATCATTTCAGTAGACACAGGCATTTGACAAAATTCAATGTGATAAAAGCACTCAAGAATCTATGAATACGGCTTCCATTGTGGTGCAGTGGTTAAAAATCTGCCTGCCAATGCAGGAGACATGGGTTCCAGTCCTGGTCCAGGAAGATCCCACATGCTGTGGAGCAACTAAGCCCATGCACCGTAACTATTGAGCCAGCGCTCTAGAGCCCGTGAGCCACAACTACTGAAGGTCATGTGCCTAGAGCCCATGCTCCACAACAAGAGAAGCCACCGCAATGCGAAGCCTGCACACCACAATGAAGAGTAGCCCCCACTCGCCACAACTAGAGAAAGCCCGTGACCAGCAATGAAGAACAAGTGCAGCCATAAATAAATAAATAAATAAATAAATAAATAAATAAATAGAAGGAAACTATGAATACAGGGAAGCATCCTCAGCCTGATAAAGAGCACCTATGAAAATTCATGTTTAACATGATCCTGAAGGGTAAGTGACTGGATGATTTCTACCTAATGTCAGGAACAAGACAAGGATGTCTGTGCACATCATTTTCCTTCAACATTGTACTGAATGTTCTAGTCAGGGCAATTTAGACAGGGAAAAGTTATAAAAGGCATCTGTATTGAATAAGAAGAAGTAGAACTATATCCATTCACAGATGACATGAAATTATGTACAGAAAATCTCAAGGAATCCAATAAAGCATTATTAAAACTAATAAATGAGTCCAGCAAGGTCATAGGATACAAGATCAATAAATAAAAATCAATTGTATTTCTATGCACTTTAAATGAATAATCTAACAATGAAAATAAGAAAACAATTCAGTTTATGATAACATTGAAAGGAATCAAATTCTTAGGTTCAAATTTCACAAAAACAGTGGAAGACTTGTATACTGAAAATAACAAAATATCATTGAAAGAAATTAGAGGGTCTAAATAAATGGAAAAATATCCCATGTTCATCAGAAGATGAACAGTATTGTTAAGATGACAGTACTCTCCAAATTAATCTAATGATGCAATGGAATCCGCATCCAAATCCCAGCTGGCTTCTTTGTAGAAACTGACAGGCTGATCCTATAATTCATGTAGAATTGTAAGGGACCTTGAATAGTCAAAACAAGCCTGAAAAAAAAGTTGGAGGATCCATATTTCTCCATATAAAAGCTTACTACAAAGCAATGGTAATGAAGATGGGGGAAGGGTAAAGGCATACAGGTAGATATCTAAAACAGTAGAATAGAACTGAGCATTCAGAAACTCATAGGTCCATACTCAACTGATTTTTGACAAGGGCATCAAGGCCATTCAATAGAGAAAGAGTAATTTTTTCAATAAGTGATGTTGGAACAACTAGATTACCACATGTAAAAGAATAAAATTGGACCTTTACCTCATAACTTATACAAAAATTAACACAAAATGTATCAAAGACCTAAACGCTAAGAGCTAAATCTATAACACTCTTAAAAGAAAACATGGGGGTATAGCTTCAGGATCTCAGATTTGGCAATATATCCTTAGACATGACATCAAAAGAATAAGCAATAAAAGAAAATAAATTGGGCTTCCTCAAAACTAAAAGCATTTGTGCTTCAAAGGACACTATCAAGAAAGTGAAAAGGCAATCTCAGAATGGAAGAAAATATTGGTAGATCATATATCTGATAAGGGCATTGTATATAGAATATGTAAAGAACTCTTACAACTCAATAATAAAAAGGCAAAGAACCCAATTTAAAAATGGGTGAAGGATCTGAATAGACATTTTTTCCGAGGAAGATATACAAATGACTGAGAAGCACATCAAAAGATACTCCACATACTTTCAAGATTCTCTCTTTGTCCTTTGGCAGTCTGACTGTGATGTGTCAAAGTGTTGTAACATTGATTATATCCTATTTGAATTTCATTGACTTCTTGGGTGTGTAGATTCATGTTTTTCATCAGATTGAGAAATTTCAACCATTATTTCTTCAAATATTTTTTCTGCCCTTTTTTCTCTTGCTTCTCCTCTGGGACTTTCATTACACGTTGGTTGATATGCTGAATGGTATCCTACAAGTCTCTGAGACTCCATTCATTATTTTTTTTTCATCCCTTAACTTTCTGTTCTTTAGACTGAATAATCTACATTGATCTACACCAAATTCAGCTGATCCTTTCTTCTGCAGCCTCAATTGTGCTGTTGAGACCCTCTAGTAAAATTTTCATTTCAGTTATTTTACTTCTCAACTCCAGAATTTCTATTTGGTTGTGTGTGTGTGTGTGTGTGTGAATTTTTGTCAAGCTTTCATTTAACTCTTTAAATATGGTTTCACTTAGTTCACTTAGTTCTTTAAACATATTTCTAATACCTATTTGATGTCTCTATGAATTGCACCCAATATCTGGGCTTCCTTAGGGACAGTTTCTATTGACTGCCTTTTTATCCTGTGTATAGCCACACTTTCCAGTTTATCTGCACGTCTTATTTTTGTTGTTGTTGAAAACTGGACATTTTAGATAATATATTGTTCTGATACCACCTCCTGGGGTTGTTGTCATTTCTGGCTTCCTAGGGATTACCTTGGGTCAGCATAGTTTAGTAGTCAGTCAGATTGAATGCTGCTGAAACCGCACTCCTTCTTGAATGTGACTCGAACTCAGCCAAAACTCAGATTGGGACTTGAACCCATGATCCCTGACTTAGGAGACGACTCACACCCACTGTCTTTTAATTGAAACTGCTCACCTGGTGTCAGGACTTATTGAAGCTCAGGTTCTTTTTTCTCAATGCAGAAAGAATTCAGTGTGAGGCAAAGTGATTGGCAAAGAGTGAGCTTATTAGCATAGGATGCTTGTGAGAGATACAAATGGGCAGGCAAGGGAGCACAGCAGCCCCAAGAACAAAGCAGGCTATGTTTTTATAATCAAAGAAAAAGTGGGGAGGGGAGAAGACCACCTTCTTCCTCATTTTGTGGTAGATATCAAGGCTTACATCATTAGTTCCTCCTTTGGCCCTATATGGTCTAAATGGGACTGTCATGGTACTAGTTAAACATACGTATATTAGCAGAGGGGTGGTAACATATACTAAAATATGGTACTTCATATCAGGTTTCAGTATAATGTCCCCTTTCACCTAGTTTTTTTTCCCCTTTCACCTATATTCCTGCCTTGGCCACATGCAGAAATGCTACTCTTCAAGAACCATTAACTCCCTGAATTCATGTAACAAGATTCAGAACCCATATCTACTGTCTTGCATTTTAATTATCAGGACTTGTGGCTTGAGTGTGCCTGGTGCTTGAATGTGCCTGGTCTTCCTTCAAGTAGTGTAGATTGTTGCTAGGTTACTGGATTCTTTTCTTGCATGGTCATTAGCTTACAACAGTCTTGCAGACTCCCTTAAAATTCTCTCTCTGTCTTCAATCCTCCAGTGGGATATTCAAATTAACCATTTAATTACCCTACTCTATCACTTTGAGTTGGTTAGGCTTCCATTCAGTGCAAAGGTGATCTATGTATGGGTTAGGGAATGCATTCAAAATTCAGGGAGTTAACAAGTCTGCCTGGGCTTTCACTTCTTGCTTGCACAGGGTCTAAATGTCAGTCAGATATGAACAGTAGACTGGGGTCCTCTCTGGTGTTTCCTGTGTGTGAATGTAGGCCTACCCGTGTGCACAGCGTTCCAAATCAGCAGGAAAAAGTCAGAGTTTTCATATCCTTATTTGAACTGTCTTATTCCCTTCATTTTAAACTTTTGGCTGGTCTCTTGCTTGCCCCTATTGTTATTACAGCCTTAGGCAGCTTCCGTGTTGGCCTTTGACTGTTTGCTACCAAGCACTATTGTTTTTAACAGAGCTGTGGACATGGGGCTTTTCCTTGGAACTCCAAATCATATCAATCCCTTCTGGCACCAGCAAGGTCTATAATACCATGTTGCTGAGTCGGGGAAAGTGAGGATGGAACAAGTTCCAAGTTAAAATGTCACAGACCCTATTGTTCTTACCGAGGCTCAGTAGTTTTTCTTGAATAAATGTTTCTCAACTTGTATACCTTTAGTTAATTTCCAGAGTTCTGAAATGGTTGTTTCTAGTAATTCATCAGTTTTCTAGTTGCTTCTTTTGGAGAAAAGATGTGTCAAGGTCTTCTATCTGTTCTTCTGGAAACTCTTCATGAGTATAATTAAAATTTTTCTAATATTTATGGTTAAAACATAAAAAGAACAGGTAAAATTAATATTAAATTGTTTTATTTAATCCAATATATCAAATTATCATTTAAACATGTAACTTATATAGTTTTTCCAGCTTTATTGAGATATAATTGACATATAACATCATGTAAGTTTACGTTGTACAGTGTGATGATTGCTACAAGTATATATTGTGAAATGATTGCCACAATAAGGTTAGTTAACACTTTCATCACCTCATATAGTTACCATTATTTTTTGTGCAGTGAGAACATCTAAGATCTACTCTCTTAGCAACTTTCATGTATACAATATGGTATTGTTAACTACAGTCACCATGCTGTACATTAGGTCCAGAGAACTTATGTACCTTATAACTAGAAGCTTGTACCATTTGACAAACATCTCCCCATTTCCCCTACTTCCCAGCCCCTGGCAACCACCAAGCTACCTTTTTTTTTTCTGTGAATTTGGCTTTTGTACAGTCCATATAAGTGAGATCATATAGTGTTTGTTTTTCTCTGTCTGACTTATTTTACTTAGTTAATGCCCTCAAGATTCATCCATGTTGCAAATGGCAGGGTTTTCTCCTTTATTACAGCCAAATAATATTCCACTGTACATATATCAAATTTTCCTTATTCATTTAAATTTTGAAGGACACTTAGGTTGTTTCTATGTCTTGGCTATTTTGAATAATGCTGCAATGAACATGGAGGTGCAGATATCTCTTTGAGACAGTGAATTCATTTTCTCCAGATGTATACACAGAAGTTGGATTTCTGGATTATATGGTAATTCTGTGTTTAATTTTTTGAGGAACATCCATAGTGTTTTCCATAGTGGCTGCACCAACTTACATTCCCACCAACAGGGCACAAGGATTCCCTTTTCTCTATATCCTTGCCAACACTTATCTCTCTCACTCTCTCTTTTTTTGATAACAACCATTCTAACAAGTGTAAGGTGATATCTCATTGTAGTTTTGATTTGCACTTCCATGATTAGTGATGTTGAGTACCTTTTCGTGTACCTGTTGACCATGTATATCTTCTTTGGAAAAAAAATGTCTATTCAGGCCCTTTTCCAATTTTTAAAGTGGATTATTTGTTTTTGTTTTTTTTGCTATTGCATTGTATGACTTCTTATGCATTTTGGACATTAACCCCTCATCAGATATATGGCTTCAAACATTTTCTACCATTCAGTAGGTTGCCTTTTTATTTTTATTTTTATTTTTTTTTATTTTTATTTTTATTTTTTTTTTTGCTGTACGCGGGCCTCTCACTGTTGTGGCCTCTCCCGTTGCGGAGCACAGGCTCCGGACGCACAGGCTCAGCGGCCATGGCTCACGGGCCCAGCCGCTCCGCGTCATATGGGATCCTCCCCGACCGGGGCACGAACCCGTATCCCCTGCATCGGCAGGCGGACTCCCAACCACTGCGCCACCAGGGAGGCCTTTTTATTTTGTTAAATTTTGTGTGTCTGGTGCAGAAGCTTTTTAGCTTGATATAGTCTTATGGGTTTACTTTTGCTTCTGTTGCTTGGTGCTTTGGTATCCAATACAAAAACTCATTGCCAAGCCATGCCAGGAAGATTTTTCCTGTAATTTCGTTTAGAAGTCCTATGATTTCAGATCTTACACTTAAGTCTCTAATTCATTCTGTGTTAACTTTTGTGAGAAGTGTAAGAGGGGGGTCCGATTTTATTATTTTGCACGTGAATATCCAGTTTTCACAACACCCTATATTGAGGAGACTATCCTTTCCCCATGAGTGTTCTTGGCTCTCTTGTCAAATATTAGTTGATCATATACATGTGGGTTTATTTCTGGGCTCTTGATTCTGTTCCCATGAGTCTCTGTGTCTGTTTTTGTGCCAGTACCATACTGTCATAATTACTATAGCTTTATTAGTATAGTTTGAAATCAGGAAGTGTGATGTCTCCAGCTTTGTTCTTCTTTCTCAGGATTGCTTTCGCTATTTGGGGTCTTTTGTGGTTCCCTATGAATTTTAGGATTGTTTTTATCTATTTCTGTGAAAAATGCTATTGAAATTTTGATAGAAATTGCATCAAATCTATATGGCTTTAGGTAGTATGGACATTTTAACAATATTAATTCTTCTGATCCATGAACATGGGATATTCTTACATTTATTTGTGTTCTCTTCAATTTCTTTCATCACTGTCTTATAGTTTTCAGTGTAGAGATCTTTCACCTCCTTGGTTAAATTTATTTCTAAGTATTTACTTATTTATTTATTTATTTATTTTGGCTGTGCCTCGTGGCTTGTGGGATCTTAGCTCCCAAACCAGGGATTGAACTCGCACCCTCGGCAGTGAAAGCACAGAGTGCTAACCACTGGACCACCAGGGAATTCCCAATATTTTATTGTTTTTGATGCTATTGTAAATGGGAGTGTTTCATTTGATTATTTTTAGCTAGTTTATTGCTAGTGTATAGAAATGCAACTGGTTTTTGTATGTTGACTTGGTTATATAAATATTATTAATAAAATACATTACATTTTTTAAAATACTGTCTTTGCAATCTGATATATATTTTACACTTACAGCTCATCTTAATTTGGATTAGTCACAATTTAGCATATTGGCTAGGGGCTACTATACTGAGCATGCAGCTCTAACATTTGTTAGAGTAGAGAAAAGCAATTGATTTTTAATATCAATCTTATGTCTGGTCACTTTGTTAAACTCTCTTGTTATGTCTAATTTTCTGTCTTTGGATTCTTTTAGAGTTTCTATATATAAGACCATATCATCTGCAAATAATAATGGACTTGTTTCACCTGTTCCAACCATTACACCACTTATTTTTCTTCTGTTCCTGTGATGTCTAAGACAGTTATAAATAAAAGCAGCAATAGTGGGCAACACTGTCCTGTCTGATTTTACAGGAAATATTTCTAAGATTCTGCCATTAAGATAGATATGTATAACAGGTTTTTGGTAGCAACTTTTCACTAGATTAAGGTGGTTGCCTTCTATTTCTAATTTGCTTAATTTACAAACACACACACACATTCTTGGTAGGCATTTAATTTGCTCTTTATGCTTCTTTTGACATGGTCATATGCTTTTTATAGTAACATAAAAATTATATTTAGATATTCTCTAACTTAAGCTACCTTTGCATTTCTGATAAAACTCTCATATCTATACATTTTGGTCATTGTTGTTTGCAAACTTTTTTTAAAAGGATTTGTGTATCTGTGTCCATGAAATAAATTGGGTCTCTCTCTACTCTCCTTTAATTCATTATCCACACAGAAGTTCTAGTAATCTTTGAAAAATATTAAACTGATTACTCTATATAAGGCTATCAATAATTTTAAATCTTAATTAAAAACAAATCCAAATTCATTACTATGACCTATAAGGCTTTACAAAATCTGGCTGCATCTTATGCTATTCTCCATTGCCTTAAGCTTTTTTCAACACTACTCAGTATTTTTCTGGAGATCCTAGCACATCAAAGCAAGAAAAAGAAATAAATGAATTTCAAAGGAAGAAACAAACTATCATAATTGTGGATGTTAGTGTATATAGGTAGAAAATGCAATATAACCTATAAATTATGAACAAGTCTGATGGATGTAAAATCATGTAAAAAAATCAAATATTTCTATATGCAAGCAACGAATTGTTGGAAAGTTAAATTTGAAGGATGCCATTTTCATTAACATAAAAAATCAGGTAGCTGAGGGACTTCCTGGTGGTCCAGTGGGTAAGACCCCGTGCTCCCAATGCAGGGGGCCCGGGTTTGATCCCTGGTTGGGGAACTAGATTACACATGCCTGCTGCAACTGAGTCCACATGCTGCAACTACAAATCGCATGCTGCCACAACTAAGAAGTCTGAATGCCACAACTAAAGATCCTGCATGCCGCAACCAAGACCCGGTGCAGCCTAAATAAATAAAATAAGTAAATATTTTTAAAAAGTCAGATAGCTGAGAGTAAACTTAACACAATATGCATAAAACCTCTATGGCAAAAATGATAAAAACTTTACTAAGATACCTTTGAAAGACCTAAATAAAGATATACCAAATTCACTGGGTGAAGGACTCAATATTTTTTTTAAAAAACTGCCAGTTCTTTAAACATTGACCCATTAGGTTCAAAGCAGTCACAAGAAAAATCAGAATGAGACTTTTTTTGTACACTGACAAGCTGACTCTAAAAGATCTATGAAACTACAAAGGGCCCAAATAGCCAAGTGACTTGAAGAAGAATAAGGTAGGGGACATGTTCTAATATTATAGTAAGTCTATAGTCATTAACAGAGTATGGTATTGGCACAAAGGTAGGTAAACCAATGGAACAGAATAGAGAGCCCAGAAACAGAAATCTATACGTTGGGTCCCCCAGGAAACAGACCCTGAGACTCTGAGATTTGTGGCAAGAAGTTTATTAAGGAATGTTTTGGGGCATAACACCTCTAAAAATGTAAGAGAAGCAGGGTTGGGTGGAGGTGATCTCCAGCTGATCCTCTTAGGAAATCTAGTTCTGAAGTCACCTTTCACAGTTGTCCCAGTTGAGTCCAGATATTTATGTTCACACATTGACTAGCCATTAGAAGTAGGCTGACACCAGGGAAAGCATGTTACTTCAGATAAGAAGCTTCTTTTGGCTGAAGGCATTTTCTGGAGAGTGAATGAGTTATAAGCCAGCAAAGCCCAGACTTTCTAGCAGCTGGAGGAACGAGTGCCTTGGTCCTGAGGTGGGATCTGGGTAGCACTCTATCCTCTTCTACTACTCAGATCCACCTCCTTCATATAAATCCACTCCATCCAGAACAACTCTTCCAGGATTCTGGTTGTTCTCTTCTCCTGAGGAATAGAGGTAGGCTAGTGGGATGAAGTATATATAGCACCTTCCACTACAGCTGGTTCCCAGGTCACAGCTGGTAACCATGTTCTCCTTCTTCCACAACTGGCTGAAGTGTTTCAGTGCAGCTGACTTTTATGACTCATGTTCACATTGTTCACATACCAGGTAGGAAAATAGAGATTTCACCAAGGGGAAAAGAAAGATTCTCTTCGTCTTTGGCTAGCTCCTTTACTGATCTTGGTGACTCACCTGGTGAAGTAAGTCAGACCTTCAACCCTGTGTGGTCTGAGCCCCTAGTCACTGTGTCCTTCTCAGGTCATCGCTGCTATACTTGTCCATTTACTGTCAAGACTGGAAAATAGAGTCCCAGGAGCACCAAGTGGATCATCTCAGTGTCTAACATGTTCGTCCTGTCTCCATCGTGTAACAGCAATCCTGCCTCCTCCTAATGGTCGGGGTCAGTATTCTGACTCACTCCTTTCCCTCTTGGCACAAGCAGCACAAAGGGAATGGGCAGCAGTCGTAGCTTAAAGTTTTATGGGACTCTTTCTGTGTCCATGTGGGAGCACTCTCCCTCTGAGAATGAAGACCTCTGGAACAACGGAGCATAGAGTTGTGGGGAAATAGAGCACAAATTCCCCTCATAGCATATTTTTCCCCACCACAGATACCTCTAATACCAATAGGTCAGCCAGCTTGTATAGCCCAAGTGGCAGGGCTGTGTACACCGAAGCCTAGACCTACTACATAGCCATTTCCTGCTCTGAGCTCCATTTCTGAATAACTTCTTCTATGGCAGTGCTGTCACTGGAGGATATTCACCACTGAGCTTCTTGGTGATGCTGGTGACCCTCTCAACAGCACTTCTCTTATCACTTTAGGAAATGCAGCATCCTCCAGGCCCTCCTACAACACGTAGTCAGCTGATGAGTTTTCTGGTCTTATAGAATATGTTCCCTCTAGCATGCCCACTTCTGGGTCTTTTGATTCCTTCCTCTACCATTTTCCACAGCATTTCCAGCACTTGTACTTTACATAGTGTGAATGGCACTTTTTCTAAGCTTCTAAGAGCAATTCTAGAAGCATACTAGATTTGTCTCTCAGGGTCCTTGCCAGGATATTAAAATCCTGTGTCACAGGTGAGTTCTCCCATATTGATAAACTCTCCCTCTTCCAAGCTTCTGTTTCACCGACCTGCTCACCCTGGCCTCTTTATCTAGTACCTGGAGGATCCAGGTCCATATATACTCTTTCAGCTCTCACCAGTATTTGTTGGCAAGGCCCTGGAGCTTATTTTTCCCACAGTCCCTTTCTTCACTTAACAGGCCTAGGACTTCCCTGGCCAGCTTAGTTGTTGGTCACCTGAGGGGAGGTGTGGGAGGACCCTGAGTAAGGCGCATGCTGACTTGTGAAGCAGAAGTCTCAGTATCTTCAAGCATGGGGGGCAGCACTGGCCTTTTACAGGGAAGAGTAGGCTACTTCTGCATGCCCAGAAGGCTCAGAGCATTCTAAGAATTCAAGATACTTGAGTGCATCAACTCAGATAGCCTTATTCCAAGTGTCAGGTCCTACCCCTTCCCACATAGGGTCCTGACCACGGCATAGAAGACTTACTGGGGTTGAGAAGTCAACCTCTGAATTTCTACTACTCTTATAATTAAGTCCTGTGAATGTTGGCTATGCACTCTTTCTGGACTTAGTGATTGCTTATGTATTTGCCTTGTGAGTTTTCTTTACCCTGGGTATGGGCAAACTATGGCCAGCGTGGCCAAATCCAGCCTGTTTTTTGTAAATAAAGTATTATTGGAACAGTGCCATGCTTGTTCACTTACATATTTTCTAGAGTGGCTTTTGCACTATAACTGCAGAGTTGAAAAGCTGTGACAGGCTGAATGATCCACAAAGACTAAAATAGTTACTATCTAGCCCTATACTGAAAAAGTTTGTCAACCCTGCTTATACATTTCTTTTTTTTTCCTTCCCAGATCTTACATTTGCTTTTATACTTATTTCATTGATTCTGTGATACATTTTTTTCCAATTTGGGAATATGATTTTTTAAAAACACAGCAATAATCCCTGTAACTAAATAATTATACATTGGTCAGATTATTTCCTTGGGATAACTTCCTGGAAGTGGAATTCCACTAGAAGTGTGTACACATTTTTTAAGACTTTCTGATACATACCCCAAAAACTTTATATCACAAGATGATATTTTTTTATGTTTTCCAAGTCAATAGGCAAAAAAATATACCTTGCTTTTAAATGAACATATCTGTTACAACTTAAAAACCCCAAATATTTCAAAAACCTTGCTTCTACTTTTCAATATATTCTTTTCTGTGCATGCATTATATCTCACAATTTAAAATGAAAAAAAAACCTTTCCGTTATCTACATAATCTGAGAATGTATATATTACATGCCATTATTATGCTTTCATGTTAATAATTCTTTGTTGTATAAAACCAGCCTAAATATTTACAAATGCCTTTCATGGTGGAGACATCACACAATAGCCTATAATTTGGTCTTGGGAATTACTTGAGTCATACTAGAGAAACCTGGAACTCATAAATCTTGTCTCACTGTCTTACCCCCTTTCACATTGCTGCAGGCTAATTCATCAGTCCAAGGAGCACCACAAGATAGCTGTCTGAGGGCCATCAAAAGTGATCTGAAAAGTTCTTTTCTGTATCTGAGACATGACCTTGGGAATAGGGCAACACTGGGGAGAGTTACCAGAGGTGACTTGTTCAAGGGAAAGGTGATATGTGTTTACCATTCGGGGGCATAATACCTTTTTAACATGGGAGTGTAGGCATGTAAAAGAGCAGATGGGTCACTGGAGATCTTTACCTAGACATGAGAAGATTGAATAGGTTTGTGCATGAACATATTCACTAACACACAATTCTGGTTATGTGTCTAATACAGGGGTGGATTCTTTGGGGAACGATAAAGAGGTGGTAGCTACAGCCCCCTCTTCCGTGTGTGTGTGTGTGTGTGTGTGTGTGTGTGTGTGTGTGTGTGTTTAATGAACGGGGAGGGATATGTCATGGTAATGCATGAAGATATTTTACAAGGGTGATGGGAAAACTGGCCTGTTTTTGCATCCTTTTTGCTGTGGTAGATCTATATTCTTTTTTTCTCCCTGCTCCTCTTCCCCCTTCCCTGCTTTGTTATAAGTATTGCCTTTTTAAACAGCTGAGAAGGAGGGTGAGGGTAGTGTCATATTTTGAGCTGAATCACAGGGAACTCAGGCTCTTAGGTACCTATGGAAGCGGTGGCATTCTGAGAGATTTAGGGATAGGATAGTTCAGACGGGGAGTTAAGGAATTCAGTGAATGGAAGCTCCTGAGAGAAGCTTTTGAGCTGGCTGGTGACAACTTTAGGTCTTCTTGGTCTCAATCAGGTTGAAGCTACCTTTTTGAGCCAACAGCTCACTTTTCCTTATTTTTGTTCTCTTTCTTATAGGGTAGAGAGTATTTTGTGGAGAAAAATAGATGATAGAACTGCAAAATATAACCGCAAGAATGAGGTGTAGGCTTCCCAACTAGAATATTAGGAGCCATATCTGCATCTAGTGAAGGGATGGGTCCCATTCTTGGTTAACATCCTTAATGTGAAGTTGCATTATGTCACTTTCATATTATTTTTCTTAAATAAGAAATGTGGCTGCTTTTGGCCAAGAATTCTGTTAATGCTGATTCTTTTGTTCATGTCTTCATGTGCCATGTAGATTGGGATTAGTTGTCTTCAGTGACCATATGTTTCCATAACTTCTGTTTTCTTAAGCCAATCCCAAGCTGGGGAAAGTTTACCAGAGAGACTTTTCAGAAAAATTAGATCAACATAAGAATAATATTTTTTTTAATTAAAGATACATGTTCTCATTTTATTCCAATGTAAAATGAACCTAGGAATAGTAATATTATATTAATTTTCAGGAGCTATAGTGGAATG
This sequence comes from Mesoplodon mirus, assembly GCF_964341445.2. Classification (NCBI taxonomy): domain Eukaryota; kingdom Metazoa; phylum Chordata; class Mammalia; order Artiodactyla; family Ziphiidae; genus Mesoplodon; species Mesoplodon mirus. Next base: position 27,264,995 of record NC_138980.1, read on the forward strand.
TTCTGATGGTAGGGGTTCATTTTCCCTTTTACCTGATATTCATTTTTTAAGTTATTGAGGTATAATTGACATATAATATTATATTAGTTTCAGGTGCACAATGTAATGATTTGATATTTGTATATATTGCAAAATGATCACAAGAAGTCTAGTTAACATCCATCACCATATGTTGTTACACATTTGTGTTTGTGTCATAAAACTTTTAAGATCTATTTTCTTAGCAACTTTCAAATATGCAATACAGTATTAATAACTATAGTCACCATGCTGTATGTTACATCTCCATGACCTATCTATTTTATAATTGGAAGTTTGTGCCTTTTGACTTCTTCACCTATGTTGGCCTTCCCCCCACACTGTGTTTCCCCCTCCCCACCTCTCACCCCACCTTCACCTCTGGCAACCTCCAATCTGTTCTCTGTATCGATGAACTCTGTTGTTTTTTTTTAAACATTCTACATGTGAGGTCATATAGTACGTGTCTTTCTGCCATAAAAATAGCTTACTGATGCAGGGAATGCTAATTGTCCCTAAATCTACTCTTTCCTACTTCCTCAGTAATAGTTCTCCTCCCCAATATTTAGCAGCTGATAGTCAGACTAAAGACTCTATTTTGCCAACTCTGTTGCAGATTGGTAAGGCCTTGTGAACAAATTTCAGGCAATGATAAGTAAGTAGAAATGTTCCTAAATGTTGAAGGTATACATTTCTATTCTCCTTCCTCCTCCTGCTGGCTGTGATGCAGATGTCATCACATCCGCTAGAGCAGGAATCCACAACCCGTGGGCTGGCTGGCTGTTCTAGAAACAAGGTTTTATTGGAAATCAGCCTTGCTTATTTATTTACATATTGTGTATAACTGCTTTTGTATTACAAAGATGGAGTGATAAGTTATGACAGAGACCATATAGCCAGCAAAGCCTAAAATATCGAATATCTGGCTCTTTAAGCAAAGTTTACTGACTCCTGGGCTAGAGCATGAATTGCCTTCTTGGACCACAAAGACACTGAGAAAACAGTACGATACAACTTAATGTTCTTTTATCTGGGGATTTCTTTTAATATATAATGTTATCTATGTACCTATTTTTAACTGATAGCTTGATGAAGGGATCATATCACTAATTATAGTTTATAATATTTTCGGTGCATCTTAGCCATGAACGTTTTATTAATATTTGATTGAACTTTTAATTGGGTTTCTTATTAAAACTAATTTAAAAGTAAATTTGGTATTAAGACCTGGGAAGTATATACATTCCAAAGTTCCATCTGGGTGATGGTTGGAGGCACAGGCAGGGACAGGGTCAGTGGACGGACAATGGAGGGACATGGGCATGGGTGAGGATGGAGTCCTGGGGGGCAGCAGAGTTTATGGGGTGAGTGTAAGAGACAGTGAAGGAGACTGAGAAAAAGAGGCCAGAGATTCAGGAACAGAACCTGGGGTGAGCAGCAGATCTCAGGTACCATATAAGGGGAGAGAACTGAGTTGTGTCAAGAATTGTGTTAAAAGCTAAAGAAAGGACACATTGGATAAAGAATGAGGAAAAAAATGAATTAAAAAGTTAGGAAGTCTTTCATTTTCAAGGAAATGCAAATTAAAACCATAATAAGGTATGATATCACAGCCCCTAGGATGGCTAAAGTCAAAAAGTTAGAGAATAACTAGTCTAGTGAGACATGTACAAACTGGAACCCTTGTCCACTGCTGAGAGAATTAAAATGGTACAGTCTGATAGCATCTAAATGTTAAATATGGAGTTACCACATGACCATATGACCTAGTAATTCTACTTCTAGGTATATATCCAAGAGAAATGAACACATGTTCACATAAAAACTTGTTCATGAATGTTCTCACCAGTGTTATTCATAATACCCAGAAGGTGGAAATAATCCAGATGTCCATCAGCTGATGAATAATGAACAAAATGTGGCATATCCATACAATGGAATATTATCTGGCAATAAAAAGCATTGAAGGGGGCATCCCTGGTGGCGCAGTGGTTGTGACTCCGCCTGCCGATGCAGGGGACATGGGTTCGTGCCCCGGTCCGGGAAGATCCCACATGCCGCGGAGCGGCTAGGCCCGTGAGCCATGGCCGCTGAGCCTGCGGGTCCAGAGCCTGTGCTCCACAACGGGAGAGGCCACAACAGTGAGAGGGCCATGTACACCAAAAAAAAAAAAAACAAACAAAGCATTGAAGTACTAATACACACTGCAACATGGGTGAACCTTGAAAACATTATGCTAAGGAAAGTAGCCAGTCACAAAAGGCCATATATTATAAGATTCCATTCATATGAAAGAAAAGGGAGTGACAGAAAGTATATTAATGATGGCTCAGGGCTGGTAGGGGATGGTGGGAAGATGTGGAGTGATTGCTAAAGGGTATGGGGTTTCTTTTTGAGGTGATGAAAATGCTCTAAAATTGAGTGGTGATGAGTGCACATATCTGTGAATATGCTAAAAATGACTGAATTTTGAGCTTTAAGTTGGTGAATTGTATGGTATGTGAACTATATATCAATAAATCTGCTTTAAAAATTAGGATGTCACCAATAGCTTTTGAGGAAGCATTTTAAATAGAGTATAAATAGGTGAGGATAGAAGACTGTGGCATGTGAATGGGAGGTGTGGAGCCATGTAGGGGAAGCAGTTTTGAGAGAAGGTTATTTTAGGTTTGGGACGATGTGAAGCCACTTGGAGAGCAGCAGGAGAATCCTGTAAGTGTAGAGTAAGAGTAATGACCAAGGGAGAGAAGTGATGATTGATGTAGTTAAGGCCAAAGGAAGTTCTTAGGAGATATAGAGATGGCAAGGTGAACTTTCTGAAACCTGTTTTTTTCCAAAATGTGAGAGAAGAATCCTGGGAGCTCATTGAAAAGAGGAACGGCATCAGATTTATTTTTGTAATCTCAGTATCTAGTTAACTTAATGGTAAAGGCACATTTATTCATTCTCTACACATTTAACAAGGGCATACTCTGTGCCAGGTACAGAGCTCATGGCTGGGGATCCAGCAGGGAGGCCTAACAGATAAATCTCTCATAGAAGTCACATTCAAGTTTGTGGGGTAAAACAGTGCATGGGTTGTGGAGGAGACAGTGTTCACTGAATATTCATGTGCTCCTCTCTTTTTCCCAGCATTCCTTGCAGTGAGGTTGGAACCATGTGACTAAATCTGGCCAATGGACTGTGGGCATTCATAGATTTCTGGTTTAGGCTGTATAAAGTCAGTGTGCAGCCTCCATATCTGCTCCTCTGCTATGGTGACCTTGGAAACCACATGCTCATGAAATAATACTTATCCATATTAACTGCAGTATGCTCTCATATCTCCTATTTGTTTTGATTCGCCTTCTCTCCATTTCTCTTTCCGTCTCCTGCCATCTCTTCTTCCATCCCCCTGTCCTGATTTTTCTTTCAAGGGCTGGGTCCAACAGCCTAAACTGATTTCATGAGTGATTATTAGGCTCTTTGAAAAAAGTATTGTAGATCAGCATTTTCAACATTTAATCTGTACATGAATCATAAGGGATCTTGTTAATGCAGATTCTGATTCAGTGGGTCTGAGTTAGAGCCTGAGAGTTTCTAAAAGGCTCCCAGGTGATGATGGTGCTTGCTCAAGGACCACACTTTATATAGCAAGGTTCTAGAGGGTATTCCTCAACTCTGGTAATGAAATTTCTGACAAAAATTTATTTCTCTGGAATAATGCACACATGCACACGCAACAGATTTGTATGTATGCATACAAACATATGCATATGTATATGTGTCCTCACAGTTGCTTGACAATATATCCCCTCCCAGGCACCCTCAATGGTACCTTTCTTCTTAAAGACAGGATATGTTCAAACTTTTGTTTATTAACTGGTGTTTTAGTAGTGTGCCATTTCCTTGTATCTGTTGAGAGGGTGAACACACATAGTCATTCTTGAGAACAGTTATGAATGTCTGTGTGTGGAGGAGAGATGCTAGGGAAAGGAGATCAAAACCTTATGAGAGATGAAGGAAGCTTCTTGTGCCTGGCGGAATTCCCACTCCCTTGCTTGGCTTCATCCAATCTCTGTTACTCATGAGAGCTCTTTTAGAGACATCAGAACATGTAATTCCTGCTGTCTGTAAATGTCTCCTTTGGTTTTCATCTCCTAAATGAAGTTCATCTTCTCTGTGTCTGTTGACATGTGCCATAAGTCTCATCACCTTCCAGTCTCCTAAATCCTCTGCTCTTATTCGCAGGACCCTACACTTATGTACGTATTATTATCGTTGGCACGGTTGTTTTCATGACAATACATCAACGTGTTTGCTGACAGTGATGAACCTGGGGGAACAACTGATACAAAAATGTGAGCTTTACACAGAGAAGAATTGGCTGAAAGTACATAAATCATCAACATTAATACTATTAAAGTAAGAGCTGACTGTAAGGGCCTCTGTACCGCAGCATTTAGTGTTTTGATGATAACCTTTACATATATACTAATTTTATGTCATTATAGGAGTAATGTTTAGGAGAAAAGCAAAACAAACTTTCTTCAAATATGCACCAATAAGAAATACAATAAATCCTTGAACATCCCCTAATTTAGAGTCAAAAATGCCTTACATTTCCAGTCTACTCTTTTTCTTTTCTTTTTTAAAAATTTAATTGAAAAAATTGAAGTATAGTTGCTTTATAATGTTGTGTTAGTTTCTGGTGTAGAGCAAAGTGATTCAGTTGTATATGTGTGTGTGTGTGTGTGTGTGTGTGTGTGTGTGTATATATATATATATATTCTTTTCCATTATGGTTTATTATAAGATATTGAATATAATTCCCTGTGCAATACAGTAGGACCTTGTTGTTTACCTAATTTATGTACAGTAGTTTGTATCTGCTAAACCCAGACTCCTAATTTATCCCCCACCTCCCCTTTCCCCTTTGGTAACCACAAGTTTGCTTTCTATGTTTGTGATTCTGTTTCTGTTTTGTAAATAAGTTCATTTTGTATCATATTTTGGATTCCACATATAAGTGATATCATATGATATATGTCTTTCTCTGACTGACTTACTTCACTTAGTATGATCATCTCTAGGTCCGTCCATGTTGTTGCAAATAGCAATATTTCATTCTTTTTAATGGCTGAGTAATAGTCCACATTATATATATATATATATATATATATATATATATATATATATATATATATATATATATCACATATTCTTTTCTTCTTTATCCATTCATCTGTTGGTGGACATTTAGGTTACTTCTTTGTCTTGGCTATTGTAAATAGTGCTGCTATGAACATTGGGATGCATGTATCTTTTTGAATTATAGTTTTCTCCAGATATATGCCCAGGACTGGGATAGCTGGTAACTCTATATGGTAACTCTATTTTTAGTTTTTAAAGGAACATCCATACTGTTTACCATAGTGGCTGTACCAATCTACATTCCCAACAACAGTGTAGGAGGGTTTGCTTTTCTCTACACCTTCTCTAGTATTTATTTATTTGTTTATTTAAAGAATTAATTATTTTTTTGATTTATTTTATTGTTTTATTTATTTACCTTTTGGCTGCGTTGGTTCTTTGTTGCTGCATGCGGGCTTTCTCGAGCTGTGGTGAGTGGGTGCTACTCTTTGTTTTGGTGCACAGGCTTCTCATTGTAGTGGCCTCTCTTGTTGCAGAGCATGGGTTCTAGGTGCGCGGGATTCAGTAGTTGTGGCACGTGGGCTCAGTAGTTGTGTCTCGCATGCTCTAGAGCACAGGCTCAGTAGTTGTGGCATGTGGGCTTAATTGCTCTGTGGCATGTGGGATCTTCCCAGACCAGGGCTTGAACCTGTGTCCCATGCATTTGCAGGCAGATTCTTAACCACTGCACCACCAGGGAAGTCCTCTCCAGTATTTATTATTTGTAGACTTTTTAATAATGGCCATTCTGACTGGTGTGAGGTTATACCTCACTGATGCTTTGATTTGCATTTCTCTAATAATTAGCAACATTGAGCATCTTTTTGTGTGCCTGTTGGCCATCTGGATGTCTTCTTTGGAGAAATGTCTATTTAGGTCTATTTAGGCCCATTTTTTGATTGGGTTGTTTGGTTTTTTGTTATTGAGTTGTATGAGCTGTTTGTCTATTTTGAAAATTAAGCCCTTGCTGGTCACATCACTGGCAAATATTTTCTCCCAGTTTTATGGTTTCCTTTGCTGTGCAAAAGCTTTCAGTTTGATCAGGTTCCTTTTGTTTATTTTTGCTTTTATTTTTATTGTCTTGAGAGACTGATCTAAGAAAACATTGCTATGATTTATGTCAGAGAATGTTTTGCTTGTGTTGTCTTCTATATTTTTCTGTTTGTCCTAATCTCTTATGTGTCTGCTGGCAAAAATCTGAGGAGAACAGCACATGAGCATTTTAACTGGACCCTTGGTTCTGAGCAAAGTTGGCTTCCCCATGCACTAATCTCTGTACTTTAGCCCACAGAGACCAGCATTAGGCATGGCTTTGAATTCTGGTAATGACATATTTCAGCTGATTTGTCAACCAGAACTGTTTGTCAGTGGCCAGCCTCTGTAAGTGGCATAAGGAATCCAGTAAAACAGAACCTTAAATTAGAAAGGTAATGATTCATGAAATGTAAAACCAACCTTAAATCTAAAGGGTACTTGAGTACCATCTCTTGGCCATGAGGCCACATACTACAAATTAAGGCAAAAACTGAAAACCTGGAGCGGCCTGGTGTATGAGAATAGGAAAGTAGTCCACAGCCCCAAATAAATGGCAGACCACACAATTCTGCCTCCAGAATGGTTAATAAAGGTGTGTGGAGGCTCTTCTCCAAAGATGGCCTTCCAATGAGGCATGCCTCCCTTGGCAGACTTTCTGGCAGGTGGGTGTGCCAACAGATGGGTGTTCAGGCACACAGATGTCCAGATGTTACTGGCAATCTTGGATCTACATGCCCTTCATGTAGCAAAGACAATCTACTGACACTGGTTGTAGTGAAGGAAAGTAAAGTGCTTATTGCAAGGCACCAAGCAAAGACAAAGGACAGTTCTTGCTCAAAAGACCAGAACTCCCTAATGGCATTCAGGGAAGTGTTTTTAAAGGCAACATTAGGGTTGTGGGTTTCAGGATGGCTGATCAGCTCATGGACACTCTTCTGACTGGTTGGTGGTGAGGTAACAGGGTGAAGTTTCAAGAATCTGAATCATCAACCTCTGGTCCCAATGAGTTCAGAGTCTGTGTACTTGTGGTCAGCAGTTTCCATCTGGTGGGAATCTGGTTTCTGTAAAAACAACTTAGGAATGTGCGTCAGACATTATTATCTATGTCTTTCAGTGAGAAATGGAAGGTCTGGTGGCTCTGCTATATGGCTGATCTATTGTTTAAATTTTTACCACTTTCCCTGCCTGACAGCTATTCTTTGTTTCTACATGTTCACATTTTCCTAATCATTAACTCTTGAGCCAGCTTTTGAGACTCAGGGGAGCCTGAAGCAAAGCCTTTTACTTAAGAGAGCCGGAGCACGGGGTGGTGGGCTTGTATACCTGAGAGGGTCCTAAAGAGTCCTGCTTGGTATAACAGACAGACAGATGTTCAGACTGATTTCAACAGATTGACAGATGTTCCGACACACAAGTTTTGGACACACGGACATTCAGAAACACGATTATCAGACACATGGACAGGGGTTCAGACTGACGTTTAAACAGACTCACATTCAGAAAAGTGAACAGATGTTCAGACAGATGGTTGGTTGGACAGATGGATAGATGTTCAGACAGAGAGCCATTTTTGCAGATAAGCATGCAGACAGATGGATGTTCGCACAGACAGACTGAGGTTCGGACAGTGGGTGTTCAGACAGATGGACATAAGTTAAGAAAGATGGACATACAAACAGATGGACATTGGAACAGATTGATACACATTCAGACAGATGGGCATTCTTAGAGATGGTTGTTCTGACACACAGACGTTCTGAGATGGACTTTCTGAAAAATGGATATTCTGATAGATTCATATTTAGACAGATTAATATTCAGAAAGACATTTTTACAGATGGACATTCAAACACATGGACACACATTCTGACAGAGAACCTTTCTGGCAGACAGACTTTCTGACAGATGGGCATGTGGACAGATGGGTGTTCAGACAGACCAGTGTTCAGATGGATGGATGTCCCCACTAATGGACAGTTAGGCAGATGAACAGTTATTCACAGAGAGGGAAGTTCAGACAAACAATTCTTCTGACAGACATTTCAGCAGACAGGTGTGCTGACAGATGTTTTGTGGCAACCCTGCATGAAGTGAGTCTATCTACGCCATTTTGTCCAATACCAGTTGCTCACTCGGTGTCTCTGTATCACATTTTGCTAATTCTTGCAATATTTCAAACTTTTTCATTATCATTTAATTTGTTATGGTGATCTGTCATCAGTGATCTTTGATATTACTATTGTAATTGTTTTGGGGTGCCAAGAATGGCACCCATACAAGATGGTGAACTTAATTAATAAATGTGTGTGTTCTGACTGATTCACTGACAGGCTGCTCCCCCATCTCTTTCCCTCTCCTTGGGCCTTTCTCTACCTTAAGACACAACAATATTTAAATTAGGTCAATCTAGAGGCCTACAATGACCTCTAAATATTCGAGTGAAAGGAAGAATCACATGTGTCTCACTTTAAATCAAAAGCTAGAAATGATTAAACTTAGGGAGGAAGGGATATCAAAAGCCCAAATAGGCCAAAATCTAGGCCTCTTATGCCAAACAATTAGCCAAGTAGTGAATGCAAAGAAACGTTCTTGAAGGAAAGTAAAAGTGCTACTCCTTTGAACACATGAATGATAAGAAAGTGAAACAAACTTATGGCTGATATGAAAAGAGTGTTAGTGGTCTGGATAGAAGATTAAGCCAGCCACAACTTTGCCTTAAGCCAAAGCCTAGTCCAGAGCAAGGTCCTAACTCTCTTCAATTCTATGAGGGCTTTGAGTAGTGAGGAAGCTACAGAAGAAAAGTTTGAAGCTAGCATAGGTTGATTCATGAGTTTACGGAAAGTAGCTGTCTCTACAACATCAAAGTGCAGGGGCTGATGTAGAAGATACAGCAAGTAATCTAGGACATCTAGCTAAGATAATTAATGAAGGTGGCTATATCAAACAACAGATTTTTAATATAGCCTCATACTGGAAGATGATGTCATCTAGGACTTGCATAGCTAGAAAGAAGTCAATGCTTGGCTTTAAGTCTTCAAATGACAGGCTGACTCTCTTATTAGGGGTTAATGCAGCTGGTGATTTGAAGTTGAAGCCAATGCTTAGTTACGATTCTGAAAATCCTAGGGATCTTAGGAATTATGCTATATCTACTCTGCCTGTGTTCTATAAATGAAACAACAAAGCCTGGATGACAGCGCATCTGTTTTCAAATGGTTTACTGAATATTCTAAGCCCACTGTTCAGATCTTTCACTCAGAAAAAAAGACTCCTTTCAAAATATTACTGCTCACTGACAATGCACCTGATTACCCAAGAGCTCTGATGGAGATGTACAACAAGATTAATGTTTTCATGGCTGCATCCATTCTGGGTCAAGGAGTAATTTTGACTTTCAAGTCTTCTTATTTAAGAAATACATTTGGGGAATTCCCTGGTGGTCAGTGGTTAGGACTCCATGCTCTCATTGCCAAGGGCCTGGGTTCAGTCCCTTTTTGGGGAACTAAAATCCCACAAGCCATGCAGCACAGCAAAAAAAAAAGGAAAGAAAGAAACACATTTTGTAAGGCTATAGATGCCATCGGTAGTGATTCCTCTGATGGATCTTGGCGAAGTAAATTTAAGGACATTCGTGATTCATGGGAAGAGGTCAAAATATAAACATTAACAGGAATTTGGAAGAAGCTGATTCTAACCCTCGTGGACGACTTTTTGAGAGGTTCAAGACCTCAGTGGAAGAAGTAACTGCGGATGTGGTGGAAATAGCAAGAAAACTAGCACTACAAGTGGAGCCTGAAGATGTGAGCGAATCGCTGCAATCTCATGATAAAACTTAGTGGAGGAGTTGTTTCATACAGATGAGCAAGAAAAGTGGTTTCTTGAGATAGAATCTACTCCTAGTAAAGATGCTATGAAGATTGTTGACATGAAAGCAAAGGATTAAGAATATTTCATAAACTTAGTTGATAAAGCAGTGGCAGGGTAGAGGATTGACTACAATTTTGAAAGAAGTTCTACTCTTGGTAAAATGCTACCGAAGAGCATTGTATGTTACAGAGAAATCATTCGTGAAAGGAAGTCAATCGATGCCACAAACTTCATTATTATCTTATTTTAAGAAATTGCCACAGCCACCCCAGTCACCTTCAGCAACCACCATGCTGATCAGTCAGCAGCCATCAACAGTGAGGCAAGACCCTCCACCAGCACAAAGATTACAACTAACTTGCTGAAGGCTCAGATGATGGTTAGCAATTTTTAGCAAGAAAGTACATTTAAATTAAGGTATATACATTATTTTTTAGACATAATTCTATTACACATTTAATATACTACAGTACAATGTGAATGTCATTTTATATGCACAGGAAAACCAAAAACTTCATGTGACTCTCCTGCATTGTCTGCTTTATTGTGGTGGCCTGGAACTGAACCTACAGTATCTCCACAGTATGCTTGTATTCAGACACAGAGACCTATGTTGAGGCAGATGAATGTTCCAAACGGTGGACAGACATACTAACAGATGGCTGTTCTGACACATGGATGATCAGACAGAAGGACAAACCTCAGATGACTGGATGTTTGGACAGATGGACAGAAGATGTTCTGCCAGACAGATATTCTGCCAGAAAGGCCAAATTACAACTATTTACAGAGAATCTATTGATGAGAATGACCTAAAGACTAGCCACAAATGATATTCCATAACAAAATATATAAAGAAGGAACCACGATGTGATGGGTAGGAGAGGTGGAGACAAGGTATGGTCAAGATCCACAACCAACAAACTGGAGGATAATCATAATTGCAGAGGGTCTCTCAAAGGAGTGAGGGGTCCAAGCCCCACATTAGGCTCTTTAGCCTAGGGGTCCTACACCAGGATGATGAGCCCCTAGAATGCCTGACATGGAAGGCCAGTGGGGCTTGTGTATGGAAGAGTTGGAGAGCTGTAGGAAACAGAGACTCTGTTCTTATACAGCGCATGAAAAATCTCACATGCTTCAAGACTAAGTGTGGAGGCAGTAATTTGAAAGGAGATTGGGTTAAATCCACTTGTTGATCTTTGAGAGCCTCCTGGAGAGGCAAGAGGCAACTGGGACTCCCTCGGGGGACACAGACACAGGTGAGAGCCATTTATGGAAGTTCGTTCTACCATGAGGACACTGGTGCAGGCAAACCCCATTTGGAGTCCTCCCTCAGGCCTAATAGTGCTGGGAGCTTACCTGTCCACCAACTGGTTGGCACCAGTCCCAGGACTCCCCAGGCTCAGAATTCAGCCATAAGGGACACAGCCCTGCTCACCAGTGGGCCAGCACCAGTCCTGGGCCTTGTCCCCCAAGGCTCACAGCCAGCTGCTGGGACCCAGCCCCTTCCACCAGTGGGTCACCACAACTCTAGGTCCCCTAGGCCATGCAGCCAGGCACACTGTGAACTGATGCCACCCATCAGCAAGCTGGCGCCTACACACAAAGCAGGGCCTAATAGCTAAGTAAGCCCAGGGGCTAGCCCTGCCTACCAGCATGCCCACAGTTGTCAGCCCCATTACAATAGAAGGGCCCATGCAGCCCACATAGGGGGCACCCCTAGAGCATATAGATCTGATGTCCAGAGGGGAGGGTGCTGCTGGACCCCATAGGACATCTCCTACATAAGGCCACTTCTTCAAGATTGGGAAACGTAACTGAACTGCCTAATACACAGAAATAAACACAGAGAATTCAGCAAAATGAGGAGATAGAGGAATGTGTTGTCAACAAAGGAACAAGGCTAAACTGCAGAAGAAGAACTAAGTGAGGTGGAGATAAGCCGTCTACCCAATAAAGAGTTCAAGGAAATAATCCTAAAGATGCTCAACGAACTTGGGAGAAGAATGGAAGAACACAGTGAGAATTTAACAAAGAGTTAGAAAATATAAAGAACCAAATGGAGCTGAATAATACAACAATCAATAAAAAATACACTAGAAGGAAGCAACAATAGATTAGATGATACAGAAGAATGAAGCAGTGAATGGAAGTCAGAATAGTGGAAATCACCCAAGCTGAACAGAAAAAAAGAATTAAAAGAAATAAGGATAGTTTAAGAGACCTCTGAAACAATGTCACATATACTAACATTCACATCATAGGGGTCGTAGAAGGAGAAGAGAGAGAGAAAGGGACTGATAACATATTTGAAGACAAAATAGTTGAAAACTTCCCTAACCTTGGAAAGACAACAGACATCCAGGTCCAGGAAGCACAGAGTTGCAAACAAGATGAACCCAAAGAGAGCCACACCAAGACACTGTAATTAACATGGCAAAAATTAAAGATGAAGAGAGAATCAAGAAAAGCAACTAGATAGCTACAAGGGAACTCCTGTAAGACCACAAGCTGACTTTTCAGCAGAAAGTTTGCAGGGCAGAAAGGAGTGGCATGATATATTTAAGGTGATGAAAGGAAAAAGCCTGTAACCAAGAATACTCTACTTGGCAAGGCTATCATTTAGATTTGAAGGAAAGATAAAGCATATTACAGATGAGCAAAAGCTCAAAGAATTCAGCACCACTAAACTGATTGATAACAATTATTAAAGGGATTTCTCTAAGTGGAAAAGTAAAGATCACAACTAGAAATATTAAAATTATAAAAGGAAAAACCTCATTGGTAAAGGCAATATACAGTAAAGGTGTAGATCAACCACTTATAAAGCTAGTAGAAAGGTTAAAAGACAAAAGTAGTAAAATCATCTATACCTATAATAAGTAGTTAAGGGATACACAAAACAAAATGATGTAAAATATGATGCAGAAAACAGTACATATGGACGAGGGGAGTAAAAATTCAGCATTGTTAAATGTGTTCGAATTTAAGAGATTTTAAGCTTAAAATAATCATATATATATATATATATATATATATATGTATGTATATATATTGTTACATATAAACCTCATGGTAACCACAAACCAAGAATCTATAATAGATACACACACACAAAAGAGAAAGGAATCCAAACATAACACCAAAGATAGTCATCAAATCACAAGGGAAGTAAGGGAAAGAAGAAATAAATGAAAAAGGACTACAAAACAACCCCCAAACAATTAAAATGGCAATGAGTATATACCTATCAATAATTCCTTTAAATGTAAATGAATTTTTGCTCCAATCAAAAGACATAGAGTGGCTTGAATGGATAAAAAACAAGACCCATAAATATGCTTCCTACAAGACATTCACTTCAGATCTAAAGTCACACATAGACTAAAAGTGAGAGGATGGAAAAGAGTATTCCTTGCAAATGGAAATGAAAAGAAAGCTGTTGTAGCAATACTTATATAATAAAAATAGAATTTAGAACAAAGACTGTAATCAGAGACAAAGATATTATAAAGATCAGAGCAGAAATAAATGAAATAGAGACTAAAAAACCAGAACAAAACAAAACAAAAAATCAATGAAATGAGAGCTGGTTCTTCAAAAAGATAAGCAAAACTGATAAACCTTTAGCCAGACTCATCAAGAAAAAAAGAGAGAGGATTCAAATTAATAAAATCAGAAATAGAAAAGAAGTTAAAACGGAAACCACAGAAATACGAAGGATCATAATTAACTGCTATGAAAAACTATATGCCAATAAAACGGAAAACCTAGAAGAAAGGGACAAATTACCAAAATGTACAATGTGAAACACAAAGAAATAGAAAATGTGAACAGACAAATTACTATTAATGAAATTGAAAAAATAAAGAAAAATTTAAAAAACTCCCAACAGGGACTTCCCTGGTGGTGCAGTGGTTAAGAATCCACCTGCCATTGCAGGGGACACAGGTTTGAGCCCTTGTCCAGGAAGATCCCACATGCCGCAGGGCAACTAAACCCGTGTGCCACAACTACTGAGCTTATGCTCTAGAGCCTGGGAACCACAACTACTGAGCCCACGTACCACAACTACTGAAGCCCATGTGCCTAGAGCCCATGCTCTGCAACAAGAGAAGCCACTGCAATGAGAAGCCCATGCACTGCAATGAAGAGTAGCTCGTGCTCGTCACAACTAGAGAAAGCCCGCGTGAACCAACGAAGACCCAACACAACTAAGAATAAATAAATAAATAAATAAATAAATACATAAATAAATAAATACATATATTTTTAAAAAAAACTTCCGACAAACAAATTCTAGGACCAGACGGCTTCACAGGTGAATTCTATGAACTATTTAGAGAAGAGTTAGCACCCATCCTTCTCAAACTATTCCAAAAAACTGCAGAGAAAGGAATTCTTCCAAACCTATTCTATGAGGCCAGCATCACCCTGATACCAAAACAGAAAAAGGTATCACACACAAAAAAAGAAAATTAGAGGCCAGTATCACTGATAAACATAGATGCAAAAATACTCAAAAAATATTAGCAAGCTAAATCCAACAATACATCAGATGGATCATACACCATAATCAAGTGGGATTTATCCCAGGGATACAAGGATTTTTAACATCCACAAATCAATGTGATGTACCACATTAACAAACTGAAGAATAAAGAACTCATGATCATCTCAACAGATGCAGGTATAGCTTTTGACAAAATTCAAAATCTGTGTATTATAAAAACTCCCCACAAAGTGGGTATAGAGGGAATATAATTCAACATAATAAAGGCCATACTTAAAAATTATGTATTATATAACATACTACTCAAGGGTGAAAAACTGAAAGCATTTCCTCTAAGGTCAGGAATAAGACAAGGATGTCCACTCTCACCACTTTATTCAACATAGTTTTGGAAGTCCTAGCCACAGCAATCAGAGAAGAAAAAGAAATAAAAGGAATACAAACTGGAAAGGAAGAAGTCAAACTGTCACTGTTTGCAGATGACATGATACTAAACATAGAAAATCCTAAAGAAGGCAGCAGAAAACTACTAGAGCTCATCAATGAATTCGGTAAAGTTGCAGGATACAAAATTAACATACAGAAATCTCTTGCATTCTTACGCACTAACAATGAAAGATCACAAAGAGAAATTAAAGAAACAATCCTATTTACCATTGCATCAAAAAGAATAAAATGCCTAGGAATAAACCTACCTCAGGAGGCAAAAGACCTGCACTCAGAAAACTATAAGATGAAAGGAATCAAAGATGACACAAACAGATGGAGAGATATACCATGTTTTTGGGTCGGAAGAATCAACATTGTGAAAATGACTACACTACCCAACGCAATCTACAGATTCAATGCAATACCTATCAAATTATCAATGGCATTTTTTACAGAATTAGAACAAAAACTTTTACAATTTTTAATGGAAACACAAAAGACCCTGAATAGCCAAAGCAATCTTGAGAAAGAAAAACGGAGCTGGAGGAATCAGGCTCCCTGACTTCAGACTATACTACAAAGCTACAGTAATCAAGACAGTATGGTACTGGCACAAAAACAGAAATATAGATCAATGGAACAGGATAGAAAGCCCAGAGATAAACTCACACACATATGGTCACCTTATCTTTGATAAAGGAGTCAAGAATATACAATGGGGAAAAGACTCCTCTTCAATAAGTGGTGCTGGGGAAACTGGACAGCTACATGTAAAAGAATGGAATTAGAACATTTTCTCACACCATACACAAAAATAAACTCAAAATGGATTAGAGACCTAAATATAAGGCTATAAAACTCTTAGAGGAAAACATAGGCAGAACACTCTCTGACATAAATTGCAGCAATATCTTTCTTGATCCACCTCCTAGAGTAGTGAAAATAAAAACAAAAATAAACTAATGGGACCTAATTAAACTTAAAAGCTTTAGCACAGCAAAGGAAACCATAAACAAAATGAAAAGATAACCCACAGAATGGGAGAAAATATTTGCTAATGAAGTGACTGTCAAGGGATTAATCTCCAAAATATACAAACAGCTCATGCAGGTCTATGTCAAAAAAACAAACAACCCAATCACAAAATAGGCAGAAGACGTAAATAGACATTTCTCCAAAGAAGACATACAGGTGGCCAAAAACCACATGAAAAGATGTTCAACGTCACTAATTCTAAGAGAAATGCAAGTCTAAACTACAATGAGGAACTAATGAGCACCTGCAGTAAAGCACAGGGAACTCTACACTTCTACTGTGTACAGTAGAAACTAACACAACATTGTAAAACAACTATACCCCAATTGAGAAAGAAAGCTGCAATGGGGTGTCCTCTCACACCAGTCAGAATGGCCATCATCAAAAAGTCTACAAACAACAAATGCTGGAAAGGTTGTGGAGAAAAGGGCACCCTCCTACACTGTTGGTGGGAATGTAAAGTGGTACAACCATTATGGAGAACAGTATGGAGGTTCTTTAAAAAACTAAATATAGAACTACCATATGATCCAGAAATCCCACCCCTGGGCATATATCTGGAGAAAACCATAATTTGAAATGTTACGTGCACCCCAATATTCATTGTAGCACTATTTACAATAGCCAAGACATGGAAGCAATCTAAATGTCCATCGACAGAGGAGTGCATAAGAAGATAGGGTATATATATATATATATATATATATATATATATATATATATATAAAATGGAATATTACTCAGCCATGAAAAAGAATGAAATAATGACTTTTGCAGCAACATGGATGGACTTCGAGATTGTCATACTGAGTGAAGTAAGTCAGAGAGAGAAAGACAAATATCATATGATAGTGCTTATATGTGGATCTAAAAAATGGCACAAAGGAACTCATTTACAAAACAGAAATAGAGTCACAGATGTAGAAAACAAACTTATGGTTACCAGGGGGAAATGGGGGAGGGGACAAATTAGGAAATTGGGATTGACACATACATAGTACTATATATAAAATAGATAACTAATAAGGGCCTACTATATAGCACAGAGAACTCTACTCAGTACTCTGTTATGACCTATATGGGAAAAGAATCTAAAAAAGAGCAGATATATGTGTAACTGATTCACTTTGCTGTACAGCAGAAAGTAACACAACATTTTACGTCAACTATACGCCAATAAAAAATTTAAAAAAAAAACAAACAAATGGACAAAAAAAAGTTTCTTGTTGGAGAACATTCCAAGGACAGGTGATGCCTAGGTCCTGAAGTGGTATGAAGATGATCTGTTCAATGTATAGAAAGAAACCTAGAGGCAAAGGGCAATGAGGATTTAAAAAAATTAGAGTTATGTCTTATTTTTTCCCTGAATTCTGTTAAAAGATGGACAAATAAATTATTTCCCCAAGTTCAATGGTTGTTTTGGGGGCTCACCATATATAAAGGTTCATGATGACAACCTTCTTCCTCTGAGCTATTATACATGAATTTTTAAAAAATAATTAAAATCGACAGCATTTGTCCCAGTTCAAAAATAAAATCCTTCAGTTCCAACAATAACAAGAATAAATTAATCAATAGAAGCATATCCAGAGAAGACACTGATGACCAAATTAGACAAGAGCCTTATATATCAGTTATAAATATACTATTTCCTTTGTACAAGACAGAGGAAATTATGAGCATAAGTCAGGTGCTCCTGAGACACATCCTAGAATCTAGGGCATCTTGACTCCCCTGACTGGTTTCTGGGGGAATGTGGGGTAAGAGGTGCCCTTGGCTTCTGGGTCATCATGCCAACAGGGCATCTTGGTATTCCACTGAGACTCCTGGAGACTTCCATGCCCTCAAACAGTGTGAAGTGGTTGCTAGCATCCTGTGGCAGATGGGGAACAGGGAGAGGGGGGATGAGGGTTAGGGTCATTCCGTCCCAGGAAGCTCCCTGCCCATAGATGAAAACCCCAGTGGCAGCCCCCAGAGCCCTTGGTGAGCCTGGGTCTGCTTCTTCTGTCTGCTCTCTGGAGGAGAGCCACTGAAGGTCTTGGCATCCTTGGGGGATCTGGAGCTCTTGGGAATCCTCCTCAGGGCACAATGGCTCCCTTCAGCACCAAGAGTTAGTCCCATGGGGAAGGGCCACTGAGCCCAGGTTGGAGTGCTACAACCACATCCTGGTATGCCAGTGACTACACCTTCCTAAGTGGCCTATCAACGTGTCCTTGGTACACACCCAAGGGACCTGGCAGAGCCCCAGCAATCACCTGGGATTTCCCAAACAAGCCCAAAGTCTCGACCTCCTCGAAGGATTTTTCACCTTCAGGACTAGTGAATGGAGCCCTATAGTTGGCCACACATTCAAGTGAAGTTCTCACAAAGCTCATAATCTCCCCCTGAAAAGCAATATTGGACCAGTGATACAATTCTCATATATTTTTTGCCTTATATTCTTTATTGTTAGGAAAGTGAAAATCAAGTGACATGTTTGTGTGTGTGCATGTGTGTGTGTGTGAATGACAGTAAAAGTTGTTTAAGAGGAAGACTTGTGAAAGTGGCATCGACACAGAGGAGAAGTGTTTTGTTTTTGACAAATATCTCCTAGGACATGTGCAGAAAGCAATGAAGGAGACACAGAGATAATAACATATATCTATGTTATGATGGTCAAAGAAACTGAAGGAAGAAGCACCTGCTGCAACTTTGCCAGGAGGGACAGGACGCCCAGTAATGCTCAATCAAAGGATGATGATGCCTGTAAAAATTAATAAACAGGGGAATTCCCTAATGGTCCAGTGGTAAAGAATCCCCCTTGCAATGAAGGGGACACAGGTTTGATCCCTGCTTGAGGAACTGGGATCCCAGACACTGCGTGGCAACTAAGCCCGCATGCCACAACTACTGAGCTCGTGCACCTCAACTAGAGCCAGCATGCCGCAAACTACAGAGCCCACATTCCCTGGAGCCCAACTAGAGAGAGAAAACCCGCACCCCACAACTAGAGAGAAACCTGCGCACCACAACGAAGAGCCCGTACACCACGTCGAAAGATCCCGCGTGCCCCAAGCAAAGATCCCACGTGCCACAACTAAGGCCCAACGTAGCCAAAAATAAACAAATCTTAAAAAAAATTAATAAACAGAAACCTCAACTAAAATAGAGCCAGGAGGCCAGAAGGGGAAGCTCTCACACTCTACAACCGTAGTGGAACCCCAAAGGAAGAAGACTTCCTCCTCTTGTCTGGCAAGAGCTCAGCCAACGAACGATTGTCACAATTCAGTAAATGAGAAGCCACTAGACTCTTAATTCTCAATTCCTCTAAGGAACTCTTTGTTTACTAAAACCCTCCCAACTTCCTTTCCCCCTCTCTCTTTATGTGAAAGACTTGCATGTGACTTGCCATGGTTGCAGACGCCAAATTGCAGTTCTTTGATGATCATGAGTAAACCCATTTTTTGCTGGAGAAATAACTTGCCGTCTATTTTAGGTCAACAATTTTGGCCCACACAGGGACCCAGAGAAGACCCCCGACAACTGGAAGGTGGGCAAGCAAACAAGTGTGATACCAACACTAACCTCATTGATGCTTGCTGGGACCCTGGGGTTTGAGGGTAAGTCTTTCTCCTGGATCTGAGCTTCTGCCCTCTTTACTTTGAGGCTCTCCCGGTTTTATTCAGGATCTATATTAAGGCTTTGTCCTCTCTGATTAAAGCCTTGTTTATTTGGCACATTGACCCGGCTCTTTTGCAATCAGGCTGCTCCAACTGGAATTCCCTTGCCTTCAGCCTGATTCCCATTGGAACAGGGGCTCTTCTGTTGGATCTGTGCCGTTAAGCAGTTGGCCTGAGTCTTTCAGAGCTGGCCGTGCCCTTGGAACTGGCTGGTGTTAGGCCTACAGGCTGTTTGAGCTGTTAGGGTTTTTTGTAATTTATCCTTCTATTCTAGAGAAAGACCTCTGGGAAATAGGATCCCAGTTATCTAAACATTTTGAAGGAGCATTCCCCCCCACCCCTCAACCACAGGGGCCCTGGCTGATTTTATGTTTAAAATCTGTGGTCCTTCCTCATGTGCATTTCTAGGTGGACCTGAGGCAGGAGATAGATGGGCCCCAGGCCACACATTTACAACTAGCCTCCTGTACATATTTCTTGAGGCAGGGGAGAGATGGGCTCCAGATTAGACATTTACAGCCAGCCTCCTGTTTATACTTCAAGATAGAAATAACAACAGGAATAGGCTAAGCACTGCCTGGGCAAAAGATCAAGAGGTCACATATTTCTCATCCTTGGGGTCAGGGAGATCTTGACTGCACATGCGCAGATAGGATCCTCGGGGGTCAAAAAGGGAGGGGACACAAGACTATACTAAGTTTTACTAACTTCCCAAAGGTCCTTGTGCTAAAATCCATCTTGGCTAAAGTATGCGTGTGCACATAGGGGTGCACATAGGGGTGGGCCCTGAGTCAAAGGACAAAGCAAGATGATTGGCCAGAGAAAAACAAAGACCTGGAAGACTGCCCCCTTACAAATGATTTAAACTTCCCAGAGGCGTGACTTTTCTCTGAACTCAACCTTGCCTGTGTTGGCATGTACTCTGCTTTTCTAATATATGCCTACTTTCCTCTCTACCTTCTGTCTCCTTGTCAAAATTTTTTTCAAGGCAGACAAGAAATGGGGCTCAGAAGTTATCCGCTGGCCCTCCTGATCTAGTGCTTAAGATCTGGCACTCTCACTGCTGCAATCAGGGTTCAATCATGGTCTTGCTTCCAGCTGCTGCTCACCGCACTCTGAAATTAGACTAACCTAACCAAAGGCAATTACGGGAAACCTTTGAAATCCCCAAACTTACCTTTCTTAAAACCCAACTGAACAACCTTACCTATAAAACTTCTAAAACTGAACAAAACACTTATTTTTATTGGTATTTTGAGGCTTCCAAATGTTAGCAGGAGCCTAAAATTGCCTCTCTGCAAAATAAGATTTTAAGGTTAATTGAGGCAAACAAATGATTAAAGAGGGAAAAAATAGCTTCTGAAGCCTCACGTTCTTCTTCTGCAGCCTCTTTGTCTCAGGCTCTGCCTTTAGCGCCATCTTGTTTCCCTCCTCTGGGACCTTGTGCTCAGGCCCTGCCTTCAGGGCCATCTTTTTCCTTCCCCTTTATACTGCCTATTCCTCCTCTGTACCCTCAGTTCCTCCACACTAACTCCCTCGCTGAACTTCCCTTTCCCCCTGAAAATCTCCTCACCCCATTTTCCTCTGAATCTATCAGAACCTGTCCCTTTAGAATTGAGCTTTCTGAGGATCCAGAGGTTAAACCCTTAACTTTAAATATTCCTTGGGCTAAAACTGAACTGCGAGCCATAGTTAAAGAGTGTCCCAAAGTAACCAAAGATCCTCACAGATTTGCTGAGGAATTTCATATAACAATCTTACCAGTCTTGTGCTCTGACTTACATCAGCTAGGTCATATGCTTGTTGGTGAAGGCCAGGCCCAGCATTGGATGAAAATTGCTGACTGGGAAAGTCCTGAAAGGTCTCTAGAATTAAAAGCAGGAGAGCAACCTGCTAACTTATATGCTCAGGCCAAGGCAATTTCTAGGTGACTTCATTGGGCAATTCCTAGGGCTTTTCCAAAGCCTATTGATTGGAATAAAATGCAGGCTTACACACACAAATCTGATGAATCTGTTCATAGCTATTACAATCAACTTCAGATTATTTTAAAGAAAATTCTGGTCTTCCTTCAGATGTTGATCCCACCCAGGTAGATTTAACTCTGTTTATTAATGGTCTGAACCAGGGTCTTTCCTTTCTAGTAAAAAAGAACAGGATGGAATAGGAAATGATGTCCACTCCAGATTTAGTTAATCTTACAAACCAGCTCTCTCACACTCTAGATGAGTCACCTAAAAGGAAAACTGCCAAAATTCTTAATCGTAAACTTCAGCAAATAAAGTTCCCTAAATGAAACAAAAACCCTCCTAGTTTCTGCTATTAGAGCAAAGAGCCAGGGCATTGGAAAAGAGATTGTTACAGATACAAGCCCTTCAGTCACCATCAGCCCTCTAACCAGGCTTTCCAACTTCCTCCCAATTCCCAGTTGTGGGGCTCCAAGGAACTACAGGGGCTCTTCCCAATCCTCCCTCTTAATCAGCTTGGAGAAACATTCCTTCAGATTTGGGATGGGTCTCTTCTCATCCTAACTGACACTGCAGCCACCCTCTCGGTGCTCAACCCCACTACTATAAAGCAGCCCCTGCCTCGGAGTACTAATACAGTTCAAACAGTGGGAATCTTTAATGAACCTCAAGAGGTTCCTGCCTGTGGACTGATTCCCTTTCGTTTAGGCCCTTTGAGAAACGCACACTCTTTTCTCCTTAGTTCCTCTGCCGCTATCCATTTATATTAGGCTGAGACTTCTTACAGAAGCATCATGCTAAAATTTCTCTCCCCTGAAAGGGGAAAATAATTTTGGAATTTGATAGTAGTTATCAAAGCAGCCAACCAGATGAATTAAATGACTCTGACATCTTTTATCAGCTCTGTCTCTGAGCTGATTCTGGGAACACTGATCTTTTGTCCCTATTGAATCCACAACCACCTCCCTTATAGGCAAAATCTCCAACTGATATTGGCAAAATTCACAGTGCATCAATTCAAATAGATCCCTCAAAACCTCTCCCAGAATTAATCAACATGCTATAAGTAAAGAAGCCTTTCATGGCATAAAACCCAGAATAGGACATTACAAGTCTCAAAGACTCATTATTTCTTGTAAGAGTTCCTGCAATACCCTTATTTTACTAATGAAGAAACCCAAGGGCCGAGGGTGGAGGTTTGTTCAGGACTTCAGAGCAATAAACAACATTGTCATCCCTCCACACCCTGTTGCTCCTAATCCTCATATTTCACTAACATCCATTCCCACTGGATGTAAATTTTTTATTGTCATTTGATTTATGAAGTACATTCTTTAGTATTCCAGTTGATGAAGATGGACTATTGTCTATCGTTTTTGCCTTCACTTGGAAGAAAAACAATTCACCGTGACAGTAATGACTCAGGGTTTTACTGAGCTCTTATTTCTCAAAACTTCTCAAGGCTGATCTGGATAATGTAAAGTTCCCAGAAGTTCTATTTTGTTGCAACATGTGGATGATTTGCTTCTTTGCTCTCCTCAGACCGCTTCACAGGAAGACAGCACCCACTTCCTAAAGCTTTTAGTCTTAAAGGGACACAAGGTTGCCAAGGAAATATTGCCATTTGCCCAAACCCAGGTTTGAGATTTAGGGCATCTGATATCAGAACAAAAGCTATACCTAGTTCCAGATAGCTTTCATGGTGTCCTGAGTTTCCCAAAACCCCAATCTAAGCATTGACTGCAAGGTTTTCTCAGGCTAGTCAGTTATTGCTGAAAGTCTATTCCAAATTTCTCTATTTTTTAAATTAAATTAAATTCTTTATTTTATACAGCAGGTTCTTAGTAGTCAAATTTCTCTCTTAAAGCCAAACCTCTGTGTGTCTTACTCAACAACAACAACTCTGACCCAGTTTTATGGGAAGAGCCAAACAGCATAAACAAACTTTCAGGACTTAAATGAGAGCTTGAGAAACCCACCTGCCCTTGGGAATCCCAGTTATCAGATCCTCTTTTCCTTTTTTGTATATGAAAAGGAAGGGAATGCCCTTGGGATACCACTGACCCATAGGGTATTATAGCCAGCAGGTGGACCCTGTGGCACACCTTAGAGCCATTACAGCCACTGCCCTTTTGGTTGAGGCCGCCAAGAAAATCATTGTGGGATTCCGTTTAATCATCCTTGTACCTCATGCAGTAGAAACCCTCCTGAATTCTCATCACACTCAACATTTCTCAGTTAGCCACCTCACCTCCTATGAAGTCCTTTTGTTAACTGCTCCTCATATAACTCTTTTATGTTGTAATAACCTTAGCACTACTACTCTTTTCCCGTCCATCACCAGTGAAGTCCCTCACAACTGCTTAACGCTGAAGGATCTCCTCTTTCTCTTGTTTTAGAAATTTATTTTATTTATTTATTTATTTTTGGCTGCATTGGGTCTTCGTTGTTGTGAAAGGGCTTTCTCTAGTTGCGGCGAGCGGGGGCTATTCTTTGATGCGGTGCATGGGCTTATCATTGTGCTGGCTTCTCTTGTGAAGCACGGGCTCTAGGAGCATGGGCTTCAGTAGTTGTGGCACACGGGCTCAGTAGTTGTGGCTCGCTGGCTCTAAAGCACAGGCTCAGTAGTTGTGGCACACAGGCTTAGCTGCTCTGTGGCATGTGGGATCTTCCTGGACCAGGGCTCGAACCCATGTTGCCTGCATTGGCAGGCAGCCTCTTAACTACTGCACCACCAGGGAAGCCCTGAAGAACCTCCTCTTGACTTCACTTGATGATTTGCAGGAAATTCCTTTGGGTAACAGTGGTTTCTCATGGTTCACCCATGGTTCTTATTTAAAAGGTGACAGTGGCAAATATCGTGCTGGGTATTCTACTGCAACTTCCTTTGAGGTGGTTGAGGCAGCATCTTTACTTATGGGTAATTCAGCCTAATAGGCCTACACAGGCTTGAGCTCTTACCCAGGCCTGTACTTTAGCCAAGGGCAAAACTGCCAATACTTACACTGATACTAGATATGCTTTTGGTGTAGCTCATGCTTTTGGAATGTGGTAGAAGCAACATGGTTGCCTTACTTCCAGCTGAAATAAAATTGAAAATGGCCCCTATGTTTAGGTGTTATTGGATGCAACACTTTTACCTGCCACTTTAGCCATTAAGATTTCAGGACATTCTAAACTTGACTCTCTAGAAGCTAAGGGAAATTTATCTTACTGACATTTCCACAAGGAATGCTGCTATTAAAGGGACCAAAACCAGCCAAACCTCTGTCATGGTCCAAAGGGATAGTTCCCCAAATGATAACTGAGGAAAACTGGACCAGAGAATTTCAACAATTGGCCTGAAAAAAGGAAAAGCAAGACTGGAAATTCAATATATTTTTTTTTGATAACAAGAGAATGCTCTGGTTTGGACCAAATAACAACCCACTCTTACTGAAGACTCTAAAATTCCCACCCTGACTGGACCTGTACATCATCTGGTGACCTGAAAGTAAAGCTTTCCCAGAATTGAAGCAGATGATGTCTGAGTTCTACTTCTCTCACTATTTGGGGAACTTGCATGTGACTTGCCACGGTTGCAGACTCTGAACTGTAATTCTCTGCTGAATAAACCTACTTTTTCTGGAGAAATATCTGGCAGTCTATTTGTTTTCAGTCAACACAATTTGGTGACATTTAGTACAATCACTTTTGCACAACCCTCACCACTATGTAGCCCCAGAACATTTTCATCATCCCCCAAAGAAAACCCTGTACCAATGAAGCAATCACTCCTCATTCATCTGTTCCCCAGCACTGGAAACCATTAATCTACTGTCTCTTGGGTTTGCCTATTCTGGATATTTCACATAAATGGAATCATACGTGGTCTTGTGTCTGGCTTCCTTCACTTAGCATAATGTTTACAAGATTCATCCATGTTGTGGCATGTATCAGCATTTTATTCCTTTTTCTTGCTGAATAATATTTCATTGTATGGATATACTACCTTTTGTTTATCCATTCATTGAGTGATGGATACTGCATTATTTCCATCCTTTGGCTATTGTGAATAGTGCTTCTATGAACAGTAGTGAACAGGTTTTTATGTGAACAAATGTTTTCAATTCTCTTGGGTATATACCTAGGAGTTGAATTTCTTGGTCTATGGTAATTCTGTATTTAACACCACCAAACTGTTTCCCACAGCAGCTGCACCATTTAACATTCCCACCATTAATGCCGAAGGGTTCAATTTCTCCACATCCTTACCAATATTTGTTATTAAAAAAATAGCCATCCTAATGGGTGTGATATGATATCTCGTTGTGGTTTTGATTTGCATTTCTTGCATTATGACTAATGATGTCAGACATCTTTTCATTTGGTTATTAGCTATTTGTATATCTTCCTTAGGAAAATGTCTATTCAATTACTTTGCCCCTTTTTAATTGGATTGTGTTTTTTACTTGGATTGTGTCAAATTATGAGTTAAAAAAATATTTCAGACATGAGGCTTTTAGAAAATATTTGCAAATATCTTTTTCCATTCTGTGAGTTGTCTTTTAATTCTGTTGATAGTGTCTTTTGATACACAAAATTTTAATTTTTCTTTTTAAGTTTTAATTTTGATTGAATTTGTTTGCTTGTGTTTTGTGTCATATCTATGAAAATGTTGCCCTATTCAAGGTCATGCAGAGTTTCACCTATGTTTCCTTCTAAGAATTTTATAGTTTTTAAAATAGTTTTAGCACTTACATTTAGGTTTTGATTCATTTGGAGTTAATTTTTGTATGTGTTGTGAGGTATGGGTCAGATACATTCTTTTGCATGTGGATATCCAGTAGTCTCAGCACGAGTCATTGAAGAGACTATATTTTCCCCCATTGAATGGTCTTTTTAGTCTTGTCAAAAATCTATTGACCATAGATACGTAGGCTCTCAATTTGATTTCACTGAGCTATACATTTTTCTATATGCCAATACCACATTGTTTTGATTCCTGTAGCTTTGTAGTAAGTTTTGAACTTGGGAAGTGTTCTTCTTCCAAATGTGTTCTTCTTCTAAATTATTTCCACTATGTGGGATCCCTTGCAATTGCATATGAATTTTAGGATCTGCTTTTCCACTTCTGCAAAAACGCTATTGGAATTTTGATAGTGATTTGCATTGAATTTGTAAATCATTTTGGTAGTATTGTCATTTTAACTATGTCTTCCAATCCATGGATATCAAATATCTTTCCATTTATTTAGGTCTATGTCTAAGTCTTCTTTAATATATTTCAACAGTGCTTTGTAGTTTTCAGTGTGCAAGTCTTGGACCTAATTGGTTAAATTTCTCCTTAAGTATGTTATCATTTTTGATGCTATTATACATGAAATTGCTTTAATTTCCTTTTAAATTATTAGCATATAGAAATAAAACTGATTTTTACATGTTGACCTTATATCCTGAAATACTGCTAAATTCATTTATGAATTCTAATTGAATTGAATTTTGGTAGTTGTTCAGCTTTTCTATATATAAAGTCATGTCATTTGCAAATTGAGAAATTCTTCCTTTCTAATTGGGATGCCTTTTATTTCTTTTCCTTGCCTAACTGCTCGGACTACAACTTCCAGTACAGTGTTGAATAGAAGTGGCAAAATCAGGCACCCTTCTCTTGCTCCTAATCTTAGGGGGAAAGCTGTCAGTGTTTCACTATTCAACATGATGTTAGCTGTGGATTTTTCATCACTGTACTTTATCATGTTAAGGAAATTCCCTTCTATTCCTGAATTGTTCAGTAATTTTACATGACTGGATTTTGCATTTTGTGAAATGTTTTTCCTGCATCAAGATGGTTGTGTGTGTGTGTGTGTGTGTGTTTTGCTCTCATTCTACTAATGCAATGTATTATATTGATTGCTTTTTTTATGCTGTACACATCTTCAATTTCTGGGATAAAGCGCACATGGTCATGGTGCTTTATCCCGCTACATTTATGTTAATTTGGCTAGGAGTAAGGCAGCCATACGTGCCAGAGACTTCAAATTCCTCTAGTATCCTTGTTTTTGTCTCCACTATTGACAAAACACTAAACACTCCCTAAACACTCCTCCTCAAGGAGAGTCTGTATCTCTCTTTCTGCTGTAATCCAGTGTTGTTGGTATGTTGGCAAGCTGTGGGGTAAGGGTGGGAGTAGGGATGGGGGAGGAGGATTCTATATAATCTTCCAATTAAATCTCAGTCTTAGTAGGCCTATGTCTAGGGCAAATGTTTATCGGGTGGTATAGCTTTTTCCCAAGTTCCTTGCCCTATACTCCCTCCTCTAGTTGCAGCATTCCCAATCTTTTTCCTTGAATCCCCCCCCCAACCCCATCTATTTGACTGTTTTCTCCTCCTTAGTGAGACAGGAAGGTTAAAGGGGGCTAAAGTGGGAGGAGTGTCCTTACCTCAGCTACCATAAGACTCTAGAAACTCTTTTCCCCAGGAGAGTAGGCATTTTTGGTGGAGAAGACTCTGGGTGTATTTTACAATGGTTACTCTTCTTCCACCAGAGCCCTGAGGGAATATTTCTCAGGTTGCCACCATGCAAACCCAACCGGGTTTCTGGATCTAATGACAATGGAAATGTGGGGGACTCTTAAGGCTGTGGCCCCCCAGGAGTTTCTCACTCTCAAGACAGTCCACACAACCTTCAGCAATTTATCAAAATGAGCATTTAAATCTTTCTACCAGTTTATGGCTTCAGTAATTTCTGTTCCAGGTAAGCAGATCTTGGATGTATCTTTCTGGATATGCCTGTCTCTCCAGATTTCAGTGTTGCAATTTGCCCACCAACCTCAGTTCTCAGGAAGATAAAAGAAAAGTCACTGATTTTCAGCCTGCCCCAATTTTTCTTCTTGTAAGGATACAAGCGATCACTTGCAAGCTGTTTACATGTCATAGCTGAAACAGGAATTCCAAACAAGTTTTGGAATGCTAGAAAGTTGAAGATTATGAAATGCAAACAAAATCACAAAAATTCTTTAACTGCTCAAATGTTTAAATGCTGAAGTAATGCAACAGCTTCACAATAAGTACTCCAGTGTCAACAGAAAGAATATCAGGTGTTGTCTGTGCAGAATTATGCAGAAATGTTGAGTATGGGCAAGATAGCCAACACCCTGCATAGAATCCATTGCACTTTGATTCAACTTTGAATAAATTGTTTGCACTTTTGCACATCCACCATAATTTGCATTTGTATTATCTCTATGGAAAGCAGTACACTTCTCATGAACTCAATAGGTGAGCAGCAGCCTTCTAAGCAAGCCTTTTTCACGACAAAAACATACAAGCAAAGGGATTTATTTTTCAGTATTGTGATTACTTGCAACTTGGGCTGTGTTGTAAAAAGACAAGGCATTTTAGATCTTTAATAATCTCTGTAATAGTAAATAGAGCTATTACATTGTTTTATTGTTACAGCATTTCATCCTGGCACTTAAAATTTTTTTGCAATTTTAGAATCAGAAAATACTCCTGGTATGTTTGATCAGCCATTTGTGCTGAAAAGATTGATAATGATGATACACAAGGTGGACGGTCATTACAACTTCTGCTGTGATTATTTTATTTTCATCCGAATTTGTTTTAATTAGAAAATGTATTTTATCTGTTTATAGCTGAGATAATCCTATATCTCTTAGGTTTAGCTGTTAATAGATACTGGTTTATAAATGACTTTCTATCACTTTTTCATATTGAATGAACAGTTTCATGCTGTGGAAAAGGTTTCAAAAGGATTTTTTCCCTCATTTAATACATAACCAATGTTCTGAAAATGAATCATGAATTTACATTTGCATTTGGGATTCAAATACTAGATGATAGCAAACACCACAGAAATTGAAAATATTGAATTTGATAGTCTCATGGCATCATGATTATGTTTGTCACTCATGAGGCTAAAGTTATAACAGTAAATTGGGGTTGAACTGTAGAAGTTGTTACCAACTAACAATAAATTGAACTTTGATATGTGATGCGGAAAAGGTGGACATCATGTATGGCTGCAAGCGAGAGCTGTATTCGCAAGGAAGAACCTTCCCAAAGAAAGCCACAGCTGATCTCATACAAGGTTTTGGGAAGCTTCGTTCAAGGATTGGTGGATTTTCAGAAGCAGGGGTGTGTATTGATTGACAGACTTTCAATTATGTTAGTGTGATCACTGAAATAAGGCTGTTATTGACTGGCAAACTTTCAGAAGTATGGTCACTAGACTGAGGTATCTGCTGACTGACTTGTCTACAGGCATGGGATAGTAACAAATTGGCTGACTTTCAGAAGCTGCAGTCTCTTTAACTTGCTAACTGTCAGAAGCATGGCCACTGTTGATTTTCAGAGCATGTGTACTGATCCAAAGTAATCTCTAATTAATGGTGATTACTTGCTTACAAGTGGAGACTGTGACAAAAAGAAGTCTTTTCCTTTCTTTAATATGGAAAAGAAGACTCTCAATTCTTATTTACCTTCTCCTACACCCACCCCGCCCCCCCAACTTTGGTCTTTCCTCCGCCAAAAATATGAGAGAGACTATAAGGGATTGTTTCGGTCTTTGTGGAGATACAATTTTCAGCTAGCATTGCCACCTAAGTCATTTAAGTGCCAATTACTGAAGCAGAAAAATAGTTTCAACTGCTCGATTTTCATTACTGGGAAAAAGCACAACTTATTACAATAAGGGTGACCTGACAAAATCAATACAGGATGCAGTTCAAAGTCATTCAATACGAGACATATCCAGTATACACAGGATACCTGGCAACCCTACCTTCGAGTCAGCTTAGCCTTCTCATTCACCAACCTCATCTCTTTGCTTGTGAACACCATGTCTTGTTTCTAATCCATTATCTTGTCTCCTGTTCTCCATATATGCTATCCCTGCTTGAGTTTGGACTCTCGTTCACCTATCACTTGAATTACCATAGCCCAGATTTCTAGGCATCAGTCTATACAGCTTTAATACATACGAAACACACCCTCTATACATCATTGCCAGAACAATGTTCCTTACTTAACATTTTTAACTGACTCCATCAATTTCAGGATAAAATCCAAACTTCTTTTCATGGCAAATAGGCCCTTTGTGTTCTGGCCTCTGCCTTCTACTCAGACTTTAACATCTGCCATTCTCCTGCTCATTAGTTCTATACTTGAGTTTCCATAAAGGTGTCATGCTATTACTCACCTCTACCTCTCCTATTTGGAATGCTTATCTCATCCTCTGGAGAGTTCTTATTATTCTTTCAAAACCTGGCTCAGGTATCATTGCCTCTGGAAAGCTTTCTCTGATGTCACCACGTTTCCTTGGTTACATTCAATCTCTCCTTCATCACGTCCACATCTCTACAACTTTCTTGCACTGCAACATATTGTCACAACCTATCTATCTGCCTGTTAAAACAACCACACTTACACACAGTGACATAATAATTTGCTTTACTCATCTGATAGTCCTCCATCCCCTTTCCTCCATTCATGGCTTCTTGAAGGCCTGTGACTTTTTTCTTAAAATTCCCAGTGTGCAGCATAGTACATGTCCCAAAGCTGGGACTCAAACAACCAACCAACCAAACTACTGAGTTGCTTATAAGTTACTCCTTTTGTTTTCTTAAAATTGTTTGACACTAGAGAACACCAAGTAGGAAAAACATACTCTTTATTTCATGAAGTGATTGATGTACCTTCCAATATTTTGGCACATATGCTAGATTCATTAAACTACTTTTGACAGCCCCTTCTGCTGTGAATTTAGAATATATGTTATTAAATATATATGTATAATATATATTAAATATAATTTAATAGCTTTAAACTTGAAAATTGCTTATTTTTCCATTTAATATACTTAAGATGACAGCTCACAGTATATAGCATGTATAATTTCATAATAAATGACTTCAGAGCAAAAAAAATAATTCTGAGAACAGAATTAAAAATTGTGTAGAAAATTTCCAATTCACAGCAATTACTAGAACAAAGCAAGAGAACAGACTTTTATTTCTACTTTTAAATGAAATCCAGGCACAAAGTTTGACATCAAGTCAGGAAAAGGACAAACCCCAGAAAGTCAGAGGTAGTTTACAATTCATTTTTAACTTTCATTTGGTCCTTTTCTCTAAAAATGTATAATTTCTTTGACCACATCTTTTATATACTATTACAATGTCAGTTATTTTTAAAAAAGTATTAAGTTTACAGTTTAACAGGAAATCCAGTGCACACTTCCCCTCATCACCCAGATGTTTACAACAATGACATATGATATGCCGCATGCGATGCTGTAGAGAAAACAATTACTTTACAAATGCCCAAAGTCAAGGTCTCCAGTCCGGAATTCTTCATTTTAGGTTATTATAAAGTGTCTGATAGGACTGAACAATTTCCACTTTTCTCATTATCTATTACATAGGTTTATCCTTGGAATTTATTATTTGATGACTAAATCATAGAATGGCTTTTCATATCTATTACATTTATTACATCACTTTCATGTATTCTGATGAGCTTTGGTTTCAGAATGTCACACATGCAAACCTACTTTCTAGGGGTTCTCTTCAATATGAATTTTATGATGATTAGTAAGAGATGACCTGTGATTGAAAAGTTTCCCACATGTATTACATTCATAGGGTTTCTCTCCAGTATGAATTCTCTGATGGGCAATACGTGATGAGCTTTGTCTAAAAGTTTTCCCACATGTATTACATTTGAAGGGTTTCTCTCCTGTATGAATCCTTCGATGTTGAATAAGAGCTGATCTTTGGCCAAAAGATATCCCACATTCTTCACATCGATATGGTTTCTCTCCTGTGTGAATTCTCTGATGATTACTAAGGGATGAGTTACACCTGGATGTTTTCCCACACTCATTACATTTATAGGGTCTTTCTCCAGTATGCATTCTCTGATGTTGAATGAGAGCTGAACTTTGTCTGAAGGCTTTCCCACACACTTTACATTTACATGGTTTCTCTCCAGTATGAATTCTTTCATGAATAATAAGTGTTGAGTGGGAACTTAAGGCTTTACCACATTCATTACAATTATAAAACTTCTCACCAGGAAGAATTAGTCGGTGTCTGTTAAGTCGTGAAATAGAAGTGAAACCTTTTCCACATTCATTACATCTATAAGGCTTTTCTCCAGTGTGAATTCTTTCCTGTTGAATAAGAGATGCACTCTGACTGAAGGCTCTCCCACATTCACTACATTTAAAAGGTTTCTCTCCTGTGTGTTTCCTCTGATGATAACGAAGGGATGAACTAGACTTAAAGGTATTGCCACATTCATTACATAAATAGGACTTCTTTCTGGAATTCATTCTCTGACATCCAGGAAGGGATGTGTTGCAACTAGATGCCTTCCTACCTGGATTATATTTATAGAGGTTTTCTCCAGCATGGATTTTTTGATGTATAAAAAGGCCTGACCTTCTGCTGAAGGATTTACCACATTCTTTACATCTATAGGATTTCTCCACAGTGTGTGTTCTTAGGGGTTTATAAAGGGATGTACTGAGAGTGAAGGCTTTCCCACATTCTTTACATATATAGGGTTTCTCTCTAGTATGAGTTATTGGATGTTGAATAAGAGCTGAACTTTCGTTAAAGGCTTTCGAACAGTCTTTACATTTAAACAATTTCTCTCCACTATGGTTTATCTCATGTTTATGAAGGGATGAAGTATTAATGAAGGTTTTCTCACACATCCTACATTTATAACGTTTCCCGGCTGTGTTGATTTTTTGTTGATTAAATAAATTGGCCTTCTTGGGCCCAAATGTCAGGGCAGCGGTTCCTCCCAAATGCTGACTCCAGCTGTTCCAAGTGCGCTGGACTGAAGGTGGTGCGTTGGCAGCGCCAGGAGTGTGGGCAACCCCTCTGTCCTCCTTGTGAGCAAAGACTTGGTCTCCCCACTCCTACACCAGAGAGGTTCCTGTAGGGCTGAGTGCTCATGTCTGAGAAGGAGGGTGGAGGAGAGTTTGCTGCCGCATGGATCCACCCATCCATCCCAGACCACATATGCTGGAACCCCCAGTTTCTACTAGGACCCAGTGTATTGCTCATATACTCTGCACTGACCAGAAATTCTTCAGCTTTCAGAATTAGCTGAATCCAGCTCAGCCTTGGCCCTGCTTCACTTCTGATTCCCTTAACCCATGCTGCCCTCTCCACATGAAGTCTGCCCCTCAGTCTCACTTGTCCTAGGCACTCACGCTCCCTCTGCCTCACTTCTGCATCTTGTGCCCACTCCCCATTACACTCCCCCA
Organism: Mesoplodon mirus; assembly: GCF_964341445.2. NCBI lineage: Eukaryota > Metazoa > Chordata > Mammalia > Artiodactyla > Ziphiidae > Mesoplodon > Mesoplodon mirus. The sequence goes on from NC_138980.1 coordinate 27,298,973, forward strand.
GATGCATCCCCATGTAAGGCATGCCCCTCCATAGCCTTTCATCTCTCTCAGCACACATACCACCTTCCTGGGTCTCACCCTGTGGATCTCCTATTTGCTCTGACAACCTAACAAACTGCCCAGGTCTCTGTCTATGACCCCTATGACTTGCTCCCTGCTCTCATGGTTCACATTCAACTTAAACCTTTATATTGTTCCCATTGTCCTATTCCCTCCACCTGGGAAGATGAAACATTCCTCACTCTTCTGCTCAGACACACCCTCCTCACACATACATTTCATCTTCTCCCCTATCCCAGTCCTGGCCTGGCCACCAGGCTGCAGGAAACTGAGCTCGTGGGAAAGGCCTGCCTCTTCTCCTTACAGACTCACTAAGCTCCCACACTAATTAGTCTGAGAGCCAGCTGGGGAATAGAGAACAGGAGCAAAAGGAAACACCTGGGAGGCACACACTGAGAAAAGATATCTGGAGTGAGGATCCCATCCCCATGGGGACCCAGGCAGTAGTCCCTACCCAGTGCTCACTGTCCACCTTAGCCCCAGCTCTCCTCAGATCCAAAGCCCTGGCCCCTCCACCTCTCTTCCTTGGAGAAAGCAGTGCAGTGAGCAAACTCTGAGGCCAGGAGTGAGGAGACAGCTTTTAGCTCAGCCTCTGCCGCCTCCTCATCTGTCAGGGTCTCAGTGTGCCACTCTGTAAAGCAAAGGCGTTGTATCGGCCCATGTGTTCTAAGATTCCCTTGTTTTTAACATTCTAGGATTCTGGTTTTTTATTTCTCCTCTTCACTTTCCTCGTAGTGAACCATCGCCCCATGGAGCCTGGGCATGGAGCATGCACACCTGCTGTCTCCTCAGGACCACCCCAGAGATTCACTCACCCACTGTGGAGGTCAATGTCCCAGCGGCTGCGTAGCCCTCGGGCCAGAGACTGCTGCAAACTCGCCCCTTCTTTTGTTTACCCTGCTCACTCTTCCCTTCTGCATCCATGGCTCACAACAAAGACCAAAGACAGCTCAGTCTCCTGTCCCTGATTCTGGATCAGTCTTTCTCTGTTTCTGTTCCCCTCTATGCCTTGTATTTCACTGCTTTCCCCCTGTTTATACCTCTCTCTGAATCTCTCTCCCTGTGTAGATATAGATAGATAGACCTTTTTCTCTCTCTCCTTTTTTCTAACTTTTCTTTCTATTTCTAATTCCCCATTCCTTTGCTTGAGTATCATCTCATTCTGCCTTGCCCTCACCCTGTTTCTCTGTTTTAGTCTGCACTTTTCTCCGCCTGCACCTTCTCTCTCTGGGATGCCGTTCTCTCCTTTTGCTCTCAGATGCCTACTTTCCCAGCTTGCAATCCCACACTAACTCTTTCTCCCTGAGCCTTGGAGGAGTGACCTGTTCCTCACCCCTGTGAGCCCATCCAATCATTGCCTGGTCGCCAGAGCCCCCATCATCAGGGGAGGATCACAAGCCAGATGAGGGAAGGTGCTCTGTTGGAGGGTCTAGGGACTGGGGCCAAGAGCTCATATTCCCAGAGGACCAAATTCTTTTGTCCTGTTACATCCCCTCCTGGGAGCAGGCAGGGGAAGGAAGAGAAAATGCATTCCTCCTGAGACTCCTCCTCAGAACCTCATCATGAGGGGAGAGGGAGAGGGAGAGTTTGTGCAAATGGAGATGAGGAGTAGGGCCTGCCTTGTGTCTCAGTACGTGGGTGATTCCCACAGACTTCTTTCCAGGAAACTAAAAAACTAAAAACACAAGTACATTCTGGCCCCTCCTAAATATCCTGATTCTCAGAATACACTGGACACCCCGTCAGGACAACCTGAACCATAGGATGAGTCTCCCGGACACCATAGTTCTCAAGTACTTTCTGTTTTCTTCTCCCAAATGTCACCTCCTCATTCACTCAGAACCCCCCAGGACTCCCTGACCCTCCAAGGTCACCCAGACCATCAGAGAACACTTACCCTCAAGAGCATCTGTATTCCAGGTGCATCCTGATCTCCCTGGACCTCAGGACTCTGCAGAAGACTGAGATTCCCATGACATCCCGACATTCTGATTCTTCAAGGAAACCCTGACATACCCAGCATTGCTGAGCAGTCAGGACACCCTGACACATGCAGTACTCTGCTTCTTGAGATTACTTAGATCTAGGAACTACATTCTGACATCTGTAGGACATCCTGACCCTTTAAAGACAACCCAATATCCTAGGACTCTAGGGTTCTCTAGGACACACTGAAACCTAGAGTATTCAACCTCAACTAGGAGATTATCCCTGTCCCCCGCCATGAAGTTCTGAAATGTCAGAATAGACTGAATCAATGAGGGCACCCTAATCCCCTTGGAACACACTGTACTCATAGGACTGTCTGATCCCCAATGTTATGCTAATCCTTCACACACATTCTTTAAAAGAACAACTCAAGACAGAAAAACATAGTAATCTTCCAGGATCCTGAGGCTTACAATATGATCCATGGATCAGAAGTATAAGCAGCACATGAGAGCTTGTTAGAAATGTAAGATTTGAGGCCTCACTTCAGTCCTACTGAATCAGAATTTTCACCGTAACAAGATCCCCAAGAGAACTGACTGTACACTTGTCTTCATCAGCTCTGGCTGCCATAATAAAATGCCAAAGGTAAGGTGGCTAAAACAACAGGTATCCATTTCTCACAGTTCTGGAGGCTGAGAAGTCCATGATTAACGTGCCAGCTGATTCAGTTCCTTAGAGACTTTTCCTGGGTTACAGACAGCCACCTTCTGTGTCTTCACAAGACAGAAAGAGAACTCAGTCCTGGTCTCTTTTCTCTTCTTATAAAGACACTACTCTTATCTTGTGGCCTCAACCTCACGATCTCACTTAACCCTAATCACCTCCCAAAGGCCCCACCTCCAAATATCATTGCATCACATTGGGGTTAGGACTCAACATATGAAGTGGTGAGGAGACACAAACATTCAGGTCATAACAACATAAAAGTCGAGAAACACTGATCCAAGATGCCAACCCCTCTCCCCCTACCCCAGGGTATACTGTGGCCTCCTAGAGAAACTCGAGCTGCATGACAGCTCTGCCTCCCCAGATTCATGTAGTCAACTTGGATCCACAAGCACACACTGAATTCCAATACTCTTGCTGCCTCAAAATAGCCTAACCCTATAAGGGAACTCTGACCAGCCATCCAAAGCAGCCTGATGATCCCAGGACACTCTGATAGTACAAAGAAACTCTGACCTACTACCCTGCTCCCCAAGACATTGAGACACTACAGGTTTGACTTGACATCCCAGGATACCATTATTTCCTAGAAGGCTGGGGAGGAGTTTTTTTCCAGGGCATCCAAATTCCCACTCAAACTTGACCTTCAAGGAAGTCTGATACCCAGGGTTCTCTCACCCTACCAGAGGCAGAATGGTGTGGTGGGGAAGAATACAGGTTCTGGAATCAGGCTGCCCTGGGTTCAAATATCAGCTGTACCACTTACTAGCTATGTGATCCCGGGCTCATTACTTTGTATCTCTGCACCTCAGCTTTATCATCTAAGGATAATAATACAGTCAATTCTCTTTATGTAGGTAGTTTTGTTCCATAAAGTCATGATAAACACTGAATTGGTGAATACTGAACCACTGTTACTAAGGGAAAGAGGTTCCTGTGAGCCTCTGGCCACAATATTTTTGGTCAACCAATCAATACATAACATTGTTGTATGTGTGTCTCAGTTTAAATACACCTTACTTAATATATATTGTAAACTCATTAACATTGAACTCATGGCCAACAGCACTGTAACTCATACCTGAACAAAGATTATTTTCTCCGTTAAACACCTCATGGCCCTCCTGCACTTAGGAACACTAGACAACATTGCAGCACTATTCTTGGGGGCCGTTTGGAACAGTACTATTACCTTCAAAAGACAAAAATGTATAAAATGTTGGCTTAGACAAGATAGAAGTTTATTTCTATCACCCACAAAATAAGATCAGTTGTAGGTATTCAAAGGCTGGTACAGTGGATCTAAGATGTCATCAGACTCCCAAGCTCAGAAATTTCTACCCCATTATCTTAGTGTAAGTTTTCCATCCTCATCTTATGGTCCAGGGTGGCAGCTGGAGGTACTGTCATCATTTCCACACCACAGGCCAGAGAAAGAAGGAAAAGTAGAAGAGCGAGCATCCATGTGCCACGAGGCTGGTGCACCCCAAACTCTGTGGGACAGAAGTTCCTGCACTCAGGACCCTTCCTGACCTTGGCCTGTCCCTATGTGCCTCTTCCTCTGGCTGGTCATTTGTGTCATTTATAGTATCCTTTAAAATGAACCAATAATGGTAAATAAACTGTTTCCTTGAGTTCTGTGAGACATTATAGCAAATTATCCAATTTGAGGATAGGGTCATGGAAACCCCGATGTGTAACCAAGTTTAACAGAGTATGAGTAACCTGGGGGCCCAGTACTTCTGATTGGCATCTGAATGGGGGTAGCTTTGTGGGACTGAGCCCTTAAACTCTGGGGTCTGTCTTAGGTCAGAATAGTTAGTATCTGAATTAAATTAAATTATAGGGCACCCAATTAGATTGGAAAGGAAAAAGTAAAATTGTCTTTGTATGTGGACACAATAATCTGCCATGCAGAATTTTTGATGGAATTATAAGGCATCTATTATAGCTAATTAGTGAGTTTAGCAAAGTTTCAGGATTCAAAACCAATATTAAAAAATAATCATATAACAACAAATAATAAATAATTTGAATTAAAAACAGTACCATTTACAGTAGCATAAAATATGAAACATTTAGTGTTAAAGTTGTCAAAAATATGAGCAATCCATACACTGAAAACTAAAAATAATATTCATGAGTGGAATAAAAGAAAACCTTTTAAAATGAAGAAATATGCTATGCTTTTGGGTCAGGATACTAATTATCGTTAATTCTGAAATAGATAACATTTCATGTGGTCTCAAAATTTCATCAGACTTTTTCATAGAAATTGTCAAACTGATTCTAAAATTTATATAACAATGCAAAAAACCTAGCATTGCAAAAACAGCTTTGAAAAAGATCTAAGTTGGAAGACTTACACTGTCCAAATTCAAGAATTATTATATAAAGATTGTACTCAAGACAAATGAGTCTTGGCCATCAGTCTTGGCCATGAGTCCTGCCATCCGTATAGACAAATATATGAATGAAAAGGAAAGAATTCAGAAATAAACCCAAATACAAAGGCAATTTAGCAGAGAACGTCTAGCTTTTTTAAACAAGTGGTGCTGGACCAGTTGGCTCTCTAAATCATATGGGGTGAGGGGGTATGGAACTTAGATCCATACCTCATACCATATTTTAAAATTAACCCAAAATGGACCACAGATCTGAATGTAAAATCTAAAGTTATAAAACTTCCAAAACACGTAAAAAATCTTTGGAGGGCTTCCCTGATAGCGCAGTCCTTGAGAGTCCACCTGCCAATGCAGGGGACACAGGTTCATGCCCCGGTCCGGGAAGATCCCACATGCTGTGGAGTGGCTGGGCCCGTGAGCCATGGCCACTGAGCCTGCGTGTCTGGAGCCTGTGCTCCAAAATGGGAGAAGCCACAGCATTGAGAGGCCCGCGCACCACAAAAAAAAAAACAAAAAAAAAAAACTTTGGGTACTTGGATTACATAAATATGTCTTAGATATGACACCAAAAGACCATATATAAATGAACAAACTGGTAAATTGAACATCAAAGTAAGAACTTCTGTTCTTCAAAATACACTGATAAATGAATTAAAAGACAAGTTACATACTGGAAGAAAACATTTGCAAATCATATATCTAACGAGAACATTTATCTGTTAATTCATATATCTGATAAAGTTTAACTATGCCCAATATACAAATTCAAGAATATAAAGACAAACATTGTAATTTTGAAAAATGCAAAAAATTTGAACAGGCAATTCACCAAGAAATATACGCAATACAACAACCTTGGAAAAGAGTTTGGCATTTTCTTAAAAATGTTAATTTCTTAAAATGATCCAGCCTTTCCTCTTCTAGTTAATTAATCCAAGAGAAGAAAAAGCATAGATCCATACCAAGTCTTGTAGTTGAATGTTGCTAGCAGCTTTATTTCTAAGAGACAACACAAGTCTTCATAGATAGGCGCCTGTATGAAGCATTGTAGTATAGCCATGAAATGGAATATTACCTGCAATAAAAAGGAATAAACTACAGCTACAGCATGGATGAATCTCAAAACAATTATGCTGTTAAAGAAGCCAGACAAAAGTGTACATGTTATAGGATTTCATTTCTGCAAAACCCAAGAACAAGAGTTGGCAAAGCACAGCCTATAAGCAAAATTCAGCCCTCTGCATTTTGTTTTCTTTTTTTAACAAGTTCTTTGGAACATAGCCATCATCATTTTTTTCATATTTTCTATGACTGCTCTCCTTCTACAATGGGAGAGGTGACATTGCAACGTGTAGAGTACTCAGTAACTGGCCTTTTACAGTAAAAATTTGCTGACTCTTGCCTTAGTGTACATGTTGAAGTACATAGAAAACACAATGGAATCTATAGAAACATTCCTAGAATTGATAAGCTAATTTCAGAGTACAAGGTGAATACGTAAAATCAACTGTGTGTTTATATGTTAGCAATAAAAGATTAGAATTTAATTCTCCCCAAATTAATCAACAGATTCAATACAACCCAATCAAAATCCTAACAGACAATTTTCAAGAAATTGACAAGCTGATTTAAAGGTTTATATTGAAAAGCAAAGGACCTAAAATAGCGGAAAACCTTGAAAATTAAGAACAAGTTCAGATCACTTATACTATTGATCTCAATATTTAACATAAAGATTCAATAATCATGACAGTGTGGTATTGGTGTTAGATAAACATAGAAATGAATGCAACACACAGAAACTCCAGAAATAGAATTGAATTTCAACAAAGGTGCAAGTATAATTCAATATGGAAACAGAAATCTTTTTAGCAGGTGATGTTGGAACAACTGGTAATCAGTATAGATAAAAACTAACTCTAATTATTATCTCACATCATATTCACTCACGGAAATGAATCATAAAGTTAAAGACAAAATTCTATTAAACTACTGGAAGAAAACATGGTACAAAATATTTGTTACACTGACTGAGGCAAAGATTTCATGAATAGGACATAAAAAGCATAACTTTAAGGGGAAAGAGTGATAAGATGAACATTAAAATTAATTTTTTTTCTTTTCATAAGGCATAAGAAAATTAAAAGCAAACCACAAACTGGGAGAAAATATTTGCGAAATTTACAATTGAGTCCAGAAAAAATAAAACTCAAAACTGAGAAGAAAAACAGCTCAATAAAAATAGACAAACAACCCAATAAAAACGGGGAAAATATTTGAACATAACTTCACAAAAGGGGATATATGAATAGGCGATAAGTATAAGATGCTCAACATCACTAGTTATCAGGAAAATGCAAATTAAAACCACAATGAGATATTATTATACATCCAGTAGAATAGTTAATGTTAAAAAGACTGACAAGGGCTTTCCTGGTGGCACAGTGGTTGAGACTCCGCCTGCTGATGCAGGGGACATGGGTTCGTGCCCCAGTCCGGGAAGTTCCCACGTGCCGCGTGAGCCATGGCCACTGAGCCTGTGTGTCTGGAGCCTGTGCTCTGCAACGGGAGAGGCCACAGCAGTGAGAGGCCTTCATACCGAAAAAAAAAAAAATGACTGACAATACCCAGTGTTGATAAGGATGTGTAACAATTCGAACTCTCAAATATTGCTGATAGGAATGCAAACTGTCCAGCTATTTTTTGCAAAAACGGTATTGCAGTATCTTATAAAGTTAAAACATTTACCATAAAAACCAGTAATCACATTCCAAGAAAAATGAAAGCATATGGCCACACACAAACTTCTACAGAAATATACATGGTAGTATTATATGCACATTGTATACATATATAGTGATATGCATACATATTATACATAATAGTTCTAAACTGGAAACAAACCAATTTCCTCAACTGTTGAATGGTTATAAAAATTGTGGATCTCCTTACTATGGAATACTACACAGGAATGAAAAGGAACACAATGTTAATAAATGCAACAAATTTGTGATACATTGACAACATGGATTAATCTCAAAAGCATTATGCTAAGTGAAAGAATTCAAACACAAAAGACCACATACTGTATGATTCCATTTATATTAAATTCTAGGAAACACAAAATTGTAGTGAAAGAAAGCAGATCAGTGATTACCTGGTCATGGAAGGGTGCTAACTTCAAAGGGAAACAAGAAAACTTTTTAGGGTGATATAACTGTTGTGTTTCTTGATTGTGGTGGTGGTTACATGACAACATGATTTTAACATTCATCGAAGTGTAATGTAAATGGGTAATGTTTATTATCTATCAATTATAACTCACCCCCCCAAAATTAATTTCAAAATATGGAAGGAAAAGAGGCATAAAAATTAAGCAAATGATGGCCTCCCTGGTGGCGCAGTGGTTGAGAGTCCACCTGCCCATGCAGGGGATATGGGTTCGTGCCCGGGTCTGGGAGGATCCCATATGCCGCGGAGCGGCTGGGCCGGTGAGCCATGGCCGCTGAGCCTGCGCGTCCAGAGGCTGTGCTCCGCAACGGGAGAGGCCACAACAGTGAGAGGCCCACATGCCACACACACAAAAAAAATTAAGCAAATGAAAAAAATAGGCAATTATTAACTTCAGGAACATTCAAAATTTGTGCCAAGAAAAACAAAAGGATTAGTACACAAACGGTGTATAACAGAGTCAGAAAGTCAATAATAGATATTGACATACCTCCAAATTGTGATGTGCCTATAATAGGAGCATTTGAGGAAGAGGAAAAGGGATGGTGAAATGGTATTAACTCATCACCTGTCAAAATGGGAAGACAATATATTGTAAATCAATGATCAAAAATAGCATTATAAACATATTATTTAGAAATATATAAAAGTATTTACATTGGGAAGTTGGATCATGGAGTGGAAAGATAGGTAGTGAACTACCTTTCTCATTTAAAGAATTGTTTAACTTTTAAAGCTATGCTAATATATTTATTTGACTAAAATAATTTTAAAATAAAAATTCTTGATTAAATACTTGATTTATTCAGTTTTTATATTCCTTTATTATTAATAAGAGCATTTAAGTCTATTTTCCCATAGCTTTTTATATTTTTTCTCTAATTTATGAATCATTTGGTTTAAACTTTCTTTTTGATATGGGGATTATGAAGAACACTGTTTTAAATTTTATCAACTGAACATTTCTTTTTACATTTTGATTTCTGGTTTCTAATTTTTGGCTTTGTGGTGAAGGCCATAAGAGAATATATCTTATGAAATCAATGTTTGATTTCATTGATTCAGTTTTCATTTCAAAAACTCTATTATAAAGTTTTTGTTGTAGTCAAGAAAATGGCCAACATTTATAATTATTCCCTGGGCTTAAAATAAGAATATATATTTTCTATTTTCAAGGTGGAAATATGTGTATTTTATATGTGTATATATATATATATATATATATATATATAAATTTTTTTTTTTTTTTGCAGTACACTGGCCTCTCACTGCCGTGGCCTCTCCCCTTGCGGAGCACAGGCTCTGGACGTGCAGGCTCAGCGGCCATGGCTCACGGGCCCAGCTGCTCCGCAGCATGTGGTATCCTCCCGGACCGGGGCACGAACCCATGTCACCTGCATCGGCAGGCGGACTCTCAACCACTGCGCCACCAGGGAAGCCCTATATATATATTTCTAACTGAGGTATAGTTGATTTACAATGTGATAATTTCTGCTGTACAGCAAAGTGATTCAGTTATATATGCATTTTTTAAATATTCTTTTCCATTATGGTTTATCACAGAATATTGAATATATTTCCCTGTGTACAAATCAAATTTCTTTGTTGTTTAAACAAAATCTCTGTCATATTTTTTAACTTAACTACTTGATCTATCAAATTCTGGGAATTGTATATTAAAGTCCATCATTAAGACATTAATCAACTTCTTTAAAATTTTTTTAAACCTTTGCCTAACCTATTCCTATTCTACATTGCTATTGCAAACAGTTGCTACATTGTTTTGTTTGATTTCATAACTGTGATTAAGTTTTATGAATTTGTCCTTTGTTATCATCAAATATTCCTCTTTTGTGATTTATGCTTTCAGTTGACTTAATTATTGCTTTATCTGTAATTAATAATGCCACCAATGTTCTCTAATTTTTGCACTTGCCTAACACACCTTTGCCCAATTTCATATTTGTGTTCTTTCATTTTTTAAAATTGGTTTTAAAACTCACCTTGTAAAAATGTTGCTATGTATATGCACACAAATAGAAACTTAAAAATACACATCCAAGTTCCAATAGCCCACAGATATTATTTAGATGACCACATATATAACCCACACCCAGTATTCCCTACCCCCGTCCACAGGCCAGCATTTCTAAGTGGTACCTCTGGTTTCCTATGTCAGGGACACAGCAACTATTACAGAGATTAACTGAGACAGAATTGAGGGTCTGTTCTTAGACCTTACTTTCTTACTATAAATTGACAAACCTTTTATTTGAAAGAAGAAAGAGTGCAGAGTCCTAAAGACTTAAGGATTATACAAAAGGGAGTCAGTGTAGAGCAAAGAATGGAGCTACCGTGAATATCTGTGGGCCAAGTTCACTGGCTTCACAATTTTTCTTCAGATCAATTCTGAGCACAGAACAAGGGAACAAGTATATTTTGTCTGTGACATGGGTGTGAGAGGTACTTGATGCAATGGGAAGCAACAAGTCTGAACACTAAACTGATTCCCCTCAGGCTGAGATATCTGTTTCCAGAGAGGATAGGAACAAAGAACACTTAGTATGTGTGCCTTTAATGAGGAGCTGTGGGGAATCCACCTGTCTGAATCTAAGTGTTCTCCTCCAGGGAGAAAATCTTTCTGACTCCCCCACTAGCTGTGACTTTCTCATGATTCAGGGTCAGGCAAGGAGCCAGTGGAGACAGGGGTCCCATGATAGCCTCTCACAGCAGCAGAGCAGCCAGGTAAGAAAATCTGGGAAAGCAGGTGAGGACACAGTTATCTCCCACAGAGACAGATTCACACAGACAAAAACACATACATTTACATTTGGAGAAACACACACTAAATGCTTCAGCATCTCACCAAGTTCAAACGGGAAACATCACCTGGTTTAACATGTACAAGCCTTTCCTCTTTCAGGATGTACTGCCCATTGCAGAAGAGAGCAAGCATGTTTCCAAGGTGGAAACAGAAAATTAAGCAGTGGGAAACGAAAGAGGTAACTAAGGGCAGCATTGCTAAGATCAGTGATGGCAGGCTCTTAGAAATTCTGGCCAAAAGCTCAGAGCCAAGAGCCACCCTCTTTCCTCACAAAAGAGACTCTTCTGTCAGACATTCAAGACCCTCCTATTCTGCCCTTAAGCTCCACCGTTTTATTAGTTGCTTCCTTGTGTACCTTCACTGTGGTCTATGACCACATTAGAGAAGTGTCTCAGAGGGAGGTTGCTTGGATGCCACATGGAACCCCACAGAGGGGGTCAGCTTGAGCTGCGGTCCAAGCACGAAGCATCCTCAGTTTTAAGGTCCAGGAACACAAACACTCAATGCTGCAAAACATGAGATGTCTCAGAGACAGTCACAAACTAAAGAGATTCACAAGGGACTAATATATGAAACCAGGCCCTCTTACCATATTGACTTGGGGGTTGGGGCCAACGTTGCTTGTACTCCTGGTAGGACTATCTCAGCAAACATTGACAGGAAGTGGCTAACCTTAATGCTGGCAGATCTCTCGACCTAGAGTCTGGGTTATTTAGAGCCTGTACACCTGTTTTGGCCTTTGCCAGTTCCCAGACAATAGGAAAAACCCTACACCATCCTGCTATACTTCTTTCACATTCTACTACCATTTCCATTATGGGAAATAGCTTACAATTAAGACCCTAATATCAACATCTACTCTTTGGAGCACAATGAAAAAGTCTGCACAAATATTGTTTTGGTTTTTCCTTGATGCAACCCCTGTACCCCACTTCTACATTCGACATCCTTTCCCTGAAGTACTTTCTTTCAATAGCTCTGGGTACTGCCAACTACTGCCTTTCTACCTTTTAATTCTGTGATATAATTTATGAGAAAATGGCTTCAGATCTCAGAATTTTACATTGGTTTTACTAAGTTAACTCTCAAAATGCTGGATACTTTATAGTCACCATACTATATACATCCTGCAACCACTCTCCTAAAAGTATTGCCTGTGACATCCTTTATCCCAGTCAGTCAAGACATTTAACCTGTAAATCTCCTCCCCTGAAATGCCATCTCCTCTCCTCTTTACTATTCGAATACTGTGTATTCTTACATATTCAAAATTCTCTATCTGACTCTTTCTGCCTGCATGAATTCCTTAAGGCTGGGATTATCACTTGGATATGCCCCCATAACTTGACTTTCTCTATGAATCTCCTTTTCCTCTTCAAAAATAATACAAATACCAGTGATCCTGTTTTGGCCAGCACAGGGAGAAAAGAAGTCTCTTCACAGAATGCAGTACATAGCAAACTCACTAGCATGCTTAGCTCATCCAAGCCAACATTTGTGAGCTACTGCAATGACATTTTGATGCTATCCAGTTACAACGTTGAGGGAAAACTGCCAGGCAGATCCTTCAGTGCCTAGAATTAGTATAATCCTGAGAAAATAAGAGAGATCCAGAATGAATTTGAGTGAGTTGTATAAAGTTATTCGGGTAAAAGAACTTATGACTTTAAACAAATAGCTAAATCTCATTGCTTCATTTTTCCCTTCTGCTTAATGAAGCTTGTTATTTTTTAAATTTACATATTTTAAATCTGTAAGAAATGTATGTAAGGCAGGAAGACACTGCCTGGCACTTGGTTATAGTCTCAATAAATGGTTGATAATTGAAACTTGGAAGTAAAACTAGGGAGGAATATAAAGAAAAGGGCATTTCAGCTGTTTCAAGACTATAAATGTTACGCTTTCTTTCAATCTAATCTGTCATCACCTAATTTCCCTGAATCCCAGGTTCTTCATCTCTGATTCTTCTTCTCAGGGTCCTCACTTATGAATGATGGATTACAGAAGTTCCTGGTGGCCTAGTGGTTAGGATTCTAGGCTTTTACTGCTGTGGCCCAGGTTCAGTACCTGGCCAGGGAACTGAGATCCCAAAAGCCATGTGAGGTGGCCAATATATATATATATATATATATATATATATATATATATGTATATATATATATATATATATATGTATATATATATATATATATATATGAATGATATGGATTAAAAGAGATTGTGTATGTGAAAATAACTTGTATATACCAGATATTCATTAAATGTTATTGAAGTATGAATTAAGCTGCATGAAATCAAAGATAATTAAACACAAATTAAAATTATAGAAATTAACCAGCTATTTATTTCATTAAAACTCGCTTCATAGAATTATCTAATGTGAATTAATTCTCAATGACAAAACAGTATCATAAAAAATTTGCTCAAATGATGACATTATCAATCTCATCTACTTTTATATTTGAAGTGTTATTAATTAAGAAATACATTTTGGATCTGGTATCATTAAAAACTTGTAATCTCTAAACAATATATGGAGCCTAATTAAATAAATATTTCCTTTTACTTTTGACCACATCTTCTCCCCTGGGCAGAGACAACCAGACTGGAGTCACAGAATTCATTCTCCTGGGACTCTCTGGGCAGTCAGAGCAGGAGGAGATTCTCTTTGGGCTGTTCTTGTGGATGTACCTGGTCACCCTCATTGGGAACTTTCTCATTGTCTTGGCTATCAGCTGTGACAGTCATCTCCAAACACCCATGTCCTTATTCTTGGCCAACCTCTCCTGTGTCAACATCTGCTTTTCATCAGTCACAATCCCCAAGAAGCTGGTGAATCACATACTGTGAAGCAAGTCTATCTCTTACATGGTATGTACGACCCAGATTTACTTCTTCATCATTTTCATCAACAGAGATGGGTTCCTCCTCAGTGTGATGGCCTATGATGATTATACTGCCATCTGTTGCCCACTCCACTACACCATGATCATGAGGCCCAAACTCTGTGTCCTTCTGGTGGCTGCATCTTGGCTCAGTACAAATCTGCATGCTCTCCTACACACTCTTCTCATGGTGCAACTCACATTTTGTTCCAACAATGCTGTGTATAACTTTTTCTGTGACCCTTATCCTATTCTAAAACTCTCTTGTTTGAATACCTTTATCAATGACCTGCTGGTATTCACTGTGGGTGAACTGGTATTTATGACACCATTTACATGTATCATCATTTTATATGATTCCATCTTCTCTAATGTACTGAAGTTGCCATCTGCCCATGGAATAAGAAAAGCCCTGTCCACGTGTGGATCCCACCTCACTGTGGTCTCCCTGTTCTATGGGGCAATCCTGGGGGTCTATAAGCACCCTTCATCCTCGTACTCAGTGCAAGATGTGGTGACTATTGTCATCTTCACAGTGGTGACTCCTCTCATCAATCTCTTCATCTACAGCTTGAGAAATCATGACATGAAGGGAGCTTTAAGGAAACTAATTTCATATTCTATAATTTAAAACTTTTAGAACTGAGAGGACTCTTGATAGCATACATTTTTTTCATTTTATAGACCAAGAAACTGAGTCCCTATAGGTGTAAATTTACCCATGACTATTCCTGTAATTAATGATATGTGATCATGGTCATGCTTTTAAATATGAGGCTGATAGGTGCTCATAAGTCATAAAACCATTAGTTATGTATAAAAAGGTGTGATTTTAAAACACTTATTTTACAGACAACAAAAATTCAGGAAAAGACAGGATTGGGTCCAGCAACCCTATGAGACAGTGGCTACTATATGGTCTGAGAATTTCAGAAAACTTTAGAGTTGGCTCTCCTCAGTGTCACCTGTCCTCTATGGCCTCACATTAGGAGATGTTAAATTATCCCCAATTTACTGAGTCACAGAAAAGTTACCTTTTCCAGGGCTGTACAACGAGCAATTATTGGTTACAAATGGTGCTGTTACTTTCAGGGTCTTTGGTCATTACTGAATTAGTTAACTTTTCCTCTGTCTTAGGCTCAATTCCTACCCTCTCCTCTCACAGCTCAGAACCTAGCCCTGCACTATTCTTCTTCCCCCACAACCAATCTAACTTCTTGGTGGTTTATTGCCTGGCATGGGTGTCAGGGATGGGTATCAGAGGGTGACGAGCCTCAGACAGTAGCTAGAATTCCTCATATAAATCTCGGTATCCCTTCAAATTTAGATGGGCTAAGAGAAGCAGAGGTTCCCTTAATGCTAAACTGCCCAGAGTTCCTATAACAACTTAGGAACATGAAAACATGAATTAATTACAGGATTTGGATTAGAACCCAGAACTTCTGACTCCAAGTCCAGAGTTTGTTCCAATCCATGGGGAAAGTTTCTAGGAGCCCTTGCCTCTTTTCCTACTCTACACCTGAGGGTTCCCACCTCGTCTTCCCTGGTGTCCAGGGAGCACTCACCTAAATCTCCAGTGGTCATTCTTCAAAAGCCTTCAATTCCTCATTGGCCTTCTCTCCTTTCTCAATCTTCTCTACTCTCGTGAAAAATCAGTACTCATTGTCCTCACTATCACCTTCTTTCCCACTTGGTCCCAACACTGACCAGCTCTTACCATGAGCACAGCAACAGGCTTATCGTGGTTCTGACTGCCTCCTGCTTCCCCCTACACATATCTGTCCTGCACACAGGATCAGTTTAATCCTCCTAAAACATTGATGACATCCTGTCAGCCACTCCTTATAGAAATATTGAAGAGGCCAGGATAAATCCAAGTATTACCTTCAAATACAAGCCCATGATGACTCGGCCCCGAGCCATTCTTACAACTTTGTTTGTCATCAACTCACATAATTATATGTTCCATGACTTCCTCCTAATTCTCTTCCTCTTTCATTTATTCGTCTGCTGAAAAACTCCCTTGATTTTTTTTTTTTTTTTTTGTGGTAAACGGGCCGCTCACAGTTGTGGCCTCTCCCGTTGTGGAGCACAGGCTCTGGATGCGCAGGCTCAGTGGCCATGGCTCACGGGCCCAGCCGCTCCTCGGCATGTGGGATCTTCCTGGACCAGGGCACGAACCCGTGTCCCCTGCATCGGCAGGCAGACTCCCAAACACTGTGCCACCAGGAAAGCCCTCCCTTGATTTTTAAAGACTCTAATAATTGTGCATTCCCCTTAACTTCTTTACTAATTACATCTCACAGACATGTACTGAGCACACAACACAGTTCTTCTTGGTTGTAGTAAATGAACTCCCAAATGTATGTTGGTGCCAGTGGGAACCTGACTACATGTGATAAAATCAATGTAGTGTTCTGAACTGTTAAGTTTTATTTTAGAAGTAGTTTAGTGCAAATGTTTGAGATATAATAACATGGACTAATGTTGGTGTTTAAGGTTACATGACTCATTTTGGTCTCATCATATTCTTCCTTGCATTACCCATATCTGCATACATGTCTCCTCTGGTTATTACATTACATATTCACTTTGATAAAATACCATAGATTATGCATGGGCACATCCCATACAATGCTCAGTAGAGTTTTTGTTCATCCCAAATAATCATGTATTGAAAAATCACTGATGATGTGGTAGGCAAGTCTAATGGTAAACTGGGAAGTGAACATTCCTAGACACAAAAAAAATCAGAAGGGTAAAAATTTAAATCTAGGGAACTAAAGTACTGAGAAGGTTACTCCAGAACACAGAAAGATTCCACTGCATTCTGGGACCCAAAGAAGCAGCAGGGTTGAATGAAAAGAGCCATGTTTGGGATATAGTTTTATTGCTCATCCATCTCTCCCTCAACTGTCAGTCAAAAGTTGGCTGTGAGAAGGAGCATGAGGATAGAGAGAAATCAGTGAAATTACAATAGGGTACAAAGTCAAAGGGAAAATCACTCTCTATCTACATGGTCCCCACTCGTTCATCTCAAGGGAGAAATCATCATTCACCAGACAGAAGATCCTGTCTGAAGGGGAAAAGAAATCTCAGCAGTGTGGTGTTAGCAGAAAGAGGAAAGGCCTCTGTCTTGCTCAGACTGGCTGTGGTGTGAGGTTATATGCTGTTTAATTCTACCAGAGCCTCGAGTCTTTAAACCTCCTACTTCTGATGGCCACCTTCAACTCCATCTTCACTGGCTCCTTGCATTACTTCAACCACTTAAGGGGAATGAAGGGGAAATAAGAAAAGGGGTTTACTCTAAGGTCCAGGTAGAATCAGCCTCTGTTGTGGTTTCCTGCATGTGAGAGTCACACATGACATGAAGTGGTCATAAATCAAAGCTCAGCCTCATGCAGGGCTTTGAGGGACCTCTGCCCATAGAAGCAAAGCAGTGCCAGGCTGGCAGAGTCCCCCCTGGGAGCAGCCAGGAAATCAGGATTGTGTCTGGGAATTCACCCTCCAGGGCCTGAGTTAGCAGAGGCCAGGCCTGTGCCAGGAGCCTCTTCTCTGCAGCTGGGACTCCCTAAAGACACCACTCCCACTTCCCCACAGGCAACTTCCATCTAGCACTAGTTAGCCAACAGGAACAGCTCTTTGTGAGCCAATTAAAACCATTTGGACACAAACCACCTAGAGGGGTGGGATAGGGTGGGTGGGAGGGAGGGAGATTCAAGAGCGAAGAGATATGGGAACATATGTATATGTATAACTGATTCACTTTGTTATAATGCAGAAACTAACACACTATTGTAAAGGAGTTATACTCCAATAAAGATGTTTAAAAAACAACAAAAACAAACAAACAAAAAACATATGGAGGGAAAAGTTTGGCTTCACCTCAGTGATGTTGGAATAAAGGCTCATCCTTCTTCCTGGCACATTTCCCCAGATACTGTTCTCCCTGGAGGGAGCAAGGATTGCTCCATGTCACGGCCATTGGAGGTATTTTCAAGTTTCATGGAATCATTTTCCTCTAACTTGTCCTTCAAGTGTCTGTTCCAAGGCCACGGTTTCCATCAGAGTCCAGCACCATCTCTCATGAGCTGAAGAAGCCCTTCCTGCTATTCCCTGGATATTGTAGCCTAGTAGATATTCTTAGTGTTCTGCCTGTAATATCTTGTCTCCTTGTGCTTGAGGGCAGAAAGCTAGGCTTTATATGAACTTTATCTATCACATTGTCAATTGGCCTTCTAGTAGATGACTTTGTTCTCGGCATTGACCTTTTGTCACTTGAATATTGAAAGCTGGCTATGTCTAACTTATGAAATCTGATTCCAAATGAATCTGGTTTTCTAGATTAACTTTTCATTTGTGAGCCACACAGAGGTACACAGTGTATTGCCAAGCCCACCGTCAAAACAGGCCACCTTTTATTCATTCTAAACTTCAAGCATATCCTGTTGCTCATCAAAAACTACTGGTTCAGGTTCATCATGATTTCTAAATGTGACATACAACTGATATAAAGGCACAAACTTGCCCCTGTATTGTGGATGGATATATTTGCCAAGAAGGATGTGAGGTTATCTTTGTTGCATGAAAGTAACTGCAGATGTCCCTTAAGAATTCAGACTTGATGATGCAGATCAAATCCCACAATACAAAGCCATGATTACAACACAAACTCCCTATAGAACTTAAAAAGACCAAAGAACTGCCTAGTGATCCAGTTGTTTCAAGAAATTTCTATCGTAAATAAATTCAGCTTATATCCTTAAAAATTGTCATAATGAAGCCAAAAGTAGTCTCAAGAAATCATATCTAATATAATATTTTGGTAAAGAAATCATTCAAAGCCAAATAGGTAAATAAATTACTCCGACTTTACTACATGAAGTGGGGAGGAGAGGATCAGGAAGGAGGGAACAGGGACATGGTATACTACTGATGACATTTATATGGTCAGGCCACTCAGGATAGGGGTTCTCTTCCTCTCTGAACATCCCCTGCTCAACCACTGCCTGCTTCACCTATACCCTACTCACACGACTGAACTTCCTACATGCTTGCCCCAGGCCCAGGCTAGTGATTGTCCTTATCAAAGGGGTAGTATGGGTCCTGGTAACTAATGCGCCAAACTGATGTAATTCCCTCTATAACTGGCAATCTACACCCCCTACCATCCATTAAGCCACTGATGTCTCTGTTGCTGACTCCAGGCTTCTTCTTTGGTCTTAAACTGGGCAAATGTAGGCCTTAGAGGCCTGCTGGGTGCAGCCCAACAGTTGGCAGAGCCAGCCAGGAGAACAAGGAAACTCTTGTGAGCACTGAGATGTTGGGAAATACAGGATGGGGAATGGAATGTTGCAGGGGTTGTCCACTAGCTTGTGGGGCCTGAAAGTTGTGGGTTTTATCCCGGGGTGGCCGGCCATTCACACGTGGGGTCCAAAAGTTGAGGGGGTAATCCTGAAAGTTGCAGGGGTAGTACTGTAGTGGATGTCTACTAGTATGTGGTACCCTGTAGTGGCTGTGCATGATGAATGGGGGCTGCCAAGAGATCTGGAGAACAATGGCCCCTCATGGCTCTGCTATTGTATCAAAGTGAGCCTTCTGTAATTGGTTAAGCTAGCTCTCTGAAGGAATTGGTATTTCTCTTCCTGTACCTTTGAGATGTATATGATCTACCTGGGTTCTCAGGAACTTTAATCTAATCATATGTGATCTCTAAGAGTAAATGAACAAAAAGGAGCAAGGATTTTAAAATTCTTTATGGGAATAATTATGTTTTGGGAGTGTCTATCTAAAATAGTCTCTCAAGATTTTTGTAACTTGAAACTAAACTAAGTTACATGAAGAGAATTCATTGACGAAGTCATTTCAAAAAAGGTAAAATATTGGAACATTAATTGCTGGGCAGGTCTAAGTTTATCTACTTTTGCCTGCTTAGGAGAATAAGACTAAAGCATTAAGCTTACCAATCAGGAAATGCACAATTGTTTTTTGGTTTTGGTGAGAGATTAAGGTTTTTAAGGGTTAAGATTATAATCAGTCATAATCCTAGTTACTATAACCAAGATTCTTTATTGCTTATATTGTGATAATATGTTTAACTGTGACTTTTTAAGTCTTTTGTCTTTTGTAGACAGTTATTGTTGTACTCTGATGCTTTTGCAAAAGTGCTTCATCTTCCAGATTCATAGGAACGACCTTTTGCTAATAACAGGTCTCTGATAAATTTCAGATTACACTTCAGAACTGGGTAAAAACTTAAATAATCCTAAAGGAAAACCTGATGGCTTCGTAAAAAGTTAATGGAAGGATTGGTTACTGAGTGAACTGGTGAATATGGTTATAATATTTATGGGTTTTGTCTGGAAAGTTTTGATCTGTGTTTTCCAGATAGAGGGATGCCCTTCCCCTCAAGTTAGTTGTGACTTACAGCAATTGGGTAAACTACTCCTGAGGGTAGAATTGAAACATTTTTCTTTTCTCTCTACCTAGTCCCTCCAAAAACTGGGACTCCTGGTTTCTGAGCAGCCTTATCAGGTGAATGGGAAAGACTGTCTCCTGGCATGTGCACGAATCTTGATATTTGGGATACCTCTAGAAGACAGAAATCCACTGAGGTGGAGGCTTATGGCAGGCTTTTGTCATGGCATTCCTGGCCTTGAGAGGCCTTTGGGGAATTCAGTCTGAGACTCCTGAGGACTTCTACCTCAGCCAGCTTGAAGGAGCTGATATGGTCAATTGCAAACAAACTAGTTTTGATTTGCTGTGTTTGGTGGAGATGAGGGTTATTTCAGAGAGAAAAAAGACTATGTTTTAGTGGATGTTAAATTCTATTTCTGTTAGTTAAGGTCTGTATTTATGACAGTTATTGTGTTAACCATGCTTTTGCCCTGATGTTCTGAATGGAAAGAGAATTATCTAGCGAAATTTTCACAGATTATAACTACTCATGAAATGTGACACTGCTTGCTTTAAGTCTGCTGCTAATAGCACATGTGCAATGCTTCTGTGACAATTGAGTGTAAGTGATAAAATGTATAGCCTATAAAGTGTTTCCCCATTAACATATCTCTGAGCCTGTTCATGAGATCAGCGTAGTTTTCCTCCAACGTGAGTGACTAGGTGAAAACAAAGGAGACGTAACAGCGAGGGACATGATCTGAACCTGAGGTAAGAGCCAGCACCCCAGCATTGAGGGATGGATATTTTGAGCATCACTGCTTTCTAACAAGATTTGCAATCAAAAGGGGAAATGATGGAAAATATGCACATATTCAGGTATGTGGGAAGTCAGAGGGCTTATGCATGTATTAACTTAAATTTTACCACCCATTTATGATAAAAACCCTGCAGAAAGTAGGCATAGAGGGAATTTACCTCAACATAATAAAGGCCATATATGACAAACCCACAGCCAACATCGTCCTCAATGGTGAAAAACGGAAAGCATTTCCACTAAGATCAGGAAAAAGACAAGGTTAGCCACTCTCACGACTATTATTCAACATAGTTTTGGAAGTTTTATCCACAGCAATCAGATATGAAAAAGAAATAAAAGGAATCCAAATTGGAAAAGAAGAAGTAAAGCTGTCACTGTTTGCAGATGATATGATACTATACATAGAGAATCCTAAAGATGTTACCAGAAAACTACTAGAGCTAAACAATGAATTTGGTAAAGTAGCAGGATACAAAATTAATGCACAGAAATCTCTGGCATTCCTATACACTAATGATGAAAAATCTGAAAGTGAAATTAAGAAAACACTCCCATTTACCATTGCAACAAAAAGAAAAAAATATCTAAGAATAAACCTACCTAAAGGAGACAAAAGACATATATGCAGAAAATTATAAGACACTGATGAAAGAAATTAAAGATGATACAAATAGATGGAGAGATATACCATGTTGTTGGATTGGAAGAATCAACTTTGTGAAAATGACTATACTACCCAAAGCAATCTACAGATTCAATGCAATCCGTATCAGACTACCACTGGCATTTTTCACAGAACTAGAACAAAAAATTTCACAATTTTTATGGAAACACAAAAGACCCCGAATAGCCAAAGCAATCTTGAGAATGAAAAAGGGCGTTGGAGGAATCAGGCTCCCTGACCGCAGACTATACTACAAAGCTACAGTAATCAAGACAGTATGGTACTGGCACAAAAACAGAAATGTAGATCAATGGAACAGCATAGAAAGCCCAGAGATAAACATACGCACATATGCTCACCTTATCTTTGATAAAGGAGGCAGGAATGTACAGTGGAGAAAGGACAGACTCTTCAATAATTGGGGCTGGGAAAACTGGACAGGTACATGTAAAAGTATGAGATTAGAACACTCCCTACCACCATACACAAAAATAAGCTCAAAATGGATTAAAGATCTAAATGTAAGGCCAGAAACTATCAAACTCTTAGAGGAAAATATAGGCACAACACTCTATGACATAAATCACAGCAAGATCCTTTTGGACCCACCTCCTAGAGAAATGGAAATAAAAACAAAAATTAAAAAATGGGACCTAATGAAACTTCAAAGCTTGGCACAGCAAAGGAAACCATAAAGAAGACCAAAAGACAACCCTCAGAATGGGAGAAAATACTTGCAAATGAAGCAACTTTGTCAGTTGGGTTAATCTCCAAAATTTACATACAACTCATGCAGCTCAATAACAAAAAAGCCAAAACCCAATCCAAAAATGGGCAGAAGACCTGAATAGACATTTCTCCAGAGAAGACATACAGATTGCCAACAAACACATGAAAGAATGCTCAACATCATTAATCATTAGAGAAATGCAAATCAAAACTACAAAGAGGTATCATCTCACACCGGTCAGAATGGCCATCATCAAAAAGTCTAGAAACAATAAATGCTGGAGAGGATGTGGAGAAAAGGGAACACTCTTGCACTACTGGTGGGAATGTAAATTGATACAGCCACTATGGAGAACAGTTTGTAGGTTCCTTAAAAAACTAAAGATAAACTACGATATGACCCAGCAATCCCACTACTGGACATATACCCTGAGAAAGCCATAATTCAAAAAGAGTCATGTACCAAAATGTTCATTGTAGCTCTATTTACAATAGCCAGGAGCTGGAAACAACCTAAGTGTCCATCATTGGAAGAATGGATAAAGAAGATGCGGCACATATATACAATGGAATATTACTCAGCCATAAAAGGAAACGAAATTGAGTTACTTGTAGTGAGGTGCATGGATCTAGAGTCTGTCATACAGAGTGAAGTAAGTCAGAAAGAGAAAGACAAATACCATATGCTAACTCATATATATGGAATCTAAGAAAAAAATGTCATGAAGAACGTAGGGGTAAGATGGGAATAAAGAAACAGACCTAGTAGAGAATGGACTTGAGGATATGGGGAGGGGAAAGCGTAAGCTGTGACAAAGTGAGAGAGTGGCATGGACATATATACACTACCAAATGTAAAATAGATAGTGGGAAGCAGCCGCATAGCACAAGGAGATCAGCTCGGTGCTTTGTGACCACCTGGAGGGGTGGGATAGGGAGGGTGGGAGGGAGGGAGATGCATGAGGGAAGAGATATGGGAACATATGTATATGTATAACTGATTCTTTTTGTTATAAAGCAGAAACTAACACACTATTGTAAAGCAATTATAATCCAATAAAGATGTAAAAAAAAAAACTAAACATAGAATTATGATATGATCCAGCAATCCCACTACTGGGCACATACCCTGAGAAAACCATATTCAAAAAGACACATGCACCGCACCCCAATGTTCACTGCAGCACTATTTACAATAGCCAGGTCATGGAAGCAACCTAAATGCCCATTGACAGATGAATGGATAAAGAACATGTGGTACATATATACAATGGAATATTACTCAGCCATAAAAAGGAACGTAATTGGGTCATTTGTTGAGACATGGATGAATCTAGAGACTGTCATACAGAGTGAAGTAAGTCAGAAAGAGAAAAACAAATATCGCATATTAACGCATGTATGTGGAACCGAGAAAAATGGTACAGATGGACTGGTTTGCAGGGCAGAAATTGAGACACATGTGGAGAACAGATGTATGGACACTAGGGGAGGAAAGTGGCAGTGGGCAGGGTTGAGGTGACGAATTGGGAGATTGGGATTGACATGTATACACTGATGTGTATGAAATGGATGACTAATAAGAACCTGCAGTATATAAAAAAAATAGTGAGGGAAGCTGTGTATGTGGGTAAGGTAGGAGGTCTATGGGAGCTCTCTGTACCTTCCGCTCAGTTTTGCTGTGAAGCTAACAATGATCTAAAAAAATAAAGTCTACTAAAAATGTTGGTAAAACTGGTTTGGGAGAGAAGATAAAACATCCAATTTAAAACATACTAAGTTTGAGATACCTAAAAGAGACACTTGCTGAGAGGGTGAAAGAGATACTGTTAACTCTGTCAAATAACACTGTTTGGTGTGTTAAATACTGTCATACTATTATTTGGTAGAAAATTTCCTATAAAAATACTATGGACACTAAAAAGTTATTTTGATCAAAAAAATCACCTAATTATTTAATAAATAAAGTGGTTGTTAATGGCCCATTTTACAATATAAGTCCTGGTGACCAGGTATATACTAACCTGTCTTCTTTTCTGTATTAAAAAAGCTAACAAGCACGTTATTGTACTATAGTTTTGCAAGATGTTGCCACTGGGGAAACGGTAAAGTATACACAGGAGCCCTGTGTGTTATTTCTGACAACTGCATGCGAATCAGTAATGATCTCAAAATACAGTTTAATGAAAAAAAACAATTAACCAAAGAACAAGGGGATGGGTGGTAGGTAATAAGATAAGGAAATCCTTTCTCTTTCTCTGTGAAAGAATTTGACCTTGGAATAGCATTTTAGCTCTGTTCCCCTGGTAACAACCCAAGAAAGTATGTCAACTGTGTTTCTGAACAATCTTATTTATGTTTCTGACTGCCTTGGTAACATGCTCAAAAGATTCATCAGCTGCATAATGAGGCAACATTGCTTAAGATAAAAATGACTCCTGATTGGTAAAGTGTATTTACACTGGGCAAGTCCCTTGCAGGAACCTTGGAAACTAAGCTCTTCTCATAGGCTGTTACAAGATACATTAGATCTGATAGGGCCTAGGGCTTCAAAGCCAACATGAGTCTTGCTTCCTTGTACCTGAGCTATCATCTGAAACATCTGAGGAGACAGCTGCTGAATAGTTGTATGCACCTCTGAAAAGACCACTCCCACTGAAGGGAAATATCTGACAAAGACCAGCTGTCACACTGCACTCCTTGTATCTATTCAAAACACAAATGAAACAATAAAACGGTGTGAAGCCAGCTGAAATTATGGCTGCTGGGCCAGAAGATACTTCTGGACACTTGGAGGATGTGGAGGATAATGGCCCCAAAGTTACACCTATCTAATCTTAGCTATATATTCTTGGATAGAAGGTATAAGATCTAAATTTTTCTGTATGTTAAGATGCATGGGTACGTTTATTAATCATAATTTTTTACCTTTACCTCTTGGGACAGAAAATGCTCACTTCAACTTAAAGACTATTCTCAGATTTGTCCTTCTGTGTGGGCCATTGTTACCTGGTGTCTGGAGGCCTTGAGAACACACAGAATCACGTGCCTTATGAGCATAGTGCTTTAGACACAGGAGGAAATCTGTAAGGGGTATCTTGAAATCTTTACAAAATATATTCTGTGCTAGCAAGAGATTAATATGCCACAATTTGCTAAGTCACATTTCTTGGGCTGATGTATTGCTGAGCCAAGAAATGAAAGAAAGTATTAATGTAATGTCATAAATGATGTGAATGAGAATAGAATAAGTGTGGATTACTTGTTAGAACCGGATCAATTTTAAATGTTTCAAAATATGTGCTCCTTAAACCTAGCCAATGATTTGAGTCCTATGGGACAAGATTAGATTTGGGTTTCAATGTTATTAATTGGTATAGGTATAATGGTATGCAGTACTGATTACACATGCATGTTGTTATGTATTAGACAATTCATTAATTAAACCTCTTATAGGAAAAACTTTAAAGATGATGTAAGGACTGGAGCCATGGGGATGACGTGCAGTGTGACCCCTGAAGTCTACTGGTGGTAGAGCAAGCAGTGTGCTTCCAAGTGGGGTCATCTGAAGACACAGAGCTGTGCCACAGCTCTGGTACACAGCTGAGCAACGATGAACATAGCATATAGCGAGAATGTAGAGTCTGTGCTCAGGATAAATTTCTTTTTCTTTATTAATTTATTTTATTTTATTTATTTTTGGCTGTGCTGCATCTTCGTTGCTGCTCACAGGCTTTCTCTAGTTGTGGTGTGAGGGGGGCTACTCTTCGTTGAGGTGCGTGGGCTTCTCATTGAGGTGGCTTCTCTTTCTTGCCGAGCATGGGCTCTAGGTGCGCAGGCTTCAGTTGTGGCACATGGGCTCAGTAGCTGTGGCTTGCCGGCTCTAAAGCACAGGCTCAGTAGTTCTGGCACACAGGCTTAGTTGCTCCAAGGCATGTGGGATCTTCTAGGACCAGGACTCGAACCCGTGTTCCTCGCATTGGCAGGCGGATTCTCAACCACTTAGTCACCAGGGAAGTCCTCCATACACTCTTGTTGAAAGACTTACGGGGAAATAGGTTTGTTCTTGGCGGTTGTCTACTTGCCTTGCTCTCATTTACGCACATGCAGAGCTACAAGTCACTGCCCTGTAGGAACGTCGGTTTCCTCCTGGAAGAACCAGGAACCCAGGAGCCAGCAGCCCAAGGAGCTCGACCACGAACCCAGAATGGGGTCTGGACAAGTGATAGGCTCAGCCAGGGCTCTCCTCGCAGACAAGCTCGAAGAACTACATTTCCCAGAATCTTTTGTTCTCGCATGGACTACATTTCCCAGAGGGGCTCGCGACTGTCCCTGCCCCGTCCCTCCCGGACCTACGTGGGGCGTCGGGCGTCGGGCGTTTGCCGTTGGCATGAGCTAATTACTCGCCAGAGGTCCGCCGAGGCGGCACCGCGTGGAGTCCCCAGCGGAAGTTTCTGTCTGGCCGTGGCAGTTCCGGAGCCTCCAGCCTGCGGCCCGCGGAACCCCCGATGCCTGGGCGAGGTGAGCGGCGGGGGGTAGGCAGGATGCGGGAGGGAGGACCGGGCTTCGGGAGCATGCGTCGCCGGGGCATGGGGCACAGGCCCAAGAGACGCGAGCCGGGTCTTTGTGGGCGCCGGCGGGCCGAGAGCCGGGCACCCCTGGCTCTGTTCGCCTGCCGCCCCCAGCCGTCCCACTGACGTGCCCCTGAACGAGACATGTCGGGCACTTCGTCCCCATTGGCTGGACCCAGCCACCCTCCTGCTTCTTTCCGACCAGTTCCCAGCGCGCTGCCTGCTCAGCGCCTGCTGGCATTTGAATTTGTTTCGGGCTGGCAGTGAACGTGAGAAAATTATTTCCTCCCCTTATCATCACCCCTGCACTTCCGAGTGACAGGCTTGTTTTACGCGAGAAGTGAGTCGCCGGCTTCCCCCAGTGGCAGAGCCAGGACTGGACCCAGGTCTTTGGTTTAATGTGCCCTTTCCTCAAGACAGCAGCCCCTCCCCACCATAGGAGAGCTGATGTTTTCCCTTTCCGAAGCAGCTTTCTCTAGAAATCTGGAAATTGTTTCCTTGACAGGAGGGGGAGGAATTGGGTGGGAATGCTTGAGGTGGAGAAAAGTTGTCACATGCACGCAGGGAGGTTAGAGCAGGTGCTCTGGAGCCCGCGGTGCCTGGAACCCTGGTGCCACCCTCCCTGGCTGTGTGGACTGGGACAAGTTGCTCCCACTCTGCCCTCAGTTTCCTGATCTATAAAATGGGGTGCTGACAATGCCAACTGTGCTGTGGGACTCGATGTATTGATAGGTAGTGCCTGGCATGCGGTGAGGCTCAGGGAGTTGCTGCTACTGCTGATAGAGTCCTAGGACTTTTCCTCTGAGCCAGGGAAAGAGCTGGGCCTGGACCAGGATGACCCAGCCCTTCTCTCTGGTCCTGTCTAGCCCTCGTTCCTTCTGACTTCCTTCTCTGGGGACACTTGGCATCATTTTCAAGTGGTATAAAGGTTTCAGAGCTGCTGATTCTGAGGGGTGGAAAGCAGAAGGGGCTTCCTCCTGGTTCCCTTTTTCTTCTCTCAGATCTGGCTTCTGGAGACTTCTCCCATCCTAAGGTGAAACTGCCCAGAAAGAGGACATGGCTCCTGAACAGAGGGAAGCAAGGTCTCGGGTGAGTTCATTGCCATCTCAGGTCTTAGAGATAGATGGGTTTTTTTTTCTGTTATTTTACCCTCAAACTGAAGTTTTCTCCCCAATACAGTCTTCACCAGGATTTGGAGCCCATGTCCTTCTGCCTTGGAAGAGTTGGTCCACCCTGGTGGATGGTGGATTGCATAGGGAATGCTTGCCTCCAACCCCCCAATCCATGGCCTGTGTTTCTCTTTTTTTTTCTAATAGACACTCTTTTATTCATTAATCTCAATTCACTGTATGATTACTGAATTGATAGGTAAGATGCCACATGTCTTATACCACTTGGGGTCAGAACAAACAAACATGCACACTTGGCAGAGCTCCTTTCTGGCCTGTCTCCTTTGCTCAGTCGTGTCCCCCTCCCTACCCTTGGCCAGAATGCTTTTCTTTTTCTTTCCGCCCCTGAGAAATCCTCATGATACCTTCGCCAGGCTTTTCCCAGTCCATAGTTTTTAGTTTTTCTCCATCTTAACTTTCTGGATCATGTGCCTTGCTTCTGTCACTCTCTTGAAAACTGATGTTGACCTGCCATTTTCATCTTTATGTTGTGAGAATGAGGGTGGGACCCCATCCAGGTGAGCCACTGTGTGAACAAAGGATAGCCATGCTGGTGGGGACGTAGATGGAGAGGTCTCTTGACTCCAAGAGCAGAGAGAAGACTCCTCAGGAAGCAGCAGTGAGAGTTTCATGGGATATTGGTAGTGGAGAGGCAGTGTATACAGTGATTCCTCAGTGGGGCTTTTGAGCCAGATGGCCAGGTTTGTGCCCATCTCCTCTGTTGCTGTTAATGGGTCTTGGGCAAAAAACTCCACCTCTCTGTGCCTCAGCTTCTTCACCTGTAACATGAATACAGCAACTGGGCCTACCTCAAAGGGTAGATGAGAGGATCCTGGGAGTTAGTGCATGGAAAGCGTTCTTATCAGGGCCGGGCACATAGTAGATGTTCAATATGTGGTGATTGTGGTAGCTAAACGATATTATTCTAGTTCATGATGTCTATCTATCTACTGTTGGTAGATAGAAATGACTATACAGTGTCCTTCCTTTACTCATCCTCATCTAACAATAGTAGTTAACGTTGCTGGGGAATATCCTGAGGGCTTCACCTTTGTTCTCACTCTCATAGCGAAGCAGAAGTTATTACCCCACTTTTACACTTGAAACTGAGGCTGAACGAAGTCAGGCAACCTGAAATCAAACCCAGGTATGTCTGGCCTCTAAGTTCATGTTAGTTATCATCCAGCCTTTCCTCTGGTACATCTTTCAGAACACAGGGCAGGCCTGGCTCCCAAATGACCAGAGTTCTCTGCAATGTGATGTTGTGTATCTTTTGGACCCATGAAATGTGGTAGTGGTTGATCTTCTGAGACTGTGGCTAGGACCTGCCTCTGCATATTTGGGCTACTTTTTTCTAAGCCCTTCCCGTTCCATTCCAACAGAGCCAGGCTGCTCTCTTACCCAGAATCTTCTCCATCCCTGCTTGTGAGTCCTATGTGACATTTCTCCCTAACCTCACCTGCTGCCGATACGTCAGTACTATGTGGACTTGTGTGTAAAACTCAGTGACAGGACGTTTAAGACCAGAGAGAGAATATACCCACCAAGTGCTGGGTTAAAAGAAAACTTCAGTTATCGTCTTGTCTCTGCCATTGATAAAGTATGTGACCTGGTGTCTTAACTGCCCTGGACCTGGTGTTTCTCATCTCTAAAATGAGGATTGAACAAGGAAATAGTATATGGTCCTGTCCAGCGACACTTTTCTTGTTCAAATTGTTTCACGCGTTTTTCTTGTCTGCCAGTTGGATTGTAAATTCTTTTGAGGGCAAAGATCATTTCTTGTATTCCCTGCCATGTGCCAATAAATTATCTTATTATACATGCACTGCATGTTAATGTTAAAAATCTCAGAGAATAAAAAAGTAAAATCACTCTTACCCCAACATCTTGAGATAATCATGGTCATACCTTTGGTATGCAGCCCTCAGAATAATTGTCTGTGTACCTTTCTTTATTTATTATTTATTGATGTACATGTGTACTTATGTATGTATGTATATTTTTATTTTCTCATTTTAGCTTTTTATTTTGATAAAATACACATAAGATTAAACTCACCACTTTAATCATTTTTGAGTATATTGGCATTAAGTGCGTTCACAGTGTGGTGCTACCATCACTGCTCTTTACCTCCATTGTATGGATTATCATTTATTACTTAAGCCTATGAGATAGGCGTTGAGAGGCAGTTCCTTGGATTGGAATTCTACCTCTACCACTGACCAGTGATATTGTGATTTATAATACGAAATATATATTTGGTCTTTGTCCCTGTTCCTGGCACATAATTTCCAAAACCCTTGTGATTTCCTAAGTGGTTAGTAATATATGCTTTTTATCCCTGAAATTACTTCAGAGCAATGAAGGCACAATGGGTGTGTTTTGTATCCACACCAGAGTTTATGTTAATGAGGTTACTTTTGTACCCCACCTAAGGATGCGGGCTGATTGCCAGGGGAACCAACCTTGATTAAAGTGTTGGAATTTTCAGTCCTGCCCCCCAATAACCCCTCTTATCCATCTGTCACCACCCTAGGAGATGAAAGTTGCATCAGTCGCCAATGGTCAGTGATTTAATCAATCGTGCCTATGTAATGAACCTCCATAAAAACCCAGAAGCGTTCAGAGTTCTTCCAGGTTGGTGAACATGTAGAGAGTCAGAGAGAATGGTGAATCCCGAGAGAGCATGGAAGCTGTGCACCCCTTCCCTGTGCCGCTCTTTCACCTGCCAGTTCCTATATCTTCTTTTATAATCAACCAGTAATCTAGTAAGTAAATGTTTTCCTGAGTTCTGTGAGCCACTCTGGCAAATTAATCAAACCTGAGGAGAGGGTTGTAGAAACCTCCAATTTAGAGCCAGTCAGTCAGCAGCACAGGTAACAACCTGGACTTGTGATTGACATTGAAAGGGGGCCAGTCTTGTGGGAATCTGACACTATCTTCAGGTGTCAGAATTGAGTTTAATTGTAGGACACCCAGCTGGTGTCCCACAATTGCTTGGTGTGTGGAAAACCCCCCACATCTGGTGTCAGAAGTGAAGTAGTGTTGTATTAAGAGTAGCGGAGACATGCAGGAGGAGTGAGTTTTCCCTTCATACCAGCTGTGTGACTTGGATAAATTTCTCTTTGTTTTCTCTTATGTAAAATGGACACAATAATAGTACCTTCTTCATAGGGTTGTTGTGAAGATAAAATAAAGATATACACTAAAGGTTAATATAAAGCTCTAAGAATAGTACTTAGCCTGAAAAAAGCATTCAATAAATTATAGCTATTTTAATTTCCATTATTACTGTCCTCAAGCTTTAGGGAGCACAGAGTGCCTTCAGTTATTTAAACTAGCTCCCTCAGTGATTATTGAGGTTGTTTCCATTTCTTTGCTGTTACTAACACCATGATAAATGTCCTTGCATGTGCATTTTTGTTCAGTGTTCATTATCAAACAAATATAGTAATTGGAGAGTTAAAGAGTATGCACATTTTAAAGCTTCTAATGTATGTTATCAAATTGCCAACAGGAAGATTATTCTAATTAACACCCCCACTAATGGCCTTAATACCTCCACCCATCTCTTGTAGCAGTTAACTCGGAGCCTGGTTCATACTTCCTGCTACTCAGTATCTATTTGTCATTGGTCAGTTGTTCATTAAGCAAATGACCTGGAACCTTCAGAACCTAGAATAATATAGAAGCATTTCATGGTAGCCCGTCTACTCCCCACTGCCGCCTTTTTCACCCTGTGTGATGGGTGGTCCTGGGTGAGCTGAGATGCTTGTCTCTACAGGTGTCAGTGACGTTTGAAGATGTGGCTGTGTTCTTTACACGGGATGAGTGGAGAAAGCTGGCTCCTTCTGAGAGAAACTTGTACCAAGATGTGATGCTGGAGAACTATAGTAACCCTTGTCTCATTGGGTAAGGAAATTTTCCCTGTAGATACAGAGTTCAGAAATTGGGATACCTCAGCATCTGATTTCCTGGGTAAAAGCCCTGGGTCATTAAAAACTTTAGCTGAGTTTTGCCTTAGCACTGTGCAAACTGGATCTCCATAAATAAACCTGAAAACCTTTTTCTCCCTCGTAGGTATGGAATTGCCCCATGGATGGGACAATCTACAGAGCTGCACATTAGAAATTCCCTCACTGCAGGCAACTTTTTCCCACTATGACTGAACTATGATGTGTTTGCTCATCTCTTAACAGAGAGCATCCCTCAACCTTTTTCTTTGACTCAACACTGGCTTTTTTCAATTCTCTTTTACAGGGGTCAGCAAACTTTTTCTGTAAAGGGCCAGGGAGTAAATATTTTCAGCTTTGTGGGCCACATATAGTCTCTGTAACGTATTCCTTTTCTTTTTTTTTTTTTTGAACCATTCTTTGCTCAAGGGCCATGCATAAACAGACAGTGGGCTAGATTTGGCCTATGACCCATAGTTTGCTGACTGCTGCCATCTTTCAAAGGGAGCCAGATAGTGTTTTCTCATTTTAAACAAGCTACTTGGTACATAATCCTTTCCACAGATACCTGTTACAAATATTAATTTAATCTGTACATTTAACATACATTTAACAGTATATACATATTCCCTCTTGTACAGAAAGCTATTAGCACCCTGTTAATCAAGTCTGCATGTTTATCATACTTCACTAACATACAACTAAATGTTACATTGCCCCTTGCTTTTACCCTAACACACCCCTCACATTGTGGGGGCACAACTGGAGCATCCCACAGAAGTTCTCTGTATCATCCTTTGAGTTTTCCGCTCAGATCTCAGATACCTCTTTGTGTCAAGGCAAAATCAAGTCTTTTTTTTTCTTTTTCTTTTTTTTTCTTCTTTTTGGTCTATGAGCAGGACTCCCATTTTCCAAACCCGAGGTGATCTCCCTGTTGCAGCAAGGAGAAGATCCCTGGAAGGTAGAGAAAGAAAGCCCTGGAGGCTCCTCTCTAGGTGAGTGGGTGCGGAATGTCTGCAGGCAGCAGTCTGGTAAGTGAGTGCATGTGCAACTCGGAGATGTTGGTCGGGGAATTTTCTGCAGGTTCTCAGTCCTGAAGAAGTTTTGGAGAAGGGATGCTAAGGCCCCTAGTCACAAGCTTCCTCTTCTTCTCTGATAATTACTGCACAAGTGAATCTCTCAGGATCTTTTCTCTTGTGATTTCCTGTTGTTTCAGAGGAGGGCTACATTGTCATGCATTCATTCAGCAAACTTAGTGCATTTAAGGAACTGCAGATAATTCATTCAGACTGAAGCTCAGGGTATATGGGAAAAGAAAGAGATGAGGAAGGAAATGAGATTAGAGAGCCAGGTGGGGGCCACACTATGAAGTGCTTTGGTACAGTTCTTAGGGATGGGAACTGTCCATGGATGACTGGAAATAATTGAAGAGTTTCAAGCAGAAGAGTTGTATGGTTGTTGATATTTTAGAAAAAATAGTCTGAGTCTGAGATACTTTAAACGTCCTTCAGTAAAGGCTAAAGAAGCTGAGGTGGGTCCCTACACTGGCACACAGCACCACAGTCAGAAAGCAGCAGCCCTGGTGTGGGCAGAGCTCCAAGCTACGTGAAGGACTAAAGCAAGTTACGGTGCATTATTATGACATATCGCCATTTATGTGTAAAGAAAATTACGTGGGTGTTTGTCTATATGCATTATGTGCGTGTAAGTGCCAAGAGAAAGGTCGGGGGACACCTAAGCTGGTAACTAGTTACATTTGGATTGGGACTGAAAATGGGCATTGATGAAAGGGGACTTTAGTTACATGCAATGTTATTAAAATTTTCACAGAGAATATATTCATGAGTCCTTATTACACAGTTTCAATTAACTAAGAATGGTTACTTTGGAAACACTGTTGGTCCTAGATTTGAAGTGAGGAAAAACTAGAGGTGGGAACCTTCTGGAGATTATTCCATAATGTAGGCAAGACATTACCTGGAGGAAGGCATGTGCAGTGAGTTCAGGAAAGAGGAGAGGTCCCTTTATTAAGGGTATAGGACAGGTTCGGTGTGGGATGGGTTTCATTTGAAATGTTAGTGAAATATGGGTAGAGGTCACCAGTGGACAGCTGTAGAAGGTAAACAGGGTCAGAACTCAACAGGGAGGTCAGGGAGCCATCAGTGCAAAGGTGGCATTTGAAGCCTTGAGCTGAGCAGATGAGGGACCGGAGGAGAGGACAGAGTCCCAGGAAACCTCAGTTTTATGAGGTGGGTTAAGAAGGAAGAATCTGTGGCTGAGCCTGAGAAGAAGTCACCAGAGGAGAAAACTGGCAGATTGGGCTGTCATGGAAGTTGAGGACTGAGAGCTGTTGACTTGGGGAGGCCAGGGCTCTGGGGGAGCCAGGTTCTAAGCCTCGCTCACTGCTTCCCTGTCCCGTGATAAACAGCAGTGCAACCTTGGACAGAAGGATGCAGGTCCTGCCCTGGCGGAGCTCAGTGGAGGTGGAGGCTAATCGCACACAGGGCTGTGGAATGACAGCCTCCGGTGAGGACCTCGGGGGAAGAGCCGCAGGTGCTGTGAGAACGTGGAACAGGAGGAGTGCTGTGGGCAAGGCTTCCCGAGGAAGGGCCGGATCCCACATTGTGAGAAGCGTTCAGGCACAGGAAGAGCATGTCCGAGAGTCCAGACAAAGGAAGCCGGTGTGTGGAGACGGGAGCAGGGAGAGGGGGCCGGGACCTGAGAGCCAGGCACAGCCTCTGAGGAGTTGAAGTACCCTGGCCACGGGCCCAAGTTTATATTCTGCAAGGATCAGCCTGCAACCAATGTGGAGCCACCTGGCATAGACGTAGTAGGACTTGTCTGAGGTTGCTGTCGGGTCCAGACGAGTCAGTGATGACCCCTCACAATGCGGGCCCAGCAGAAGGGCTGTGGGACAGGCTGTCTCAATTCCTAAAGCACCCACACCTTTAGTAGAGCTCGTTCTTCCCCGTATAATGTGAGATCTTTTGAGGTTGGAACCACACTTATCTCTCCTTATATCTTTTAACTGTCACTTGGGAGAAATATTCTAATTTTGTGGGAACTGCTAGAGACCACCACAAAGTAAACAGAGAACGCAGGCAGCAGGAAACCAGTGGAGCGTTTAGGAGGGGCGTCAGGTGTGGACTGAGTATGGCATGGAAGATCAAAGGAAGAGACAGAAGAATTGTTCCCTTTCCATTTGCCTCGGGAGCCTCTGATCCATGAGGAGTCCCCCTTCCTGAGTGAAATGTTAGTTGGATTAAACTGAATAGAAAGTATGACTGGAGTCAAAAGCTGTCCAGAGAGACCCTGAAGACACCTAGTGGTGATGTCAAGTCCTTCTCAGGTTTGGGAAACTGTCCCCAAAGGAAAACTCTGAGTGGGTGTCTGGAGGAAGTAAGGCCATCAGAGCCAAGCAGTGTGTGCATTTCTCTTGATGGGATGAACCTCCTCTCTTTGGTCAAAGGAGACAGTGAGATGGGGCGTCCTGGGTGTGCTGGCTTGTGGTTGTGTCTCTCCTGCACCCCTGGCGAGTCTCCCATTTGCCTGGACTAAAGTGCCCTTGGAACAGTTTCCCTTCCAAGGGGAGCTCACTCCCCTGTGAGCTTAGGTGAGGGACCTGGATGTTCTTGGAAGTACCTTGATCATTAACTCTAGACCAAAACCAAAAACCAACCCTTTGAACAACCGGTGACAGAAAAGCTTATGCTTCCAGGGTAGGACTCCTAGAACCTCTAATTGCCTCCAAGTGTGTTTTTAAAATATAATTTTCACTTCAAGACTCCTCACAAATAGGAAAAACAAGACAAAAAGGGAAAACAAACTGTCATCCCTGGATCTGTATGTTTCATGTTGAGAGATGGGAGGAAATGGCTCAAAGGGTACACGTCTCATCTGAGTCTCTTACTTAAGAAATGAGTTCAAAGTCTAATCACTATTCTGGCATATTATGTATATAAGTTATATATATATATATATATAATAAGCATAATGTGATTCAATCAACTTGAATGTCTCATGAGTTTGATTTACACCTAACATGAAAATATTCTTTTATTCAAAAAATTTAAAATCCAGGGATGATCTAGGTAAACAGTTACCTCCAATGAAAAGGTGTTTTTCTTCCTTTGTCTTTTTCTCTTCCTTTGTTATATTTATGCAAGAATTCAGGGCAGACTGAACCTGGAAGGGTGGTCAGCTAAGGGGTTGCTTGTGGACTGCCTTCGACTCACTGAGACTTGCTGGGGCTTCATCTGCACAGAGAATAGGGGTCTTTTTCTAATTTGCAGAAAGGTGCTATAGGGGTTATAGCAGCAGCCTAATGAAATAACATGCAGTGATTTTAAGGAGTGAATTTCTTACAAGGTGAAAGTTGAGCCCAAATGCTCTGTAGCCCTGTTTACTATGTTTGATTTAGACTTGTTCTCATCCCCTGCGCTCCTCTTCTGCCACCAACATCTACTGTCCTTGTAGCTGCCAGAATGGTCTATTTAAAAGATAGATCAGGTCATCTCACTCACATGCTCAAAACCTCTAGTGGCTTCTATCACATAGAACACAATCCAAAGCCCGCAGCGTGGCCCTCAGAGGCCTTTGTGGTCTGGCCCCAGCTACCTCTTTCCCTTCACCTCCTTCCTCTCTGCCCTTCATTGGAGAACTCTAATCACCCTGGCCTCCTTGTAGTTCATCAGGAAGGCCAAGCAGGCTCCCACCTCAGGGCCTCTGCACTTGCTTTTTCCTCTCCTGGACCATTCTTCCTGATGGCCAGGAGCCCGCTTGACTCACCTCCTCACACTATACAGGTTTCTGCTCAGATGGCACTTTGTCAGTTAGACACAGCTCATCCTTTGTTCTTTGTCCTCCACAGGACACAGGTCCTTTGTCCTCCACATTCTTTATCCCCTCACCATGCTTCATTTTCTCTCAGAGTACTTATTACTGCCAAATAGTACATATTTATTTATTATCAGCTCTTCCTCTGGATTGTAAATTCCCTCATGCTGGGTTGTCTGTTTCATTTGTTCCCATGTCCCCAGTACCTAAAATAGTGTCTGGTCAGAGTCAGCTTCCAGTTAGTGAATGTATGAATGACTTGGTTAGGTAGTCGTGATGGAGACCGAAAAAAGGGAACCAGTTGCAGAGATATTTGGCAGATAAAAGCAACAGGACTTGGAGATGGTTTAGATATGGAAGATAGAGGAGATGGAGTTGTCAAGGATGCGTGCTTGGTTTGTGGTTTGTTCTGGGATGGACAGTGATATCATTCACTGAGATAGTGGTGCTAGGAGATCAGATTTGGGGGATGGTATAAATATGGTTTTGGATGACTTAAATTGTCTTTGGTTGACCCAGTTATTCAAGTGGAGATGTCAAATAGCCTGTTTGATTTGGAGTTCCACCCCTTATAATATACCCTGGGCATTAAATGTAAATTTGGGAGACCCTGTCACTAAAGATAATTGAAAGAGTGGTTGAGTTTGAGTTAGCCTGTGGAGTGGATTCAGAGTACAGCAAGAGCAAGAAAGAGCCTAGGACTCAATCTTGAGGAACTCTGGCATTTCATGGCTAGGCAGAGAGAAATGAACCCATAGGGAAGACAAGGGTAAGGTGTACTATAGAAGGAAACTCGGGAGTCTAGTGTCATTGAAGTCAAGTCTCATAAAGGATGGTATCAGTAGAGGTAGGGAAAAGTAGATGAACTTGAGACATATTTAGATGGCAGAATAAACAAGTCTTGGTAATTGATTAGCGGAGGGAGAGGTGTGAAGGATGCCTTTTAAAGTTTTGATTCAGAACTGGTGCCAATTACAGAGACAAAAAGGTTATACAGGTTGGGGGGAGGAAATAATCATAAATTCAGTTGAGCTGTCTTTGAGACACTCAAGTTGCTGTTTTGAGCTGGGTTTTGTATAATTAGGTATGGAGAGTAGAGAAGTCTTGCCTAGAGTATGTTTATAGATGAAGCTGGCCTGTGGAAAGAGTACAGAGTGGAAAGAATCAGGGGCCTAGCACTCAAACCTATGGAACTCCAAGGATTAAAGATCAGGTAGAGGAAAATGAGCACACAAAGGAGATTGAAGCTGGTGAAACATGAGAAGAATTTGGAGGTAAGTTCAGGGTCATTGTAGCTTAGGTAGTGAGCATCTGAAGGAAAATGAGGGGTCACTATCAGATGCTGCTGAGAGGTAAGGTAGGTGGGGACTGAAGAGAGCATCTTGCCTTTGTCACATGAAGGTCATGGTTGCCTTAGAGTAGTGGTAAGGACAGAAGCCAGAATGGAGCCCATGAGGGGTGAGTGAGCAGGAGGAGATGAATATGTGTGGGATACGACAAGGTGAGATGTGACAAGGAGGCAGTAGCTGGAGAGCTCTTCTGTGCAAATATAAATAAATATTTCTTGTTTTTCTCTGTCCACTCCAATTATATTATACAGCACACATTATTCTGCCCCTTTCTCTTGATATATATTGAAACTCTTTCCATGTCAGTACATAAAGAGCTTCCTCATTGTAAGGAGTAGTTCTACGGCCTTCAGCTAGCTCTCTTCTTGGCTGGCAGAAGAGGTGATTTTGGTTGTATGTGGCATTGGATAATGTTAGCCCATTGGGTCCAGTTTGGGCTAGAATTTTATAAATGCTATGGTTTCTAATTAGCAATATGGATATTGGTTTAAAGCTGTACCTTTATCGTGTACCCATATGATGTCCTGGTGTATTACAGTTAGAGTTAATCCAACTGTCCATGAAAGGAATCTGGTTGAATAAGCTGAGGGACATTCTCATAGTGGAATTCTCACTGTAAATAAGAATGAGGAAGAATTCTGTAAATTCCACTGTGGGGTGATAATATTACTAAGTAGGGGAAAGTGCAGAACAGAACAGTGAGAGTAGGAGTTTTATCAAAGGAAGGAGGAGATACCAAAAAAGAAAAATTGTATATTTGCTTGTATTAAAAAAAAATAGAGAAGCCAAATAAAAAAAGAATAAAAGCAGATCTATAAAAATGGTTACCTATAAGGTGAAGGAAGAAAAAGAATAAGTATTGAGAGAACAAGGATAGAATGTAGAATTTTTTTAAGGTACCTTGTTTTTATAATGTTGACTTTGGAACCATAAAAATGTTTTATAGGGCTTCCCTGGTGGCGCAGTGGTTGAGAGTCCGCCTGCCGATGCAGGGGTTCGTGCCCCGGTCCGGGAAGATAGCACATGCCGCAGAGCGGCTGGGCCGTGAGCCATGGCCACTGAGCCTGCGTGTCCAGAGCCTGTGCTCCACAGCGGGAGAGGCCACAACAGTGAGAGGCCCAAGTACCGCAAAAAATAAAAAATTATAAATTATAAAACAAGATTAAACAAAAATGAAAAAGTGTTCCATAAATATTGAAAACAAAATGAGACAAATGACCCTAATTGTGTTTCAGGTTGTTGGCTTAGTCACAGAGAAAAATCATCTCAAATGCTTTTAAATCACAGCAGCTTGAATAAAGATCCTTAGTGATTTATATAAATATTATGGTTTATAATAAGACATATATATTTGGTACAGAGCTCCTAAAACCCTGGGAATTCCTAGGTGATGAGAGCCACAATGGTGTCTTTGTTATGTTAATGAGGTTTCTTTTGGACCCTATCTTAGGATGGGGCCTGGTTGCCAGGACCAATCATGTGATTAGAGGTTTGAAAGTTGACCTCCAGGGAGGGGAGGGGGACTGGAGGTTGAATTAGTTGCCAGTGGCCAATGATTTAATCAATCATGCCTGTATAATGGCGCCTCCATAAAAACCCAAAAGGACAGATTCAGAAAGCTTCTGGGTTGATGAATATGTGGAGATCTGGGGAGAGTGGTGTACTTAGAGAGGGCTTAGAAATTCCATTCCCTTTCCCCATACATTGACCTGTGCATCTCTTCCATCTGGCTGTTCCCAAGTTATATCCTCTTATAATTACCTGGTGATCTAGTAAGCAGAATGTTTCTCTGAGTTCCATGAGCCACTGTAGCAAATTAACCAAACGTAAGAAGGGGGTCGTGGGAACCTCTGATTTATAGCCAGTTGGTCAGAAGTACAGATGATAACCTGGGTTTGTGACTGGTGTCTGAGGGAGGCAGGGGGCAGTCTTGTAGGACTGAACACTTATCCTGTGGGATATGATGCTATCTCCAGGTAGATAATGTCAGAGTTGAGCTGAATTGAGGACACCCAGTTGGTATCCAAGAATTGCTTATTATTGATGTGGAAACCGCCCCCCCCCACCACCACATTGGAATTGGGTGAAGAACATGTAATTAATACCTTACAGGCAAAAATAACTTCAAACAATAATGTTGATTTTGGTGGTTATAATAAAAACATGTGGTTATGTTTACAAATAGAGTTCTTATCTTTGAGAAATGTGTCTGAAGTATTATTGATGAAATGATATAATACGGAATTAGTGTACTTTAGCATATGCTAATGAAAGAGATGTAAGGGAGTTGTATTAATTTTCTCACCTGCTCCAACAAAGTGCCACAAACTGTGTGGCTTTAAACAACAGAAATTTATTGTCTCACAGTTTTGTGGGGCGATTCTCCCTCTGAAACTCCAGGTAGAATCCTTCCTTGCCTCTCCCTACCTTCTGGATGTGGCCAATGGTCCTTGTTCCTTGGCTTGCAGCTGCATCACTCCAGTCTCTGCTTCTCTTGTCACTTGGTGTTCCCCTGGGGTGTCTTGAGATGGTCTTTCTGTGCTTGCCTGTGTCCAAATTTCCCTTTTATAAAGACACCAGTCATATTAGAACCTACCCTAATCACCTCATCTCAACTTGATTGAATCTGCAAAGTTACTTAACCTTACCAAATAAGGTTATATTCTGAGTTATTGGAAATTAGGACTTCAACATATCTTTTTTGGGTGATGCAATTCAACCCATAATAAGGTAATAGATGAAACAGCATTAGTGATTGTTGATGCTGGCTTGGCAATTCATTGTACAATTCACTCTACTTTTGTACATGCTGAACATCTTCCATAATAAAAAGCTGTAAAAATCAGAATTACCAACAACAGAATTTCTAAAACAGCATTTCTCTTTTTCACCAACACAGGCATTCTGGAATACATTTACAGATGTGTAGTTCTGCCCCCATCGTGGTGTTGTGTGTAATTCTCAGCATATAGCTCCCTCAATTCTCTGACTCTAGAAAACCTTATGAGACTGCAAATGCATGTGACATTTTTATAGGAATAATTTTGAATCTGACCACCTGTAGGATAAGGTGGGAAGGATATAGGTCTGGAAAGCTGGCTTGGGTTCAAAGATTTTGATGCTGCCTTTAGCCCTCACACTATCCCTCCATCTAATCTATGGCTAATCCTTTAAAATCCCATTTTAGACATTTCTTCCCCCAAATTCTGGCCACCACTAGTACGCCTTCCCAGCTTGTACTTGGTACTATCTGAGGGTAGTTTGGATGTTGTTGTAAGCTCACATTTTCATCCATTTCTGTCTTGTGTTTTTGTTGTATAAATTACCACACTTCTCCTTTTTTGTCTCTAATGCCAAACTGGGAGCTCCTTAAAGAAGTTAACTGTTTCTTTTCATTACCAGATCTGGAATGTCTTGTGGATCACATGCCTAAGATAGAGCCTGACATGTTGTAGGTGCTTTTTAAGTATTTGCTGAATGAATTAAATAAGGAGCAGTCAGTGCTTTTTGAAATAATAAGAGGAGTTCTATATAGTAAGAAGGTTAAGTTCAGTGGGAAGTAATACTAGAAAGGTGAGAAACAGGTCAGAGGATCAATTTGAAGGTCAATAGCAATAGTCACTATTGAGTAAGGAGATCCTGAACTTGGATGTATTAATGATGGTTGTTAGAGACATCTTAGTGAAGAGATTCAAGGGAATTTGATGACTGACTAGACTTGGAATGCAGGGGAGAGAAGCTTCTGAGATGAAACTAAGAATTGATGGCAAAGGAGCTGAAGAAGTTATGATATAATTCAGAACTTGGAAACACAAAAAGAGTTTGAAAGGAATGCACTGGATTCAGATTTGGACAAGCTGAATTTGAAGAAAAATACTCAAATGAAGAGTCTAGCAGGCAGCTGGAAATACCTCTGTAAAGTGTTTTGAGGGTCAGGATAGTCATTCAGATAGGAGGTGTGGGAGTGGATGAAATCATCTAGGGAGAGAAGGTTGAAGAGAGACTCACAGAGTTTCATAAGCACCAAGGGAGGAGAAACTAGACCTAATGACAGGAACTAGTCAGGGTGGTGGTCATTGGCAAAATCACCTGTTCTCTAAACTTCTGACCTAAGTCATAACCTGGTTCATGAGTTAGCTCAGGCCCAGGCTTGATTCTGGGAGAGAGCAAAAGTTGAACTGCACTTCAGGAGACATATCTTAGACCTACAGAAAACTTTAAGCAGACCATAAAGAACAGTTAGGATGTCCATAATCCAGGACTCATGTCCCCTTCCTTGGGAAACATGACTGTTTTAAGTTATTAGTCCCATTCTGGACTAAGGCATTGGCACTTGAAGTAGAGTTGAGGTGAGTTTCCCAGTATTGGTATGGACCCTTGTAGCTATAATTACTTGCATTAAAAAATAAAAACTCCCCATGTCCTGTTTCTCTATTCTCCTTTAAACAGAACTTTTCAAAAGCATTTCTATACTTGATGTCTCCATGTTCTCACCTCCCATTGTTTCTTCTGTGCACTCCAGTAGGGCTTTCTTCCTTACTAGTCCATGAAAAGCAGTTATTAAATCCCAGACAGTCTCCATCTTGGCACAATCAGGGTTAAGTTTTTAATTCTTAAATTGTTTAACAAAGTTGATCATTGCCTCCTCACTGGAGTACTTTCTTCCTTTGGCTTCTGGACCACCATACTCTTCTGCTTTTCTTCCTTTTCTTGCCCTCTAGTATTACAATGCCTAAGTGATTTTTTCAGTTCTTCAGCTTTTTTTTCTTTTTTGGCTGTGTTGGGTCTTCATTGCTGCGCACGGGCTTTCTCTAGTTGCAGCAAGCAGGGGTTCTTTACTGCGGTGCGCGGACTTCTCATTGTGATGTCTTCCCTTGTTGCGGAGCACGGGCTCCAGGTGCACAGGCTCAGCAGTTGTGGATCATTACCTGGTCCATAGTAGGCAGTTAATAAATATTTGTGAATGGAAAGGATGTCTCCAGCATATGCAAATATAACAAAATAAGAAAAAAAACATGTAGTGCTCCAGAAACTGCATGTAGTTCAGTATACATGGCAAGAAACCAGGGGAGGGAGATGAGTACCGAGGTGAATGAAGGTCAGATCATGAAACACCTTGTTGACCATGTTAAGTACTCTGGACCGTACTTATATACAAATCATTGAAGATAATTTGGAGGATCTTACAGAAGTTTGCAACATGGTAAGATGTGGATTTTAGAAAGATTACTGTGGCTACAGTGTGGAGACTGAATTGACAGCAAGATTTGAGGTGGGGAGACTAGTTAGGAGTCTATGGTGGAACAGTAAAGCATGAGACACAGAGTACCATTTAGGTACCCGAGCCCAGTGCTCAGGGCTCTAGTAAAGTTGTTGGTTGTAAAACTGCAGTCTTTACATACAGACCTAAGGCAGGGTCTCTAACTTTGCCTTATAAACTACAATCCAAACTTTTGGAATCTTGCTATCTTCTTCCCAGCTCGTGTAGTAACCTAGAACCAATGACTGATGTTCACAGGGAAAGTACTCCATTTTTACCACTGCCTCCCACACTTGTGCCCAAATAATGTTATTGAAATTTGGATCACTTAAGCAAGACTTAGATGGATAAGGAAATTAAAAGGTGTTGAACAGAAAATTTAAAAACTCCTCTTTCTGTTACAACAAATAGTAAAGATTAGAGAGCAGATAGGTTTTGTGATTGGCTAAGTGAAAAAGAGCTATTACCCAAAATGCACATTATGGTCTCTTCCAGAAGATGTGGTTCCTAATTTAATGAGTGATTTATTGATACTTACCTATATATGTATTTTAAAATGAGTGTTATTCTCACTTGCTCGGCTTGGCAAATATCAGTGCCTTAAAAAAATAGTAAAGATGGGTGCATTTAAAATTAGTCAGAGAGGGTGTGTAGAATGGGGGAAAAAATCCCAAACCCTAGGGAAAGCAGTTTTAAAGTGGAAATAGAAAGTTACCCATGAAGGAAACT
Organism: Mesoplodon mirus; assembly: GCF_964341445.2. Classification (NCBI taxonomy): domain Eukaryota; kingdom Metazoa; phylum Chordata; class Mammalia; order Artiodactyla; family Ziphiidae; genus Mesoplodon; species Mesoplodon mirus. The sequence goes on from NC_138980.1 coordinate 27,343,512, forward strand.
GAGAAGTTAACACTGGTAGAAGAAAAGAGAAAAGCAGAATGTATTATGTTCACCAAGCAGAGAGAATCTGTAAACAGGTGAGAAAGTGAATGTCAGATAGGAATCTCAAAATACAGTGAGTTGCAAAGGAGCCCTTTAAATGGTTACTCTAGCCCAGGAGAAAATGCCAAAATATATGTATACCTATTCCCCACCAGAATTTAATATTCAATGAATTGTGTCCTTACCCAACTTTAAAATTTATTGAATTTAATTCTGTTTTTTACCACCTTATCATGTTAGCCCTTTTTACCATTTTATGTTTATTCCTGTCTTATTGATCTTTGACTGTTTCCTATGCTGCTTGCATAGCATCTCCTGCTTGATAAATGAGCAAGGCTGCTTTCTTATCTTGCAACTTTTGGCTTCATGCCTACCTGTTGGCACCTCTGTAGATTAATTCAGTAATTACTTCCTGTTTGAACTGGCTCTGAAACCCTCCCTCTGCTTGTATAATGTACTGTCCTGGAAGGCAACTTCTCATGCAAGTCTTGAATCCTCTGTGTGTGTGTGTGTGTGTGTGTGTGTGTGTATGAAATTAATATATAAATAATTGAGATTATTTGACATTGTTCCAATTAGGTATATATAAGTTATTAAGGAAGGTTAACAAAACAAACATTTTGTGTATAATTCAGATGCCATTAGGAGGATCTGTAGGTGAATAGGGCATGCTAATCTGCTTGCAGAGAACATTAGGGTAGAAAAGGAAAGTGAAAATATTTAGATATAGATAAATATAATTACATATATAGAATATATAGATATATATTTTTAACACTGTGGTGAGTGCCTATAATAACAGGAATGCTCTGTGGAAACTCACAGTCAAGAAGGGACTCAGAGTTAACTTTTGAACTGAATCTGAAGGATACAAAGGAATTTGGCATGAGGGAAAAGGGATGAAGACTTTCCAGATTAGGAATGATTACACAAAGAAGAAAAATGTCATGAAGATAATTTAGGATTCTATCATAGGCTTTGGACTCTGATCCCAGGCTGCCTTTTCCAATTCATGGCTCCCCTTTGAATCCCTCTTCTCCATTTTCCATTAGCCAATTCTTCGAATCACTCTTACACTCACCCTCTTTAAATGGGTTTGTTTAATCTTTTCTCCACCCTGTTGTTCTCAACTCATGTCGATTGATTCTCTGTACTGCTTAAATCTCCTAAGTTTTTCTTCTTACTGTTTTTGGCCATATACCAAGACCTTATTTAAATACCATCAATATTCAGTCTATACATTTAGTCTCAGTAGCCAAATGCTGTATCACATGGAACATCTTCAGTTTTTTCTTTCCCTTCCAGGATGGAAGAACAGTTATAAAACCACAAAGTCAACTCAAACACAAGGTTCTTCATTTCAGGAGCTGATAATGAAAAGATCCAAAAGGAATGGACCCTGGGACTTCAAATTAGAAAACCCCTGCAAATATGAAGACAGATTAGAGAAAAAGCAGAAGAAAAAAGAAAGTGTTCAGATAGTTTCAGTCGCTCACAAAAAAATTCTCACTGTAGAAAGAAAACATAAAAATACTGAATTTGGCCAAAACTTCAGCCCAAAGTCAGTCCTTGTTAGGCAACAGATGGTTCCCAGAGAAAACACCCCACCAAAATGTGAAATACAAGGAAACAGCTTCAAACAGAATTCCAATTTATTTAATCAACAAAAAATCAACACAGCCGGGAAACGTTATAAATGTAGTATGTGTGAGAAAACCTTCATTAATACTTCATCCCTTCATAAACATGAGATAAACCATAGTGGAGAGAAATTGTTTAAATGTAAAGACTGTTCGAAAGCCTTTAACGAAAGTTCAGCTCTTATTCAACATCCAATAACTCATACTGGAGAGAAACCCTATATATGTAAAGAATGTGGGAAAGCCTTCACTCTCAGTACATCCCTTTATAAACCCCTAAGAACACACACTGTGGAGAAATCCTATAGATGTAAAGAATGTGGTAAATCCTTCAGCAGAAGGTCAGGCCTTTTTATACATCAAAAAATCCATGCTGGAGAAAACCTCTATAAATATAATCCAGGTAGGAAGGCATCTAGTTGCAACACATCCCTTCCTGGATGTCAGAGAATGAATTCCAGAAAGAAGTCCTATTTATGTAATGAATGTGGCAATACCTTTAAGTCTAGTTCATCCCTTTGTTATCATCAGAGGAAACACACAGGAGAGAAACCTTTTAAATGTAGTGAATGTGGGAGAGCCTTCAGTCAGAGTGCATCTCTTATTCAACAGGAAAGAATTCACACTGGAGAAAAGCCTTATAGATGTAATGAATGTGGAAAAGGTTTCATTTCTATTTCACGACTTAACAGACACTGACTAATTCTTACTGGTGAGAAGTTTTATAATTGTAATGAATGTGGTAAAGCCTTAAGTTCCCACTCAACACTTATTATTCATGAAAGAATTCATACTGGAGAGAAACCATGTAAATGTAAAGTGTGTGGGAAAGCCTTCAGACAAAGTTCAGCTCTCATTCAACATCAGAGAATGCATACTGGAGAAAGACCCTATAAATGTAATGAGTGTGGGAAACATCCAGGTGTAACTCATCCCTTAGTAATCATCAGAGAATTCACACAGGAGAGAAACCATATCGATGTGAAGAATGTGGGATATCTTTTGGCCAAAGATCAGCTCTTATTCAACATCGAAGGATTCATACAGGAGAGAAACCCTTCAAATGTAATACATGCGGGAAAACTTTTAGACAAAGCTCATCACGTATTGCCCATCAGAGAATTCATACTGGAGAGAAACCCTATGAATGTAATACATGTGGGAAACTTTTCAATCACAGGTCATCTCTTACTAATCATCATAAAATTCATATTGAAGAGAAGCCCTAGAAAGTAGGTTTGCATGTGTGACATTCTGAAACCAAAGCTCATCAGAATACATGAAAGTGATGTAATAAATGTAATGGATATGAAAAGCCATTCTATGATTTAGTCATCAAATAATAAATTCCAAGGATAAACCTATGTAATAGATAATGAGAAAAGTGGAAATTGTTCAGTCCTATCAGACACTTTATAATAACCTAAAATGAAGAATTCCGGACTGGAGACCTTGACTTTGGGCATTTGTAAAGTAATTGTTTTCTCTACAGCATCGCATGCTGCATATCATATGTCATTGTTGTAAACATCTGGGTGATGAGGGGAAGTGTGCACTGGATTTCCTGTTAAACTGTAAACTTAATACTTTTTTAAAAATAACTGACATTGTAATAGTATATAAAAGATGTGGTCAAAGAAATTATACATTTTTAGAGAAAAGGACCAAATGAAAGTTAAAAATGAATTGTAAACTACCTCTGACTTTCTGGGGTTTGTCCTTTTCCTGACTTGATGTCAAACTTTGTGCCTGGATTTCATTTAAAAGTAGAAATAAAAGTCTGTTCTCTTCCTTTGTTCTTCTAGTAATTGCTGTGAATTGGAAATTTTCTACACAATTTTTAATTCTGTTCTCAGAATTATTTTTTTTTGCTCTGAAGTCATGTATTATGAAATTATACATGCTATATACTGTGAGCTGTCATCTTAAGTATATTAAATGGAAAAATAAGCAGTTTTCAAGTTTAAAGCTATTAAATTATATTTAATATATATTATACATATATATTTAATAACATATATTCTAAATTCACAGCAGAAGGGGCTGTCAAAAGTAGTTTAATGAATCTAGCGTATGTGCCAAAATATTGGAAGGTACATCAATCACTTCATGAAATAAAGAGTATGTTTTTCCTACTTGGTGTTCTCTAGTGTCAAACAATTTTAAGAAAACAAAAGGAGTAATTTATAAGCAAGTCAGTAGTTTGGTTGGTTGGTTGTTTGAGTCCCAGCTTTGGGACATGTACTATGCTGCACACTGGGAATTTTAAGAAAAAAGTCACAGGCCTTCAAGAAGCCATGAATGGAGGAAAGGGGATGGAGGACTATCAGATGTGTAAAGCAAATTATTACGTCACTGTATGTAAGTGTGGTTGTTTTAACAGGCAGATAGATAGGTTGTGACAATATGTTGCAGTGCAAAAAAGTTGTAGAGATGTGGACGTGATGAAGGAGAGACTGAATGTAACCAAGGAAACGTGGTGACATCAGAGAAAGCTTTCCAGAGGCAATGATGCCTGAGCCAGGTTTTGAAAGAATAATAAGAACTCTCCAGAGGATGAGATAAGCATTCCAAATAGGAGAGGTAGAGGTGAGTAATAGCATGACACCTTTATGGAAACTCAAGTATAGAACTAATGAGCAGGAGAATGGCAGATGTTAAAGTCTGAGTAGAAGGCAGAGGCCAGAACACAAAGGGCCTATTTGCCATGAAAAGAAGTTTGGATTTTATCCTGAAATTGATGGAGTCAGTTAAAAATGTTAAGTAAGGAACATTGTTCTGGCAACGATGTATAGAGGGTGTGTTTAGTATGTATTAAAGCTGTATAGACTGATGCCTAGAAATCTGGGCTATGGTAATTCAAGTGATAGGTGAATGAGAGTCCAAACTCAAGCAGGGATAGCATATATGGAGAACAGGAGACAAGATAATGGATTAGAAACAAGACATGGTGTTCACAAGCAAAGAGATGAGGTTGGTGAATGAGAAGGCTAAGCTGACTCGAAGGTAGGGTTGCCAGGTATCCTGTGTATACTGGATATGTCTCGTATTGAATGACTTTGAACTGCATCCTGTATTGATTTTGTCAGGTCACCCTTATTGTAATAAGTTGTGCTTTTTCCCAGTAATGAAAATCGAGCAGTTGAAACTATTTTTCTGCTTCAGTAATTGGCACTTAAATGACTTAGGTGGCAATGCTAGCTGAAAATTGTATCTCCACAAAGACCGAAAGAATCCCTTATAGTCTCTCTCATATTTTTGGCGGAGGAAAGACCAAAGTTGGGGGGGCGGGGTGGGTGTAGGAGAAGGTAAATAAGAATTGAGAGTCTTCTTTTCCATATTAAAGAAAGGAAAAGACGTCTTTTTGTCACAGTCTCAAGTTGTAAGCAAGTAATCACCATTAATTAGAGATTACTTTGGATCAGTACACGTGCTCTGAAAATCAACAGTGGCCATGCTTCTGACAGTTAGCAAGTTAAAGAGACTGCAGCTTCTGAAAGTCAGCCAATTTGTTACTATCCCATGCTTGTAGACAAGTCAGTCAGCAGATACCTCAGTCTAGTGACCATACTTCTGAAAGTTTGCCAGTCAATAACAGCCTTATTTCAGTGATCACACTAACATAATTGAAAGTCTGTCAATCAATACACACCCCTGCTTCTGAAAATCCACCAATCCTTGAACGAAGCTTCCCAAAACCTTGTATGAGATCAGCTGTGGCTTTCTTTGGGAAGGTTCTTCCTTGCGAATACAGCTCTCGCTTGCAGCCATACATGATGTCCACCTTTTCCGCATCACATCTCAAAGTTCAGTTTATTGTTAGTTGGTAACAACTTCTACAGTTCAACCCCAATTTACTGTTATAACTTTAGCCTCGTGAGTGACAAACATAATCATGATGCCATGAGACTATCAAATTCAATATTTTCAATTTCTGTGGTGTTTGCTATCATCTAGTATTTGAATCCCAAATGCAAATGTAAATTCATGATTAATTTTCAGAACATTGGTTATGTATTAAATGAGGGAAAAAATCCTTTTGAAACCTTTTCCACAGCATGAAACTGTTCATTCAATATGAAAAAGTGATAGAAAGTCATTTATAAACCAGTATCTATTAACAGCTAAACCTAAGAGATATAGGATTATCTCAGCTATAAACAGATAAAATACATTTTCTAATTAAAACAAATTCGGATGAAAATAAAATAATCACAGCAGAAGTTGTAATGACCGTCCACCTTGTGTATCATCATTATCAATCTTTTCAGCACAAATGGCTGATCAAACATACCAGGAGTATTTTCTGATTCTAAAATTGCAAAAAAATTTTAAGTGCCAGGATGAAATGCTGTAACAATAAAACAATGTAATAGCTCTATTTACTATTACAGAGATTATTAAAGATCTAAAATGCCTTGTCTTTTTACAACACAGCCCAAGTTGCAAGTAATCACAATACTGAAAAATAAATCCCTTTGCTTGTATGTTTTTGTCGTGAAAAAGGCTTGCTTAGAAGGCTGCTGCTCACTTATTGAGTTCATGAGAAGTGTACTGCTTTCCATAGAGATAATACAAATGCAAATTATGGTGGATGTGCAAAAGTGCAAACAATTTATTCAAAGTTGAATCAAAGTGCAATGGATTCTATGCAGGGTGTTGGCTATCTTGCCCATACTCAACATTTCTGCATAATTCTGCACAGACAACACCTGATATTCTTTCTGTTGACACTGGAGTACTTATTGTGAAGCTGTTGCATTACTTCAGCATTTAAACATTTGAGCAGTTAAAGAATTTTTGTGATTTTGTTTGCATTTCATAATCTTCAACTTTCTAGCATTCCAAAACTTGTTTGGAATTCCTGTTTCAGCTATGACATGTAAACAGCTTGCAAGTGATCGCTTGTATCCTTACAAGAAGAAAAATTGGGGCAGGCTGAAAATCAGTGACTTTTCTTTTATCTTCCTGAGAACTGAGGTTGGTGGGCACATTGCAACACTGAAATCTGGAGAGACAGGCATATCCAGAAAGATACATCCAAGATCTGCTTACCTGGAACAGAAATTACTGAAGCCATAAACTGGTAGAAAGATTTAAATGCTCATTTTGATAAATTGCTGAAGGTTGTGTGGACTGTCTTGAGAGTGAGAAACTCCTGGGGGGCCACAGCCTTAAGAGTCCCCCACATTTCCATTGTCATTAGATCCAGAAACCCGGTTGGATTTGCATGGTGGCAACCTGAGAAATATTCCCTCAGGGCTCTAGTGGAAGAGGAGTAACCATTGTAAAATACACCCAGAGTCTTCTCCACCAAAAATGCCTACTCTCCTGGGGAAAAGAGTTTCTAGAGTCTTATGGTAGCTGAGGTAAGGACACTCCTCCCACTTTAGCCCCCTTTAACCTTCCTGTCTCACTAAGGAGGAGAAAACAGTCAAATAGATGGGGTTGGGGGGGATTCAAGGAAAAAGATTGGGAATGCTGCAACTAGAGGAGGGAGTATAGGGCAAGGAACTTGGGAAAAAGCTATACCACCCGATAAACATTTGCCCTAGACATGGGCCTACTAAAACTGAGATTTAATTGGAAGATTATAGAATCCTCCTCCCCCATCCCTACTCCCACCCTTACCCCACAGCTTGCCAACGTACCAACAACACTGGATTACAGCAGAAAGAGAGATACAGACTCCCCTTGAGGAGGAGTGTTTAGGGAGTGTTTAGTGTTTTGTCAATAGTGGAGACAAAAACAAGGATACTAGAGGAATTTGAAGTCTCTGGCACCTATGGCTGCCTAACTCCTAGCCAAATTAACATAAATCTAGCGGGATAAAGCACCATGACCATGTGGGCTTTATCCCAGAAATTGAAGATGTGTACAGCATAAAAAAAGCAATCAATATAATACATTGCATTAGTAGAATGAGAGCAAAACACACACACACACACACACACACACACACACACACAACCATCTTGATGCAGGAAAAACATTTCACAAAATGCAAAATCCAGTCATGTAAAATTACTGAACAATTCAGGAATAGAAGGGAATTTCCTTAACATGATAAAGTACAGTGATGAAAAATCCACAGCTAACATCATGTTGAATAGTGAAACACTGACAGCTTTCCCCCTAAGATTAGGAGCAAGAGAAGGGTGCCTGATTTTGCCACTTCTATTCAACACTGTACTGGAAGTTGTAGTTTGAGCAGTTAGGCAAGGAAAAGAAATAAAAGGCATCCCAATTAGAAGGGAAGAATTTCTCAATTTGCAAATGACATGACTTTATATATAGAAAAGCTGAACAACTACCAAAATTCAATTAGAATTCATAAATGAGTTTAGCAGTATTTCAGGATATAAGGTCAACATGTAAAAATCAGTTTTATTTCTATATGCTAATAATAGAAAATTTAAAAGGAAATTAAAGCAATTTCATGTATAATAGCATCAAAAATGATAACATACTTAAGGAGAAATTTAACCAATTAGGTCCAAGACTCGCACACTGAAAACTGCAAAGCACTGTTGAAATATATTAAAGAAGACTTAGACCTAGACCTAAATAAATGGAAAGATATTTGATATTCATGGATTGGAAGACATAGTTAAAATGACAATACTACCAAAATGATTTACAAATTCAATGCAAATCACTATCAAAATTCCAATAGCGTTTTTGCAGAAGTGGAAAAGCAGATCCTAAAATTCATATGCAATTGCAAGGGATCCCACATAGTGGAAATAATTTAGAAGAAGAACACACTTGGAAGAAGAACACTTCCCAAGTTCAAAACTTACTACAAAGCTACAGGAATCAAAACAATGTGGTATTGGCATATAGAAAAACGTATAGCTCAGTGAAATCAAATTGAGAGCCTACGTATCTATGGTCAATAGATTTTTGACAAGACTAAAAAGACCATTCAATGGGGGAAAATATAGTCTCTTCAATGACTCGTGCTGAGACTACTGGATATCCACATGCAGAAGAATGTATCTGACCCATACCTCACAACACATACAAAAATTAACTCCAAATGAATCAAAACCTAAATGTAAGTGCTAAAACTATTTTAAAAACTATAAAATTCTTAGAAGGAAACATAGGTGAAACTCTGCATGACCTTGAATAGGGCAACATTTTCATAGGTATGACACAAAACACAAGCAAACAAATTCAATCAAAATTAAAACTTAAAAAGAAAAATTAAAATTTTGTGTATCAAAAGACACTATCAACAGAATTAAAAGACAACTCACAGAATGGAAAAAGATATTTGCAAATATTTTCTAAAAGCCTCATGTCTGAAATATTTTTTTAACTCATAATTTGACACAATCCAAGTAAAAAACACAATCCAATTAAAAAGGGGCAAAGTAATTGAATAGACATTTTCCTAAGGAAGATATACAAATAGCTAATAACCAAATGAAAAGATGTCTGACATCATTAGTCATAATGCAAGAAATGCAAATCAAAACCACAACGAGATATCATATCACACCCATTAGGATGGCTATTTTTTTTAATAACAAATGTTGGTAAGGATATGGAGAAATTGAACCCTTCGGCATTAATGGTGGGAATGTTAAATGGTGCAGCTGCTGTGGGAAACAGTTTGGTGGTGTTAAATACAGAATTACCATAGACCAAGAAATTCAACTCCTAGGTATATACCCAAGAGAATTGAAAACATTTGTTCACATAAAAACCTGTTCACTACTGTTCATAGAAGCACTATTCACAATAGCCAAAGGATGGAAATAATGCAGTATCCATCACTCAATGAATGGATAAACAAAAGGTAGTATATCCATACAATGAAATATTATTCAGCAAGGAAAAGGAATAAAATGCTGATACATGCCACAACATGGATGAATCTTGTAAACATTATGCTAAGTGAAGGAAGCCAGACACAAGACCACGTATGATTCCATTTATGTGAAATATCCAGAATAGGCAAATCCAAGAGACAGTAGATTAATGGTTTCCAGTGCTGGGGAACAGATGAATGAGGAGTGATTGCTTCATTGGTACAGGGTTTTCTTTGGGGGATGATGAAAATGTTCTGGGGCTACATAGTGGTGAGGGTTGTGCAAAAGTGATTGTACTAAATGTCACCAAATTGTGTTGACTGAAAACAAATAGACTGCCAGATATTTCCCCAGAAAAAAAATAGGTTTATTCAGCAGAGAATTACAGTTCAGAGTCTGCAACCGTGGCAAGTCACATGCAAGTTCCCCAAATAGTGAGAGAAGTAGAACTCAGACATCATCTGCTTCAATTCTGGGAAATCTTTATTTTCAGGTCACCAGATGATGTACAGGTCCAGTCAGGGTGGGAATTTTAGAGTCTTCAGTAAGAGTGGGTTGTTATTTGGTCCAAACCAGAGCATTCTCTTGTTATCAAAAAAAAATATATTGAATTTCCAGTCTTGCTTTTCCTTTTTTCAGGCCAATTGTTGAAATTCTCTGGTCCAGTTTTCCTCAGTTATCATTTGGGGAACTATCCCTTTGGACCATGACAGAGGTTTGGCTGGTTTTGGTCCCTTTAATAGCAGCATTCCTTGTGGAAATGTCAGTAAGATAAATTTCCCTTAGCTTCTAGAGAGTCAAGTTTAGAATGTCCTGAAATCTTAATGGCTAAAGTGGCAGGTAAAAGTGTTGCATCCAATAACACCTAAACATAGGGGCCATTTTCAATTTTATTTCAGCTGGAAGTAAGGCAACCATGTTGCTTCTACCACATTCCAAAAGCATGAGCTACACCAAAAGCATATCTAGTATCAGTGTAAGTATTGGCAGTTTTGCCCTTGGCTAAAGTACAGGCCTGGGTAAGAGCTCAAGCCTGTGTAGGCCTATTAGGCTGAATTACCCATAAGTAAAGATGCTGCCTCAACCACCTCAAAGGAAGTTGCAGTAGAATACCCAGCACAATATTTGCCACTGTCACCTTTTAAATAAGAACCATGGGTGAACCATGAGAAACCACTGTTACCCAAAGGAATTTCCTGCAAATCATCAAGTGAAGTCAAGAGGAGGTTCTTCAGGGCTTCCCTGGTGGTGCAGTAGTTAAGAGGCTGCCTGCCAATGCAGGCAACATGGGTTCGAGCCCTGGTCCAGGAAGATCCCACATGCCACAGAGCAGCTAAGCCTGTGTGCCACAACTACTGAGCCTGTGCTTTAGAGCCAGCGAGCCACAACTACTGAGCCCGTGTGCCACAACTACTGAAGCCCATGCTCCTAGAGCCCGTGCTTCACAAGAGAAGCCAGCACAATGATAAGCCCGTGCACCGCATCAAAGAATAGCCCCCGCTCGCCACAACTAGAGAAAGCCCTTTCACAACAACGAAGACCCAATGCAGCCAAAAATAAATAAATAAAATAAATACATTTCTAAAAAAAGAGAAAGAGGAGATCCTTCAGCGTTAAGCAGTTGTGAGGGACTTCATTGGTGATGGACGGGAAAAGAGTAGTAGTGCTAAGGTTATTACAACATAAAAGAGTTATATGAGGAGCAGTTAACAAAAGGACTTCATAGGAGGTGAGGTGGCTAACTGAGAAATGTTGAGTGTGATGAGAATTCAGGAGGGTTTCTACTGCATGAGGTACAAGGATGATTAAAGGGAATCCCACAATGATTTTCTTGGCGGCCTCAACCAAAAGGGCAGTGGCTGTAATGGCTCTAAGGTGTGCCACAGGGTCCACCTGCTGGCTATAATACCCTATGGGTCAGTGGTATCCCAAGGGCATTCCCTTCCTTTTCATATACAAAAAAGGAAAAGAGGATCTGATAACTGGGATTCCCAAGGGCAGGTGGGTTTCTCAAGCTCTCATTTAAGGCCTGAAAGTTTGTTTATGCTGTTTGGCTCCTCCCATAAAACTGGGTCAGAGTTGTTGTTGTTGAGTAAGACACACAGAGGTTTGGCTTTAAGAGAGAAATTTGACTACTAAGAACCTGCTGTATAAAATAACTAATTAAATTTAATTTAAAAAATAGAGAACTTTGGAATAGACTTTCAGCAATAACTGACTAGCCTGAGAAAACCTTGCAGTCAATGCTTAGATTGGGGTTTTGGGAAACTCAGGACACCATGAAAGCTATCTGGAACTAGGTATAGCTTTTGTTCTGATATCAGATGCCCTAAATCTCAAACCTGGGTTTGGGCAAATGGCAATATTTCCTTGGCAACCTTGTGTCCCTTTAAGACTAAAAGCTTTAGGAAGTGGGTGCTGTCTTCCTGTGAAGCGGTCTGAGGAGAGCAAAGAAGCAAATCATCCACATGTTGCAACAAAATAGAACTTCTGGGAACTTTACATTATCCAGATCAGCCTTGAGAAGTTTTGAGAAATAAGAGCTCAGTAAAACCCTGAGTCATTACTGTCACGGTGAATTGTTTTTCTTCCAAGTGAAGGCAAAAACGATAGACAATAGTCCATCTTCATCAACTGGAATACTAAAGAATGTACTTCATAAATCAAATGACAATAAAAAATGTACATCCAGTGGGAATGGATGTTAGTGAAATATGAGGATTAGGAGCAACAGGGTGTGGAGGGATGACAATGTTGTTTATTGCTCTGAAGTCCTGAACAAACCTCCACCCTCGGCCCTTGGGTTTCTTCATTAGTAAAATAAGGGTATTGCAGGAACTCTTACAAGAAATAATGAGTCTTTGAGACTTGTAATGTCCTATTATGGGTTTTATGCCATGAAAGGCTTCTTTACTTATAGCATGTTGATTAATTCTGGGAGAGGTTTTGAGGGATCTATTTGAATTGATGCACTGTGAATTTTGCCAATATCAGTTGGAGATTTTGCCTATAAGGGAGGTGGTTGTGGATTCAATAGGGACAAAAGATCAGTGTTCCCAGAATCAGCTCAGAGACAGAGCTGATAAAAGATGTCAGAGTCATTTAATTCATCTGGTTGGCTGCTTTGATAACTACTATCAAATTCCAAAATTATTTTCCCCTTTCAGGGGAGAGAAATTTTAGCATGATGCTTCTGTAAGAAGTCTCAGCCTAATATAAATGGATAGCGGCAGAGGAACTAAGGAGAAAAGAGTGTGTGTTTCTCAAAGGGCCTAAACGAAAGGGAATCAGTTCACAGGCAGGAACCTCTTGAGGTTCATTAAAGATGCCCACTGTTTGAACTGTATTAGTACTCCGAGGCAGGGGCTGCTTTATAGTAGTGGGGTTGAGCACCGAGAGGGTGGCTGCAGTGTCAGTTAGGATGAGAAGAGACCCATCCCAAATCTGAAGGAATGTTTCTCCAAGCTGATTAAGAGGGAGGATTGGGAAGAGCCCCTGTAGTTCCTTGGAGCCCCACAACTGGGAATTGGGAGGAAGTTGGAAAGCCTGGTTAGAGGGCTGATGGTGACTGAAGGGCTTGTATGTGTAACAATCTCTTTTCCAATGCCCTGGCTCTTTGCTCTAATAGCAGAAACTAGGAGCGTTTTTGTTTCATTTAGGGAACTTTATTTGCTGAAGTTTACGATTAAGAATTTTGGCAGTTTTCCTTTTAGGTGACTCATCTAGAGTGTGAGAGAGCTGGTTTGTAAGATTAACTAAATCTGGAGTGGACATCATTTCCTATTCCATCCTGTTCTTTTTTACTAGAAAGGAAAGACCCTGGTTCAGACCATTAATAAACAGAGTTAAATCTACCTGGGTGGGATCAACATCTGAAGGAAGACCAGAATTTTCTTAAAATAATCTGAAGTTGATTGTAATAGCTATGAACAGATTCATCAGATTTGTGTGTGTAAGCCTGCATTTTATTCCAATCAATAGGCTTTGGAAAAGCCCTAGGAATTGCCCGATGAAGTCACCTAGAAATTGCCTTGGCCTGAGCATATAAGTTAGCAGGTTGCTCTCCTGCTTTTAATTCTAGAGACCTTTCAGGACTTTCCCAGTCAGCAATTTTCATCCAATGCTGGGCCTGGCCTTCACCAACAAGCATATGACCTAGCTGATGTAAGTCAGAGCACAAGATTGGTAAGATTGTTATATGAAATTCCTCAGCAAATCTGTGAGGATCTTTGGTTACTTTGGGACACTCTTTAACTATGGCTCGCAGTTCAGTTTTAGCCCAAGGAATATTTAAAGTTAAGGGTTTAACCTCTGGATCCTCAGAAAGCTCAATTCTAAAGGGACAGGTTCTGATAGATTCAGAGGAAAATGGGGTGAGGAGATTTTCAGGGGGAAAGGGAAGTTCAGCGAGGGAGTTAGTGTGGAGGAACTGAGGGTACAGAGGAGGAATAGGCAGTATAAAGGGGAAGGAAAAAGATGGCCCTGAAGGCAGGGCCTGAGCACAAGGTCCCAGAGGAGGGAAACAAGATGGCGCTAAAGGCAGAGCCTGAGACAAAGAGGCTGCAGAAGAAGAACGTGAGGCTTCAGAAGCTATTTTTTCCTTCTTTAATCATTTGTTTGCCTCAATTAACCTTAAAATCTTATTTTGCAGAGAGGCAATTTTAGGCTCCTGCTAACATTTGGAAGCCTCAAAATACCAATAAAAATAAGTGTTTTGTTCAGTTTTAGAAGTTTTATAGGTAAGGTTGTTCAGTGGGGTTTTAAGAAAGGTAAGTTTGGGGATTTCAAAGGTTTCCCGTAATTGCCTTTGGTTAGGTTAGTCTAATTTCAGAGTGCAGTGAGCAGCAGCTGGAAGCAAGACCATGATTGAACCCTGATTGCAGCAGTGAGAGTGCCAGATCTTAAGCACTAGATCAGGAGGGCCAGCGGATAACTTCTGAGCCCCATTTCTTGTCTGCCTTGAAAAAAATTTTGACAAGGAGACAGAAGGTAGAGAGGAAAGTAGGCATATATTAGAAAAGCAGAGTACATGCCAACACAGGCAAGGTTGAGTTCAGAGAAAAGTCACGCCTCTGGGAAGTTTAAATCATTTGTAAGGGGGCAGTCTTCCAGGTCTTTGTTTTTCTCTGGCCAATCATCTTGCTTTGTCCTTTGACTCAGGGCCCACCCCTATGTGCACCCCTATGTGCACACGCATACTTTAGCCAAGATGGATTTTAGCACAAGGACCTTTGGGAAGTTAGTAAAACTTAGTATAGTCTTGTGTCCCCTCCCTTTTTGACCCCCGAGGATCCTATCTGCGCATGTGCAGTCAAGATCTCCCTGACCCCAAGGATGAGAAATATGTGACCTCTTGATCTTTTGCCCAGGCAGTGCTTAGCCTATTCCTGTTGTTATTTCTATCTTGAAGTATAAACAGGAGGCTGGCTGTAAATGTCTAATCTGGAGCCCATCTCTCCCCTGCCTCAAGAAATATGTACAGGAGGCTAGTTGTAAATGTGTGGCCTGGGGCCCATCTATCTCCTGCCTCAGGTCCACCTAGAAATGCACATGAGGAAGGACCACAGATTTTAAACATAAAATCAGCCAGGGCCCCTGTGGTTGAGGGGTGGGGGGGAATGCTCCTTCAAAATGTTTAGATAACTGGGATCCTATTTCCCAGAGGTCTTTCTCTAGAATAGAAGGATAAATTACAAAAAACCCTAACAGCTCAAACAGCCTGTAGGCCTAACACCAGCCAGTTCCAAGGGCACGGCCTAGCTCTGAAAGACTCAGGCCAACTGCTTAACAGCACAGATCCAACAGAAGAGCCCCTGTTCCAATGGGAATCAGGCTGAAGGCAAGGGAATTCCAGTTGGAGCAGCCTGATTGCAAAAGAGCCGGGTCAATGTGCCAAATAAACAAGGCTTTAATCAGAGAGGACAAAGCCTTAATATAGATCCTGAATAAAACCTGGAGATCCTCAAAGTAAAGAGGGCAGAAGCTCAGATCCAGGAGAAAGACTTACCCTCAAACCCCAGGGTCCCAGCAAGCATCAATGAGGTTAGTGTTGGTATCACACTTGTTTGCTTGCCCACCTTCCAGTTGTCGGGGGTCTTCTCTGGGTCCCTGTGTGGGCCAAAATTGTTGACCTAAAATAGACGGCAAGTTATTTCTCCAGCAAAAATGGGTTTACTCATGATCATCAAAGAACTGCAATTTGGCGTCTGCAACCATGGCAAGTCACATGCAAGTCTTTCACATAAGGAGAGAGGGGGAAAGGAAGTTGGGAGGGTTTTAGTAAACAAAGAGTTCCTTAGAGGAATTGAGAATTAAGAGTCTAGTGGCTTCTCATTTACTGAATTGTGACAATCGTTCGTTGGCTGAGCTCTTGCCAGACAAGAGGAGGAAGTCTTCTTCCTTTGGGGTTCCACTACGGTTGTAGAGTGTGAGAGCTTCCCCTTCTGGCCTCCTGGCTCTATTTTAGTTGAGGTTTCTATTTATTAATTTTTTTTAAGATTTGTTTACTTTTGGCTACGTTGGGCCTTAGTTGTGGCACGTGGGATCTTTGCTTGGGGCACGCGGGATCTTTCGACGTGGTGTACGGGCTCTTCGTTGTGGTGCGCAGGTTTCTCTCTAGTTGTGGGGTGCGGGTTTTCTCTCTCTAGTTGGGCTCCAGGGAATGTGGGCTCTGTAGTTTGCGGCATGCTGGCTCTAGTTGAGGTGCACGAGCTCATTAGTTGTGGCATGCAGGCTTAGTTGCCACGCAGTGTCTGGGATCCCAGTTCCTCAAGCAGGGATCAAACCTGTGTCCCCTTCATTGCAAGGGGGATTCTTTACCACTGGACCATTAGGGAATTCCCCTGTTTATTAATTTTTACAGGCATCATCATCCTTTGATTGAGCATTACTGGGCATCCTGTCCCTCCTGGCAAAGTTGCAGCAGGTGCTTCTTCCTTCAGTTTCTTTGACCATCATAACATAGATATATGTTATTATCTCTGTGTCTCCTTCATTGCTTTCTGCACATGTCCTATGAGATATTTGTCAAAAACAAAACACTTCTCCTCTGTGTCGATGCCACTTTCACAAGTCTTCCTCTTAAACAACTTTTACTGTCATTCACACACACACACATGCACACACACAAACATGTCACTTGATTTTCACTTTCCTAACAATAAAGAATATAAGGCAAAAAATATATGAGAATTGTATCACTGGTCCAATATTGCTTTTCAGGGGGAGATTATGAGCTTTGTGAGAACTTCACTTGAATGTGTGGCCAACTATAGGGCTCCATTCACTAGTCCTGAAGGTGAAAAATCCTTCGAGGAGGTCGAGACTTTGGGCTTGTTTGGGAAATCCCAGGTGATTGCTGGGGCTCTGCCAGGTCCCTTGGGTGTGTACCAAGGACACGTTGATAGGCCACTTAGGAAGGTGTAGTCACTGGCATACCAGGATGTGGTTGTAGCACTCCAACCTGGGCTCAGTGGCCCTTCCCCATGGGACTAACTCTTGGTGCTGAAGGGAGCCATTGTGCCCTGACGAAGATTCCCAAGAGCTCCAGATCCCCCAAGGATGCCAAGACCTTCAGTGGCTCTCCTCCAGAGAGCAGACAGAAGAAGCAGACCCAGGCTCACCAAGGGCTCTGGGGGCTGCCACTGGGGTTTTCATCTATGGGCAGGGAGCTTCCTGGGACGGAATGACCCTAACCCTCATCCCCCCTCTCCCTGTTCCCCATCTGCCACAGGATGCTAGCAACCACTTCACACTGTTTGAGGGCATGGAAGTCTCCAGGAGTCTCAGTGGAATACCAAGATGCCCTGTTGGCATGATGACCCAGAAGCCAAGGGCACCTCTTACCCCACATTCCCCCAGAAACCAGTCAGGGGAGTCAAGATGCCCTAGATTCTAGGATGTGTCTCAGGAGCACCTGACTTATGCTCATAATTTCCTCTATCTTGTACAAAGGAAATAGTATATTTATAACTGATATATAAGGCTCTTGTCTAATTTGGTCATCAGTGTCTTCTCTGGATATGCTTCTATTGATTAATTTATTCTTGTTATTGTTGGAACTGAAGGATTTTATTTTTGAACTGGGACAAATGCTGTCGATTTTAATTATTTTTTAAAAATTCATGTATAATAGCTCAGAGGAAGAAGGTTGTCATCATGAACCTTTATATATGGTGAGCCCCCAAAACAACCATTGAACTTGGGGAAATAATTTATTTGTCCATCTTTTAACAGAATTCAGGGAAAAAATAAGACATAACTCTAATTTTTTTAAATCCTCATTGCCCTTTGCCTCTAGGTTTCTTTCTATACATTGGACAGATCATCTTCATACCACTTCAGGACCTAGGCATCACCTGTCCTTGGAATGTTCTCCAACAAGAAACTTTTTTTTGTCAATTTGTTTGTTTTTTTAAAATTTTTTATTCGTGTATAGTTGATGTAAAATGTTGTGTTACTTTCTGCTATACAGCAAAGTGAATCAGTTACACATATATCTGCTCTTTTTTAGATTCTTTTCCCATATAGGTCATAACAGAGTACTGAGTAGAGTTCTCTGTGCTATATGGTAGGCCCTTATTAGTTATCTATTTTATATATAGTACTATGTATGTGTCAATCCCAATTTCCCAATTTGTCCCCTCCCCCATTTCCCCCTGGTAACCATAAGTTTGTTTTCTACATCTGTGACTCTATTTCTGTTTTGTAAATGAGTTCCTTTGTACCATTTTTTAGATCCACATATAAGCACTATCATATGATATTTGTCTTTCTCTCTCTGACTTACTTCACTCAGTATGACAATCTCGAAGTCCATCCATGTTGCTGCAAAAGACATTATTTCATTCCTTTTCATGGCTGAGTAATATTCCATTGTATGTATATATATATATATATATATATATATATATATATATATACACCCTATCTTCTTATGCACTCCTCTGTCGATGGACATTTAGATTGCTTCCATGTCTTGGCTATTGTAAATAGTGCTACAATGAATATTGGGGTGCACGTAACATTTCAAATTATGGTTTTCTCCAGATATATGCCCAGGGGTGGGATTTCTGGATCATATGGTAGTTCTATATTTAGTTTTTTAAAGAACCTCCATACTGTTCTCCATAATGGTTGTACCACTTTACATTCCCACCAACAGTGTAGGAGGGTGCCCTTTTCTCCACAACCTTTCCAGCATTTGTTGTTTGTAGACTTTTTGATGATGGCCATTCTGACTGGTGTGAGAGGACACCTCGTTGTAGCTTTCTTTTTCAATTGGGGTATAGTTGTTTTACAATGTTGTGTTAGTTTCTACTGTACACAGTAGAAGTGTAGAGTTCCCTGTGCTTTACTGCAGGTGCTCATTAGTTCCTCATTGTAGTTTAGACTTGCATTTCTCTTAGAATTAGTGACGTTGAACATCTTTTCATGTGGTTTTTGGCCACCTGTATGTCTTCTTTGGAGAAATGTCTATTTACGTCTTCTGCCTATTTTGTGATTGGGTTGTTTGTTTTTTTGACATAGACCTGCATGAGCTGTTTGTATATTTTGGAGATTAATCCCTTGACAGTCACTTCATTAGCAAATATTTTCTCCCATTCTGTGGGTTATCTTTTCATTTTGTTTATGGTTTCCTTTGCTGTGCTAAAGCTTTTAAGTTTAATTAGGTCCCATTAGTTTATTTTTGTTTTTATTTTCACTACTCTAGGAGGTGGATCAAGAAAGATATTGCTGCAATTTATGTCAGAGAGTGTTCTGCCTATGTTTTCCTCTAAGAGTTTTATAGCCTTATATTTAGGTCTCTAATCCATTTTGAGTTTATTTTTGTGTATGGTGTGAGAAAATGTTCTAATTCCATTCTTTTACATGTAGCTGTCCAGTTTCCCCAGCACCACTTATTGAAGAGGAGTCTTTTCCCCATTGTATATTCTTGACTCCTTTATCAAAGATAAGGTGACCATATGTGTGTGAGTTTATCTCTGGGCTTTCTATCCTGTTCCATTGATCTATATTTCTGTTTTTGTGCCAGTACCATACTGTCTTGATTACTGTAGCTTTGTAGTATAGTCTGAAGTCAGGGAGCCTGATTCCTCCAGCTCCGTTTTTCTTTCTCAAGATTGCTTTGGCTATTCAGGGTCTTTTGTGTTTCCATTAAAAATTGTAAAAGTTTTTGTTCTAATTCTGTAAAAAATGCCATTGATAATTTGATAGGTATTGCATTGAATCTGTAGATTGCGTTGGGTAGTGTAGTCATTTTCACAATGTTGATTCTTCCGACCCAAAAACATGGTATATCTCTCCATCTGTTTGTGTCATCTTTGATTCCTTTCATCTTATAGTTTTCTGAGTGCAGGTCTTTTGCCTCCTGAGGTAGGTTTATTCCTAGGTATTTTATTCTTTTTGATGCAATGGTAAATAGGATTGTTTCTTTAATTTCTCTTTGTGAACTTTCATTGTTAGTGCGTAAGAATGCAAGAGATTTCTGTATGTTAATTTTGTATCCTGCAACTTTACCGAATTCATTGATGAGCTCTAGTAGTTTTCTGCTGCCTTCTTTAGGATTTTCTATGTTTAGTATCATGTCATCTGCAAACAGTGACAGTTTGTCTTCTTCCTTTCCAGTTTGTATTCCTTTTATTTCTTTTTCTTCTCTGATTGCTGTGGCTAGGACTTCCAAAACTATGTTGAATAAAGTGGTGAGAGTGGACATCCTTGTCTTATTCCTGACCTTAGAGGAAATGCTTTCAGTTTTTCACCCTTGAGTAGTATGTTATATAATACATAATTTTTAAGTATGGCCTTTAGTATGTTGAATTATATTCCCTCTATACCCACTTTGTGGGGAGTTTTTATAATACACAGATTTTGAATTTTGTCAAAAGCTATACCTGCATCTATTGAGATGATCATGAGTTCTTTATTCTTCAGCTTGTTAATGTGGTACATCACATTGATTTGTGGATGTTAAAAACCCTTGTATCCCTGGGATAAATCCCACTTGATTATGGTGTATGATCCATCTGATGTATTGTTGGATTTAGCTTGCTAATATTTTTTGAGTATTTTTGCATCTATGTTTATCAGTGATACTGGCCTCTAATTTTCTTTTTTTGTGTGTGATACCTTTTTCTGTTTTGGTATCAGGGTGATGCTGGCCTCATAGAATAGGTTTGGAAGAATTCCTTTCTCTGCAGTTTTTTGGAATAGTTTGAGAAGGATGGGTGCTAACTCTTCTCTAAATAGTTCATAGAATTCACCTGTGAAGCCGTCTGGTCCTAGAATTTATTTGTCGGAAGTTTTTTTTAAAAAATAAATTTATTTGTTTATTTATTTATTTATTTTTAGTTGTGTTGGGTCTTCGTTGGTTCACGCGGGCTTTCTCTAGTTGTGACGAGCACGAGCTACTCTTCATTGCAGTGCATGGGCTTCTCATTGCAGTGGCTTCTCTTGTTGCAGAGCATGGGCTCTAGGCACGTGGGCTTCAGTAGTTGTGGTACGTGGGCTCAGTAGTTGTGGTTCCCAGGCTCTAGAGCATAAGCTCAGTAGTTGTGGCACACGGGTTTAGTTGCCCTGCGGCATGTGGGATCTTCCTGGACAAGGGCTCAAACCTGTGTCCCCTGCAATGGCAGGTGGATTCTTAACCACTGCACCACCAGGGAAGTCCCTGTTGGGAGTTTTTTTAATTTTTCTTTATTTTTTCAATTTCATTAATAGTAATTTGTCTGTTCACATTTTCTATTTCTTTGTGTTTCACATTGTACATTTTGGTAATTTGTCCCTTTCTTCTAGGTTTTCCGTTTTATTGGCATATAGTTTTTCATAGCAGTTAATTATGATCCTTCGTATTTCTGTGGTTTCCGTTTTAACTTCTTTTCTATTTCTGATTTTATTAATTTGAATCCTCTCTCTTTTTTTCTTGATGAGTCTGGCTAAAGGTTTATCAGTTTTGCTTATCTTTTTGAAGAACCAGCTCTCATTTCATTGATTTTTTGTTTTGTTTTGTTCTGGTTTTTTAGTCTCTATTTCATTTATTTCTGCTCTGATCTTTATAATATCTTTGTCTCTGATTACAGTCTTTGTTCTAAATTCTATTTTTATTATATAAGTATTGCTACAACAGCTTTCTTTTCATTTCCATTTGCAAGGAATACTCTTTTCCATCCTCTCACTTTTAGTCTATGTGTGACTTTAGATCTGAAGTGAATGTCTTGTAGGAAGCATATTTATGGGTCTTGTTTTTTATCCATTCAAGCCACTCTATGTCTTTTGATTGGAGCAAAAATTCATTTACATTTAAAGGAATTATTGATAGGTATATACTCATTGCCATTTTAATTGTTTGGGGGTTGTTTTGTAGTCCTTTTTCATTTATTTCTTCTTTCCCTTACTTCCCTTGTGATTTGATGACTATCTTTGGTGTTATGTTTGGATTCCTTTCTCTTTTGTGTGTGTGTATCTATTATAGATTCTTGGTTTGTGGTTACCATGAGGTTTATATGTAACAATATATATACATACATATATATATATATATATATATATATATATATATGATTATTTTAAGCTTAAAATCTCTTAAATTCGAACACATTTAACAATGCTGAATTTTTACTCCCCTCGTCCATATGTACTGTTTTCTGCATCATATTTTACATCATTTTGTTTTGTGTATCCCTTAACTACTTATTATAGGTATAGATGATTTTACTACTTTTGTCTTTTAACCTTTCTACTAGCTTTATAAGTGGTTGATCTACACCTTTACTGTATATTGCCTTTACCAATGAGGTTTTTCCTTTTATAATTTTAATATTTCTAGTTGTGATCTTTACTTTTCCACTTAGAGAAATCCCTTTAATAATTGTTATCAATCAGTTTAGTGGTGCTGAATTCTTTGAGCTTTTGCTCATCTGTAATATGCTTTATCTTTCCTTCAAATCTAAATGATAGCCTTGCCAAGTAGAGTATTCTTGGTTACAGGCTTTTTCCTTTCATCACCTTAAATATATCATGCCACTCCTTTCTGCCCTGCAAACTTTCTGCTGAAAAGTCAGCTTGTGGTCTTACAGGAGTTCCCTTGTAGCTATCTAGTTGCTTTTCTTGATTCTCTCTTCATCTTTAATTTTTGCCATGTTAATTACAGTGTCTTGGTGTGGCTCTCTTTGGGTTCATCTTGTTTGCAACTCTGTGCTTCCTGGACCTGGATGTCTGTTGTCTTTCCAAGGTTAGGGAAGTTTTCAACTATTTTGTCTTCAAATATGTTATCAGTCCCTTTCTCTCTCTCTTCTCCTTCTACGACCCCTATGATGTGAATGTTAGTATATGTGACATTGTTTCAGAGGTCTCTTAAACTATCCTTATTTCTTTTAATTCTTTTTTTCTGTTCAGCTTGGGTGATTTCCACTATTCTGACTTCCATTCACTGCTTCATTCTTCTGTATCATCTAATCTATTGTTGCTTCCTTCTAGTGTATTTTTTATTGATTGTTGTATTATTCAGCTCCATTTGGTTCTTTATATTTTCTAACTCTTTGTTAAATTCTCACTGTGTTCTTCCATTCTTCTCCCAAGTTCGTTGAGCATCTTTAGGATTATTTCCTTGAACTCTTTATTGGGTAGACGGCTTATCTCCACCTCACTTAGTTCTTCTTCTGCAGTTTAGCCTTGTTCCTTTGTTGACAACACATTCCTCTATCTCCTCATTTTGCTGAATTCTCTGTGTTTATTTCTGTGTATTAGGCAGTTCAGTTACGTTTCCCAATCTTGAAGAAGTGGCCTTATGTAGGAGATGTCCTATGGGGTCCAGCAGCACCCTCCCCTCTGGACATCAGATCTATATGCTCTAGGGGTGCCCCCTATGTGGGCTGCATGGGCCCTTCTATTGTAATGGGGCTGACAACTGTGGGCATGCTGGTAGGCAGGGCTAGCCCCTGGGCTTACTTAGCTATTAGGCCCTGCTTTGTGTGTAGGCGCCAGCTTGCTGATGGGTGGCATCAGTTCACAGTGTGCCTGGCTGCATGGCCTAGGGGACCTAGAGTTGTGGTGACCCACTGGTGGAAGGGGCTGGGTCCCAGCAGCTGGCTGTGAGCCTTGGGGGACAAGGCCCAGGACTGGTGCTGGCCCACTGGTGAGCAGGGCTGTGTCCCTTATGGCTGAATTCTGAGCCTGGGGAGTCCTGGGACTGGTGCCAACCAGTTGGTGGACAGGTAAGCTCCCAGCACTATTAGGCCTGAGGGAGGACTCCAAATGGGGTTTGCCTGCACCAGTGTCCTCATGGTAGAACGAACTTCCATAAATGGCTCTCACCTGTGTCTGTGTCCCCCGAGGGAGTCCCAGTTGCCTCTTGCCTCTCCAGGAGGCTCTCAAAGATCAACAAGTGGATTTAACCCAATCTCCTTTCAAATTACTGCCTCCACACTTAGTCTTGAAGCATGTGAGATTTTTCATGCGCTGTATAAGAACAGAGTCTCTGTTTCCTACAGCTCTCCAACTCTTCCATACACAAGCCCCACTGGCCTTCCATGTCAGGCATTCTAGGGGCTCATCATCCTGGTGTAGGACCCCTAGGCTAAAGAGCCTAATGTGGGGCTTGGACCCCTCACTCCTTTGAGAGACCCTCTGCAATTATGATTATCCTCCAGTTTGTTGGTTGTGGATCTTGACCATACCTTGTCTCCACCTCTCCTACCCATCACATCGTGGTTCCTTCTTTATATATTTTGTTATGGAATATCATTTTTGGCTAGTCTTTAGGTCATTCTCATCAATAGATTCTCTGTAAATAGTTGTAATTTGGCCTTTCTGGCAGAATATCTGTCTGGCAGAACATCTTCTGTCCATCTGTCCAAACATCCAGTCATCTGAGGTTTGTCCTTCTGTCTGATCATCCATGTGTCAGAACAGCCATCTGTTAGTATGTCTGTCCACCGTTTGGAACATTCATCTGCCTCAACATAGGTCTCTGTGTCTGAATACAAGCATACTGTGGAGATACTGTAGGTTCAGTTCCAGGCCACCACAATAAAGCAGACAATGCAGGAGAGTCACATGAAGTTTTTGGTTTTCCTGTGCATATAAAATGACATTCACATTGTACTGTAGTATATTAAATGTGTAATAGAATTATGTCTAAAAAATAATGTATATACCTTAATTTAAATGTACTTTCTTGCTAAAAATTGCTAACCATCATCTGAGCCTTCAGCAAGTTAGTTGTAATCTTTGTGCTGGTGGAGGGTCTTGCCTCACTGTTGATGGCTGCTGACTGATCAGCATGGTGGTTGCTGAAGGTGACTGGGGTGGCTGTGGCAATTTCTTAAAATAAGATAATAATGAAGTTTGTGGCATCGATTGACTTCCTTTCACGAATGATTTCTCTGTAACATACAATGCTCTTCGGTAGCATTTTACCAAGAGTAGAACTTCTTTCAAAATTGTAGTCAATCCTCTAAACCCTGCCACTGCTTTATCAACTAAGTTTATGAAATATTCTTAATCCTTTGTTTTCATGTCAACAATCTTCATAGCATCTTTACTAGGAGTAGATTCTATCTCAAGAAACCACTTTTCTTGCTCATCTGTATGAAACAACTCCTCCACTAAGTTTTATCATGAGATTGCAGCGATTCGCTCACATCTTCAGGCTCCACTTGTAGTGCTAGTTTTCTTGCTATTTCCACCACATCCGCAGTTACTTCTTCCACTGAGGTCTTGAACCTCTCAAAAAGTCGTCCACGAGGGTTAGAATCAGCTTCTTCCAAATTCCTGTTAATGTTTATATTTTGACCTCTTCCCATGAATCACGAATGTCCTTAAATTTACTTTGCCAAGATCCATCAGAGGAATCACTACCGATGGCATCTATAGCCTTACAAAATGTGTTTCTTTCTTTCCCTTTTTTTTTTTTTTTTGCTGTGCTGCATGGCTTGTGGGATTTTAGTTCCCCAAAAAGGGACTGAACCCAGGCCCTTGGCAATGAGAGCATGGAGTCCTAACCACTGACCACCAGGGAATTCCCCAAATGTATTTCTTAAATAAGAAGACTTGAAAGTCAAAATTACTCCTTGACCCAGAATGGATGCAGCCATGAAAACATTAATCTTGTTGTACATCTCCATCAGAGCTCTTGGGTAATCAGGTGCATTGTCAGTGAGCAGTAATATTTTGAAAGGAGTCTTTTTTTCTGAGTGAAAGATCTGAACAGTGGGCTTAGAATATTCAGTAAACCATTTGAAAACAGATGCGCTGTCATCCAGGCTTTGTTGTTTCATTTATAGAACACAGGCAGAGTAGATATAGCATAATTCCTAAGATCCCTAGGATTTTCAGAATGGTAACTAAGCATTGGCTTCAACTTCAAATCACCAGCTGCATTAACCCCTAATAAGAGAGTCAGCCTGTCATTTGAAGACTTAAAGCCAAGCATTGACTTCTTTCTAGCTATGCAAGTCCTAGATGACATCATCTTCCAGTATGAGGCTATATTAAAAATCTGTTGTTTGATATAGCCACCTTCATTAATTATCTTAGCTAGATGTCCTAGATTACTTGCTGTATCTTCTACATCAGCCCCTGCACTTTGATGTTGTAGAGACAGCTACTTTCCGTAAACTCATGAATCAACCTATGCTAGCTTCAAACTTTTCTTCTGTAGCTTCCTCACTACTCAAAGCCCTCATAGAATTGAAGAGAGTTAGGACCTTGCTCTGGACTAGGCTTTGGCTTAAGGCAAAGTTGTGGCTTGCTTAATCTTCTATCCAGACCACTAACACTCTTTTCATATCAGCAATAAGTTTGTTTCACTTTCTTATCATTCATGTGTTCAAAGGAGTAGCACTTTTACTTTCCTTCAAGAACGTTTCCTTTGCATTCACTACTTGGCTAATTGTTTGGCATAAGAGGCCTAGATTTTGGCCTATTTGAGCTTTTGATAGGCCTTCCTCCCTAAGTTTAATCATTTCTAGCTTTTGATTTAAAGTGAGGCACATGTGATTCTTCCTTTCACTCGAATATTTAGAGGTCATTGTAGGCCTCTAGATTGACCTAACTTAAATATTGTTGTGTCTTAAGGTAGAGAAAGGCCCAAGGAGAGGGAAAGAGATGGGGGAGCAGCCTGTCAGTGAATCAGTCAGAACACACACATTTATTAATTAAGTTCACCATCTTGTATGGGTGCCATTCTTGGCACCCCAAAACAATTACAATAGTAATATCAAAGATCACTGATGACAGATCACCATAACAAATTAAATGATAATGAAAAAGTTTGAAATATTGCAAGAATTAGCAAAATGTGATACAGAGACACCGAGTGAGCAACTGGTATTGGACAAAATGGCATAGATAGACTCACTTCATGCAGGGTTGCCACAAAACATCTGTCAGCACACCTGTCTGCTGAAATGTCTGTCAGAAGAATTGTTTGTCTGAACTTCCCTCTCTGTGAATAACTGTTCATCTGCCTAACTGTCCATTAGTGGGGACATCCATCCATCTGAACACTGGTCTGTCTGAACACCCATCTGTCCACATGCCCATCTGTCAGAAAGTCTGTCTGCCAGAAAGGTTCTCTGTCAGAATGTGTGTCCATGTGTTTGAATGTCCATCTGTAAAAATGTCTTTCTGAATATTAATCTGTCTAAATATGAATCTATCAGAATATCCATTTTTCAGAAAGTCCATCTCAGAACATCTGTGTGTCAGAACACCCATCTCTAAGAATGCCCATCTGTCTGAATGTGTATCAATCTGTTCCAATCTCCATCTGTTTGTATGTCCATCTTTCTTAACTTATGTCCATCTGTCTGAACACCCACTGTCCGAACCTCAGTCTGTCTGTGCGAACATCCATCTGTCTGCATGCTTATCTGCAAAAATGGCTCTCTGTCTGAACATCTATCCATCTGTCCAACCAACCATCTGTCTGAACATCTGTTCACTTTTCTGAATGTGAGTCTGTTTAAACGTCAGTCTGAACCCCTGTCCATGTGTCTGATAATCGTGTTTCTGAATGTCCGTGTGTCCAAAACTTGTGTGTCGGAACATCTGTCAATCTGTTGAAATCAGTCTGAACATCTGTCTGTCTGTTATACCAAGCAGGACTCTTTAGGACCCTCTCAGGTATACAAGCCCACCACCCCGTGCTCTGGCTCTCTTAAGTAAAAGGCTTTGCTTCAGGCTCCCCTGAGTCTCAAAAGCTGGCTCAAGAGTTAATGATTAGGAAAATGTGAACATGTAGAAACAAAGAATAGCTGTCAGGCAGGGAAAGTGGTAAAAATTTAAACAATAGATCAGCCATATAGCAGAGCCACCAGACCTTCCATTTCTCACTGAAAGACATAGATAATAATGTCTGACGCACATTCCTAAGTTGTTTTTACAGAAACCAGATTCCCACCAGATGGAAACTGCTGACCACAAGTACACAGACTCTGAACTCATTGGGACCAGAGGTTGATGATTCAGATTCTTGAAACTTCACCCTGTTACCTCACCACCAACCAGTCAGAAGAGTATCCATGAGCTGATCAGACACCCTGAAACCCACAACCCTAATGTTGCCTTTAAAAACACTTCCCTGAATGCCATTAGGGAGTTCTGGTCTTTTGAGCAAGAACTGTCCTTTGTCTTTGCTTGGTGCCTTGCAATAAGCACTTTACTTTCCTTCACTACAACCAGTGTCAGTAGATTGTCTTTGCTACATGAAGGGCATGTAGATCCAAGATTGCCAGTAACATCTGGACATCTGTGTGCCTGAACACCCATCTGTTGGCACACCCACCTGCCAGAAAGTCTGTCAAGGGAGGCATGCCTCATTGGAAGGCCATCTTTGGAGAAGAGCCTCCACACACCTTTATTAACCATTCTGGAGGCAGAATTGTGTGGTCTGCCATTTATTTGGGGCTGTGGACAACTTTCCTATTCTCATACATCAGGCCGCTCCAGGTTTTCAGTTTTTGCCTTAGTTTGTAGTATGTGGCCTCATGGCCAAGAGATGGTACTCAAGTACCCTTTAGATTTAAGGTTTGTTTTACATTTCATGAATCATTACCGTTCTGATTTAAGGTTCTGTTTTACTGGATTCCTTATGCCACTTACAGAGGCTGGCCACTGACAAACAGTTCTGGTTGACAAATCAGCTGAAATATGTCATTACCAGAATTCAAAGCCATGCCTAATGCTGGTCTCTGTGGGCTAAAGTACAGAGATTAGTGCATGGGGAAGCCAACTTTGCTCAGAACCAAGGGTCCAGTTAAAATGCTCATGTGCTGTTCTCCTCAGATTTTGGCCAGCAGACACATAAGAGATTAGGGAAAACAGAAAAATATAGAAGACAACACAAGCAAAACATTCTCTGACATAAATCATAGCAATGTTTTCTTAGATCAGTCTCTCAAGACAATAAAAATAAAAGCAAAAATAAACAAAAGGAACCTGATCAAACTGAAAGCTTTTGCACAGCAAAGGAAACCATAAAACTGGGAGAAAATATTTGCCAGTGATGTGACCAGCAAGGGCTTAATTTTCAAAATAGACAAACAGCTCATACAACTCAATAACAAAAAACCAAACAACCCAATCAAAAAATGGGCCTAAATAGACCTAAATAGACATTTCTCCAAAGAAGACATCCAGATGGCCAACAGGCACACAAAAAGATGCTCAATGTTGCTAATTATTAGAGAAATGCAAATCAAAGCATCAGTGAGGTATAACCTCACACCAGTCAGAATGGCCATTATTAAAAAGTCTACAAATAATAAATACTGGAGAGGACTTCTCTGGTGGTGCAGTGGTTAAGAATCTGCCTGCAAATGCATGGGACACAGGTTCAAGCCCTGGTCTGGGAAGATCCCACATGCCACAGAGCAATTAAGCCCACATGCCACAACTACTGAGCCTGTGCTCTAGAGCATGCGAGACACAACTACTGAGCCCACGTGCCACAACTACTGAATCCCGTGCACCTAGAACCCATGCTCTGCAACAAGAGAGGCCACTACAATGAGAAGCCTGTGCACCAAAACAAAGAGTAGCACCCACTCACCACAGCTCGAGAAAGCCCGCATGCAGCAACAAAGAACCAACGCAGCCAAAAGGTAAATAAATAATAAAATAAATCAAAAAAATAATTAATTCTTTAAATAAACAAATAAATAAATACTAGAGAAGGTGTAGAGAAAAGCAAACCCTCCTACACTGTTGTTGGGAATGTAGATTGGTACAGCCACTATGGTAAACAGTATGGATGGTCCTTTAAAAACTAAAAATAGAGTTACCATATAGAGTTACCAGCTATCCCAGTCCTGGGCATATATCTGGAGAAAACTATAATTCAAAAAGATACATGCATCCCAATGTTCATAGCAGCACTATTTACAATAGCCAAGACAAAGAAGTAACCTAAATGTCCACCAACAGATGAATGGATAAAGAAGAAAAGAATATGTGATATATATATATATATATATATATATATATATATATATATATATATATATATAATGTGGACTATTACTCAGCCATTAAAAAGAATGAAATATTGCCATTTGCAACAACATGGACGGACCTAGAGATGACCATACTAAGTGAAGTAAGTCAGTCAGAGAAAGACATATATCATATGATATCACTTATATGTGGAATCCAAAATATGATACAAAATGAACTTATTTACAAAACAGAAACAGAATCACAAACATAGAAAGCAAACTTGTTGTTACCAAAGGGGAAAGGGGAGGTGGGGGATAAATTAGGAGTCTGGGTTTAGCAGATACAAACTACTGTACATAAATTAGGTAAACAACAAGGTCCTACTGTATTGCACAGGGAATTATATTCAATATCTTATAATAAACCATAATGGAAAAGAATATATATATATATATATATATACACACACACACACACACATATATAACTGAATCACTTTGCTCTACACCAGAAACTAACACAACATTATAAAGCAACTATACTTCAATTTTTTCAATTAAATTTTTTTTTTTTTTAAAGAGTGCCTAGTAGTTGGCTAGTCATTTCTTTTTTTTTTTTTTTTAAACCCACATTTGTTTATTTATTTATTTTTGGCTGTGTTGGTTCTTCATTTCTGTGCGAGGGCTTTCTCTAGTTGTGGCAAGTGGGGGGTCACTCTTCATCGCGGTGCGCGGGCCTCTCACTCTCGAGGCCTCTTTTGTTGCTGGAGCACAGGCTCCAGACGCGCAGGCTCAGTAGCTGTGGCTCACGGGCCCAGTTGCTCCGCGGCATGTGGGATCTTCCCAGACCAGGGCTCGAACCCGTATCCCCTGCATTAGCAGGCAGATTCTCAACCACTGCGCCACCAGGGAAGCCCTCAATTAAATTTTTAAAAAAGAAAAGAAAAAGAATAGACTGGAAATGTAAGGCATTTTTGACTCTAAATTAGAGGATGTTCAAGGATTTATTGTATTTCTTATTGGTGCATATTTGAAGAAAGTTTGTTTTGCTTTTCTCCTAAACATTACTCCTATAATGACATAAAATTAGTATATATGTAAAGGTTATCATCAAAACACTAAATGCTGCGGTACAGAGGCCCTTACAGTCATCTCTTACTTTAATAGTATTAATGTTGATGATTTATGTACTTTCAGCTAATTCTTCTCTGTGTAAAGCTCACATTTTTGTATCAGTTGTTCCCCCAGGTTCATCACTGTTAGCAAACACGTTGATGTATTGTCATGAAAACAACCGTGCCAACGATAATAATACGTACATAAGTGTAGGGTCCTGCGAATAAGAGCAGAGGATTTAGGAGACTGGAAGGTGATGAGACTTATGGCACATGTCAACAGACACAGAGAAGATGAACTTCATTTAGGAGATGAAAACCAAAGGAGACATTTACAGACAGCAGGAATTACATGTTCTGATGTCTCTAAAAGAGCTCTCATGAGTAACAGAGATTGGATGAAGCCAAGCAAGGGAGTGGGAATTCTGCCAGGCACAAGAAGCTTCCTTCATCTCTCATAAGGTTTTGATCTCCTTTCCCTAGCATCTCTCCTCCACACACAGACATTCATAACTGTTCTCAAGAATGACTATGTGTGTTCACCCTCTCAACAGATATAAGGAAATGGCACACTACTAAAACACCAGTTAATAAACAAAAGTTTGAACATATCCTGTCTTTAAGAAGAAAGGTAGCATTGAGGGTGCCTGGGAGGGGATATATTGTCAAGCAACTGTGAGGACACATATACATATGCATATGTTTGTATGCATACATACAAATCTGTTGCGTGTGCATGTGTGCATTATTCCAGAGAAATAAATTTCTGTCAGAAATTTCATTACCAGAGTTGAGGAATACCCTCTAGAACCTTGCTATATAAAGTGTGGTCCTTGAGCAAGCACCATCATCACCTGGGAGCCTTTTAGAAACTCTCAGGCTCTAACTCAGACCCACTGAATCAGAATCTGCATTAACAAGATCCCTTATGATTCATGTACAGATTAAATGTTGAAAATGCTGATCTACAATACTTTTTTCAAAGAGCCTAATAATCACTCATGAAATCAGTTTAGGCTGTTGGACCCAGCCCTTGAAAGAAAAATCAGGACAGGGGGATGGAAGAAGAGATGGCAGGAGACGGAAAGAGAAATGGAGAGAAGGCGAATCAAAACAAATAGGAGACATGAGAGCATATTGCAGTTAATATGGGTAAGTATTATTTCATGAGCATGTGGTTTCCAAGGTCACCATAGCAGAGGAGCAGATATGGAGGCTGCACACTGGCTTTATACAGCCTAAACCAGAAATCTATGAATGCCCACAGTCCATTGGCCAGATTTAGTCACATGGTTCCAACCTCACTGCAAGGAATGCTGGGAAAAAGAGAGGAGCACATGAATATTCAGTGAACACTGTCTCCTCCACAACCCATGCACTGTTTTACCCCACAAACTTGAATGTGACTTCTATGAGAGATTTATCTGTTAGGCCTCCCTGCTGGATCCCCAGCCATGAGCTCTGTACCTGGCACAGAGTATGCCCTTGTTAAATGTGTAGAGAATGAATAAATGTGCCTTTACCATTAAGTTAACTAGATACTGAGATTACAAAAATAAATCTGATGCCGTTCCTCTTTTCAATGAGCTCCCAGGATTCTTCTCTCACATTTTGGAAAAAAACAGGTTTCAGAAAGTTCACCTTGCCATCTCTATATCTCCTAAGAACTTCCTTTGGCCTTAACTACATCAATCATCACTTCTCTCCCTTGGTCATTACTCTTACTCTACACTTACAGGATTCTCCTGCTGCTCTCCAAGTGGCTTCACATCGTCCCAAACCTAAAATAACCTTCTCTCAAAACTGCTTCCCCTACATGGCTCCACACCTCCCATTCACATGCCACAGTCTTCTATCCTCACCTATTTATACTCTATTTAAAATGCTTCCTCAAAAGCTATTGGTGACATCCTAATTTTTAAAGCAGATTTATTGATATATAATTCACATACCATACAATTCACCAACTTAAAGCTCAAAATTCAGTCATTTTTAGCATATTCACAGATATGTGCACTCATCACCACTCAATTTTAGAGCATTTTCATCACCTCAAAAAGAAACCCCATACCCTTTAGCAATCACTCCACATCTTCCCACCATCCCCTACCAGCCCTGAGCCATCATTAATATACTTTCTGTCACTCTCTTTTCTTTCATATGAATGGAATCTTATAATATATGGCCTTTTGTGACTGGCTACTTTCCTTAGCATAATGTTTTCAAGGTTCACCCATGTTGCAGTGTGTATTAGTACTTCAATGCTTTGTTTTTTTTTTTTTTTTTGGTGTACATGGCCCTCTCACTGTTGTGGCCTCTCCCGTTGTGGAGCACAGGCTCTGGACCCGCAGGCTCAGCGGCCATGGCTCACGGGCCTAGCTGCTCCGCGGCATGTGGGATCTTCCCGGACCGGGGCACGAACCCATGTCCCCTGCATCGGCAGGTGGAGTCACAACCACTGCGCCACCAGGGATGCCCCCTTCAATGCTTTTTATAGCCAGATAATATTCCATTGTATGGATATGCCACATTTTGTTCATTATTCATCAGCTGATGGACATCTGGATTATTTCCACACTGGTGAGAACATTCATGAACAAGTTCTTATGTGAACATGTGTTCATTTCTCTTGGATATATACCTAGAAGTAGAATTACTAGGTCATATGGTCATGTGGTAACTCCATATTTAACATTTAGATGCTATCAGACTGTACCATTTTAATTCTCTCAGCAGTGGACAAGGGTTCCAGTTTGTACATGTCTCACTAGACTAGTTATTCTCTAACTTTTTGATTTTAGCCATCCTAGGGGCTGTGATATCATACCTTATTATGGTTTTAATTTGCATTTCCTTGAAAATGAAAGACTTCCTAACTTTTTAATTCATTTTTTTCCTCATTCTTTATCCAATGTGTCCTTTCTTTAGCTTTTAACACAATTCTTGACACAACTCAGTTCTCTCCCCTTATATGGTACCTGAGATCTGCTGCTCACCCCAGGTTCTGTTCCTGAATCTCTGGCCTCTTTTTCTCAGTCTCCTTCACTGTCTCTTACACCCACCCCATAAACTCTGCTGCCCCCCAGGACTCCATCCTCACCCATGCCCATGTCCCTCCATTGTCCGTCCACTGACCCTGTCCCTGCCTGTGCCTCCAACCATCACCCAGATGGAACTTTGGAATGTATATACTTCCCAGGTCTTAATACCAAATTTACTTTTAAATTAGTTTTAATAAGAAACCCAATTAAAAGTTCAATCAAATATTAATAAAACGTTCATGGCTAAGATGCACCGAAAATATTATAAACTATAATTAGTGATATGATCCCTTCATCAAGCTATCAGTTAAAAATAGGTACATAGATAACATTATATATTAAAAGAAATCCCCAGATAAAAGAACATTAAGTTGTATCGTACTGTTTTCTCAGTGTCTTTGTGGTCCAAGAAGGCAATTCATGCTCTAGCCCAGGAGTCAGTAAACTTTGCTTAAAGAGCCAGATATTCGATATTTTAGGCTTTGCTGGCTATATGGTCTCTGTCATAACTTATCACTCCATCTTTGTAATACAAAAGCAGTTATACACAATATGTAAATAAATAAGCAAGGCTGATTTCCAATAAAACCTTGTTTCTAGAACAGCCAGCCAGCCCACGGGTTGTGGATTCCTGCTCTAGCGGATGTGATGACATCTGCATCACAGCCAGCAGGAGGAGGAAGGAGAATAGAAATGTATACCTTCAACATTTAGGAACATTTCTACTTACTTATCATTGCCTGAAATTTGTTCACAAGGCCTTACCAATCTGCAACAGAGTTGGCAAAATAGAGTCTTTAGTCTGACTATCAGCTGCTAAATATTGGGGAGGAGAACTATTACTGAGGAAGTAGGAAAGAGTAGATTTAGGGACAATTAGCATTCCCTGCATCAGTAAGCTATTTTTATGGCAGAAAGACACGTACTATATGACCTCACATGTAGAATGTTTAAAAAAAAACAACAGAGTTCATCGATACAGAGAACAGATTGGAGGTTGCCAGAGGTGAAGGTGGGGTGAGAGGTGGGGAGGGGGAAACACAGTGTGGGGGGAAGGCCAACATAGGTGAAGAAGTCAAAAGGCACAAACTTCCAATTATAAAATAGATAGGTCATGGAGATGTAACATACAGCATGGTGACTATAGTTATTAATACTGTATTGCATATTTGAAAGTTGCTAAGAAAATAGATCTTAAAAGTTTTATGACACAAACACAAATGTGTAACAACATATGGTGATGGATGTTAACTAGACTTCTTGTGATCATTTTGCAATATATACAAATATCAAATCATTACATTGTGCACCTGAAACTAATATAATATTATATGTCAATTATACCTCAATAACTTAAAAAATGAATATCAGGTAAAAGGGAAAATGAACCCCTACCATCAGAACATTCCACTATAGCTCCTGAAAATTAATATAATATTACTATTCCTAGGTTCATTTTACATTGGAATAAAATGAGAACATGTATCTTTAATTAAAAAAAATATTATTCTTATGTTGATCTAATTTTTCTGAAAAGTCTCTCTGGTAAACTTTCCCCAGCTTGGGATTGGCTTAAGAAAACAGAAGTTATGGAAACATATGGTCACTGAAGACAACTAATCCCAATCTACATGGCACATGAAGACATGAACAAAAGAATCAGCATTAACAGAATTCTTGGCCAAAAGCAGCCACATTTCTTATTTAAGAAAAATAATATGAAAGTGACATAATGCAACTTCACATTAAGGATGTTAACCAAGAATGGGACCCATCCCTTCACTAGATGCAGATATGGCTCCTAATATTCTAGTTGGGAAGCCTACACCTCATTCTTGCGGTTATATTTTGCAGTTCTGTCATCTATTTTTCTCCACAAAATACTCTCTACCCTATAAGAAAGAGAACAAAAATAAGGAAAAGTGAGCTGTTGGCTCAAAAAGGTAGCTTCAACCTGATTGAGACCAAGAAGACCTAAAGTTGTCACCAGCCAGCTCAAAAGCTTCTCTCAGGAGCTTCCATTCACTGAATTCCTTAACTCCCCGTCTGAACTATCCTATCCCTAAATCTCTCAGAATGCCACCGCTTCCATAGGTACCTAAGAGCCTGAGTTCCCTGTGATTTAGCTCAAAATATGACACTACCCTCACCCTCCTTCTCAGCTGTTTAAAAAGGCAATACTTATAACAAAGCAGGGAAGGGGGAAGAGGAGCAGGGAGAAAAAAAGAATATAGATCTACCACAGCAAAAAGGATGCAAAAAAAGGCCAGTTTTCCCATCACCCTTGTAAAATATCTTCATGCATTACCATGACATATCCCTCCCCCTTCATTAAACACACACACACACACACACACACACACACACACACACGGAGGAGAAGGCTGTAGCTACCACCTCTTTATCATTCCCCAAAGAATCCACCCCTGTATTAGACACATAACCAGAATTGTGTGTTAGTGAATATGTTCATGCACAAACCTATTCAATCTTCTCATGTCTAAGTAAAGATCTCCAGTGACCCATCTGCTCTTTTACATGCCTACACTCCCATGTTAAAAAGGTATTATGCCCCCGAATGGTAAACACATATCACCTTTCCCTTGAACAAGTCACCTCTGGTAACTCTCCCCAGTGTTGCCCTATTCCCAAGGTCATGTCTCAGATACAGAAAAGAACTTTTCAGATCACTTTTGATGGCCCTCAGACAGCTATCTTGTGGTGCTCCTTGGACTGATGAATTAGCCTGCAGCAATGTGAAAGGGGGTAAGACAGTGAGACAAGATTTATGAGTTCCAGGTTTCTCTAGTATGACTCAAGTAACTCCCAAGACCAAATTATAGGCTATTGTGTGATGTCTCCACCATGAAAGGCATTTGTAAATATTTAGGCTGGTTTTATACAACAAAGAATTATTAACATGAAAGCATAATAATGGCATGTAATATATACATTCTCAGATTATGTAGATAACGGAAAGGTTTTTTTTTTCATTTTAAATTGTGAGATATAATGCATGCACAGAAAAGAATATATTGAAAAGTAGAAGCAAGGTTTTTGAAATATTGGGGTTTTTAAGTTGTAACAGATATGTTCATTTAAAAGCAAGGTATATTTTTTTGCCTATTGACTTGGAAAACATAAAAAAATATCATCTTGTGATATAAAGTTTTTGGGGTATGTATCAGAAAGTCTTAAAAAATGTGTACACACTTCTAGTGGAATTCCACTTCCAGGAAGTTATCCCAAGGAAATAATCTGACCAATGTATAATTATTTAGTTACAGGGATTATTGCTGTGTTTTTAAAAAATCATATTCCCAAATTGGAAAAAAAATGTATCACAGAATCAATGAAATAAGTATAAAAGCAAATGTAAGATCTGGGAAGGAAAAAAAAAGAAATGTATAAGCAGGGTTGACAAACTTTTTCAGTATAGGGCTAGATAGTAACTATTTTAGTCTTTGTGGATCATTCAGCCTGTCACAGCTTTTCAACTCTGCAGTTATAGTGCAAAAGCCACTCTAGAAAATATGTAAGTGAACAAGCATGGCACTGTTCCAATAATACTTTATTTACAAAAAACAGGCTGGATTTGGCCACGCTGGCCATAGTTTGCCCATACCCAGGGTAAAGAAAACTCACAAGGCAAATACATAAGCAATCACTAAGTCCAGAAAGAGTGCATAGCCAACATTCACAGGACTTAATTATAAGAGTAGTAGAAATTCAGAGGTTGACTTCTCAACCCCAGTAAGTCTTCTATGCCGTGGTCAGGACCCTATGTGGGAAGGGGTAGGACCTGACACTTGGAATAAGGCTATCTGAGTTGATGCACTCAAGTATCTTGAATTCTTAGAATGCTCTGAGCCTTCTGGGCATGCAGAAGTAGCCTACTCTTCCCTGTAAAAGGCCAGTGCTGCCCCCCATGCTTGAAGATACTGAGACTTCTGCTTCACAAGTCAGCATGCGCCTTACTCAGGGTCCTCCCACACCTCCCCTCAGGTGACCAACAACTAAGCTGGCCAGGGAAGTCCTAGGCCTGTTAAGTGAAGAAAGGGACTGTGGGAAAAATAAGCTCCAGGGCCTTGCCAACAAATACTGGTGAGAGCTGAAAGAGTATATATGGACCTGGATCCTCCAGGTACTAGATAAAGAGGCCAGGGTGAGCAGGTCGGTGAAACAGAAGCTTGGAAGAGGGAGAGTTTATCAATATGGGAGAACTCACCTGTGACACAGGATTTTAATATCCTGGCAAGGACCCTGAGAGACAAATCTAGTATGCTTCTAGAATTGCTCTTAGAAGCTTAGAAAAAGTGCCATTCACACTATGTAAAGTACAAGTGCTGGAAATGCTGTGGAAAATGGTAGAGGAAGGAATCAAAAGACCCAGAAGTGGGCATGCTAGAGGGAACATATTCTATAAGACCAGAAAACTCATCAGCTGACTACGTGTTGTAGGAGGGCCTGGAGGATGCTGCATTTCCTAAAGTGATAAGAGAAGTGCTGTTGAGAGGGTCACCAGCATCACCAAGAAGCTCAGTGGTGAATATCCTCCAGTGACAGCACTGCCATAGAAGAAGTTATTCAGAAATGGAGCTCAGAGCAGGAAATGGCTATGTAGTAGGTCTAGGCTTCGGTGTACACAGCCCTGCCACTTGGGCTATACAAGCTGGCTGACCTATTGGTATTAGAGGTATCTGTGGTGGGGAAAAATATGCTATGAGGGGAATTTGTGCTCTATTTCCCCACAACTCTATGCTCCGTTGTTCCAGAGGTCTTCATTCTCAGAGGGAGAGTGCTCCCACATGGACACAGAAAGAGTCCCATAAAACTTTAAGCTACGACTGCTGCCCATTCCCTTTGTGCTGCTTGTGCCAAGAGGGAAAGGAGTGAGTCAGAATACTGACCCCGACCATTAGGAGGAGGCAGGATTGCTGTTACACGATGGAGACAGGACGAACATGTTAGACACTGAGATGATCCACTTGGTGCTCCTGGGACTCTATTTTCCAGTCTTGACAGTAAATGGACAAGTATAGCAGCAATGACCTGAGAAGGACACAGTGACTAGGGGCTCAGACCACACAGGGTTGAAGGTCTGACTTACTTCACCAGGTGAGTCACCAAGATCAGTAAAGGAGCTAGCCAAAGACGAAGAGAATCTTTCTTTTCCCCTTGGTGAAATCTCTATTTTCCTACCTGGTATGTGAACAATGTGAACATGAGTCATAAAAGTCAGCTGCACTGAAACACTTCAGCCAGTTGTGGAAGAAGGAGAACATGGTTACCAGCTGTGACCTGGGAACCAGCTGTAGTGGAAGGTGCTATATATACTTCATCCCACTAGCCTACCTCTATTCCTCAGGAGAAGAGAACAACCAGAATCCTGGAAGAGTTGTTCTGGATGGAGTGGATTTATATGAAGGAGGTGGATCTGAGTAGTAGAAGAGGATAGAGTGCTACCCAGATCCCACCTCAGGACCAAGGCACTCGTTCCTCCAGCTGCTAGAAAGTCTGGGCTTTGCTGGCTTATACCTCATTCACTCTCCAGAAAACGCCTTCAGCCAAAAGAAGCTTCTTATCTGAAGTAACATGCTTTCCCTGGTGTCAGCCTACTTCTAATGGCTAGTCAATGTGTGAAGATAAATATCTGGACTCAACTGGGACAACTATGAAAGGTGACTTCAGAACTAGATTTCCTAAGAGGATCAGCTGGAGATCACCTCCACTCAACCCTGCTTCTCTTACATTTTTAGAGGTGTTATGCCCCAAAACATTCCTTAATAAACTTCTTGCCACAAATCTCAGAGTCTCAGGGTCTGTTTCCTGGGGGACCCAACGTATAGATTTCTGTTTCTGGGCTCTCTATTCTGTTCCATTGGTTTACCTCCCTTTGTGCTAATACCATACTCTGTTAATGACTATAGACTTACTATAATATTAGAACATGTCCCCTACCTTATTCTTCTTCAAGTCACTTGGCTATTTGGGCCCTTTGTAGTTTCATAGATCTTTTAGAATCAGCTTGTCAGTGTACAAAAAAAGTCTCATTCTGATTTTGCTTGTGACTGCTTTGAACCTAATGGGTCAATGTTTAAAGAACTGGCAGTTTTTTTAAAAAAATATTGAGTCCTTCACCCAGTGAATTTGGTATATCTTTATTTAGGTCTTTCAAAGGTATCTTAGTAAAGTTTTTATCATTTTTGCCATAGAGGTTTTATGCATATTGTGTTAAGTTTACTCTCAGCTATCTGACTTTTTAAAAATATTTACTTATTTTATTTATTTAGGCTGCACCGGGTCTTGGTTGCGGCATGCAGGATCTTTAGTTGTGGCATTCAGACTTCTTAGTTGTGGCAGCATGCGACTCGTAGTTGCAGCATGCGGACTCAGTTGCGGCAGGCATGTGTAATCTAGTTCCCCAACCAGGGATCAAACCCGGGCCCCCTGCATTGGGAGCACGGGGTCTTACCCACTGGACCACCAGGAAGTCCCTCAGCTACCTGATTTTTTATGTTAATGAAAATGGCATCCTTCAAATTTAACTTTCCAACAATTTGTTACTTGCATATAGAAATATTTGATTTTTTTACATGATTTTACATCCATCAGACTTGTTCATAATTTATAGGTTATATTGCATTTTCTACCTATATACACTAACATCCACAATTATGATAGTTTGTTTCTTCCTTTGAAATTCATTTATTTCTTTTTCTTGCTTTGATGTGCTAGGATCTCCAGAAAAATACTGAGTAGTGTTGAAAAAAGCTTAAGGCAATGGAGAATAGCATAAGATGCAGCCAGATTTTGTAAAGCCTTATAGGTCATAGTAATGAATTTGGATTTGTTTTTAATTAAAATTTAAAATTATTGATAGCCTTATATAGAGTAATCAGTTTAATATTTTTCAAAGATTACTAGAACTTCTGTGTGGATAATGAATTAAAGGAGAGTAGAGAGAGACCCAATTTATTTCATGGACACAGATACAAAAATCCTTTTAAAAAAAGTTTGCAAACCACAACAATGACCAAAATGTATAGATATGAAAGTTTTATCAGAAATGCAAAGGTAGCTTAAGTTAGAGAATATCTAAATATAATTTTTATATTACTATAAAAAGCATATGACCATGTCAGAAGAAGCATAAGGAGCAAATTAAATGCCTACCAAGAATGTGTGTGTGTGTTTGTAAATTAAGCAAATTAGAAATAGAAGGCAACCACCTTAATCTAGTGAAAAGTTGCTACCAAAAACCTGTTATACATATCTATCTTAATGGCAAAATCTTAGAAATATTTCCTGTAAAATCAGACAGGACAGTGTTGCCCACTATTACTGCTTCTATTTATAACTGTCTTAGACATCACAGGAACAGAAGAAAAATAAGTGGTGTAATGGTTGGAACAGGTGAAACAAGTCCATTATTATTTGCAGATGATATGGTCTTATATAGAGAAACTCTAAAAGAATCCAAAGACAGAAAATTAGACATAACAAGAGAGTTTAACAAAGTGACCAGACATAAGATTGATATTAAAAATCAATTGCTTTTCTCTACTCTAACAAATGTTAGAGCTGCATGCTCAGTATAGTAGCCCCTAGCCAATATGTCTGTTAGACACTTAAATTGTGACTAATCCAAATTAAGATGAGCTGTAAGTGTAAAATATATATCAGATTGCAAAGACAGCATTTAAAAAAATGTAATGTATTTTATTAATAATATTTATATAACCAAGTCAACATACAAAAACCAGTTGCATTTCTATACACTAGCAATAAACTAGCTAAAAATAATCAAATAAAACACTCCCATTTACAATAGCATCAAAAACAATAAAATATTGGGAATTCCCTGGTGGTCCAGTGGTTAGCACTCTGTGCTTTCACTGCCGAGGGTGCGAGTTCAATCCCTGGTTTGGGAGCTAAGATCCCACAAGCCACGAGGCACAGCCAAAATAAATAAATAAATAAATAAGTAAATACTTAGAAATAAATTTAACCAAGGAGGTGAAAGATCTCTACACTGAAAACTATAAGACAGTGATGAAAGAAATTGAAGAGAACACAAATAAATGTAAGAATATCCCATGTTCATGGATCAGAAGAATTAATATTGTTAAAATGTCCATACTACCTAAAGCCATATAGATTTGATGCAATTTCTATCAAAATTTCAATAGCATTTTTCACAGAAATAGATAAAAACAATCCTAAAATTCATAGGGAACCACAAAAGACCCCAAATAGCGAAAGCAATCCTGAGAAAGAAGAACAAAGCTGGAGACATCACACTTCCTGATTTCAAACTATACTAATAAAGCTATAGTAATTATGACAGTATGGTACTGGCACAAAAACAGACACAGAGACTCATGGGAACAGAATCAAGAGCCCAGAAATAAACCCACATGTATATGATCAACTAATATTTGACAAGAGAGCCAAGAACACTCATGGGGAAAGGATAGTCTTCTCAATATATGGTGTTGTGAAAACTGGATATTCACATGCAAAAGAATAAAATCGGACCCCCCTCTTACACTTCTCACAAAAGTTAACACAGAATGAATTAGAGACTTAAGTGTAAGATCTGAAATCATAGGACTTCTAAACGAAATTACAGGAAAAATCTTCCTGGCATGGCTTGGCAATGAGTTTTTGTATTGGACACCAAAGCACCAAGCAACAGAAGCAAAAATAAACCCATAAGACTATATCAAGCTAAAAAGCTTCTGCACCAGACACACAAAAATTAACAAAATAAAAAGGCAACCTACTGAATGGTAGAAAATGTTTGAAGCCATACATCTGATGAGGGGTTAATGTCCAAAATGCATAAGAAGTCATACAATGCAATAGCAAAAAAAAACAAAAACAAATAATCCACTTTAAAAATTGGAAAAGGGCCTGAATAGACATTTTTTTTCCAAAGAAGATATACATGGTCAACAGGTACACGAAAAGGTACTCAACATCACTAATCATGGAAGTGCAAATCAAAACTACAATGAGATATCACCTTACACTTGTTAGAATGGTTGTTATCAAAAAAAGAGAGAGTGAGAGAGATAAGTGTTGGCAAGGATATAGAGAAAAGGGAATCCTTGTGCCCTGTTGGTGGGAATGTAAGTTGGTGCAGCCACTATGGAAAACACTATGGATGTTCCTCAAAAAATTAAACACAGAATTACCATATAATCCAGAAATCCAACTTCTGTGTATACATCTGGAGAAAATGAATTCACTGTCTCAAAGAGATATCTGCACCTCCATGTTCATTGCAGCATTATTCAAAATAGCCAAGACATAGAAACAACCTAAGTGTCCTTCAAAATTTAAATGAATAAGGAAAATTTGATATATGTACAGTGGAATATTATTTGGCTGTAATAAAGGAGAAAATCCTGCCATTTACAACATGGATGAATCTTAAGGGCATTAACTAAGTAAAATAAGTCAGACAGAGAAAAACAAACACTATATGATCTCACTTATATGGACTGTACAAAAGCCAAATTCACAGAAAAAAAAAAAGGTAGCTTGGTGGTTGCCAGGGGCTGGGAAGTAGGGGAAATGGGGAGATGTTTGTCAAATGGTACAAGCTTCTAGTTATAAGGTACATAAGTTCTCTGGACCTAATGTACAGCATGGTGACTGTAGTTAACAATACCATATTGTATACATGAAAGTTGCTAAGAGAGTAGATCTTAGATGTCCTCACTGCACAAAAAAATAATGGTAACTATATGAGGTGATGAAAGTGTTAACTAACCTTATTGTGGCAATCATTTCATAATATATACTTGTAGCAATCATCCCATTGTACAACGTAAACTTACATGATGTTATATGTCAATTATATCTCAATAAAGCTGGAAAAACTATATAAGTTACATGTTTAAATGATAATTTGATATATTGGATTAAATAAAACAATTTAATATTAATTTTACCTGTTCTTTTTATGTTTTAAACATAAATATTAGAAAAATTTTAATTATACTCATGAAGAGTTTCCAGAAGAACAGATAGAAGACCTTGACACATCTTTTCTCCAAAAGAAGCAACTAAAAAACTGATGAATTACTAGAAACAACCATTTCAGAACTCTGGAAATTAACTAAAGGTATACAAGTTGAGAAACATTTATTCAAGAAAAACTACTGAGCCTCGGTTAGAACAATAGGGTCTGTGACATTTTAACTTGGAACTTGTTCCATCCTCACTTTCCCCGACTCAGCAACATGGTATTATAGACCTTGCTGGTGCCAGAAGGGATTGATATGATTTGGAGTTCCAAGGAAAAGCCCCATGTCCACAGCTCTGTTAAAAACAATAGTGCTTGGTAGCAAACAGTCAAAGGCCAACACGGAAGCTGCCTAAGGCTATAATAACAATAGCGGCAAGCAAGAGACCAGCCAAAAGTTTAAAATGAAGGGAATAAGACAGTTCAAATAAGGATATGAAAACTCTGACTTTTTCCTGCTGATTTGGAACGCTGTGCACACGGATAGGCCTACATTCACACACAGGAAACACCAGAGAGGACCCCAGTCTACTGTTCATATCTGACTGACATTTAGACCCTGTGCAAGCAAGAAGTGAAAGCCCAGGCAGACTTGTTAACTCCCTGAATTTTGAATGCATTCCCTAACGCATACATAGATCACCTTTGCACTGAATGGAAGCCTAACCAACTCAAAGTGATAGAGTAGGGTAATTAAATGGTTAATTTGAATATCCCACTGGAGGATTGAAGACAGAGAGAGAATTTTAAGGGAGTCTGCAAGACTGTTGTAAGC
Source organism: Mesoplodon mirus (assembly GCF_964341445.2). Taxonomy (NCBI): domain Eukaryota; kingdom Metazoa; phylum Chordata; class Mammalia; order Artiodactyla; family Ziphiidae; genus Mesoplodon; species Mesoplodon mirus. The sequence continues at coordinate 27,388,422 of NC_138980.1, forward strand.
TAATGACCATGCAAGAAAAGAATCCAGTAACCTAGCAACAATCTACACTACTTGAAGGAAGACCAGGCACATTCAAGCACCAGGCACACTCAAGCCACAAGTCCTGATAATTAAAACGCAAGACAGTAGATATGGGTTCTGAATCTTGTTACATGAATTCAGGGAGTTAATGGTTCTTGAAGAGTAGCATTTCTGCATGTGGCCAAGGCAGGAATATAGGTGAAAGGGGAAAAAAAACTAGGTGAAAGGGGACATTATACTGAAACCTGATATGAAGTACCATATTTTAGTATATGTTACCACCCCTCTGCTAATATACGTATGTTTAACTAGTACCATGACAGTCCCATTTAGACCATATAGGGCCAAAGGAGGAACTAATGATGTAAGCCTTGATATCCACCACAAAATGAGGAAGAAGGTGGTCTTCTCCCCTCCCCACTTTTTCTTTGATTATAAAAACATAGGCTGCTTTGTTCTTGGGGCTGCTGTGCTCCCTTGCCTGCCCATTTGTATCTCTCACAAGCATCCTATGCTAATAAGCTCACTCTTTGCCAATCACTTTGCCTCACACTGAATTCTTTCTGCATTGAGAAAAAAGAACCTGAGCTTCAATAAGTCCTGACACCAGGTGAGCAGTTTCAATTAAAAGACAGTGGGTGTGAGTCGTCTCCTAAGTCAGGGATCATGGGTTCAAGTCCCAATCTGAGTTTTGGCTGAGTTCGAGTCACATTCAAGAAGGAGTGCGGTTTCAGCAGCATTCAATCTGACTGACTACTAAACTATGCTGACCCAAGGTAATCCCTAGGAAGCCAGAAATGACAACAACCCCAGGAGGTGGTATCAGAACAATATATTATCTAAAATGTCCAGTTTTCAACAACAACAAAAATAAGACGTGCAGATAAACTGGAAAGTGTGGCTATACACAGGATAAAAAGGCAGTCAATAGAAACTGTCCCTAAGGAAGCCCAGATATTGGGTGCAATTCATAGAGACATCAAATAGGTATTAGAAATATGTTTAAAGAACTAAGTGAACTAAGTGAAACCATATTTAAAGAGTTAAATGAAAGCTTGACAAAAATTCACACACACACACACACACACAACCAAATAGAAATTCTGGAGTTGAGAAGTAAAATAACTGAAATGAAAATTTTACTAGAGGGTCTCAACAGCACAATTGAGGCTGCAGAAGAAAGGATCAGCTGAATTTGGTGTAGATCAATGTAGATTATTCAGTCTAAAGAACAGAAAGTTAAGGGATGAAAAAAAATAATGAATGGAGTCTCAGAGACTTGTAGGATACCATTCAGCATATCAACCAACGTGTAATGAAAGTCCCAGAGGAGAAGCAAGAGAAAAAAAGGGCAGAAAAAATATTTGAAGAAATAATGGTTGAAATTTCTCAATCTGATGAAAAACATGAATCTACACACCCAAGAAGTCAATGAAATTCAAATAGGATATAATCAATGTTACAACACTTTGACACATCACAGTCAGACTGCCAAAGGACAAAGAGAGAATCTTGAAAGTATGTGGAGTATCTTTTGATGTGCTTCTCAGTCATTTGTATATCTTCCTCGGAAAAAATGTCTATTCAGATCCTTCACCCATTTTTAAATTGGGTTCTTTGCCTTTTTATTATTGAGTTGTAAGAGTTCTTTACATATTCTATATACAATGCCCTTATCAGATATATGATCTACCAATATTTTCTTCCATTCTGAGATTGCCTTTTCACTTGCTTGATAGTGTCCTTTGAAGCACAAATGCTTTTAGTTTTGAGGAAGCCCAATTTATTTTCTTTTATTGCTTATTCTTTTGATGTCATGTCTAAGGATATATTGCCAAATCTGAGATCCTGAAGCTATACCCCCATGTTTTCTTTTAAGAGTGTTATAGATTTAGCTCTTAGCATTTAGGTCTTTGATACATTTTGTGTTAATTTTTGTATAAGTTATGAGGTAAAGGTCCAATTTTATTCTTTTACATGTGGTAATCTAGTTGTTCCAACATCACTTATTGAAAAAATTACTCTTTCTCTATTGAATGGCCTTGATGCCCTTGTCAAAAATCAGTTGAGTATGGACCTATGAGTTTCTGAATGCTCAGTTCTATTCTACTGTTTTAGATATCTACCTGTATGCCTTTACCCTTCCTCCATCTTCATTACCATTGCTTTGTAGTAAGCTTTTATATGGAGAAATATGGATCCTCCAACTTTTTTTTCAGGCTTGTTTTGACTATTCAAGGTCCCTTGCAATTCTACATGAATTATAGGATCAGCGTGTCAGTTTCTACAAAGAAGCCAGCTGGGATTTGGATGCGGATTCCATTGCATCATTAGATTAATTTGGAGAGTACTGTCATCTTAACAATACTGTTCATCTTCTGATGAACATGGGATATTTTTCCATTTATTTAGACCCTCTAATTTCTTTCAATGATATTTTGTTATTTTCAGTATAGAAGTCTTCCACTGTTTTTGTGAAATTTGAACCTAAGAATTTGATTCCTTTCAATGTTATCATAAATTGAATTGTTTTGGGCCTCCCTGGTGGCGCAGTGGTTGAGAGTCCGCCTGCCGATGCAGGGGATACGGGTTCGTGCCCCGATCTGGGAGGATCCCATATGCCGCGGAGCGGCTGGGCCCGTGAGCCATGGCCGCTGGGCCTGCGCATCCGGAGCCTGTGCTCCGCAACGGGGAGGCCACAACAGTGAGAGGCCCGCATACCGCAAAAAAAAAAAAAAAAAAAAAAAAAAAAAAAAAAAAAAAAAATTGAATTGTTTTCTTATTTTCATTGTTAGATTATTCATTTAAAGTGCACAGAAATACAATTGATTTTTATTTATTGATCTTGTATCCTATGACCTTGCTGGACTCATTTATTAGTTTTAATAATGCTTTATTGGATTCCTTGAGATTTTCTGTACATAATTTCATGTCATCTGTGAATGGATATAGTTCTACTTCTTCTTATTCAGTACAGATGCCTTTTATAACTTTTCCCTGTCTAAATTGCCCTGACTAGAACATTCAGTACAATGTTGAAGGAAAATGATGTGCACAGACATCCTTGTCTTGTTCCTGACATTAGGTAGAAATCATCCAGTCACTTACCATTCAGGATCATGTTAAACATGAATTTTCATAGGTGCTGTTTATCAGGCTGAGGATGCTTCCCTGTATTCATAGTTTCCTTCTATTTATTTATTTATTTATTTATTTATTTATTTATTTATGGCTGCACTTGTTCTTCATTGCTGGTCACGGGCTTTCTCTAGTTGTGGCGAGTGGGGGCTACTCTTCATTGTGGTGTGCAGGCTTCGCATTGCGGTGGCTTCTCTTGTTGTGGAGCATGGGCTCTAGGCACATGACCTTCAGTAGTTGTGGCTCACGGGCTCTAGAGCGCTGGCTCAATAGTTACGGTGCATGGGCTTAGTTGCTCCACAGCATGTGGGATCTTCCTGGACCAGGACTGGAACCCATGTCTCCTGCATTGGCAGGCAGATTTTTAACCACTGCACCACAATGGAAGCCGTATTCATAGATTCTTGAGTGCTTTTATCACATTGAATTTTGTCAAATGCCTGTGTCTACTGAAATGATTAAGTGGTTTTTATCCTTTATTCTATTGATATGATGCATACCCTTTTCTCCTCAAATAATTTTAAAAACAACTGCATAAAACAATAATTATAGTGCTCACTTCAGCAGCACGTATCCTGAAACAATTATAAAACATTGTTGGGCTCATAATGTTAAAGATATACTTTACAGTAAAATAGCACAAAGGAGGGGGTAGGAAGAGAAACATATTTGAACAGTTTCTGTGTAATATTGGAATTAAGTTAACATTAATCTGAAATTGTTTTTTAACTTAAAATGCATATTTTATTCCTCACTTGAAAATATCTGTTTAACACAAAAGAAGAAAGTAAAAGAGGATAGAGGCACCAAAAAAGATATGAGATATATCCAAAACAAATACCAGGAACACCCCACCCCCACCCCAGTCAAAGCCTCCGCCAGGCAGCACAGGTCCTGGTGGCCTGCGTGCTGCCCTCAACAAAGCCTCCTTTGGCCATGCAGGCCCCAGTGGGCTGTGCGCCATCCCCCTCCAAAGCCTCCTTTGGCCATGCAGGTCCCAGTGGTTTGTGCCATGCCCATGGAAGCCTGCACCCCAGATGGCTTACACTAGCACACATGCTCCAGGCCAGCTTCAGGAGCAGAAGCAGGTGAGAGGAACACACGCAGAGGTGGGTCCGACAAAGCAGGTCCAGAGACCTACCTAGAGGTCTTGCAGGGCCTCCTGGGGAGTCAGGGGTTGACTGTAGCTCTCTGTGGGTGCAAGGACAATAATAGCGGAGGCACCAGGGAAATTTTTACTTTTTAAATTTTTTTTTATCTTTTAATTTTATTTTTTACTTTTATTTTTAAAATATATTTATTTCTACTTTTTTGAACATAATCATATAATGCTTTTAATAAAGGCAAATAATATAACACAACAGGAGCAAGATAATTCAAAGTAACATCCAGGAACAAGCTTCACAATGTCCTTATTTGCCTGAAGACATGATTCATCATCTCTGAATGAAACTGCTGTTATTTGTGCTGATGTACATGCGCTGAAACTTGGTTTCAGGAGAGCTCAGGCAGAAGTTTCCTGTAGAGTCTAGTCACCTAGTGAAGATAGGATATCTAACTGATTACCTCAAGTGAAAATTATCAATAAACAAATTAGTCATACGTTCGACTAAGGAATTCTTTTTTTTTTACAACTTTATTGGAGTATAATTGCTTCACAATGGTGCATTAGTTTCTGCTTTATAACAAAGTGAATCCGTTATACATATACACATGTTCCCATATCGCTTCCCTCTTGCATCTACGTCCCTCACACCCTCCCTATCCCACCCCTCCAGGCGGTCACAAAGCACAGAGCTGATCTCCCTGTGCTATGTGGCTGCTTCCCACTAGCTATCTACCTTACGTTTGGTAGTGTATATATGTCCATGCCACTCTCTCGCTTTGTCCCAGCTTACACTTCCCCCTCCCCATATCCTCAAGTCCATTCTCAAGTAGGTCTGTGTCTTTATTCCTGTCTTACCCCTAGGTTCTTCATGACATTTTTTTCCTTAAATTCCATATATGTGTGTTAGCATACGGTATTTGTCTTTCTCTTTCTGACTTACTTCACTCTGTATGACAGACTCTAGGTCTATCCACTTCATTACAAATAGCTCAATTTCGTTTCTTTTTATGGCTGAGTAATATTCCATTGTATATATGTGCCTCCTCTTCTTTATCCATTCATTGGATGATGGACACTTAGGTTGTTTCCATCTGTGGGCTACTGTAAATAGAGCTGCAATGAACATTTTGGTGCATGACTCTTTTTGAATTATGGTTTTCTCAGGGTATATGCCCAGTAGTGGGATTGCTGGGTCATATGGTAGTTCTATTTGTAGTTTTTTAAGGAACCTCCATACTGTTCTCCATAGTGGCTGTACCAATTCACATTCCCACCATCAGTGCAAGAGTGTTCCCTCTTCTCCACACCCTCTCCAGCATTTATTGTTTCTAGATGTTTTGATGATGGCCATTCTGACTGGTGTGAGATGATATCTCATTGTAGTTTTGACTTGCATTTCTCTAATGATCAATGATGTTGAGCATTCTTTCATGTGTTTGTTGGCAATCTGTATATCTTCTTTGGATAAATGTCTATTTAGGTCTTCTGCCCATTTTTGGATTGGGTTGTTTGTTTTTCTGTTATTGAGCTGCATGAGCTGCTTATAAATTTTGGAGATTAATCCTTTGTCAGTTGCTTCATTTGCAAATATTTTCTCCCTTTCTGAGGGTTGTCTTTTGGTCTAGTTTATGGTTTCCTTTGCTGTGCAAAAGCTTTGAAGTTCCATTAGGTCCCATTTGTTTATTTTTGTTTTTATTTCCATTTCTCTAGGAGGTGGGTCAAAAAGGATCTTGCTGTGATTTATGTCTTAGAGTGTTCTGCCTATGTTTTCCTCTAAGAGTTTGATAGTTTCTGGCCTTACATTTAGATCTTTAATCCATTTTGAGCTTACTTTTGTGTATGGTGTTAGAGAGTTAAGTGTCAAGACACTTTTTAAGAGGGACCTCATTAAAATGGAAAAGAATTTCTCATTTGACGTAGGTAATTTTTATGAAATTGCCAGGACTATCTTTTGAAATGGATTTTATTACTTGAAAAACTTTATTTTTTTTTACCTAGAGTTTGATGAAGAGATGCTAAGTAATACTGAAGAATGGAAAGATAGTATTATGCACTTCAACAAATCAAATTGGAAGGTCAATTCTCAGTTACCAATTTTATGCCAACACATGTTCAGTAGAGTGGGTCATAATGCTGATTATGAGAGTCTTTTTTCACTAAAGAATAGTAGTGGACAAAAGAATGAAATAAGGGACTTCCCTGGCCGTCCAGTGGTTAAGACTTCCCCTTGCAATTCAGGGGATGCAAGTTCAATCCTTGGTTGGGGAGCTATGATCCCACATGCCTTGCAGCCAAAAAAAACAAAAACAGAAGCAGTATTGTAACAAATTCAATAAAGACTTAAAAAATAGTCCACATTAAAAAAACTTTAAAAAAAATGAAAATTTATGTACAGTTTAAATAGAACACAGATTATAACTGCATTAAATGTCTAAACAAATTCTACAAAACAAGGAACTGTTGAGATCCAAACCATCAAGGAAATATAATTAAAGAGATGTAATTTAGATATGTAGAGTTTGTTTCAGATAAATAATAAATTATTTTGTAGTAGAAGTATGTCCCATGTAATGTTTCTTTTATTTTAATATATGTAGTTGATTCTCGTTATTTGCAGGAATTAGGTTTTATAACGTTGCTGAAAACACTGAATTGGTGACTAGATACTCATCACTCCTAGGAGAAATAAGGTTGGGTTTCTGTGAGCCTCTGGTTCACAATACTTTCATCATCCAATCAGCCCATAATTTTTGAAATGTGGTTTTCTGTTTACAAATACCTCATCTAGGGCTTCCCTGGTGGCGCAGTGGTTGAGAGTCTGCCTGCCGATGCTGGGGACACGGGTTCATGCCCTGGTCCAGGAGGATCCCACATGCTGCGGAGTGGCTTGACCCGTGAGCCGTGGCCGCTGGGTCTGCGCGTCCGGAGCCTGTGCTCCTCAACGGGAGAGGCCACAACAGTGAGAGGCTGGCGTACCGCAAAAACAAACAAACAAGCAAACAAACAAACCTTACCTAATAAACCTTGTTGATTCATTAACATTCACCTCATGACCAAAAGCACTATTACTCATGTCTGAATGAAGCTTATCTAACATTCATATTTTCTCCATAAGGTGCATGATAACTTTCTTGCTTTTAGAAACACTACATAGCACTTCAGCACTACACTTAGGGGCCATTTTAAACAGGGAAGTCACCAAGAAAAAGCACAAAAATGTACTATTAAATAGACTGCGAAAAAGGCACTTCTTTTCAGTATGAGAACTGGAAAAGAAGGCCGAGCATTGCCTTGCTTGACTTCAGCTGGGAATGTACACATTGAGAAATTTTTTGCTGCTCTGCTCATGCCCATGAATAAGCATGAAGGCACTATGAGTATTGATTTGGGGGGTTACAGATAAATTTTAATGAGTAGCTGAATCCACCAATAATGAGGATTGGTTATATATAAGTATTAACTGGTATGGACCTATTTCCACAATACATTGAGAAGAAAAGTTACAACATGAAACTTAACTAAAACTTTAGAAGCATTCCCTTTACAAAGAGGAATAAGGCAAGGATGTCCCTTATTGTTGCTTCTAAGAGAGAAGGTGGTGAAACAGAATAAAGAACATAGCCCTTTGGGTCCAGGAAAAAACTCTCACTGGTGGTGAACTGGGATGAGGTTCAGATGGAGGTGAAACATCAGCTTATGCAATAGCTGGAGGCACTTGAATAGTATGGGGACAATTGCAGTTGTAAGAGTTATTGAGTTGTCTACCTTTGGTCAGTTGTTTTAAAAGCTCTGAAAATGGAAACTGAGAAGATCAGGTCAGCCAGCTGTCAACTTAAGGCACACTATTGACTCAGCTGTCTCCTGTAGCCACAGGGAAGACTGTGTTGAAAATTAGACCCAGGGCAACAAAGCTACAAAGTAAACTGAGTGCATAGCCTAAATGGTCTCTAGGCTAAAGTTCAGAACTCTGAGAAGCACATCTCTAGTGTATTTAATATATTGTCTTTCCAATTCACTCTCTAACCTTTATTTAAATATATACGTATCCTCGAAAACATGTGGTGTAGTTGCAGTTTTTAAATATCTGCCTAAATGATATTGTTTTATAAATCACATTTTCTTCTTCATTCAGCATTAACTTTTTAGGTCTATTTATATTGCTATATGTCAATTTAGCATAAATTTAGCAAAATTGTTCATTGCTTTTAACTAATGTGTAGTATATATCCATTTTACTTATATCCATTCCCCTAGTTGAGTCCTAAGGAGATGAAAGCCAGTAAGAAATTCTCTGTGATAAGAAATGATTGGGACCTTCAGAATTGTGAATTCTGATACAAAATTTCAGTTCTTTTTGTTTCTGTGCTGTACCCACCCTCTGGTATTCTCAAAATTTTAAGCCTATTCCTCATAAAAGGTACCTAGTCTTTGGAGAATCAAGGAGAAGTCTGTGTCAATACTTGGTACAAAATGTTCTGAAGCAAAGACAGCAACTGCAGATGAGATGGTATAAGGGAATTGAGGGATAGAGCCAGGAATGGGAATTTAGAGTGAGAGGTGACAGGAAGCCACCAGAGAAGTTAACACCTCTATAGAAATCATCAGAATACTCTGAAGGATACTGTACTTCCTACAATTACATGAAATAGGAACTTGATATTTATACATTAAAATAAAAGGTAACCCCAGAAGATTTGGAGACAAATATATATTACATGTTTTCATATGCTTATGTAGGATTCTACAATATTCATAGGAAATTTAGAACTTAGGAATTTACTTAGGCAAATATATTTTCCCTTCAGTGGTTTCACTGGATGGTTGATAGTTGAGACTATTGGTAGCAGGTGTTGAGAAACTAATTGATTAACCTAGTTCCAAAGCCCTTTCATTAGAGGTAGTGAAAATTGACGAGGAGATTGGAAAGATCAGCTTATCCTATTCCCAAAAGAACCTCTGAATTAAATCACTCCTGGCACCCCTCCACTCCCCACCTTTGATACACTGCAAAGTGCACTGTGTATCAGGGAATGTTTCTGGCACTGTTTGATGATTGGATCCTGCTTCATGGTGTGCTGTATGAATCTCCTCACAACCAGTCTCAGGAAATATTGGAGAAACCTGGGATGTTATCCATCTTAGGCAGCATGGGATGCACGGGAGACCCTTTGTGACTTGCTGTTGAACAGTGAATAAGGCACCCTGGGACCTTTGATGACCTTGATGTGCTGGAGATAAACTGAGTCATTGTTTCATCATGAGGAGCCCTTGATGATATATCACCTTGAAAAGTGCTTTTTTTAAGACGAACTCCTTTGATCTTGCTGAAAGATGAACTCAGCCTGGTTTCCCTAATGACTAAGTAAAGTAAGTTGCTTTGTACTTTGCTGTATGAGTTGAAGCAGCCAGTAGAACGGGTTAAACACAAGAGCTTTGGAGCAAGTAAGTCCTGAGATTGAATCTCGGTTCTGGTACTTGATAACTTGACTGCAAGCAAGTAACCAATGATCACTTTACAGTGTTGTTTAGATTATTAAATGAGATCATGTATACAAAGTAGTTAGCACATAATGAGTATTTAATTGATAGCTAAAAACACAAAAAAATCTAATTAAATACAGATTGGTAATTATCAGTAATAGCAACATAGAAATTATAAACTCATAAAGGTTTATAGCTTTGTAAAGATTTCTCCATATAGCTGACAATCTTTTGTTAAAACGTAATTTACACAACAATTTAGACTTTTACTCTGGAACTCTGCTTTCAGAGATGACTGTTTCCTATATCTGAAGTTAAACTTGTAGAATGTCTGTGCTAGAATATATGATAAGAATATTCCTCTGGTTGCTCTTCAAAGCTAAGATTTTCTTTATATATGGTTTAACTTAAGGATTTCTTAGACATACTTGTTCTTGTGTTGAGACAAAGTTACCAGATTGGACAGATTTTCTGGTGTTAGTAGTAGATTCTGAGAAATTAGACAGAGTTTTTATTAAGTCCTCTGACACAAGGTATTCATTTTCCAGGTAACTGACTTAATAGAAAGGGTTAAGGTGCCAGGTAAGATTATTAAGCCAACTGGCCCAGGGATTCTGGGAGTAAATTTCAACCTTTGATTTAATCCAACTTAACCCAACTGAGCAAAACAACCAAAAGCAGCTTCCATAAACAACCTACAAATATGTACTGGGTTGTAGCCACTGAGATACCAAAGATAATATAAATCAGGTCCTTGTCTCCAGTCAAAGCACATAAGCCACAGAGAGTAAATAGGAGCACCATACATGTCGACCTCCTCCTGATCATGACACACTTTCAAATATTAGACCTTAATATTTAAGTGGCAGACAAACTTGAATATTCAAAATGACACTAAAATAAGATAGCAGCAACTACAAAGCAGACTCCACTACTGGGTAACATTGTTTTGTGATGTCTATAAATCCCTCTGTAGGGGGCCTTTCCACTTGGCTGTCTTTGAACTTTCTATTGTTGTTTGAGCAAAACTGTGCACTGTCCTGACCACATTCTCTTTTAGCCTCACAAGACAAAGATCCTTCATGTGCCAGGAAAAAAGGGGAACTTTTCTTTGCTGCCAGCTTAATTTATGCCTCTATATGCCTCAAGCTGAGTCCCACTTTACCTCGCAAGATGGCCCAGTCTACTCAGATAAACATTCCAACTGATAGATGTCCCTGAAATAGTAGGTGTAATCAATTGTAGAACCAATACATTTCACACTATGGGCAAAATTGGTCATCATATTTTGGTGGTTCCAGGCACACCAGTGTGCCTTGGCCAACTGATTAAGGACCTCATCTCTAACCAGAGTAGTCAAGAGCAGGGAGATGGGTGGGAACTCATGTAGTCAGAGATAGCATGTTAGAGATAGACCTCAAAGGATGGGTAAGATTTACAATTGTAGATGCATAAATGGTGGCTATTCCAGGTGAGGAGAATAACGTCTGTTTCGTTCTACAGCATAAAGAATTTTCACTTCCAATTTTCCAAGTATCTTTTCAACTTCACTTCTTCACTTCTTAACATGGGGTACAATCTCCATAACAATTCAATTTATCCAAAGTACGTGGCACACATTTTCTACACTATTAGATCATGAAATGACAGGGCCCTCCTTTCACCTAACAAGGTACAAGGTACAAACCCACATGTTATTGGATTTATGCCTGCAAGAGTCCAACCGTGCCCTCCCAAATCTGATTTCTGACTTTCTCTTTTATCCATCGAATGTTTGTCAGAGCACAAAATCCCCTTGACACTTTTCAGGACCAACCCTACCTGACTCCTTCCCAGCATTTGTCACTGTCAGCCTTTCCCTCATTTAAACCCTTCTCTCACTTACTCTGACACCAAACTCTTGGTTCTCCTCTCCTGCTGATCATTCCTTCTCAGGCTCTTTTCCTCTGTCCCTTAAGTGCTCTCCAGGGCTCAGATTTTGGCCCTCTTCTCTCTTCTCACTCTACACGCTCACAACAGGAAACTGTCTGGGGATCTTTAGAACTGCGAAATACCTTATTTGAGGTAAGCAAGCCCCTTAACGGGGCTCACTAGCTCTCAGACATTACTCTGCATTGGTTAACTAAAACTGACTCACAGGAATAAATAATGGGGAAAAGTTTGTTAGGGGAACTTCCAGCTACCGAATCTGCCCAGGAGGCAGGGATCACAACAGGAAAAATTTTGTAAGGAGTCTCAACTGAAACTTATTTTTTTTGTTCTTATCAGGAACACAGGCCTTAAAAAGATAAGCACCTCTGAGCTTGTTTCCTAAGACATCTTATTTATCAGAATCCATTTTTAGACAGGACGTTCCAAGCGGGCTGGACTACACAATCGCGTTCACTGAGCTAACCCCAGCACCAGCCTGGGCCTAGCACCGAGACGGTTTGGGGTTTGTCTATTGCACGGTGGCTCTGCCTGACAGTTCAGCCGTGCTGCGGCCCACTGGGGTGGGAGAGCAGGAAACGGAGCCAAGGTTGGCTCGGCTAAGAGGTGCTGCATTCAGCATAACTCCTCGAGTAGCAGCAGACACGTGCCACAGGCTTAAGTCGTCTCCTCCTGACTTCAGCCAGGTTCTCCCGCAATGAAAACAATCTAAGGAGTCACCTCAACCACTGCACATCTCAGGGCCGGGACTGCTCCGGCCACGCAGCAGCGTGGTGGAGGGCCGGGCGCGGCCCTGACGTCACACTGGGCCCCGCCCCTTAGGGGCGGGGCGGGAGCGCGGGAGCTCTGTTACGCAGGCGCCTTCGTCCTATATAAGTGGCGCTAGAGGCCGACGGTGGGGTTTTGGGGAGATGGTTTTGCTGTCATTTTGTCGGGTGTGTGTCGCAGCGACAGGGATTGAAGACGGCGGTTTGGTGACAGTTATTGGCCAAAGGGCCTTTTGCTTTTGAGGAGGTAAGGTTTCGGATAGGGTGTTCTGGGCTGGGCGGTTTCCCAGTGTTTTAGGTCTCGAAAGCCAGGTGTCAGAAAAACGACGGGATTCGGGGCCTCGGCGACCGGGGTTTCTTCGGGACACAGCTCTGCTCGTGGCATTTGAAACCTAAAGTTGCCCCGGTGTCATGGTAGATTTAAAATCCTAGGGCGGAAAGGCCTCGGCTCTGCCGCTGACTCGTCTCAGAGAGGCCAGGCCACTCATATCACGGCTCCTTAGGCCCGTGACCCGTCCCGCCGATCAGAGTGAGACCCTGCGAGAGCCTCCTGGGGCAAGTGTTGTCCTAGATCAAGCCTTACTCTGGGTCCCTGGCCTCGGCCGTTTGTAGCATTCTGGGATTTTCCGAGGTCAGACTTCTGCCTCTGAGTGCGCCAAAGGCCCTGGCCAGGTGCCCTGGCGGAGAGGCGAGGGGTGGGGACTGGGCGTCCGAGGAACTGCTAGTTTGCGAGTCCAGGTGGTGGAATTTAGCTCGTGCTTGTGAGAGGTAAATACGGAGAGGCTCATCCTTTGTGCGAACTGTTTTTTTCCTAAAGTGGAGCATAGTATTGTTGCATCAGATGTGCATTTCTGATACTTTTGGATCACCCTGTCCTTGATTACTTAAGTAACCATGAAACGCTTATACTATTCTTAGGAAACAGCGCTCCAAACTGACCACGTCAACCACCTGGTCTTATTTTATAGCTATCTTTGTATGATTGTGCTCCATACATACACCCACAGGCTTCTTGTTATCCATTACATACAGTCCTCTTGGAGCCATCTAATCATAACTTTAACCTACATAGATATTTTTATGTAGATAACATCAAATTGTCGGGTAATATAGGGTGTTAAAGGGCAGTAGAGAATCAGGTTTCTAAGATGGATATAAACATCTGATGTTTGTTGTATCTGATGTTTTTATTGAAGGATGTCCGATGATTCTAACATGTAGGATTCTTTGTTAATAAGAAATAGTGTGATAATTCTAGCTAGTTTTTCTCTTTTTTTGTATGCGAAGGAACCTAATCTGTATAACCTGGATCTGGGATTCTTCTCTTGGCCTCCTGAGAAAATATTTCTGAACAGTAGTGGTGGGGGGGGGACGGCTTCCTATCAGCTGAATTAAATTTAAAGTAATGAACTTGGCTAGAGAAATAAAAACCTTTGGCTCTCCCAAGATGCTTATTTTAATATTTGCATATTGATAACTGTGGTTATTTAAGAATTCTGCCTTGGTGAGCTAGTTATGGCCTACTGATAGTAGAAGGAAAAAACCAAAACTGAAGCAGACACACAGTTTTGCAAAAAATGCATTATAATAATCATAGTAATAAACCTCAGTCATCAGATGTTGTAATTTTGCTTGCTATGATTTAAGAATGCTTAACTAAACAATTTTAAAGAGTTCCTATGTGGTTAAAATATAATTTGGGTAATTGAAGGGTTAGAAGAATTCCACTAGAAATATAATTTTTTTGATGGCTTTTCTGATGGTCTTTTGGCTCAGGTTAATTTGTAATGTCATTTATTTCCGTTTCCCATATTCAAATGACTATGTAAATCAGAATGCTCACTTATCAATTTCCAGTGAGAACCCTGACTCGAGTTTTAGGATTTTTGTTGGACCTAAGAATCAACAAGAGAAGTGAGTTAAAAGATCTAAATATTTGGTGGCTTCGGTCCCTGATGGCATGATACCTACATTTTCTTAGGGAATACCTCCCAGGAGATGCCTCATTTTAAAGTCTTTTAATTCATTTGAAATCTTTTAAATTTTTTACTTGAATTTGTCTGCTTGTTACTGAGTCATTTGGGCTAACTGAAGGAGGTTAACTAAGTTGGTTTTGCTCCATTTTACCTGTTTTCAGCTCCTTGCTGAGTTGTGAACCTCACCCTCTTCAACAGTTTGGACATCACTGTTAAAAACTTAACTGCTTTGTGAAAGAATTAAGATGGGAAGAGGCAGATAGGGATGGCATTGTTAGAACACAGATCGTGATCCTTAATGCAACCTGTGAGGATGTAGATGGAGTCAAGGAATTGTCACAATTATCTGATTTCAGTGTGACCCTATTCATCCTTATAGGTTCATTTCTTTAGTCACCCCAGATCTATAACAAATATGTTTAATTTTAAGAATGGTTGCAGGATGATCTGAAAATAAACAGTCATCTCCTATATTCTATCCCTAAGTGTTTCTCTGACTTCAGTTATTTGTATCACAGTATTTCAACAAAGCTGCATGACACGTGTGATATTTGTTTTAAATTAGTTCACATTTAAAGTTAACATCAATAACTTAATAATTTGATTATATCAATAACTTAAGAGATTAGTAATAATTTACCATAGAAAGAAGGTCATGATAAAAATAAAACCAAAAAAGTTATTAATTTCTAGCTAGATATTGTTGTCTACTGAAGGCTGTAAGCCTGAATCCTGACTCCTTTTTAAAAAATGGCAGTTAGCAAGTGTTAGTTGAAGATATGCACCAAGCTGAGAATTTATCCAGAAGAATGGAAAGAAAATGCATTCAGGTCTCACAGTGTTATCGTTTAGTGCTAGGTGTGTATGCCACTTAGAATCATCTGACATACCAGTGGGACAGTGCCTCCATGCCTTGGGAACCATTACCTACGAAGATTTTAGAACCTGTAGGACCCCATGTGCTGGGTTTTTCTATTTAATTAATAGTAATGTGGAATATTTTATTTACTAAATATAACCATCTGTAAATTCCACAACTCACTTTTCATTTCCATTAACAGATGAGTCATTCCAACAGAACTCACTGCCCTGACTGGGATAACAGAGAAAGCCTGGGACATGAAAGCTACAGTGGAAGGTACAAACGGAAGAGGAGATCCCACAGTAGTACACAAGAGAACAGACATTGTAAACCACATCACCAGCTTAAAGAATCTTATTGGTAAATTACGCTTGAACTAGTACCATTTTAACACTAATAGTTGTAATGACTTGTCATTAGCTTATATAACTTTCATCTGTCAGATTGTTTTATAAATCAGTCAACAAATACTCATTCAGAAAATATTTACTGAGTGCCTATTATATGCTAGCCACTGCTGTGAATAGAACAGAGTTCCTGCTCTCACATATCTGTGTCCATTTGGGAGCTGTAGGAGACAGTTGATGGAGTCCCAGCTGCCAGTAATATAGTTGTGGGAAATGAGACACACGACAGTTAAGTAAGTGATTAAAGGACCAGTGAGTGCCTTTAACTTGTATGTAGTAGGGAGAGCTGTACATTGGGGCACTTATTTAGGGTTCCACAAATGAGAGCTAATGAAGGGTGGGGAAGAGTTCATCCAGATGAGAAAAATAGCATGTGGTGTGTGAGAATGTTACAGTGTGTTGGGGATTAGTAGCCTATACTGTATTCTACAGGTTATATTTGTAGATAAGGCCAGTGGATATGTTTGGGATTTTTAGAAGCTTGGCTGTTGTAAGAAGGGCCTCAATAAAAATTTCCAATGGCATGTGTCCTGTTCTGTTGTATTCTTACCCGTGTAAAATTTGTAGGTACTACGTTTATATAGAATTGAAGGAATTTTTCAAGTTCCTAAATGATTAAACAAAGCCTAGGTGAATAGAGTTTCTTTCATTCTGTCCTCCATTAATTTCCCTTTCTCATTTGTTTTTGTTGGTTCTATGTTTTCTCCTTGTTTTGTGCAGATGTTCCACTGAGACTGTTTGCCAGGTTGCTTTCTAAATTAGCCAACTGGGGTTACTTTAAAAAACAGTATGCAATTTTTTTCCTTCTCCATGCCAAAACAGACTTGTTCTGTAGAACAGTGTGCTTGTTGTTAATCAGTGCAGACTAATCATTCTTCACACACTATCATATGGAGGGAAGAGGGAGAATCTATGCCAGGATTTCAATGACCTGAGCTAATTAATGTATTATACAAGAATATCTGTACCCTATATTAAGATAACTACAAAATACTCTGTAAGGCTTAACAAATAGTACTAACCATTCATGGATTTATTATGCATTGTATGTGTCGAAAGGAAGTGATATGAATGATGAACAGTTATTCATATTCATAATTAACCACAGAAAGATGATACTGAGTCAGTGCAATAACCACTAGGCCAATAGTTTCTTCTTTGATATTGGCACCAGAGATGTCTGGTGGTAATTGCTCTCCGTAATCTGGAGTAATCTAATAGTCATTTTCAAGATTCAAAACTTTATAAGAGTGTTTTTGTGTAAAATTATAGGAAAAAACTGAAAAATACAGAAGCATATAAAGAAGGTACTCTTGGTAGGATGCTAGTCCCCCATTTGGATGTAAAGTTATTTCTTCTGAAAACTATCTTTGTATACAAATCTTTGCCTCTGAATATTTCCTGAAAATAGGTTCTAAGAAGGGACAGTTTCAAGTGAAAGGGTGTGAACTCTTATAAGGCTCTTGCTACATATTCACATATTTTTCCACATATTTTTCTAGAAAGTTTGTACCAAGTTACACTCCCTACGACATGCTGTCACCAGTCTTGTCTATTTTGAAATGCCAAGAATAGTGTTTTCTTTTCATTTGAATGTTTAAATTTCTGCTGAATTTGTCCTCTGTCATGTGCTTATTGAACACTTGAATATTTTTTTAATTGAAGTCTAGTTGATTGTGAACATTATTTTTGTATTCTTAGCCTATTTTTTCTATTAAAGCATATTTTTCTTACGATTTATCAGCGCTTTTATTGTAGATGAATTATCTTACCTTTTTTCCTATATATTTCAGAGTGTCTTTTCTTTCTGATTTGTAAGTAGCCTGTGAATTGCTCCCTTCCTACAAGCTTAATCAATTAATTCTACACAGGAAGACTGATGTGGCTGTGAACACATTTTATATCCTTAAATGTCTTGTTGTAACATAGAGTATCAAGCCTTAAACCAGTGATTCTCAAACTTTAGTGTGAATAGAATCACTTTGGAGGTATGTTTAAAATGCATAGTACCAGATTATTCAGTGAGCCTGACCTGGGGTCCAGGGATCTTCATTTTTAACAATTCAGTATTTCGATATTGTTAATAAACAGACCACCCTTTGAGAAACACTGTTTTAAGCCCTTTAGCCTGGCATGCAAGATTTTGGATGATCTGTTCCCAGCTTATTTATTTGCCTATGTTCCCCTATGTGAAAATTGCTCTTGCTGAAATTGTCTACTTACTAGTTCCTAAGTAACATGTAGACAAACTCATCTCTAAACCATTCTGGCTAAAAGTACTCTATAAATGTAAGATGGTAATATGCCATTTTTCTTTCCTGGCACTTCTTCTACTTCCTACTTTATCCAAATCCTGATGTCCCTCTAAGATGCAACTCTTCCCTTCTTTTTCACGAAATCTTCCCTGACCATTTTAAGCATTATGAGTTTTTTCTCCTAAGCACTCATATCCAGGCTTTTGGCATTTCCTGCATGGTTGAGTTTTGTTTGATTTTTGTGTGAGTAATCTCAAATTGAACAGTTATTTGTTGGCAGGGATTTTGCCTCATATATTTTTTATCTTCCACAGGACCTGTGTGGAAATAAAAACGAATGCCCATAGCCTCATTAGTCTTGGCTGTTTTAAAGAACTACAGTGAAATATTCACTGGACATTCAGTGACTCTTTTTAGAAATTCAGTCAGTCTGTTCATCCTGTTCACTCTGTCCATATAGCCTTTATAATTCTGTAGACTTTGTTTATCTAATCTCTAAGGCTCGGTTGTTGTAGGCTGAAGAGGTCCTCATCTTTTTAGTTTATCCTCATAGTATTACTTCACTCCATGTTTGTTATTCTATAGATTATTTATGGATTATCAGCAGCTCTAATTTCATGCACTAGTCCAGCTAAGGATTATTAGTGTTAGAGTTTTCCGATACATTTTAGACTTTTATGGGAAGGATGCCTTACAGAATTAAACAGATGCCCTTTAGAGTATGGTAATTTCTAGTTTGACATATTGTAGATCTCTCCCTTAACGGTTCCAAGCAACTGATCAGATCCCTGACTTAGACCCAGATTTAGACCCTAATATCCTGAGTTGTTTCTCCAATGGCTAGAACTTAAGGCTGACACTGGGGAAAGGGGGCTTCTGCATCTCCCCAGCCTGGATTTGATGCCAGCCCTGTTGAGTAGCAGTTTTAGAGATGCTTCTCCTTTATTTTTGCATAAACCAGCCTCCTGAGAAAAAAGAATGACAACATATTCTGGGAAAAAGAACGAGGTTAGTGAGGGCAGTCTAGTTAACATCTGTCACTCCATTGCTTGTCAGGATTATTTTAGCTGGTGTGTCTGACTGGGCAGGTGTCCCCTCTCTCCCTCAGTGCTCCACGTGCATCCCTCTTGAAGCTTCACACTGTTGAAAAGGATACTCATCCCAGGTAGAGAGGGGGACGGGAAACTGGGTCAGTTGGCTCTGTCTTTTTCTTTCCATCAAATCAAGGCTGCTTAACTGGAATCCATTGACTTCCTGAGGTCCATGATCTCTGAAATTCCTTGCCAAGATTTGTTTACGCATTTGTGCGTTTCTTAGGGGAGAGGGCCCATACCTCTCAATTAGATTTTCAAAGGGATCTGTAGATTCAGCAGTCAAGCACTATGGGGCTTACCTGGTGGTGCAGTGGTTGACAGTCCGCCTGCTGATGCAGGGGACACAGGTTCGTGTCCCGGTCCGGGAGGATCCCACATGCCACGGAGCGGCTAGGCCCATGAGCCATGGATGCTGGGCCTGCGCATCTGGAGCCTGTGCTCCACAACGGGAGAGGCCACAACAGTGAGAGGCCTGCGTACCGCAAAAAAAATAAAAAAATAAAAAAAGAAGGTAAGCACTATGGCACCAGATGATGCTGTTTTCCCTGAATTCTTGTTTATTTCACAAGCAGGAGTGACAGGAAATTCAAAATGCAAAGGCAAGTAGGGGGTTGGGAAATCCTAAGCAAGCAATTACAAGAACCTTTTCTCATTTGAGGGGCATATATTTTGGATATTTTTGGCACATGAAGCAGCGTTCAAAAACTGTGTTGACTATTTCTCAGAAAGATACAGGAAGCTCGAAATAGAGGAGAGGAGATGGAATAGGTGGTGTGTATAATAATACTGGCACATACAATAGGATTTAGAATGTGCTCTACAACCATGGCAAATCGTTTTCCTTCTAGGGATCTCAGTGTAGTCATCTGTAAAATGAAAGGCCTGAAATATATTTAAGATTCCTTTTAGCTCTAATACACCCTTCGTGCAAGAACTCTGTGTGCCAGAGATACCTAACTTACATTAAGAAGGAAAGGAATCCTGTTTTGCCTGCCTCATGTTGTGTGTGGCTCTGCAAAGAGGAAGAGAGCTTAGTTACAGATGCATATATCATAAGACTGATGAATTTCAGAAGAGCAGTTTTGTGAATTTTTGGTCTTAACTTTCACCAGAAGGTAAAGGGACACTTAATCAAGTAAACACTGAATATGTTGAATGATTTGACCCAAGGTTTGTTCCTTCATAGCAGTATATATTAATAGAGATATATGTACCCATTTGCTTGTTGGTTAAAGTAAAATTATTTAAGTTTTGTGAGTTAAGTATAAGTTCTAATTCATCAATTTGTATTTTTTTCTTTTATTGAGTTAGCTGTTGAAACCAGGAATTCTTGAGAGAATGTTTTATTTTAACCACGTTAAAATGTGGTTAAACGTTAAAGCGTTCTAGAATGAAGAGAGTAATTTTAAATCCTTTAATGTGTTTGCAGTCATTATTTAGAAGCAAGGTTCTTGAATGAGAGATATTATCAGGACCGGAGATACATGGCTGAATACAGAAATGACTACTGCAAAAGATATGTTCTTAACATTGCTGAATACAGAAATGACTACTGCAAAAGATATGTTCTTAACATTGCTGAATACAGAAATGACTACTGCAAAAGATATGTTCCTAACATTGATGAATACAGAAATGACTACTGCAAAACATATGTTCCTAACATTGATGAATACAGAAATGACTACTGCAAAAGATATGTTCCTAACATTGATGAATACAGAAATGACTACTGCAAAAGATATGTTCCTAACATTGATGAATACAGAAATGACTACTGCAAAATATACGTTCCTAACATTGATGAATACAGAAATGACTACTGCAAAAGATACGTTCCTAACATTGATGAATACAGAAATGATTACTGCAAAAGATACGTTCCTAACATTGATGAATACAGAAATGACTACTGCAAAATATACGTTCCTAACATTGATGAATACAGAAATGACTACTGCAAAATATACGTTCCTAACATTGATGAATACAGAAATGACTACTGCAAAATATACGTTCCTAACATTGATGAATACAGAAATGACTACTGCAAAATATATGTTCCTAACATTGATGAATACAGAAATGACTACTGCAAAATATATGTTCCTAACATTGATGAATACAGAAATGATTACTGCAAAAGATGTGTTCCTAGACGTTATCACAGAGACGTTGAAAGCAGTTATCGAATCCACTGCAGTAAATCTTCAGTCCGAAGCTGGAGAAGCAGTCCTAAAAGGAAGCGTAATAGACAATGTTCAAGTAATCAGTCACGTTCGGTATGATTGATTTTGTTTTTATTTTGGGTGGATACTTATTTGTGTGTAAAAGCTCTTACTGAGCCAATAAGTTTGAAAAAGTTTATAATACTATATGAATATAATTGTGTTTATATTACTTGAATCCTTAAAGGAAACTTCCAAATTCTTACAACTAATCTGCATTTATTAGTTAGTCCTCATTTGCCCACATTTACTCATTTTCTGCAGACCAGATCATGAGGTTCTTGATTTTAATGTTAAAAATATTTTTATCTTTTATAACATAATCATACGAAAAGATGAAGCACCCATCTTTTCTTTCATCTTAAACATTTTTTACTTTAAAAGAAACCCCTTTCCCAGTACTTGGAGACAAATGTAGAAAGTTGCACTGGTGGATACTTACCCTGTGTATAGCACAATCTGCAATTAGTTCCATTGGAGTTCTGAAAGTGGGTGCTGAAGGGGAAATTATTGTCCAGAAAGCCTGCCTTTTTTTTTACACTCATGAATCTTCACTTGTTTGCAGTAAACTATGAATTATTATTTTCCTCCCCAAGTTTTCTTCAGTAGAACTATCATTGATTAGATCAAACATTGACATTAGCCTTTATTTTCCCCTTTTATTTTAATAAGTATGTTTAAAAATATTGCTAAGTATCAATTTGAGCTAATCTTGACGTTTTAAAACATTTTCCTGACAAACTAGACATCTCAACTCACAGCATAGGCTAGTTTATAACGAGATTAATAGATCATGACGTTGCATTCTTTAAATTTCAGACTTCAATTAAGTCAGTGTTTTAGAGACAATTGTGTTGTTTTTTCTATTGCCACTTTAAGTAACTTATCTGAAAATCTTGCCATGTTTTTCTTCTGTAACATAAACTGTGTCCTGTGAATCTCTGGGGACTGAATTTGAACTTGCTCCTGCCAACTCTTCGTGGCCTGGTTCTTATCGGAATGCCTGAATATCTCCCCGCTGAATGAATTGCGTATTCTGCCCTGAATTCACTCTGCTATATTGATTGGCTGGACGATCTTGGTGCTGCCCACTTGCCGTTCCAGAAGAGCCACCAAAGGAAAAGATCCAGGAGTATAGAAGATGATGAAGAGGGTCACCTTATCTGTCAAAGTGGAGCCGTTCTAAAAGCAAGATGTATAGAATATTTTTCAACACTTTTTAAACTTTGCAGACAGAATAATCTTTTTAAGAATAGTTTGTCAGCGGGGGGCTAAAGAACTCTTCATTGCTTTTTTGTTTTGTTTTCTGTGGGTTTGTTTGTTGTTCTTTTGTATTTCTTCTTTTCTATAGAGTTTAAATATTTCTACTCTAAAGTTCCAAAATAATCAGTGGAATTTGAGATTAGAGCAAGAAAGATAGCTATCTACATTATTTTTGTAGCATCTGAAAATAAAATAATTTGAGGGCTGGAACCTTAATTATGCTTTAATAGAGAGCATTTGAAAAAATTCCACACTTAAGCATTCATTATTTGAATAACTGATAATTTGTACTCAGGTACTTACACTTCTTTCTCCCCCCTCACTTTAGATGAAATCGTGAACACTTTGGGAGAAGGGACCTTTGGCAGAGTTGTAGAGTGCCTTGATCATGGCATGTAAGTTTGTTGTTTTTCTTTTTTGAACATTCTGATATTTTTGGTGGAGAAGGATCCATAATTTAGATGAAATGGAATTTAAGTGGTAGCTATGTGTTTTCCTGGGAGGTATAAGTATTCAGAAGTTCTTGAACTGTGTACGATTTATTTACCATAAGTATGGATTTTGACCAAGAATGCTGAAAATGTTTATCAGATGGAGTTCATGGAAATTAATGTCAGTGTTCAAGTGAAGACTTTCCCAGAACTTAGGTCCTTAGCTTTCTATAAGAGATTTGGAGTGCTTTACCCTACTTTTGAATTGCAGAGACAATAAATTAGCATGTCTAATCTTCTTGGTTCAAAAACTTTTATTTCCAAAGGATAATATTTGCACGTTAGGGTTAGCTTCTCAAACTATAAATAAATTATATTACTTGAAGCCTACAGAATAAAGTCCAGATTCTTTAATGAGTTATACTAAACTTTTTGTTCTTTGACCCTCTCTGCTTCGTTTTCATGTTTTCCTCTAGGATCTCTATTCTGCGGTTGCAAATTTTTTTGTAAGTGAACGTCTTACAACAGTTTAGTGGAAACTGCACATTTCTAAATTGACATCTATACTTTTCATCATAAAATAGTTGAGGATGTAATTTCCAGCTTATTGTAAATGGTGATTTTTTTTAAAAAAAACATATCTCTCTTTCTAAATATGTTTGGGGGAATCTAAATACAACAGCTTGATACCTCCTGTCATCCATGAACAAACTTTTCTTGAATACTTAGAAATGCTTTATCTTGAACTTAACTTTTACTTCACTTTTCATAAAGAATATTATCCTAAGTGTCTTTTATTATCACCCTTTCCTCTCTATGACAAAAATGTGAACATAAAGTAAAATTTTAAGATATTTTGAAATACTTTGACTTAGGAAAGTTGCTAAGAATTCCCATCTATTCTTCACCCAGATTCCACAAATGTTAACATTTTACAGTGTTTAGTCATTCTCTATATTTACATGTTATATGTATTTTCAAGTTTTGCCAGCTTATCTACAACCTGATTCACATTTCACTAGTTGTCCCATTGAGGTCTTTTAAAAATTTCTTGAGGTTCCAAGACTTGAGTATTTGAGATATTCCAATGAAGAGTATTCAGTTGATCAAGTACAAATCTGTTACAAATTTTGATACTTATTAGACCTAAAACATACAATGTAATTGTAAATATATCTTTTATCGAGATGGTTGGGGCCTTTAAAAAAATGAGTTCATGTGTCCATAGATAAATCTTACTGTTTTAACATTAAGTTTCCATTTTTCTTTTTTTTTTAATTGACAAGTAATATGAAAGCTTATAAGTTTAAGGTGTATAACGTTGGTTTGAACATTTATATACTGCAATATGATTACTATAGTAGCATTAGCTAACACCATTATCCATTTTTCATTTTTATAGCTATTAGCACTGTTCATTTTTATAGCTTATTAGCAGTTAGAAAACTTGTCCATATGATGAAATAGATGAGACTAGAAGAAGTTTTGTCACAGCAGTTTTATAGTAATTCTTTTAAGTCTTGAGATATATGCTATACATCATAGGGAGATAAATCATTAAAAATGTATTTTGATGATTATATATCAGCCCACAACTTCATTGGGACCTTGTCAAAAGAAATGAGTTCGGAATAGGTTTGCTATCCAGCCACTAGAAAAATTTTTGCCTCAAAGAATTTTTTTTTCTTTTTTATAAACAGCCTGGGTCACAAACCTTGCCATATTAATTTCACGTGCATGGGGTTCTCTTTTGTAATGTGGGAAGGCCATAGTGAAAAATGCAGGGTTGACTGCTGGCTTGTATTCAAGAAGATCAGGTTTAGAAAAGAGGACAGAAGGAAGCTGAAGATTTGGAAATCCTTTTCCTCAAAATCATTTACGGCTTTTTTTTTTTTTTTGGCCGCACCACATGGCTTGCGGGATCTCAGCTCCTCGACCAGGGATTGAACCTGGGCCCACGGCAGTGAAAGCTCATGTCTTAAGCCACTGGACCACCAGGGAATTCCCTCTGTACTTTTTAGGAAGTACTACAGATGCCCCGGTCTAAAACACGCTGCCCTACATTGTTGCTATTTATACCTCTTCGCATCCGTGAATGCACTAAACATTTTTTTGGCTTGATGACTTATTGCTGGTGTCTCCTTTGCCAGAATTATCTAACAAACTGATAGTTGTCTTTCTTCTCTGAAGAAGTCTGAGCTCCCCTAACTCTGATGGTTAGGTTCTTTCTTCTCTCTATACCTTATACCAGGCACTTCTAACCTAATGATAAGTTGTTCAAGTGTCTGTCTTTTCCATTAGACTGTGAGGTACATGGGACAAGCTCTTTTTAACAGTGATTCCAATGCAACATCTGGCACATTCGGTCTAGCCTGGCGAATGAGTGAATGTTTTCAGCAGTAGTATCTTCAAGGTTTATATTTTTATCCTTTTTTAAAAAAAAAACTACTTATAAAATCTAGGTCAATTTAAACTTTTGGAAACAAACATTAACGTTCTTAAGTATTAAGAGAAATCATCACTCTGTATAATGTATATTTTGTCAAAATGTTTTGAAAAAATGTTTATAGATCTGCTATAATATACCCTGAAAGATTATTTTAGGAAAATAGCATAGAGTGATTGGTACTTAACAAGATGATGCTTTAGAGCAGGGGTCCCCAACCCCTGGGCCGTGGACTGGTAGGAACTGGGCCTAACAGCAGGAGGTGAGCAGTGGGCAAGCGAGTGAAACTTCATCTGCTGCTCACCATAGCTTGCATTACCACCTGAACCATCACACCCTCCCCTCAACCATGGAAAACTTGTCTTCCATGAAACCGGTCCCTGGTGCCAAAAAGGTTGGTGACAGCTGCTTTAGAGGATACATGTCTTCAACGCCCTTCTGTACATTTACCATTTTCATTTTGTTTTTAAGGGGTGGCATACATGTAGCAGTGAAAATCACAAAAAATGTGGGACCATATCGTGAAGCAGCTCATTCAGAAATCAAAGTATTGGAGCATTTAAATAGTACTGATCCCAATAATGTCTTGTAAGTAAGAAACTTGGAACTGTGATCCATTATGTTACATGAAATAATCAGAATTCTGTGAACTGAATTATTTGTATTCTGATCTGTTTCAGCCGATGTGTCCAGATGCTAGAATGGTTTGATCATCATGGTCATATTTGTATTGTGTTCGAACTCCTGGGACTTAGTACCTATGATTTCATTAAAGAAAATAGCTTTCTGCCATTTCAAATTGACCATATCAGGCAAATGGCATATCAGATCTGTCAGTCAGTAAATTGTAAGTATACTTGTTAAATTTTTAAATACCAGTCAATTAAAGGTTTTATTGGACAAGCAACATATCAAACCATTGTCACTAAAAATGCACGTTGCAAGTAAAGATGAAACCACTTTTGATCCCTACCTCTACTACTAATTCTCCTTTCCCCCGGTACAGATTACATTTGTAAGTGAAACTAATAATGTCTTTTTGTTCTTTTGTAGTTTTGCATCATAATAAATTAACCCATACAGATCTGAAGCCTGAAAATATTTTATTTGTGGAGTCTGACTATGTAGTCAAGTATAATTCAAAAATGGTAAGTTACACTTGTTTTAATTTTGGTAGTTGTCTTTAAAATGAATTTAGCTTGGTGATCCTTGGATGAGGAATTTTACCTTTGAGGCTTATTATATCCTGACGTTTAACCCCAAAAGGGTAATCCTTTGCCTTTCTCATGGGGTTATTTTGAAAATCAAAAAGAGAATTCATGTGCAAGCCTTTTGGATAGTGCTATAAAATATTTCATATCTTTATTGATCTTTGTGTTTACTTAACTGTATCTCTAGAAACGTGATGAACGCACACTGAAAAACACAGATGTCAAAATTGTTGACTTAGGAAGTGCAACATACGATGATGAACATCATAGCACTGTGGTATCTACACGGCATTACAGAGCTCCAGAGGTCATTTTGGGTTAGTAGATACCAGACTTCCTGATATTTTAATTGAAAAAGAGATTTTTTGTTCTCTATAGCTTTTATTGGGGGGCAGGTAGTTGGGGGATAGCTGTAATTTTCTTAGCAGTGTACAGAAAATGTTTTCTGTTTTCATAAAAGCTGTCTGGACATTGCTATAAATAATTTTCCTGAGTGGGAAAAATGTGATATCATCTGTAAAGATATTCCAGGTGGTGGTTCTTTTTGAACGAGTCAGTCTTACAAGATCATAAGAGAACAAGCTGTATTGGCTAAGTCCATGACAGCAGTGTGATTTTGAAGCGATGTGGGCACCTCTTTTCGTCTCATCACAAAGCATGGTGCTGGGGAAAATGCTAAAGATTTGGCTGGCAGACGTCTAGATGTAGGGTGGATGGAGGTTAAGAGGAGAAGAAAGAGGGGCTAGTCTAAGAGGAGAGCTTCTTTGATCATCTTTGACATGGGAAAGCATGGAAAGGAAAATTAGTTAAGGTGCAGGGTTTTTCAATATTAATAAAAGGGAACTCAGTGAGGGAGAGCACATCTTAGGCCTCAAAATTTAAAAGTTCGAGACCGAGTCATGTTGATAGAGCAAGGAAGTCAGGGATGGATTTGGGGGCTTGGAGACAGTGGGAAAAATTCAGATCAGGTGATATTGGGAGATAGTTAAATGGTATAAGCATATTACTTTGCCAAAAGTAAGTTTCAACCGAGGTTGGATAGTAAAACATCTTTGTGGAATCAGTCTTTTCCACTTTTTACCTTTTGTCGAAGAGGACTTGGTAGTTGAGAATATGAGTGTGAAAGCAAACTAATGATGTTTACCTAGAGTAAAGAATTAGTAAAAGGGACAGGAAATTAAGAATAGTTTGTAGTGCTGGCTAGTAGAACTTTCCATGATGATAGAAATGTTGTATATCTGCACTATCCAACATGGTAGCCATTAGTAGCCACACGTAGACTACTGTGTACTTTCAGTATAGCCAGTGTGACTGAGGAACTGAATTTTAAATTAATTAAACTTTTAGATTTAAATAACCACATGTGGCTAGTGGCTACCACATAGGATAGCACAGGTTTGGAGCTCATCTTTGAGATTGATGTTACTAGGATTTCTGCTTAGTATGGTCTGAAAGAAGCTGCTATGTTGCAGTAGTTTAGAAAGTGTATTCATGGTTGAGGACTGAAGCCTGCAATGAAGGTAAAAGAAAAGAGTGTGGGAGGAGATTGTGGACAGAGAGGTATTTTCAGAGCTTAAAAAGAGATAACTTGCTGTGTTTTATCAATTTTAAGAAGAAGATTTTTCTCCACATTTTAACATGTGAGGAAACATAAGACAAAACAGCATTTTTTCTTGGTTATTGGTTCATAAAACAGTGGTGTATCTTACAGTTAGTTAATGGCCTCCTCCTAGATTGCGTAAGATACAGTGATTCTTAGTAATAATACAGTCCCATGTGTGGCCAGGCTGGGGATAGTTGATATAAATCTGAAATTGGTGTTATTGGTGTCTGGGAAAAGAAATGAACAGATGGGAAGATTAGAAGGGTTCTTTGTGTGTTTGTGAAGTGTTACTCCTGAGGATTAAGGCAGAATTAGGTTGAAGAGGAAGATGTTGTCAGGTGCCACCACTGAGGAGGGCAGTTGGTCTCATGTCTTGGGTGTTGGTAGTAAACAGAAGTTGGTCAAAGTGAATGATGTGAAATTCCAAAGAGTATGAGAGCTGAGCCATAAGAGAATGAGGTAGTTTACAGTCACTTGGGAGAAAGCTGGACTGGGAGACAGGAGTGGCTGGAAAAGAAAACTTTCATCTTAGATCCAAGCTCTATCATTTGCAGATTTTGTATGTGTTACTGTAAGTAGAAACCATGCTCCATTATCCTTTTGTTCAAGTGATAAGTACCATGAGGGTTAACAAAAATGGCTAAATCATAGTCAAGTTCCTTGAATATATTGTTTCTTCCTTTGTCTTTAAATTCAGTAATGTTACTGAAAGTAATTGAAATGTCTTTTAAAGTAGGTTTTATTTGTACATTATTTTTTTATTAAAAACTTAATCTTTAAAAGGTTAAAACATCTGTATGGTTTAGGTTTACTCTTTTCCTTTCTAAATAGATAGAGACTTAAGGCTAGGTGTTTTTTTCTTTTCTGAATAATGTTACTATTGAGAATTCTGAAGGAGAAAATATATGATCATGTCTAGACAACCTGAAAGTACATATATAGATACCTCTCTATGTGAACTTTAAATATCTGTATAATTCTGCTTATGGGTGACACTGCTTATAATATCCATTATAATTCTTACATAATTTATGTGACACTACTATTTCTTTTCATGGAAGAAATAAACTCAGATATCAAGCTGATGGTAATTGATAAGGGGTTAGTAATTACACTCTGAGGATAATTATTGACCTATGTTTGCACTAATAAAATGTAAAATTTCATAGAACAACCGTTAAGTGGGTATAACAGTGCTCCTCATTGCACAAGCAATTCAGAGACTATGGACTATTTGCTCACCCCTCTTACTTTCCATAAAATGCCTCCTCCCCCAGGTTAAAATACTGTAAGTTGATACAAGGATATGGAGGACTCTGAAAGCATACTGAATCATGTTTGGTATAAAACTAAAAATGTAAACCCTGAATTTACTATCATATTCTCCTAAATGGGCTATATAAAGAGAGCACCCACATAGGAAAAGATATTGTGTATTGGCAATTAAAAATTGTTGCCTAATAAAATGTTTGGTTTTGTTTTTAAATAGCTTTAGGTTGGTCTCAGCCATGTGATGTTTGGAGCATAGGTTGCATTCTTATTGAATATTACCTTGGTTTCACAGTCTTTCAGGTATGTATTTAGTAAATGTTACTTACTGATTCATAATGAGCTTTAATGTTAAAGGCATGTTAAAGTTTTGGTTTCCATATTGGAAAGTTGCCATAGTGTCATTATTCTTAAGATGTAAACTTCCATGTGCAAAATAGTCATCCTTCTCTAAAACCACAGTTGAATGAACTACTCTCAGTGAATGGTCATAATTCATTCTGCATGTGGAGCTTTTAAACACATGGTTCATATTGACTTCATATGATCCATTTTATTGTGATGCTCCTTCATAAATTTACATTAGTGTTACTATGGTCAGTTTTAATTCAGCGCTGGTTATGTTGCACTTTTATTAAAAGAATTCAGAAACAGTAAGTTGTATTAAGCATGTATGACACCCTAGGCACATTTCTAAGCACTGTGTGTATAAAAATGAAAAGACAGCATCTCTCTCCTCAAGGAAGACATACACAGGATAGACATGGGAAAACGTACAGTACAATATGATACTTGCTATAATGGAACAATGTAGAAGGGAACCCAGAAAAGGTGAACAGTTAAGTTTCCTTCGAGAAGGCATCACTGAGGAATAGGGAGTTTAATCCAAGCTATAAGGAAGAGTAAGAGTTTGTCAGAAAACTAGAGTGTGTGATGGCCATATCAGGAAGAAATGGTATTCATAAATGCAAGAGGCATAAAGGAAGCTACTCTAGTTGAGGAAGGATGAATAGTGCTGCCGGAGTGTCTTGGATAAATAGGAAAATGGTGTCAGTAGGCAAGTACTGATTCATAGTGGACTTGTTTGCCATAGAAAGGTATTTGTTTTATCCTAGGAGTCAGTGGTTTCCAAATGTAGACCGGTCTAAAATGAAAATGATTTTGTAGGGTTGCCGTTCTGGCTTTCATTTAGAAATTATCTCTCCTGTTTTTTTTGGTATTAAAATGTTCTTTCTATGCAATGATAATAGTTATTGGCTTACTTGGCAGAACAAAAAGGAGAAAATGTTATTTAGGTCTCTACTTGTTTTCCTCATAATTTTGCTTATGTCGGAAAACTAAAAGTCTTGAAAGCTTCAAGTGGTGTAACCATTGGAGAACTTTAAGAGGGTTGTGATTTGATCAAGGTGTGTTGTTGGATGGGGTGAGGGTGGTTAGGAAGTTCCTGGCTAATACTGTCAAGGTTGCTTTGAGGTTATGGCAATGCAGGATGAGGAGGGAGGAAGCTGTGATGAATTATAAGTCACTTAGGTGGCTGTTGCAGAATATATGTGTTCGCCGCTATGGGGCGCCTCACCAAACTTCTGTCTACTCCGTAGAGATCTGTTAAAAGTACTCTGAGTTTGTAGACAAGTTTGATATCTAGAACATAGCTGTCGGACATTTCTAGGGGGTGGTGTCTGGTTTTGTGGTAGTAAGCTATAGGGTCAAGGAAAAAGTTGAGCACAGTGCATGCTTTCTTCATTCTGACACATATAAAATCCTTCAGATGGTTTTATGATTGTAAATTATTCTGAGACCTTAAGCGTCGATTATTAACTTTGGTTTGAGATGTGGTTTATATTTTAATTCCACCCTCCAAAATAGTCTTCAACTAAGGAACTTTTTGAAGATAATGGAGCTTGTATTATTTATTCCTGTCATGACTTAAGAACATTTTGAAAGCAGTGTGCTAGGCACAGTAGTTAATGGATTTAAAAAGCATTGCACATAGACTCTGCTCTTCAGAGCAAGGATTGGCAAACTATATCCTATCTGATGCCTGCTTTAAAAAATGAAAAAGAATATGTGGTGGAGACCATCTGTGACCATCCAAGCCTAAAATATTTACTATCTGGTCCTTTATAGAAGAAGCTTTCCAGCCTCTGCTTAGGAGTGTACCATTTAGTTTAACAATTTATTCGACTTTAGCCAAAGCTCTGTTACTGTGTAATTTAAGAATATGAGTTTTGACTTGGGTTCACAGCTCAGGTTTCCTCATTGATGAGCTATATGAGCTTGAGCTAGTATCTTAACCTCTTTGAAAGTTATGTTCCCACATTCCTAGCTCAAGGTTGTTGTAAGAATTATTGGGACTGTATTTTTATTGTCTAGGATTAGTGTTACAAAGTTGCTATCCATTGGGTAATGGAGGTTAGTTAAGCAACCGATAAAATGAGTAGCCAGGTTATTGGTAATCTTCCCAGTCATCCCTCAGTTAAACAGTGCAAGTAATACAAATAAGGAAAACTGTTCTGTTTTACATTAAACAAATTATTCGAACATTGTAAATCAACTGTACTTCAGTAAAATATACTTAAAAAGTTGTTTCTCAATCAGCTATACAAACCTTACCAATTCATTTCAGAAATCAGACAATCAGTGTAGCTCATTCAGTTTTATTCCATCTTTGAAGTAGAGTGTAATATAAATTGTATAGCTGTCTAATCTAGTCCTTTTATGGAAACACTATTTTCTTTTTTTTTTCTTAACATTTATTTATTTACTTTTTTGGGGGGGTTTCATTGGGTCTTCATTCCAGCACGTGGGCTTCTCTCTTGCTGCGGTACGTGGGTTTTCTCTCTCCACTTGTAGTGTGCGGGTTCCAGAGTGTGTGGGCTCTGTAGTTTGTGGCTCGCGGGCTCTCTTGTTGTGGTGGGCAGGCTTAGTTGCCCCGCAGCGTGTGGGATCTTAGTTCCCCGACCAGGGAGCGAACCCACGTCCCCCGCATTGGAAGGTGTATTCTCTACCACTGGACCACCAGGGAAGTCCCGGACACACTGTTTTCTTGTGTTATCCTTTTATGTGCGTGTAGGGAAATGGAAAGTGCTAAGTTTCTTTTTCCTATTTTTTTTAGACTAATGATAATAAAGAACACCTGGCAATGATGGAACGTATATTAGGACCCATACCAACACACATGATTCAGAAAACAAGGTATGCTTTTTAAGATTAAAGTCCTTATTGGGTACATGCAGTGGCCTATATTCAAACTATAGAAAACCCATCTTTGTTGTTATTGCTTATTCCAAAGACTGTAGATTTTGAATTCTTTTTCATGAAGTCAAGTTTTTGAAAAGTAATGCAATATTTACTTTGTGATCCAGTAAATAAAGTGGTGTTTTTATACTCAGGTTAACCTTTGCATAAATGTTTTCCTAGGTTGATTTAAAAATAATACATAGAGTAGTAAAAAGAGCTTGATTTTGGAGTCCTATCTAAATTTGAATTCCAGACTGTTGCAAACCACATGTACGTCTTTGGACAAGAATACTATAAGTGGTTTCAAAACATAGCTTCACCGCAGAAGTCATCCAGGGAATTGTTAACGATTTCTAGCCCCATTCCAGATCTAGTGAAATCAGAATTTACAGGAATGGATCTAGGAACCTCTGTTTTTGAAGCTGGCATTGTTTCACATATGGTACAACTTAGGTGGGATACTAAAACTTCAGAGGGTACAAGATTAGGAAAAATACCATATAAGGTATCCGATATAATTATTGCTGAGATTTTTAGAAATTGTATGTTTATGTATATATAGAGAGATGTCTATGGTTCCATCTTTTCCCCCAATCCCCTGTTTGGGGCAGGGTAAGAATGTGGGTTTGGGGTTTCTTTTTTTCTTAAAATTTAATCCAGACTTCTCTTTCCTATAGGAAACAGATGTATTTTCATCATAATCAGCTAGATTGGGAGGAACGTAGTTCTGCTGGTAGATATGTTACGGGACACTGCAAACCATTAAAGGTAAAACAAAACAAACAAACAAACAAAAAAAACCCTGTTTTAACTATTTTTTATTGTCTTTCTTAAACAAAGTCATTTTTCCCCTCAGGAATTTATGCTCTGTCATGATGAAGAACATGAGAAACTGTTTGACCTGATTCAAAGAATGTTAGAATATGATCCAGTGAAAAGAATTACCTTGGATGAAGCATTGCAGCATCCTTTCTTTGACTTATTAAAAAAGAAATAAAATGGAAATCAGTGGTCTTACTATACTTGTCTAGAAGAGATGATTTAAGACTGTGTCAGTCAACTCTAAACATTCTAATATTTTTATAAACCTTAAATTATTTTGTACAGTTAAGTGTAAATGCTGTATGTTTTGTATCAATCGCATAATTATCTTGTTAAGCAAATATGGTCTTGATAATGAATGAAATATAAAAGCTAAAATTAATTTTCCTTTTTTGAGATTAATTACCATTTTTAAAGACCTTTGGAATATCCTTTGTGTCCAGTGATTGATCTTGCCTTTTTGTACATGGAGGTTGACTCTTGGAAGTGATTTTTGTGTTTGGTTTTTTGGTTTTTTTGAGTAAAAGGAAATCTTGACTATTTCATTCTTAAATGAATATTCTTTATTTACCTCAAACTTTCCTTAACTTTAAAAGATTTTTCTGTAATTGTTGAACAGGTAATAAGTATTATTAACTTTAGGTAGGCAGGTATTAGAAACCAAAACCCATAGGAACTGTTTGCTGTTGGAATTTCATTAAATTGTAAGTATTGTGTTCTGTTTCATTGGTTGATGTCAGTGGTGGTAAGTAGCATTCATGGAAAGACATCCAACTTGTGCATTGTAGTAGATTAATAAAACCACATACACACTTCGTTTAAGATTAAAGTCTAACTGGAAAGTTAGCTTGGAAAGTCCTGTTTTCCAATGGTTATTTATGTAGTTAGTCACAAACGTAGAAATAGGAATTCTGATGACTGAGGTTTTTGTTTTTAATGCCAAATCTTCAGGAGTCTAGAAATTGTCCAATATCTGTCTCCTTACCATATGAAGTATAAATACTTAAACCTCAGCCTATGAGACTTTATGGTTATTATTAAACAATTTGTATTTATGTTACTGTTAACTGGAAAACAAAAAAAAAGATGATTTGATCGGAGAACACTTGGGAAGAAAACTGCAGAAGTTTCCAGACCCTGATTGGTTAACATAATGAACTTTTTGTTTGTCTGTAGGTATTCTTTTCTGCTTACCTGTTTACACATGAAAAACTAAGTGGTAGGGGCTTCCCTAGTGGCACAGTGGTTGAGAGTCCGCCTGCCGATGCAGGGGACACGGGTTCGTGCGCCGGTCCAGGAAGATCCCACATGCCGCGGAGCGCCTAGGCCTGTGAGCCATGACCTCTGAGCCTGCGCGTCTGAAACCTGTGCTCCGCAACGGGAGAGGCCACAACAGTGAGAGGCCTGTGTACCACAAAAAAACAAAAAACAAACAAACAAACAAAACTACATGGTAAATGTTAATTTAGTAAAAAAAAAACCTAAAATTATTGATCAGTCTGCCAGGTAAAAATAATTTTTGTTGTAGAATTCATGATTGCTTATCCAGATAAAGATTTTTGTTAAAAGTATTCCCATTTCTGAAGTGCATTACCAAAGATTTGAGTTTCATCTGTATTCTGAACATAAGATGCATGTAATTTTTTGGTATGACAAATGGTGATACCAAGTGGGTTTCTCTACATGATCCGCTGGTAGCATTTGCACATAGAGTAAAGCTATGTTCCTGACGTTGACTAGGAATTTAAGAGAGCTGAAAGAAGTTTTGCCATAGAATCACTGCCTAAATTATTCTTAGGCCTCTGATGCAGTCCACATATAGTTCAACTATGTTATATGTTATAAGGTTTTTTTAAAAGGAGCATTTGATGTAAAGAAAAGGTTTTTCCTTAACACAGCAATCTCGTTATAGAGATTCAGAAGTCAGCCATCCTTTAGTTTCCTCTCCATTTCCATACTGCTAGAGCCACTGCACTACCGAAGCCTCCTGACCTTTCCCTATAAGTGCTCCAGGTTCCCAAATTAATGTTTACATTCTCCCCCATCAGAAACTCATTCCTTTGGAGTAGCTGATCTCAGGATATAGGAGGAAAGAAAACTATCCACACTCTTTCTTACTAAGAAGGTAATGATTGCTAACCCCTTTCCCTGCTGAAAAGTATTTACATTCTTCACTAAGGGTATTTGCTAGTTCCCAGGCCTAATTCATGGAAGTTTAGGAATTAAAGTGAAACTTCAGTGAATTAGGTAGGATAGAAAAAAAGTTTAGTGGTGAGGATGGTACCTCTGGTATCATATGAGTGTCTCCTGCTAACCTTCCTTCCCATCTTCTGTGAACTCTCAGGTTCCTACTCTTACTTGCCTTTTTCCTTGTACTTCTGGACTCAATTTCTGAAAGCACCAGGTTTTTATTTGACAGTGTTGGGAGCTTCAGCACTAACAGAAAAGGTTTAGAATGGCCAGTGTATAAATATGGATCGTTTGTAACTGGGTATTTTCCCTCATGATTTGATGTCTCCTAGTTTACTATTTCTAGAAATTCCATTGACGTCAAACCTAGTTTTAAAAGTGCAGCTAAATAGGTTATTTCCAGTGTTTTCTGCTACTGCTTATTTGCTCAGGTGTTCTCACCCATGCATTCATCAAAATTTTTGGAGTAGACGAATAAAATTGACTTATGCAGTTGACAGTAGAAAAATACCCAGTGGAGTTTTGTAGTTCGTACAGCTGAAAACTATTCCTCTGAATAATCTTGAAGGGCTTGATGCTAGAGAAATTAGAAATGACTCAGCCACGACTCCTAATAATTGCGGCTGAATTGTGACTTAAACTCAGGTATCCTAGATTCTAGCATTGTGCCTTCTTGTGATAATACACCTTACTGAGTTAAAAACTTCAGTTTGATTCTTGTTCATGGTTCTGTGAAATGGGATGAAATGAATGTAATGGCTAATAGTTTAATTACTTGGATTCCACTTTTCTCACGTTTTTCTTTAGTAGTTGATACATAGCTTCAACCATCAAAATGGTTAAAATGGTATGATAATTTGAAAATATACTCTGTTTTAAGTAGATAGGCAGATAACCTATATTTAAACTATCTTGACATCCTGGAATGAAGAAACACTTTGTCAGTTAGTGGCCTGGTTTTTTAACTCATTTCCAGTTTGAAATTTCTGATTCCCACAAAATTTGGTGCAAGTAAGGTATTTTAAATTTAAACATCCAGGGACTTCCAGGGTGGTGCAGTGGTTAAGAATCCACCTGCCAATGCAGATGACGCAGGTTTGAGCCCCGGTCCGCGAAGATCCCACATGGCGGAAGCACCTAACTTGGTGTGCCACAACTGCTGAGCCTGAGCTCTAGAGCCCGAGAGCCACAACTACTGAGCCCATGTGCTGCAAGTACTGAAGACCGCAGGCCTAGAGCCTGTGCTCCTCAAGAGAAGCCACCGCAATGAGAAGCCTGCGCACCGCAACGAAGAGTAGCCCCCACTCACTGCAACTAGAGCAAGCCCACACACAGCAATGAAGACCCAACACAGACAAAAAGAAATAAGTTTTAAAAAATTTGTAAATTTGAACATCTAGTACTTCGTTTAACAAGCTGCACTTTCTGGGAATTCCCTAGTGGTCCAGTGGTTAGGACTCTGCTTCCACTGCAGGGGGCACTGGTTCAATCACTGGTCAGGGAACTAAGATCCCACATGCCAAGCAGCCAACAACAAAAAAAGGCAACCTTTTCAAATAGAACAGAAGAATTCATGAGTCATTAACAGTATTAATAGCGTCAGTAATTGTTGGCTTAGTAGATTGCACGTTTGCAAATAAATAGGTAGAAACAATTTTAATTCTTAAAAGAGTTGATCCAATTAGTTGGTTAATTGGTTTTATTTTTTCCATATTTTCATAGAGGGAAGGTAAAGTTTTAAGTCAGGTTGGCTTTACAACTCCTTGGCCAGTCTAGCTTTTGCGGACAGTTTTATGTTAGTGATTTTTTAAAATAACATGCAAAAGTTGAATAATGAACCTCTAAATATATATAGCCCAGCTTAAAAAATCAAAAGCATTTTGCAAATTTTGTTTCATCAGTTCCCCAACTTATTTTCCTGTTGCATTTAAGTACAAATGTCAGATACCATTTCATCCATATTTCTGTACTGTATATCTTTTACCATGAGTTTCTAATGCGAGTATCACACCTAACAAAATAATTCCTTATCTGGTAGGGTCTATAAAGTTTCATGATTGTCTAAAGAGTTATTTTAAGTTAGTTTGAATCAGTACCGAGTCAGGGTCCACACATAGCTAATTTGTCTCAGATCTCTTAATCACTATGTGCCTTTTTCTCCTCTTTTTATGTCTTTGCTAATTGAAACTTGGTCATTTGTCTTTAGAGAGTTTCCCATATTCAATATTTCATTGGAGTGGTGTCCTTTCCTCTAGTCCCCACTTATCCTGTAAACTGAGAGTTAGTGAAGTTTTTTTTATAGTATTCCTTCTGATAAATACAGAAGGGATGTTAGAAATACACTGTGTTGCTACTCTTTATGAAATACTATATTTGGGCACCAATCATCAGTGGATGCTAAAACCATGAGGGGAAAACTGATGGAGAACTTTAAAATGAAGGGATCAGGCTGAACCTCAGGTTGGCAACCAGATAGATGTGTTGATATGCATCTGAGGTGATGCAATAGGAAATACACAGCACCTGTGGGGTATCACTGCCTTTAAAACAAAAACATTGAATTTGGATCTAGTCAAGCCTGTAGATTGAAATTGAAATATAAAGAAGCATCCCGACCCTTTTTGTTCATTTCTTACCTGTCTGTTAATTCTTTGGGGTAGCAGTTCAATGAATTAAAAGAGCTCAGACTTCTTACTAGCATGGTTTCACCTTTAGTCCTAGGTCTTCTCTGTGTTTGGAGGAGTAAGTTACTTTAAAGTAACTGTACTTCCTTACTTGGAATTACTGAGGGATAATATCTGTTATCTAATAGCCAATGCAGGGGACACAGTTTCAATCCCTGGTCCGGGAATATCCCACATGCCACGGAGCAACTAAGCCCGTGCGCCACAACTACTAAGCCCACACGCTGCAAATACTGAAGCCCATGCACCTAGAGCCCGTGCTCTGCAACAAGAGAAGCCACAACAGTGAGAAGACCGTGCACCACAACTAGAGAAAGCCCGCACTCAGCAACAAAGACCCAACACAGCCAAAAATTTATTTTTTTTTAATCTAGCAGATTACCTGGCTTTTAGTTGACCCACTAGTAAATAGCAGTTATGTACTTTGTTTTCTATAAATGCTTTAACCCCTAGTAAATAGCAGTTACTTTGCTTTCTATAAATGCTTTAACCCAGGTGACTTCATGTTTTTTAAATTTTCCCAGTAATGTTGGTTGTTCCTCTTTAGGGCACCAGGAATTACAAAACTATCAAGAATTCTACTTTTTTTTTTTTTTTTTTTGCGGTACGTGGGACTCTCACTGTTGTGGCCTTTCCCGTTGCAGAGCACAGGCTCCGGACGCACAGGCTCAGTGGCCATGGCTCACGGGACTAGCTGCTCCACGGCATGTGGCATCTTCCCGGACTGGGGCACAAACCCGCGTCCCGTGCATCGACAGGCAGACTCTCAACTACTGCACCACCAGGGAAGCCCAAGAATTCTAGTTTTGACTCCCTATCATAGCAGTTTTTATTGTGACATTTCACTGAAACTGGAAGGGGGAATAGAATTTTCAAAGAATTTTTCCTTTTTTAACCAATCAAGAATGGTCAACTATTCAGATATATTTTCTTCTATTCACTCCTTTCCTGGTTTTAGTTTGTTTTTAAACGTTGCAATTCTGGGGAGAAGTTATATATAATTAAAAGACTTTAGCATAGATTTAATTGTAAAGGGACAATTTGTGGTCCCTTTGGGATATTTAATCCTAAATCCTAAATATCCCAAAGGAGCAGACACCTCATAGGTCTAGTTCTTTAGATACTATCAACAGCAGTTACATGTAATGAGATTAAAGATTAATTGTAGATTTGGAGGAGTTCCCATGCACCCCCTCCTCCCAGTGACTTAAAATGTTTCCCATTACAAATATAAATGAAAATTAAGGTTTTTTTAACTTAAAAAAAAAAAACAGTGCTCCTTTTTTTATCATGAGCTTTGAATTTTATTTTTATTGAAGTATTAGTTTCAGGTATACAGCAAAGTGATTCAGTAATATATATATACATATATATGTGTGTATATATATATATATATTCCTTTTCAGATTCTTTTCCATTATAGGTTACTACAAGATATTGAATATAGTTCGCAGTGCTATACAGTAGGTCTTTGTCATTTATTTTATATATAGTAGTGTGTATCTGTTAATCCCAAACTCCTAATTTATCCCTACCCCACTTCCCCTTTGCTAACCATTTATTTTCTATGTCTGTGAGTCTATTTCTGTTTTGTACATAAGTTCATTTGTATCATCTTTTTAGATTCCACATATAAGTGATATCAAGATATTTTTCTTTGACTTATTCACTGAGTATGATAACCTCTAGGTCCATCCATGTTGCTGCAAATGCCATTTTTCATTCCTTTTTCATGGCTGAGTAATATTCTAGTGTGTGTGTGTGTGTGTGTGTGTGTGTGTCTGTGTGTATCCACTCATCTGTCGATGGACACTTTGGTTGCTTCCATGTCTTGGCTATTGTAAATAGTGATGCTATGAACATTGGGGTGCATGTATCCTTTCCAATTAGAATTCCTTTTCATCTTTTCTGGGTATATGCCCAGGAGTGGGATTGCTGGATCATATGGTAGTTCTAGTTTAGTTTTTTGAGAAACCTCCATGCTGATTTCCATAGTGGTTGCACCAAATTATGTTCCCACCAACAGTGTAGAAGGGTTCCCTTTTCTCCACACCCTCTCCAGCATTTATTTTTTGTAAACTTTTTGATGATGGCAATTCTGACTGGTGGAGGTGATACCTCAGTAGTTTTGATTTGCGTTTCTCTAATAATTAGCAATGCTGAGCATCTTTTTGTGTGCCTCTTGGCCATCTGGATGTCTTCTTTGGAGAAATGTCTATGTAGGTCCATTTTTTGATTGGGTAGTTGGGTTTTTTGTTATTGAGTTGTACGAGCTGTTTGTATATTTTGAAAATTAAGCCCTTGTTGGTCACATCATTTGCAAATATTTTCTCCTAGTCCATAGGTTGTAGTTTTGTTTTGTTTATGGTTTCCTTTGCTGTGCAAAAGCTTATAAGTTTGATTAGGTCCCATTTGTTTATTTTTGCTTTTATTTCTTTTGCCTTGGGAGGCTGTCCTAAGAAAACATTGCTATGATTTATGTCAGAGAATGTTTTGCCTATGTTCTCTTGTAGGAGTTTTATGGTGTCATGTCTTATATTTAAGTCTTTAAGCTATTTTGAGTTTATTTTTTTGTATAGTGTGAGGGAGTGTTCTAACTTCATTGATTTACATGCAGCTGACTGTCTAGCTTTCCCAACACCACTTGCTGAAGAGACTGCCTTTTCTCCATTGTATATTCTTGCCTCCTTTGTCGAAGATTAATTGACCATAAGTGGGTGGGTTTATTTCTGGGCTCTGTATTCTGTTCCATTGATCCATGTCTTGTTTTGTGCCCATACCACACTGTTTGGATTACTGTAGCTTTTGTAGTATTGTCTGAATTCTGGGAGGGTTATGCCTCCAGCTTTGTTCTTTTTCCTCAGGATTGCTTTGGCAAATCTGGGTCTTTTGTGGTTCTGTATAAATTGTAGGATTATTTATTCTAATTCTGTGAAAAATGTCATGGGTAATTTGACAGGGCTCGCATTAAATCTGTAGATTGGTTTGGGTAGTATGGACATTTGAACAATATTAATTCTTCCACTTTGAGAACATGGGATATCTTTCCATTTCTTTGAGTCATCTTCAGTTTCTTTTATCAATGTTTCACAGTTCTCAGCAAATACGTTTTTCACCTCCTTGGTCAGGTTTATTCCTAGGTTTTTTGTTTTTTGTTTTTGATGTGATTATAAAATGAATTGGTTTTTTACTTACTCTTTCTGATATGTCATTATTACTGTAAAGAAGTGCAACAGGTTTCTGTATGTTAATCTTATATCCTGCTACCTTGCTGAATTCATTTATCAGTTCTAATAGCATTTGTGTGGAGTCTTTATGGTTTTCTATATAGAGTATCATTGTCATCTGCATATAATGACAGTTTTCCCTCTTCCCTTCCAATTTAGATACCTTTTTAAAAAGAACCCAGTGCTTTTAAACACTGCTGGATTTACTCTTAACTAAAGGCAACATGGGTAGGTACAGTTTTGAGAATGATTGATAATAACCAGCCTAAATGATTAGAGCATGTCATTAATAGAGGAGTTTAATTTTTAAAGATTTTGCTATTATTTTTTTAATATTTTCCCCATTATTTTTAGGAACATTTAAGTTATGTTGTGTGTCCTCACAATAATTGCACACGTGAGAACAATATGACTTGTGTGACAATGCTTGCCTGCAGAGTCAGATTGAATTTAGACCCTGGGATTCCCTGTATAGGTAGACAAATTAGGTATTCTCTGTAGTCTCATCTATGAGTTGAAATACTAATACCTAACTTCCCAAGAGTGGTTGTGAGGATTAAATAAGGGAATTTATATAAAGTAGCTGTTATTTTCACCATTTCTTGATTTATACCCTATATTCTTGATTTATACAGTATTCTATAGTCTATAAATGATTTTCCTATCCTTTTGGTTTTAGTCCTGTAGGAACCATATGAAATGAGCACAAATAGATACTATTTCCATTTGTATGTTACCATGGTACATCTTTTTTCCACCCATTTATTTATTTATTTATCTATGAAGTGTTTTATGTAGGAAGTATATATTTGGGTCTTGCATTTTTATCTAATCTGACAATCTTTTTTTAAAAACATCTTTATTGGAGTATAATTGCTTTACAATGGTGTGTTAGTTTCTGCTGTATAACAAAGTGAATCAGTTATACATATACATACATCCCCATATCTCTTCCCTCTTGCGTCTCCCTCCCTCCCATCCTCCCTATCCCAGCCCTCTAGGTGGTCACAAAGCACTGATCTGATCTCCCTGTGCTATGTGGCTGCTTCCCACTAGCTATCTATTTTACATTTTGTAGTGTATATATGTCCATGCCACTCTCTCACTCTGTCCCAGCTTACCCTTCCCCCTCCCCATATCCTCAAGTCCATTCTCTAGTAGGTCTGCATCTTTATTCCCATCTTGCCCATAGGTTCTTCATGACCATTTTTTATTTTTTTTT
Source organism: Mesoplodon mirus (assembly GCF_964341445.2). Classification (NCBI taxonomy): domain Eukaryota; kingdom Metazoa; phylum Chordata; class Mammalia; order Artiodactyla; family Ziphiidae; genus Mesoplodon; species Mesoplodon mirus. The sequence goes on from NC_138980.1 coordinate 27,431,296, forward strand.
AGATTCCATATATATGTGTTAGCATATGGTATTTGTTTTCTCCTTCTGACTTACTTCACTCTGTATGACAGACTCTAGGTCCATCCACCTCACTACAAATAACTCAATGTCATTTCTTTTTATGGCTAAGTAATATTCCATCGTATATATGTGCCACAATCTTTGCCTGTTAGTTGTGTTTAGACCATTTATATTTAATGGGATTTTTGATATTTGGGGGTTTAGATTACCATCTTCCTATTTTTTTTTATTTTTCCCATTTCTTCCCATTTTCCTTTTTCTGCTTTATTTTGAACTGAGTATTTTTCATAATTCTACTTTATTAGCTGGTTTATTAGCTAAACCGTGTGTATGTGTTTGTGTGTGTGTGTGTGTGTGTGTGTGTTTAGCATGTGCTTTAAAGTTTGTAGTATACATCCTTATCACAGTATGCTTGTAATTGACATTATACTATGTCACATACAGTAAAAGAATCTTGTAACAGTACACTACCATTTTCCCCTCCTGGGCTTTATACCATTTTGCCATACATTTTACTTAGCCATATGTTAAAACCCTGCAATTCATTGTTATTTTTGCCTTAAGCCATCTATTATCTTTTAAAGAGATAATACATGTTCTTTTTTTTCTTTTTTTCCAAGCTTTTTCCTTCTGTTTCATTTTAGATAGTTTCTACTGCTATATTTTCCTTTTTTAAAATATATATATTTATTTATTTGGCAGTGTTGGATCTCCATTGCTGTGCACGGGCTTTCTCCATTTGCCATGAGCGGGGGTTACTCTTCGTTGCAGTGTGCGGGCTTCTCATTGCGGTGGCTTCTCTTGTTGCAGAGCATGGGCTCTAGGTGCACGGGCTTCAGTAGTTGTGGCTCATGGGCTCTAGAGCGCAGGCTCAGGAGTTGTGATGCACGGGTTTAGTTGCTCCATGGCATGTGGGATCTTCCCGGACTAGGGCTTGAACCTGTGTCCCCCGCATTGGCAGGTGGATTCTTAGTCACTGAGCCACCAGGGAAGTCCCATCTGCTGCAACTATGTTAATCTCCTGCCGTGTCTAACCTACCTTTAATCCCATAGAGTTTAATTTTCATCTCAACATTGTCATTTTAGCCTCTAGATTAGACTTTTAACAAAAATCTTTTGTCTCTACTTAACATGTTCAGTCTCTCCTCTTAGTTCCTTGAACATATAGAATACAGGTATAACCTTTAATATCCTTATCTGCTAATGCTATCATCTCTTTCATTTCTGAGGTGGTTTTGATTGATTGCTTTTTCTCCTATCATGGGTCATATTTTCTTGCTGTTTTGTGTGCCTGGTAATTTTGGCTTTTTGTTTTACCTTGTTGGTTATTGGGTATTTTTATATTCACTTGAGCTTTATTATGGAACATGATTAAATTACTTGAATCATTTTGATCTTTTCAGGTTTGGGGTTTAAGCTTTATTAGGCAGGACGAGAGCAGCATTTAGTCTAGGGCTAGTTTATGCCCACTGTTGATGCAAAATCTTTTGAGTACTCTACCCAGTGCCCTCTGAATTAGAAGGTTTTCCATGCTGGCTGGTGGGAAGAAGAGCTCTCCCTGGCCTGTGGGCTGTGGGGATTGCTTCCTCTCTAATTAGAGTCTCATCCTTTTGAGTGGTTCTGTCCTGGCCCCAGTAGTTTCCTCACAAATGTGATGATCTCAGGCGGAGAGTTCTCTTTCTGTGTGCAGCTCTGCTCTCCAGTCCTCTACCCTGCAAATTCTAACTGCCTCAGCTTCTTTGGACTTGCAGCTCCTTCACCTTAGGGTGGCTCTGCCTGGGTCCCCCTTCCTGCACTGTGGCCTGAAAACATCTCTCCATAGAGTAAGGTGGGACAATCCTTGGGCTCACTTCATTTTTCCACCATCTCCCAAGGGTCACTGTCCCTCGTTGCCTGATGTCCAGTATCTTGAAAACTGCCGTTTCATATAGTTTGTTTAGTTTTCTAGTTTCAGATAGAGTAAGTCTAGTCCCTGTTGGTATATCCATTTTGCAAACTAGAAAACTGGGGGTCTGAAATAGTAAGTAGCTGTGAGCTATTAGTGGAACCACAACTGGAATCTAGGCATTATACATCAATACCTGATGCTTTTTCCACAATATCATACTGCCTTTTCTAAGTAACAATTTCCTCATGTAATTGAAACTTATCCTTTTAAGACTTAAAGCTTAATTTGAACCATTTTTGTTGGAAATTTTTAAAAAATGTTTAAGTACCCCTGCCTTCTTAAACAGAGCATTTTGAATATATCTGAACCTCTTCATTATCAACATTATTTATAATCTTATACAGTGGTTATCAACCCTATCTGACCCAAGTAATCCCTTTTTAATAAAATATTTTATAATGCCCTTTTATTCTGAAGAGTCTGAGTCCTTGACAATCCTCAGGCTGGGTTGCTGCACTTGCTATTTACAGTTAGGATGGGCAAAGGAGTGCCAGAAGGTGCCTGGCATATTCCTCCCTGTCCCCACTGTATAAAAGCAGCCTCCTCTCCCTACTGTTGAGGGTCAGTTACTCCTGCCAAAATGGTGACTCTTAGACTTCAGGTCCCTGGACACAGAGTTCAAAGTGCCCTGGGGGGCAGCCATAGCTTGTAGTTGAATGGACCCTTGCTGTGTGCCCTTGCAAGTGTAACACTCTTGAGAAGTAGGACCTCCAATCCTGCAGGGCTCAGCTTTGTGAGGACAGCAAGCACAAAATCCCCCAGTGAGTCACGGGACGTGATGGTGAGTGGAGCTACTCTTGCTTCTACCCCGTGGTTCCTGGACCCATGCATTATTGGAAAAAGGTGTCATGTAGAGGTCCCTCTTTTTTTTTTTTCTTTCTTTTTTTTGCGGTACGCGGGCCTCTCACTGCTTTGGCCTCTCCCATTGCAGAGCACAGGCTCCGGACGCGCAGGCTCAGCAGCCATTGCTCAGGGGCCCAGCCACTCTGCAGCATGTGGGATCTTCCCAGAGCGGGGCACGAACCCATGTCCCCTGCATCGGCAGGCAGACTCTCAACCACTGCACCATGAGGGAAGCCCGAGGTCCCTCATTTAATGCGTATTCCACATCCTGAAAGATGGCACTGCAGTCTTTTAGCATATTGTCTCTGAATACTCTGAGTTGGTGCTTCACCTGTGCCTTCAAAAGGCAGTTCCAGTGTTCTGTGAGGCTGGCTGCTTCTGGCTGGTGCAGGATGTAATACAACCAGTGGATGGCTGCTTCTGGCTGGTGCAGGATGTAATACAACCAGTGGATTCCATGGTCATGGGCTCACTCCCCCTCTTCCTCTGCTGTAAAGTGGGTTCCCTGGTCAGATGCTCTGTTATATAGGACTCCACACCTGTGGAATGGGGAATCTGTATGGATAGTGGTGCTGCCTGAGGCTCTGCAAACAGGGAAGACAAGCCCATACCTAGTATAGCTATCCACCCCTGTGAGGGACAAAGTGCCGGCCCTTCTGGGATGAAGGGAGTCCAAAGTAGTTGATTTGCCACCAAGTAGCCAGTTGGTCTCCCTGAGGACTAGTGCCTATCGCTGACAGGTTAGCCATTTCAGAGGCAGCAGTAGCTAGATTGACCTTGGTAATCTATATACATGTTAGGGAATGCAGTGGATTCCTGCCCACCTCCCAGATCTGCTCTCCACCACTCTGACTCAGCTCTCTGCCCTTAGGAGGCTGACCTCTTTGCATTGCATCATCTGGGCTCCCTTGCCCTGTAGGTTTGGTCAGTGGGAGGCCCAGCAGTTCAGAGAGTAAGAGGAGAGAGAGATTATCCCCCAGCTCCTTACCTTCCAAGCCATGGTTTTGCAGAGGTGGTATCCCTTGACCAAAGGCCACAGCTCCTGTTGAGCTGACCTTTGTTGAGCTCCGAGCATTCACAGGGTTCCCACACAGTTCGTTCTTCTCCCCCCTGTAGCTAGAGATGATAGTGGCCTCCCACTGTTTATACTCCAGAGTGCTTCTTCAACATCCCCTGTTGACTTCCCTTTATCTGCCCCACCATGTAGACAGTCTCTACAATCAGACTGTCTTCAGTCTGAGGATGCCATCTGTTCCTTCCAGGACCCCAGCTTACAAAATAGAGTATTTTCTGCCTTGTCTTTTAAATTAAGCTGTAGACAGTAAACATATTTTCGCCTTTCCTTAATTCACTTGACAAATATTTGCCAGATCCTGTACTGCTCTTTGAGAAAACAGGGGTGAACAAGACAAATGGATAACTTTGTCTTGTTAATAAAAAGGTAACTTCAAACAGTGATAAATGATCTTCCTGAGTAATCCTTCTGAGGACTGCGAGTGAAGCCTCCTTAGATTGGACAGTCTGGGTAGGTCTTTTGGAGATAGTGAGGTTTAAGGACCTGAGGACCTTGACCTGAAGGAGGATCTTGCTCAGAGATCTGAGAGCAGGATATTCCAGATAGTGAGGCTGTAGGCAAGGGCAGAGGCCAAAGAGACCAAGGAGCTTGGCTTGTTTAATACACAGAAGCTTCTGGAATATGGTGAACAATACTTTACAGGTGATGGGCAATTTGCCTATGTGTTTGTAGCAAGAATGATGTGCCCACTTGTAACATGGTGTTGGCCTCTTTTCAAAGAAGACAATCCAGTTTGCTGAGCAAGTACTTTTCAGACAATTTATTGGGCATACGCTAGATCTTAGCAAGACCTATCTCTGTATAACCACTTAACTGTGACCCCAAGTTACCTAAGGTCACAGCTACAAAGTTGCAGAGGTGAGATGCCAACCATTTGTTTTATTCCAATCTTGGAGGTAACTTTCCCCTCCAAATTCAGGAGTTAAGGAGGAATATGTCAGCTGAAGGTCCTCAACCGCGTTCAGAGATAAGTAATCTATCCAAAGACGCTAATAAATCCAAAGATACCCAGAGAGTGGGAACATATAACAGGTCTTGTTTTCAAAAACGGCTGTGGATTTGCCCAAATTACAAAGGTCCAAGCAAGTCTGTTGTTTTTATTTGATTATTACTGGAGTTAGTGGGAGAGTTATGTGGGACCCATTTTAGGATACAATATGCCTGGTAGGAATCTGAGCCAGCAGAGAATGTGCTTGACTTCCAGCCTTGCCCCCCTTTCTTGAAAAAGACTGTTCCGGCCATTTGATTCTCATTCAGGCTTTCCTACTTTACCCCTGGGGTGTACATTTGCATCAGAATCGCAGTATAGGTTAAATGTGGTGCATACTAGATGATTATTTTTGGCCAAGTTGTGTTTCCACTACAGAATTAAGCCATCCGCTCATCAAAAGTTGGAGTTCTTTTCCCCTATCTTTTGCATTTGTTAAAGCCTACATTTTCTCAAATGAAAGACTTCTCTAGGTCAGGAACAAGGTCTTTCAATTTGTTTCCAGCACCGCATGTCTGGCACATAATAAATGGTGAGAGTATTCAATATTCTAAGAGGCATCCTTCCACTGGGCTCAATCCCGACCCTGACTGCGTCTGTAAGGATGAATGCACAAGAGGTCGCTTTCCACCACCAAGCGGCGCTAGGGCACCATCTAGAAAGGATTCACTAAGTTTTCCACAGGGTTTGAAGTTTCGTACTTCAAAACTTGTGACACTTCAAAGTGTCAGGTTAATTCACAAGTCGAGGGGAATTTTCCCAACAAATGAATGATGCCGCAGCCAGGGGTAGGCTGCAGAAGGCGCTCTGAGTCTCTGGGTGCACCACAGACCTCTTGGGATCGCAGCTGGAACTCGGGCTGCGGAGTCGCAGAGGTGCATGCGCGGGAGTGGGTGCAGCCCGGCGTCCAGGTGAGGGCGGAGGTGCGTGCTGCGCGCGGGGTCAGCCAGGTACGCGCTGTGGGGCTCCGAGGAGCCAGCTCCGTTTCCGCCCCCGCCCCCTCGCCACGCAGTTCTGGCCTGGCCGCTCCTCGCCTGGGTGGGTCCCGGCCCCTCTTCTGGCAGGGTCTATTTGCATAGAGGAAACTGCCCAAAGTGGCCGCTGTGGAGGAGCTGGCGGCAGGGAAGGGGGCGTGCGCCGCGGTCCGCTGCTGCCTGGAGGCCAAGCCCCGCGCCGGGCCGAACTCGTTCCTCGGGCTCTCCAGCACGCTCAGCCAGCGACCCCGGCTCTGTGCACCGTCCTCTCTGAGAGTCCACCCGCGATGAGCTCACCATGAGTCCAGGCCAGGGCGCCGGCGGCGACGCGCGGAAGGGCTGCCGGACGGGCGGCGGCGGTGCGCATCTCCCCGCGACAGCAGCCGGGGCCTGGGCGGTGAGCGCGTTGTGCTTGCCGCTCTCCGCCGGCTCAGCGGTCGCCTGCCTGCTGCTGGGCGTCCAGGCCGCCACGCTGCAGGGCCGGGTGGCGGCGCTCGAGGAAGAGCGGGAGCTGCTGTGGCGCGTGGGGTCGCCGGACACCCTGGTCGCCTGGGCCGAGCCGCAACTGGAGCACCTGCTGCGCGAGGTAAGTCGCTGAGCGCGGGGCTGGGATTGTCCGTGCACCGGGAGCCGTCGCGGTGCGGAGCGGCCGCCGGCCAGCCGTGAGCGCCTGAGTCCGTCCGAGCAGCCTGCGTGGGGTCGGGGGTGGGGTGGGGTGGGGAGGGAGGCTGGGGTGCTGGCGACCGAGGGGTCCTGCTGTCCCTGCTCCAGCCTCAGGGTCGGCCTACGTGAAAAACAACCTAGAAGGGCTGTTTCGGGGACGAGCAGGGGGAGGAAGAGGAAAGACTGCGGGCTTTGAAATAACAGATCTGGGGGCGAGTCTCCACAGGTGTGTGCACTCGGACCGGTGGCTTCCCGCCAGCATTAAGGGCCTGCCTTCCTACCTGTGCCGGGATAATGAAGAAGCTCTTGCGGGAAGTGTGTGGTCACTTCTGTCACTGGTAGCAGCTATAGTTCCCAACGCTGATATACCTGCAGAGGTGTGGGGCCCCCAGCAGACCGGAGGTTTCCTGGTGGCAGGAAACCTCAGTCAGAACCTGGCCGGGGCCCTTGGAGGCACATGGTCAATCCAACCTGCCCTGTCCAGCCTACGGCCCCTCAGGAAATTGTTTCAGAACAGCTCCATCTTGGAGATGCTGTGCTGTGCTTGGGGTTGCTTGGGCTCAGCGCTCACCCAGGGCAACCCAGACCTGAGGGGGTGCCAACATCAGCTTGGCAGGGTGAGGGGAATCAAAAACAGTCCGGGGGCCTCCCTGGTGGCGCAGTGGTTGAGAGTCCGCCTGCCGATGCAGGGGATACGGGTTCGTGCCCCGGTCTGGGAGGATCCCATATGCCGCGGAGCGGCTGGGCCCGTGAGCCATGGCCGCTGGGCCTGCGCATCCGGAGCCTGTGCTCCGCAACGGGAGAGGCCACAACAGTGAGAGGCCCGCATACCGCAAAAAAAAAAAAAAAAGAAAAAAAAAACAGTCCGGGCCAAAAAATACAGACTCTGGATTCGGTCGACGCCACCTAGGCGATGCCACCTGGGCATTGTGGACCCAGCAGATGCTGAGTTTCCTTGCTGGAAGCATCATATGAGACTCTCGGACACTTCTGTTAAGGTTGCTGCTATGTGTCTTCAAAGCAGGAGCCACATTTGGGACTTCAAATCTCTCACCCATTATGCTGATCAAAACCTCCAGCAGGGCACCTCCCCATAGAACAGTGGTGGTAGACTGGCCAGAGTGCCCCTGTTTGTGCTGGCCTCCCTTGCCTGAGCCATCCTCTTCTTCCTAGGAAAGGCAGCTACCCCAAGGTGGCAAGCATACTCCCCAAAGGGGCATCCTCAACTGTAGTATGAATAGCACCACAGTGTTTCAAGGTGGAGGAGAGGATGGGCAGGGCTGTTACTACCATTTCCCCTGAGCTGTGCCCAGCTGTGATCTTTATTACTGTAGCTGTGTATCCATTTTTGAGTTAATTTGGATTCTTTAAGGTGAATGGGAGAAGACTGTACCATGCCTTTGTGTTCACCATACCTATTTCTTAGTCACTTTAATTTAAGCCAGTATCACATCTCTTCTAATTTGGTTTTGGGCAAAATTGCTGCTTCATAAAATGATTTCCTATGTTCCTCTTGAAAGTGCCTGCAGACTTTAGAAATCTCTCTGGAGCCCTGCTGGCAACTCCTGGTGATGTTTTCATAATTGCAGCCCATTACCTTCAGGCAAGTCCTTAGAGACAAGGATGTTGAATTGATTTATGGAGGGCCAGTAAATTTTCTCCCTGTTAGTGATATAACTGAGGCTGTTCTTTCGAATGCGGGGCCCCTTTTACTTAATAAAAAATAAACTGCAAGCTTTGATTGAGTAAATCAGAAATCCCAGTAAAACCTTTTAGAAGGAACTTGCAAATTGTGTCCATTAATAGGGAGGGGAGTCCTGGGAAAGCAGCCACTGCTGAGATTTTCAAGTCCTGAACTATGCAGATCATAGGAGGCTTCATCCTGCTTCCAAGGAGTTATTGGGCAGAGTATTGCCCCTCTCCCTCTCTGTTTCTCTCTCTCTCTCTCTCTCTCTCTCTCTCTCTCTCTCTCTCTCTCTCCAAACCACTCTCCCCCCGCGCCCCCCACACTTCTTTCCTCTTCATTAGTAAGGGGAAGGGAAAATTTGAAATCCTGGGATTTCCACTTGAAATTCGCTATACCATTCTGCAGGCTGTACCATTAGCATAGGACACATCTTAACACTTCGTGCTACTAGCTAACCAAAGTTGGTGTGGAGGAGTCTCTACTTGGAGCATCTGAGATGCCACACTATGAATGCAGTTGGGGTTCAGCTTCTGGCTGTTTGAGTGTCCCTCTGAAAAGGCATCTCTTTCCCAGGGCACCAATCTGTTCCTGCTCCTAGCCATTCTTCTTACAAATGTCACTGGATGGGAAATGTGCATGGCCTGGCCAGTGATCCTGAGAGTCCCTGGCTGAGATGAGGGGACTCATGGGAGGTGCATAGTGGGAGTTGGTAATTGGGTTTAAATAGATGTGAAGATAATTTAGGAAAACTCTTCGATATGAAGGACAAATAAATAATGAACTGAAAATCTCTTAAAGAAAGAACCTTTGTACTTGAACATGTTTTTCAGTTCTAATTTGTTCTCAGTGAAGCATCCTTTCAGCCTGTGCTGAAGTAGTTGTGTATGTGAGGATGCCTGCAGCTTGTCCTTTTACCAACAAGCTTGTTTTCAGAGAATAGAAATCCTTACCAACCATACACAACTTTAATGTCAGAAAAAAATAAGGAAACAATAAGCCAACAGAAGCCACTGTTAATATGGGACCCACTGTCTTTGTTCCCTTGGGAACAGAACTGTGAAATAACTTCTTTGGGACTGGCTGATGTGCCTGATAATGTAGATATAGAAGCTACAAAAAAGGGATATTCATGATAACTCATCATTATTAAAGACCCTTCCCATGGTACAAAATAAAGAAATGGTTTTCAGAAAATAAAAGCAAGATTTTTGAGCAAGAGTCATTAACAATAGTATCTTCAGTACGACCCAAAAATATAAATGCAAAACAAGCATATGATATTATGCTTTTAAAGTGCTTTAAAGAGCTTGCCTCGGTAATCAACCCCCCCATTAGTTATACCTATAGTTACAGTATTACAAAAGCTTAAATTTTAGAGTAAATAAAATAGCTGCTATACTACAGCAAAAATTTTAATGCAAGAATTAAAGAAATATTTAGTTGTATTCAGAGGAAACTATTTTCAGCTTACGAGTGATTTATTGTTGGCTGTTGGTCTTCCATTCTCCAGACCAATCAGTTTGAAAACAAGAAAAACCCAGAGACTCAGGGTAAAATTCAAGTCCTTTCCTTCCCTACCATCAACTATATATATTGGTTAAGTTACCATAAAACCCAGAATCAAATGTAGCTTTTTTTGGCCTCTGTGGCAGCTTTTCACTTATCAGGACTGCTCTAAGGTGTATGCTTTAATAAAAATGCCAATTTTTGAATCCCATGGCACAACTGGAGATGGAGTATAAATCAGAGCTACATTTGTTTCCTTGACATTTCCTGGCTCCCAAACCAAAGAAGTTTATAGTTACTTCCTGGCATGCTCACTTTATCTCTCCACTCTTTTTTTTTTTCTTGTTTTATTTTGCAGAAGTTTAGGAGAGCTTTATAATAATAGCAGCATGTTTCGAATGAGCCAACTGTGGGGACATTCCTTTCACAGATATATTTTGGAATTGTTGAATTGGACTTTTACACATTAGCTTTGAAGATTTGCAACATCGCTCCTGAAGTTCGGGGATCTGAAAGCTGAATGAATTTATACCAGCAGGCAGAGAGGGGTAGATGATAAATGGGGTTTCAGTCCCACTATTTACTAGTCCTGGCATCTAACCTCTTCAACTTCCTGAGCTCCTGCTTCCTCTTCCCTAATACGATGGTCACAACTACCTGTGTACTGATGAGCAAATAAGATAATGTAGAGGAAAGTGGTGGTCAGTAAGTCTTTGAAGGTCAGTACCAAAATCCCCAAGTGTGAGTCCTTAAACAGTACAGTCATTGAATTATCTTGCATAACCTGAGAATCCTGGAAGTCAGCCTGCAGATGCTGGGTTAGTTCAGTGACTTGGCCATAACTGGGTGCCAGGTTCATTCTCTGCCATTCTCTTTTTTTTTTTTTTTGGTTTTGTTTTGTTTACCCTGTCACTTTATTTTTATTTTTTTTTGTTTTTTTTTCCTCTCACAACTTTACATTTATTTTCTTTCTTCTTAACATCTTTATTGGAGTATAATTGCTTTACAATGGTGCGCTAGCTTCTGCTTTATAACAAAGTGAATCAGTTATACATATACATATGTTCCCATATCTCCTCCCTCTTGCATCTCCCTCCCGATCCCACCCATCCAGGTGGTCACAAAGCACCGAGCTGATCTCTCTGTGCCATGCAGCTGCTTCCCACTAGCTATCTATTTTACATTTGGTAGTGCATATATGTCCATGCCACTCTCTCATTTTGTTACAGCTTACCCTTCCCCCTCCCCATATCCTCAAGTCCATTCTCTAGTAGGTCTGTGTCTTTATTCTCCTCTTACTCCTAGGTACTTCATGACATGTTTTTTCTTATATTCCATTATATATGTGTTAGCATATGGTATTTGTCTTTCTCTTTCTGACTGACTTCACTCTGTATGACAGACTCTAGGTCCATCCACCTCACAACAAATAACTCAATTTCACTTCTTTTTATGGCTGAGTAATATTCCATTATATATATGTGCCACATCTTCTTTATCCATTCATCCGATGATGGACACTTAGGTTGCTTCCATCTCCGGGCTATTGTAAATAGAGCTTCAGTGAACATTTTGGTACATGACTCTTTTTGAATTATGGTTTTCTCAGGGTATATGCCCAGTAGTGGGATTGCTGGGTCATATGGTAGTTCTATTTGTAGTTTTTAAAGGAAACTCCATACTGTTCTCCATAGTGGCTGTACCAAATTACATTCCCACCAGCTGTGCAAGAGTGTTCCCTTTTCTGCACACCCTCTCCAGCATTTATTGTTTCTAGATGTTTTGATGATGGCCATTCTGACTGGTGTGAGAGGATATCTCATTGTAGTTTTGATTTGCATTTCTCTAATGATTAATGATGTTGAGCATTCTTTCATGTGTTTGTTGGCAGTCTGTATATCTTCTTTGGAGAAATGTCTATTTAGGTCTTCTGCCCATTTTTGGATTGTGTTGCATTAGCTGCTTGTAAATTTTGGAGATTAATCCCTTGTCAGTTGCTTCATTTGCAAATATTTTCTCCCATTCTGAGGGTTGTGTGTTGGTCTTGTTTATGGTTTCCTTTGCTGTGCAAAAGCTTTGAAGTTTCATTCGGTCCCATTTGTTTATTTTTGGTTTTATTTCCATTTCTCTAGGAGGTGGGTCCAAAAGGATCTTGCTGTGATTTATGTCATAGAGTGTTCTGCCTATGTTTTCCTCTAAGAGTTTGATAGTTTCTGGCCTTACATTTAGGTCTTTCTTCCATTTTGAGCTTATTTTTGTGTATGGTGTTAGGCAGTGATCTAATCTCATACTTTGACATGTACCTGTCCAGTTTTCCCAGCACCAATTATTGAAGAGGCTGTCCTTTCTCCACTGTACATTCCTGCCTCCTTTATCAAAGATAAGGTGACCATATGTGCGTGGGGTTATCTCTGGGCTTTCTATCCTGTTTCATTGATCTAGATTTCTGTTTTTGTGCCAGTACCATACTGTCTTGGTTACTGTAGCTTTGTAGTATAGTCTGAAGTCAGGGAGCCTTATTCCTCCAGTTCCTTTTTCTTTCTCAAGATTGCTTTGTCTATTCGGGGTCTTTTGTGTTTCCATACAAATTGTGAAATTTTTTGTTCTAGTTCTGTGAAAAATGCCAGTGGTAGTTTGATAGGGATTGCATTGAATCTGTAGATTGCTTTGGGTGGAAGAGTCATTTTCACAATGTTGATTCTTCCAATCCAACAACATGGTATATCTCTCCATCTATTTGTATCATCTTTAATTTCTTTCATCAGTGTCTTATAATTTTCCACTTACAGGTCTTTTGTCTCCTTAGGTAGGTTTATTCCTAGATATTTTATTCTTTTTGTTGTAGTGGTAAATGGGAGTGTTTTCTTGATTTCACTTTCAGATTTTTCATCATTAGTGTACAGGAATGCCAGAGATTTCTGTGCATTAATTTTGTATCCTGCTACTTTACCAAATTGATTGATTAGCTCTAGTCGTTTTCTGGTAGCATCTTTAGGATTCTCTATGTATAGTATCATGTCATCTGCAAACAGTGACAGCTTTACTTCTTCTTTTCTGATTTGGATTCCTTTTATTTCCTTTTCTTCTCTGATTGCTGTGGCTAAAACTTCCAAAACTATGTTGAATAAGAGCGGTGAGTGTGGGCAACCTCGTCTTGTTCTTGATCTTAGTAGAAATGCTTTCAGTTTTTCACCATTGACGACGATGTTGGCTGTGGATTTGTCATATATGCCCTTTATTATATTGAGGAAAGTTCCCTCTGTGCCTACTTTCTGCAGGGTTTTTATCATAAATAGGTGTTGAGTTTTGTCGAATGTTTTCTCTGCATCTATTGAGATGATCATATGGCTTTTCTCCTTCAATTTGTAAATATGGTTTATCATGTTGATTGATTTGCATATATTGAAGAATGCTTGCATTCCTGGAATAAACCCCACTTGATCATGGTGTATGATCCTTTTAATGTGCTGTTGGATTCTGTTTGCTAGTATTTTGTTGAGGATTTTTGCATCTCTGTTCATCAGTGATATTGGCCTATAGTTTTCTTTCTTTGTGACATCCTTGTCTGGTTTTGGTATCAGGGTGATTGTGGCCTCATAGAATGAGTTTGGGAGTGTTCCTCCCTCTTCTATATTTTGAAAGAGTTTGAGAAGGATCATTGTTAGCTCTTCTCTAAATGTTTGATAGAATTCGCCTGTGAAGCCATCTGGTCCTGGGGTTTTGTTTGTTGGAAGATTTTAATGACAGTTTGAATTTCTGTGCTTGTGATTCGTCTGTTCATATTTTCTATTTCTTCCTGATTCAGTCTTGGCAGGTTGTGCATTTCTAAGAACTTGTTATTTCTTCCAGGTTGTCCATTTTATTAGCATAGAGTTGCTTGTAGTAATCTCTCATGATCATTTGTATTTCTGCACTGTCAGTCCTTACTTCTCCTTTTCATTTCTAATTCTATTGATTTGAGTCCTCTCCCTTTTTTTCTTCATGAGTCTGGCTAATGCTTTATCAATTTTGTTTATCTTCTCAAAGAACCAGCTTTTAGTTTTATTGATCTTTGCTCTCGTTTCCTTCATTTCTTTTTCATTTATTTCTGATCTGATTTTTATGATTTCTTTCCTTCTGCTAACTTTGGGGGTTTTTGTTCTTCTTTCTCTAATTGGTTTAGGTGCAAGTTTCGGTTGTTTATTTGAGATATTTCCTGTTTCTTAAGGTAGGATTGTGTTGCTATAAACTTCCCTCTTAGAGCTGCTTTTGCTGCATCCCATAGGTTTTGGCTCGTTGTGTCTCCATTGTCAGTTGTTTCTAGGTATTTTTTGATTTCCTCTTTGACTTCTTCAGTGATCACTTCGTTATTAAGTAGTGTATTGTTTAGCCTCCATGTGTTTGTATTTTTTTTATTTTTTATTTTTTGCGGTACGGGGGCCTCTCACTGTTGTGTCCTCTCCCATTGTGGAGCACAGGCTCCGGACTCAAAGGCTCAGCGGCCATGGCTCACGGGCCCAGCCGCTCCACGGCATGTGGGATCTTCCCAGACCGGGGAAGGAACCCGTATCCCCTGCATCGGCAGGCGGACTCTCAACCACTGCACCACCAGGGAAGCCCAGTGTGTGTTTGTAGTTTTTACAGAGCTTTTCCTGTAATTGATATCTAGTCTTATAGCATTGTGGTCGGAAAAGATGCTTGATACAATTTCAATTTTCTTAAATTTACCAAGGCTTGATTTGTGACCCAAGATATGATCTATCCTGGAGAATGTTCCATGAGCACTTGAGAAAAATGTATATTCTGTTGTTGTTGGATGGAATGTCCTATAAATATCGATTAAGTCCATCTTGTTTAATGTATCATTTAAAGCTTGTGTTTCCTTATTTATTTTCATTTTGGATGATCTGTCCATTGGTGAAAGTGTGGTGTTAAAGTCCCCTACTATGAATGTGTTACTGTTGACTTCCCCTTTTATGGCTGTTAGTATTTGCCTTATGTATTGAGGTGCTTCTATGTTGGGTGCATAAATATTTACAATTCTTATATCTTCTTCTTGGATTGATCCCTTGATCTTTATGTAGTGTCCTTCTTCGTCTCTTCTAATAGTCTTTATTTTAAAGTCTATTGTGTCTGATATGAGAATTGCTACTCCAGCTTTCTTTTGGTTTCCATTTGCATGGAATATCTTTTTTCCATTCTCTCACTTTCAGTCTGTATGTGTCTCTGGGTCTGAAGTGGGTCTCTTGTAGACAGCATATATATGGGTCTTGTTTTTGTATCCATTCAGCCAGTCTGTGTCTTTTGGTGGGAGCATTTAATCCATTTACATTTAAGGTAATTATCGATATGTATGTTCCTATTCCCATTTTCTTAATTGTTTTGGGTTTGTTATTATAGGTCTTTTCCTTCTCTTGTGTTTCTTGCCTAGAGAAGATCCTTTAGCATTTGTTGTAAAGCTGGTTTGGTGGTGCTGAACTCTCTCAGCTTTTGCTTGTCTGTAAAGGTTTTAATTTCTCCATCAAATCTGAATGAGATCCTTGCTGGGTAGAGTAATCTTGGTTGCACGTTTTTCTCCTTCATCACTTTAAATATGTCCTGCCAGTCCCTTCTGGCTTGCAGAGTTTCTGCTGAAAGATCAGCTGTTAACTTAATGGGGATTCCCTTGTGTGTTATTTGTTTTTCCCTTGCTGCTTTTAATATGTTTTCTTTGTATGCAATTTTTGACAGTTTGATTAATATATGTCTCGGCAGGTTTCTCCTTGGATTTATCCTGTATGGGACTCTCTGTGCTTCCTGGACTTGATTAACTATTTCCTTCCCCATATTAGGGAAGTTTTCAACTATAATCTCTTCAAATATTTTCTCAGTCCCTTTCTTTTTCTCTTCTTCTTCTGGAACCCCTAAAATTCGGATGTTGGTGCCTTTAGTGTTGTCCCAGAGGTCTCTGACACTGTCCTCAGTTCTTTTCATTGTGTTTTTCTTTATTCTGCTCTGAAGTAGTTATTTCCACTCTTTTATCTTCCAGCTCACTTATCCGTTCTTCTGTCTCAGTTATTCTGCTATTGATCCCATCTAGAGTATTTTTCATTTCATTTATTTTGTTGTTCATCATTGCTTGTTTCATCTTTAGTTCTTCTAGGTCCTTGTTAAATGCTTCTTGCATTTTCTCTATTCTGTTACCAAGATTTGGGATCTTATATACTATCATTATTCTGAATTCTTTTTCAGGTAGACTGCCTATTTCCTCTTCATTTGTTAGGTCTGGTGGGTTTTTATCTTGCTCCTTCATCTGCTGTGGTTTTTCTGTCTTCTCATTTTGCTTATCTTACTGTGTTTGGGGTCTCCTTTTTGCAGGCTGCAGGTTCGTATTTCCCGTTGGTTTTGGTTTCTGTCCCCAGTGGCTAAAGTTGGTTCAGCAGGTTGTGTAAGCTTCCTGGTGGAGGGGACTAGTGCCTTTGTTCTGGTGGATGAAGCTGGATCTTGTCTTTGTGGTGTTCAGGTCCAGTCTGGTGGTGTGTTTTGGGGTGTCTGTGGACTTATTATGATTTTAGCCAGCCTGTCTGCTAATGGGGGGGTTGTGTTCCTGTCTTTCTAGTTGTTTGGCATAGGGTGTCCAGCACTGTAGTTTGCTGGTCGTTGAGTGAAGCTGGGTGCTGGTGTTGAGATGGAGATCTCTGCGAGATTTTCGCCATTTGATATTATGTGGAGCTGGGAGGTCTCTTGTGGACCAGTGTTGTAAAGTTGGCTCTACCACCTCAGAGGCACAGCACTGACTCCTGGCTGCAGCACCAAGAGCCTTTCATCCACATTGCTCAGAATAAAAGGGAGAAAAAGTAGAATGAAAGAAAGAAAGAAAGGAAGGAAGGAAGGAAGAAAGGAAGAAAGAAAGAAAGAATAGAGGAAGGAAGAAAGAAAGAAAGAAAGATGAAAAAATAAAATAAGATAAAATAAAATAGAGTTATTAAAATAAAAATAATTATTAAGAAAAAGAAAATTTTTAAGTAAAAAAAAAGGACGGATAGAAACCTAGGACAAATGGTGAAAGCAAAGCTATACAGACAAAATCTCGCACAGAAGCATGCACTTACACACTCACAAAAAGAGGAAAATGGGAAAAAATAATAAATCTTGCTCTCAAAGTCCACCTCCTCAATTTGGGATGATTCGTTGTCTATTCATGTATTCCACAGATGCAGGGTACATCAAGTTGATTGTGGAGTTTTAATCCGCTTCTCCTGAGGCTTCTGGGAGAGATTTCCCTTTGTCTTCTTTGTTCTCACAGCTCCCAGGGCTCAGCTTTGGATTTGGCCCCGCCTCTGTGTGTAGGTCGCCAGAGGGCGTCTGTTCTTGGATCAGACAGGATGGGGTTAAAGGAGCAGCTGCTTGCAGGGCTCTGGCTCACTCAGGCCGGGGGAGGGAGGGGTGTGAATGCGGAGCGAGCCTGCGGTGGCAGAGGCCAGCGGGACGTTGCACCAGCCTGAGGCACGCCGTGCGTTCTCCCGGGTAAGTTGTCCCTGGATCCCGGGACCCAGGCAGTGGCAGGCTGCCTAGGCTCCCAGGAGTGGAGGTGTGGATAGTGCCCTGTGCTCGCTCACAGGCTTCTTGGTGGCGGCAGCAGCAGCCTTAGCATCTCATGCCCATCTCTGTGGTCCACGCTGTTAGCTGTGACACACGCCCGTCTCTGGAGCTCCTTTAAGCAGCACTTTTCATCCCATCTCCTCGTGCACCAGGAAACAAATAGGGAAGAAAAAGTCTCTTGCCTCTTCGGCAGGTCCAGACTTTTCCCCGGACTCCCTCCCGGCTTGCCGTGGTGCACTAATCCCCTGCAGGCTGTGTTCACGCCACCAACCCCAGTCCTCTCCCTGTGCTCCGACCAAAGGCAGAGCCTCAGCTCCCAGCCCCGCCCACCCCGGCGGGTGAGCAGACAAGCCTCTCGGGCTGGTGAGTGCCGGTCGGCACCCATCTTCTGTGCGGGAATCTCTCCGCTTTGCCCTCCGCACCCCTGTTGCTGTGCTCTCCTCCGCG
Organism: Mesoplodon mirus; assembly: GCF_964341445.2. NCBI lineage: Eukaryota > Metazoa > Chordata > Mammalia > Artiodactyla > Ziphiidae > Mesoplodon > Mesoplodon mirus. The sequence goes on from NC_138980.1 coordinate 27,449,008, forward strand.
GCCCCGAAGCTTCCCCCCTCCGCCACATGCAGTCTCCACCCATGAAGGGGATTCCTAGTGTGTGGAAACTTTTCCTCCTTCACAACTCCCTCCCACTGGTGCGGGTCCCATCCCTATTCTTTTGTCTCTGTTTATTCTTTTTTCTTTTGCCTACCCAGGTACGTGGGGAGTTTCTTGCCTTTTGGGAGGTCTGAGGTCTTCTGCCAGCGTTCAGTAGGTGTTCTGTAGGAGTTGTTCCACGTGTAGATGTATTTCTGGTGTATCGTGAGCCCCGGGAGTGGCTTGGGGGTGCTGGGCGATCAAGGGGAAGTGACTCTGGGTCTCAGGCTGGCCGAAGGGTGCCGCACATGGATCTAGGTCCTCCTGATGCCTCGACACAGACAAAATGCTGCCATTCACTTGGTCTTTCCTCATGGTCACAAGATAGCTGCTGCAGCTCCAAGCACATGTCTTCACACAAGAATAGCCAAGGTAGAAGGGAAGAGGGCAGGAAAAAGCTATCTTCTCGAGAGGCTTTCTTTTTTATTTGAGTTAGGGAACTTTCCTTTATAGCCACCAGCCAGAACCAGGGCCAGTGATCACCATCATCCTGTCAAGGGTGATGGGGTTGCCACAGGAGACTTTGGCCAAGCTTGGTGAATCCTCTGAGTCTGGGCATGTTGCCAGTGGAACAAAATGGTAGCTTTGTGAGGAAGGGAGCTTAGGAATGGCTATTGGGGAGCAACCAACAGTGTCAGATAGGTGCCCTAGAATGTTACCCTAGAGGAGGACAGGGCGGGGGTGGAGGGAGGGGGAAGTCATCCAAACTGCTGCAGCTTTCATGACCATGCCCCCTTCACTGCTCCACACTTTGGGAACACTCTCCAGCTGCAAAATTTCTGTTTCTCTCAGGGTCCTGCTCTCCCGCCCTGCATCTAGCCTTAGTAGTCAAAGGCAAGGTTGATGCATTTGGGTTTCTCTCTGGCTCAGTCCCATGCTTTGTAGTTTGTGGTCTTTAACCCTTAAGTGCATGCTGTTCTGATCCCAAAGTGACTGACTGGAGTGGCCTCCTCACTGGTGATGGCACTGTAGGGTCTTGCTTTCCAGCTCTTTCCACATCGTGGCATACACAAATACGAGGACACCTGCATATCACCCTGCAGTAAGTGGAAGAGGCTGCTCGGGCTGGAGGGAACTGGCCCAGCCACTCCGAGGACCAAGCAGATCAGTGGACCTGAAAACGTGTGTGGTGCCCTATACCCATAAGGTGTGCCTAGGCAGCTCTGCTCCCCCTCCTCACCCCAATCCCAGCCATAGGCCCCCAAGAATTTTTCAACAACTATATCTCACTGTGGCCTCCAAATCCCCTTCCAGAGGTCATGGAAGAATCATGGTCCCCAGAGCAGGGTGTCTCTTTTACCTTCATTGAGCATCATCTCATTAGAGTCCACCTTTCTAGTTGCCTTTGGATCCTTAAACTTTCAAATAACAACGTGACAGGACCCCAGCTCAGACTGGCTTAATTAAAAAGGGAATTTAACTGAAATGTCCAGGGAAATGTCTGCTCAGGCACAGCTAGAGGTGCCTTGATTTTGTGTTTCCTTGTGTTGGCTCCATATTTGTCAAGGATGCCCTCACTCTTTCCCATGAAGTGGCAGGGCAACTGTCAGCAGCTCCAGGTCCATATCCTCAGCATTAGAGTTTCTCTTTCCCAATAGTCCCACTGATTCACTCCAATGGTCAATATGGATTACCTGCACCAGTCACTGAGATGAGCCAGGCAGCATCTCTGATCTGTGTGTGTGTGGGGGGGGGTTGTGTGCAACTGGGCACATCTGTGTGTACCCCACTGGAGCTGAAAGGACCAGGAGTGGAGGATGGTCCCCAAAGGACAATTTGAAGTGTTGTTATTAGGAGGGGAAGAAGACAAGGGGCTGGTAAAACCAAGTAGATGACCATCCAAGGAATAACAAGAGAGAGGCTTGGGCAACAAGCTGGAGCCACATTCTGGAGAAATTCTTCCTCAATGGCTTGAAATCCAGCTAAAGGATTTTTCATCTAATGGGCTAGGCAGTAGGTTGGTAGGTGTTTGTTCTGCAGGTGTTTATGTATATTGATAAATTTGAGTTTATCTGTAGGATCACAATCTGTATTTCTCTCTGAATATAATGCAATCACAAAATGTGAGCTTAACAAGTTATAGGATAACTTAAAATCTTAAAACTTTCCCACAACAGCATGATGAATTGTGGAAGACAGAGGTTATTGTCATTGTTTTACAAGGGAGAAATGTCACTCAGAGGGAGGCCATGACCTGTTCCAGGCACACAGGCCAGGCCTGAGCTCCCTCAGGTCAGCAGGAGGCCTTGGAAGGAGGAGTGATAAGGTTGTGTGTGTTCTCTACACCATTTATATGAGTTTCATATCCAGCCGAGGGCAGTCAGGGCCGCCTGCTGCTGGGGCCCACTTAGCTTGGCCCACTTTCTTTGCTTTTCTTTTTTAAGTCTTTATTGAATTGGTTACAATATTGCTTCTACTTTATGTTTTGGTTTTTTGGCTGTGGGGCATGTGGTATCTTAGTTCCCCCACCAGGGATAGAACCCATACCCCGTGCATTGGAAGGCGAAGTGTTAACCACTGGACCACCAGGGAAGTCCCCCTTCAGCCCATTTTCATCTCCTTCCCAGGGAGTGTTCTCCCCATAGGAGTGCACTCATGAGAAAGGAGGCTCCTCTCCAGACCGTTGGAGGAATCTGTTGGGGTGCCCTGAGTCCCAGTGACCAGGAGCAGTGAGGCCAGGAGGTTGCCCAGCTTTGCCTGGTGCTGTGTGTCATGGTGGCCTTGAGGGGTCTGAGTTTGAAGAGGAAGCGCTCTGGACAAGGAATCAGAAGGCCACTGTCTTTAGTCTGTTCAAGCTGCTGTTACAAAATACCACAGACTGGGTGGCTTAAACAACAGATATTTATTTCTCACAGTTGTGGAGGCTAGGAAGTCCAAGACCAAGGCGCCCTCAGATTTGGTGTCTGGTGTAGACATGCTTCCTGGTTCATAGGCGGTCTTCTCCCTGTGTCCTCTCATGGCAGACAGAAGGGTTGAGGGAGCTCTCTGGGGTCTCTTTGATAAGAATACTAATCCCATTTATGAGGGCTCTACTCTCATGTCCTAATCACCTCTCAAAGCCCACATCACCTAATCCCATTACAGGGGGGCGGGGGGCTGAATGATTCAGTCTGTAGCAGCCACCACCACCTGCTGGCTGTGTGGCCCAGGCTGGTCCAGAGCCTCAGTTCTCTATGCATGAGGCAGGGCTGAGAGCACTGCTCAGCCTGTGGGGAGAGGCCATGGTGATTCAGGAAGAGAAGAGAGGGCAGGTCAGAGTAGCTTGTACAGCCCAGGGTGTGCTCTGAGCACTAGATCCTGCTGTTCTTCAGTGTCAGGGTTCCAAAGGCCTTTGGTGTAATCCTACACCTTCAGGGAACCCTCTCCTTCACCACAGATTTCTACACATTTCCCCCTTTTCCCTTAATTATTCTGACCCCTGCCCCCCACTAGGCATTGTTAGGTGTTGGCGGGAGACAGAGTTCTTTCAAACCCATTTCTCTTTGCTCACCAGCTCCCCAGCTCCCACTGCTCCTGGGCTGTGGCCACCTCCTTTTGGATGTTAGACCCAATGTTGGGAAATAGCACACCTGCTTGGCAACCCTTCCCCTTCCTCCCTTTTAAACGTTTAAATAACCAAGATGTATGTCGATTTAACATGATTAATATTATTGATAATCCCACCACCCTAAAGCAAGGACATTTAACCTTTTGCATGATCCCTTCCAATTCTTATATGGATGGACAGATTTATGTGTACCTAAGTGCACACACTATTTACACCTTGCTTCTCTCTATTCCAACCTTTTATCAAAAACATTTTTCCAGGTGCTGCACAGTCTTTATGGTCATGTTTCATGACCACATAGGATTCCATCCGTGGAATCTGCATCCCTCTATCAACATGGCATCTATGCCTCTCCACATCTTCGTTGGCACAGTACAGCTGATGGTTTTATGGGGAAAGTTTCTTACTTCTGTTATTTTTTATGATGTAGAGTACCTGCCTAAAGAGGATCATTTTTAGGGCTTTGTTTTTATCTTGATTTTGGACCATCCAAGTTTGTCCATGACATACATGTTCATCCTCCTGTGGAACTCCAAAACTGTTGCACCACTGTGAAATCATGCTTCAAGTTTTATGATGGGAAAAGTGGATGCAATCTGTCTTTTGGTTGAACTTTCATTTCAGTTGGGTCTCTTGCTGTTTTTGAAAGCAAAAGCAAAAAGCAAAAACAAATGATAAAGAAGTCTTAAAATAAGATTTGGAAGAACTCTGAAAATTTCATCTCAGAATTAGGCTCATTTGTTGGTTTGGTGCAGAACCCTCTGTGAGTAGTGTTTTGCAGTACTGGGCACTGCACTTGGTCTGCTCTGCGACTTCTAATTCCTTGAGCAAATGTAACTCTGTTCGGTAAACTTCTCTGTAGGCTACACACGACCTCCAGCTCCTCCCCAATCGATTTTCTCCATGTGTAGGATCAGGATTAATCTTTAATTATTGACACAGACACTTAGAAAACATCCCTTCATCATGTCTGGAAACATATTTCAGCACTAAGCACCAACCACTGGGAGAAAACATAAGGTTGCAGATACAGTTTTTTAAAAAATAGTATGTCTCCCCTACCAGATTTTATTTTATGTATTATTATTATTTTTTGCACGGCATGGCATGTGGGATCTTAATTTCCTGACCAGGAATTGAATCCGGGTGCTCGGCAGTGAAAGTGTGGAGTCCTAACCACTGGACCACGAGGGAATTCACTGCAGATATAGTTTTAAAGAAAGGCATGTCACTGTACTCCTGGAGACTACAGGGGAAACAGTTGAGGGCCTCCCAAGTGCCCGCCCTGGACAGAAGGGTCACGTATTCTTCCTTGTGGTGTTTCTTAACAGCCCCATCCCAACCCCTGAGAGATAGGCTTCACCCTCCCAGAAGTGACAGTGACCAGCCCCAGGTGGCAGCGTGCGCCCGAGCCTGGGTGACCTGACTTCTAGCTCTGAGCCCTTTCTGCAGCCTCACAGCAGCCCCCCATGGAAACAATACTTTAGCTTGGAGCAGTGGCAGCTTTTTCTGCCAGTGTGGATATCCTCCACAGGTGTCCGATGTGGAGGGTGATGGGGAAGACTTTAGCTTTAAGCAGAACTGGGTTCACATCCCAGCTCTGTCATTTCTCAGCTGTGTAGCTTCAGGTAAATGGCTGTTTTTCCAAACCTCAGTTTGCTCATCCGTTAAATGGGGATTATAGTACTTGCGTTATAAGGTTTCTGTGGGGATGAAACAAGTTGATATGTGCGAAGAGCTCAGTGGATCAAACACATCCTGAAAATCGTTCTTCTTGTTGGAATTCTTCTTTGACTGAATCCAGAAGGAATGTCTCTGTTTGCTAATTGGACAGGAGGTCCTGTGGTTACAAGGATGATCTTAAGATCTTTTTACCACTGGGGCTCTGCCATCCTGTTAAGGCCATACAGAAGCAAAAAAGGTATTAGCATATGTCCAGTCTCTGAGTCAATGATGGAGAAATGTGACTTGGTTGTTGAAGAAAGCCAAAGACTGCACTAGCTACATAGCCACGTTTTTTCAGTCTCTCATTTGAGCAGAATGAGATTTTCCACTTAGATAAAAAATTGCAGTTTTGACCAAAATAAAAATCTAATTCTTCACAAAAATTATTAGATGGGTTTTCAAACAGCCAATAAATTTGCTTTAATTAATGTTAGTCTGTTTTTGTGGTTATACAATATGGCACAAATACTCCCAAATGCTCATGATTAAGCTAATGAATCGGAGGCCTCACACACATCTGCTTCGATTCATATTGGTAAATGAGAAAACCTTTATTTTTCTGATGTAGCCACAAAACCTTGGGTGGGGAAAGTGCCTTCCAATGGGTAATATGAACTTTTAAAACAGAATTTCCTTCCAACTTTATGTTGTGAAACAAATCATAAAGTAGTTAGAAAGAATTCTGGTGTTTTCAGAAGACAATTTAAATAAAATCTACTTAACTTGGGCCTCCAAGGAGATCATCACACAAAAACCAAGGTCTGTCCATTGATTTAACTGTGCCTTTTTGTGTGATGTATGGGCTGTTATCACCTACAGCCTCTTGTTTTCAGACCCATCTTGTGGTTCAGACGAACAAAGGACAAGTTCACATGGCAATGGGATTAGAGTATGTGTGTGTGAGGGTGAACCAGTGTGAGGGCTGGGAGAGCACAAGGGTGTGCATGTGTGTGGGTGTTTATGCGTGTGAGAACAAGTATGCACACATGTGAGCATGCTGCCTGTATGTGAGTGTGTATATACATGTGAGAGCACATAGGTGTCTAAGTGTGTATATGAATATAAGTGTGTGCGTGTGTGGGGGTGTGTATGAGCGTCTGCATGCACGTATACACACTTATGTGCACACAGGAGCTGGGAAGGAAGCGGGAAGGGTGAAACCAGCCTGACCTCTTTCCTCCCCACAGAAGTTGTCCCACCTTGAAGACCCCCTGACTGGGCCTGGCACAGCTCATGCTTTTGCTCCAGAGCTGGGAGACCTGGGTTTGAGCCTGGAGCTGCCTCTAAACTGGCCACCATGTCCTGGGATAAATCAGTTGGCTTTCCAAGCCTCAACTTCCTCCTCTGGAAAAAGGGGGATGGTGTCTGCTTCACTGCTTTTCTGTGAGGATGGAACAGTCAGGCCCCTTCCCAGGACTGCCCCGGAGAGTGAGGGGCCGGGAGTTCCCTCCTTAACCACTCCCCACTTGGCTAATCCTAGCTTCGGGGCTGCCGGGACTGCTAACATCAGTGCCAGGTCCTTCCTGGGGACAGTTCCTCCTCCTCCTTCCAGCTCCTGTGATGAAGCTCACACCTTAGGCGTGGCCTTGAATGAGTTGAGCTGGAAGAAGCACCATAGGATAACTCAGCCCAGCTGGTCCTGGTTCTGCTGATGATCTCTTCCTGGGTTTTTGTTCAGTTAGCGCTGCCTCTCTGAGTCCAAGCCGTAGGCAGGTATGGCCACTGTGCATTCTTCTCACTCATCTCCCTAAATATTCTCAGCGGTGTCTCCCTCTCCTCACCCCGTCAACCCTCAGAGCCTCTCATCACCTGTGGGCCAGTAAGGTGAAAACTTCTCAGTCTGCCTGGCATCAAGGCCCCAGGTCCATTCAGCCTTCTCTCACTTCAGTTCACTTGGGGGTGGTGGGGAATCTGAAGGAGGCATGGGGCTGGGGTCGGGGTGTCTGAGGGACCCCATCTGTGTCAGTGTGCTGGTGCTGCCCGAACAAAGTACCACAGTCAGGGTGGCTTAAACAACAGATGTTTCTTTTCTCGTAATTCTAAAGGCTAGAAGTCCAAAATCTAGGTGTCAGCAGGTTGGTTCCTCCTGAGGCCTCTCTCCTCGGCTTGCAGATGGCCATCTTCTCCCGGTGTCCTCACATGGTCTTCCTTCTGTGTGTATCTGCGTCTGAATCTCCTCTTTTTAAGAGGACACCAGGGGCTTCCCTGGTGGCGTGCTGGTTGAGAGTCTGCCTGCTGATGCAGGGGATGTCGGTTCGTGCCACGGTCTAGAAGATCCCACATGCTGCGGAGTGGCTGGGCCCGTGAGCCATGGCCGCTGGGCCTGCATGACTGGAGCTTGTGCTCCACAACGGGAGAAGCCACAACAGTGAGAGGCCCACATACCGCGAAAAAAAAGAAAAGAAAAAAAGAGGACAGCATTCATATTGGATTACGACCCACCCTAGTGACCTCAGTTTAACTTAATTACCTCTTTAAAAACCCTATCCCAAATACAGCCACATTCTGAAGGATCAGGGGTTAGGACTACAACACATGAATTTTGGCGGGGGACACGATTCAGCCCATACCACCATCTAATCGGACTTGACACATCAGGGAAACTCCAGACATTCACTGTGGGCAGGATGAAGAGGGCAGGGGTCAGCAGGAACAGGTGGAGCCCAGTGTGGGGATTCAGGCAGGCCTGACATGGCAGCTGGGCTGTGGCATGGACGAGGCTTGGAGGCCACACATGGGAGCAGCCTGAGGGCTCTCCTCAACATGTCAGAAGCCATGCTGGAGGGAATTCCCTGGCAGTCCAGTGGTTAGGCCTCTACACTCTCACTGCTGAGGGCCCAGGTTCAATCCCTGGTTGGGGAACTAGGATCCCACAAGGCGCTCTGTATGGCTTTAAAAAAAAAAGAAGAAGCCATGATGGAAACTGTTCATTCCCCTCCCATGGCTGTTGATGGGATTTCTTTCTGTCAGGCCAGTGTGATGAACCTTAGAAAGCGGGTTCTGATGGGAAGTCATGTGTGTGTCCTTCAAAAATAATGAATGGGAACATGAATTAACGATTACTGAAGACTTGCATTTTGCTTGCAGACCAAACTTTTGAAAACATACTTCTGTATTTTGGGACTGAACAGGGACCTTTAAGGAAATGTTTGCCGATGTGGTTTAGAAGAGAGTCAGTCACTCAGCATGCCAATGGGAGTCACTGATTATACCCACATTCCTAAGAGAAAAGTTTCTGAGCTCCTGCCAAATGCCTGGTTTGGGCTAGCTGGTCTCACTGGTTGTCTTCACCTGGCTCAGCTGTGACGTTTACCTGACACCGAGGTGGAAGCTGAGGCTCAGAGTCGTGAACTGATGTTTCCTGAGCCCAGGATGCCTGCCCCACCAGCCGGCCAAGCCTGTGGGAGCCAGGACCTGGGTGCCCTCGTCCTTGGGCTTTTGTTGGATTATACTTGAAGTTCACTGAACTCCACGTATTTGAAATGTGTAATTTGCTACATTTTGACATATGTGTACACCTGTGAAATCCCCACAGATGAACATGTCCATGACCCTCAAAACTTTCCTCTTCCCTCCTTGAATTCTCTCCCTTCCATTCTTTCCCACCTGCCATGCAAGTATTGCTGATTCCTACACAATTAATTAGCGTTCCTCTTTTTAAGATTTTTGAAGGAATGGAATCACACAGTATGTATTCTTTGTGGGGGGAGGGGAGCCTGGTTTCCTTCACTCAGTATAATTATTGAGAGTTTCTTTGATTCTTTTGCATACATTGTTAGTTCATTCTTTTTCATTACTATTATTATATGGCTATACCACAATTTGTTTATCCATTCAGCTGTTCATGGATATTTTTGTTATTTCCAGTTTGAGGCTGTTACAAATAAACATCCATGAACATTCATGTACAAGTTTTTGTATGGAATATACTTTCATTTCTCTTGGGTATAATACTTTGGAATGGAATGGTTGACTATCTGATAGATGTGTGATTAACTTTTTAAGAAACTGCCAAACCATTGTTCAAAAACATTGTACCATTTTACGTTCCCATCAGCAGTGTATGCGAGTTTCATTTGTTCATATAATGTCTTTTTTCTTTGGCCGCTTTTAAGATTTTCTCTTTATCCCTGGTTTTAAGCAATTCAATTATGATATGGCTTGGTGTAGTTTTCTTCATGTTTATTTTGCTTAAGTTTCATTAAGAGTCTTGAATCTGTGAGTGTATAGTTTTCATCAAAATTTGAAAAACTTCTTGGCCATTTCTTCTTCAAATATTTTTTTCTGTTCTGCTCTTTTTCTCCTCTCCCTTGGGACTGCAATTACACACGTATTAGGCCACTTGAATCCCAAAGTTCACTGACATGCTTTCTTTTTAAAATAAGAATTTCCCTCTGTGTTCATTTTGGAGAGTTTCTATTGCTGTTTACTAATCTTTTCCTCTGCAATGTTTAATCTTCCATTAATCCTTTCTACCTTATTTTCCATCTCAGACATGATAGCTTTCATCTCTAGAATTTCAGTTCAGGTCATTTAATATCTTTGATCTCTCTACTTAACCTGTTGAGCATACACTCTGCAGGTATATTTCTTGTTTTAAGGTCCTCATGTGCTAATTCTAACACCTATGGCAGTTGTGGGTCATTTTCAGTTAATTGATTTTTCTGCTCATTATGGGGTCTATTTTCCTGCTGGTAATTTCTGATTATATGCCAGACATTTATGAATTTTACCTCTTTGGGTGCTGGATATTTTTATATTTCTATCAATATTCATGAGCTTTGTTATGTCGTAGATGTTACTTGTAATAGTTTGATCCTTTTGGATCTTGTTTTTAGATCCATTAGGTGGAATCAGAACTATATTTAATGTAGGGTTGATTATTCCCTACCACTGAGGCAGGACCCTTCTTGGTACCCTACTCAGTGTCTGAACAGATGCTCTTCCCATCCCTGTGTGAGAGCTGGGCACTGTTCCCTCTAATCCTTTCCTGGGCTTCAGGTTTTTTCTTCACACACATGCTGATCAACCCTCTGTGGAATACCCCGTGAGGACCCTTGAAGGTCTCCATGGTTCTCTGTGTGCAGCTCTCACCTACCAGGTCCTCTGCTCTGCAAACTCTAACCACCTTGGCATCCCTGCACTCACAGTTGCCAGTTTCCACCTGTATTTCCTCTCCCTGTGCCACATCCTGGAAACTCTCTCCAGGCAGGAAGCCAGAGCAGTCGTCTTCTGTGTCTCTGAGGATCAGTCTCTTTCCTTGCTTGATCCCTGTATCTTCAAAACCATTGCTTCATATATCTTATTTGTGGGCTTTCTATTTTTGTTTGGGTTTTTGATATTATTTGGGCAGGAGAGTGAATCTAGTCATTACTACTCCCTCTTGCCTGGAAGTAGAAAACCATAATGTGACCTTTAAAATTTGGGGTAATAATTATAGATTTATAGAAACACATTGTACCTATGTACCTATGTAAATCTAGTCATTGCTACTCCATCTTGCCAGAAAGTAGAAATCCATGATGTTGCCTTTTAAATTTTTTGGAATAACTTTAGTTGTATAGAAACATATTATGTACCTATGTACATAACCATAGTATGTTTGTCAAAAGTAAAAAATTAACTGTGATACAATGCTCTGACAGGTGGAATTCTAAGATCGCTCCCAAGATTACCACCCCTTGCTGTACACACCTTGCCTAACTCCCTCCCCATGAGTGTAGGCAGAACCTGTGATTATGATGATATGATTGAGTTACTCAACCTATGATTGAGTTATGTTAAAAAGGTTATCCTTGGTGGGCCTGACTTAATTAGGTGAGTCCTTAAAAAAGACTGGATCCTTTCTTGAAGCATGAGAGGGTGTGTGGAGGGGACCACATGGCAAGGAACTGTGAATGGCCTCTGGCCAGCAGTTAGAAAGAGAATGGGAGGCTCAGACCACAGGAACCACATGGGTTTGAAAGAGGACCCAGAGCTCTAGAAACCCTCAGATGACACATTGACTTTAGCCTCATGAGAGTCTGAGCAGAGAACCAAGTTCATCTGTGTCTAGACTTCTGATCACAAATACTGTAAGATAGTAAATTTGTGTTGTTTTAAACTGCTGATTTGGTGGAAATCTGTTATGCAACAATGGAAAATGAATATAATTACTATTAACTAAAAAGAACCAGGTCAAATTCATGAGTAACAATAACCCACTATTCATCTAGCAAGATTTCAATAAAGGTTAACGTGAAAAAAAGAAGACTAGTGTGAAGACGAGCATGAAGCCATGGGCACTCCCGTCACCTCCAGTTTTCAAGATGATTTTCACACTCTCATATTGTGTGTCAGTTGGAGGTGGTTAGAATTCTGATCAAGAATGGATCTATTATATGAGAAAATCTTTGCAAATCATATATCTGATGAGGATGTAGTATCCAGATATATAAAGAACTCTTAGAGCTCATCAACAAATAGACAAACAATCCAATTTAACAATAGACAAGGGGCTTGAACAGACATTTCTTCAAACAAGATATACAGATGGTCAACAAGTACATGAAAATGTGCTCAGCATCATTCGTCATTAGAGAAATGCAAGTCAAACCCATAATGAGATACAGCTTCCCATCCAATAGGATCTGTTGGTGAGGATGGAGAGAAATTGGAACCCTCATCCACTGCTGGTGGGGATGTCAAATGGTTCAGCCACTGTGGAAAATTTTGGTGGGTCTTCAAAATGTTCAATATGGAATTATCATATGACCCAACAATTCCACTCCTAGGTATATACCCAAAAGAATTGAAAACAGGTATTAAAACAATGCATGCACGTCCACTTATGTTCATAGCAGCACTATTCACAATAGCCAGAAGGTGGAAACAGCCCACATGTTCATCAAGGAATATATGGATAAACAAATTGTGGTATGTACATACAATGTAGTACTATTAAGCCGTAAAAAAGAATGAAATACTGATACATGATACAAAGTGAATGAATCTCAAAAACATTTTGCTAAGTGAAGGAAACCAGACACCAAAGGTCACATACTGTGTGATTCTATTTATATGAAATATCCAAAATAGGTTAATCCATAGAGACAGAAAGCAGATTGGTGGCTGGGCGGAGGGAGGAAAGGGAAGCTATTGCTTGATGGGTACAGGATTTCCTCTTGGAGTAAAGGTAAGGTGTTGGAACTAGATAGAGGGAACTACATAAAAGGGGTGGTTGCCCAACATTATGAATCCCCTAAAGGCCACTGAATTGTTCATGTTAAAATGGTTAATTTTATGCTATGTGAGTTTGACTTTAATTTTTTTAAAAAAGAATAATCTGGGGCTTCCCTGGTGGTGCAGTGGTTGAGAGTCCGCCTGCCGATGCAGGGGACACGAGTTCGTGCCCCGGTCCGGGAGGATCCCACGTGCCGCGGAGTGGCTGGGCCCGTGAGCCATGGCTGCTGAGCCTGTGCGTCTGGCGCCTGTGCTCCGCAAAGGGAGAGGCCACAGGAGTGAGAGGCCCGCGTACCGCAAAAAAAAAAAAAAAAAAAAAAAAGAATAATCTGTTATACAAAAGAATAAAGTTATATCTTAATCAGTGGTAAATGACTTTGTAATTCTGCTATCCATTTTTAATGTGAGCTACAGACTTTATTTAGATCTTCTCACCAGTTTTTCTTCTAATGTCCTTTTCCTATTCCAGGATCCCACCCAGGAGACCACATTGTATTTAGTGGTCATGTCTCCTCCTCAGTCTTTCCTTGTGTTTTATGACTGACAATTTTAAGACATATTGGTCAGGTATTTTGTAGAATGTTGCTGAATTTGGGCTAGTCTGATGTTTCTCATGATTAGACTGGGTTACTAGTGTTTGGGAAGAATACCACTGAGGTGGATTGACACTATCATGACATCATGTCAGTGGTCTATGATGTCAACATGACCTATCACTGGTGACATTAAGCTTGATCACTTGATTAAAGTGGTATCTGCTAGATTTCTCCATTATAAAGTTACTGTTTTCCTTTCCCTCCTCTACATTTTGGAAGTAGGTTACTAAGTCCAGGCCATACTCAAGGAGAGGGGAATTTAGCTCCACCTCCTGGAGAGGGAAGTATCTACATATATTACTTGGAATTCTTCTGTAAGGAAGATTTGTCTCTTTTCCCTATGTATTTATTTATTTATCTAATCATTTATATCAGTATGCACTCATGGATATTTAATTTATTCTTTGGATTATAATTCAATACTACATCATTTATTTTGTTGCCTAAGTTGCTCCAGCTTTGACCATTCTGAATTCTTTTGCTATGGTTTTGTTCCTTTGATGTACCACCCCCCTTTTTTAAAGCACTTCCTTATTTTCTGGCACTGCAAGATACTCTAGGCTTATCTTGTATTTTTCCTGCCCTGTGTCTAGAATCAGTCATTTCTCCAAGGAGTCATGGTTCTTTTTATTGGAGAATGATATTTAGAAACCAAGATCTAGGTGCTGAATGTGCTTGTTGCTACGAGAGTGTCACTGGCTGTAGGTCTTCTCTGCAGGCAGCTAGGATTATTATTCACTCTCTATTCACATAACTGTAATTATTTCATTTTTTATTTTTATTTTTTTATTAGTTTCTGCTTAATAACAAAGTGAATCAGTCATACATATACATCTGTTCCCACATCCCTTCCCTCATGCATCTCCCTCCCTCCCACCCTCCCCATCCCACCCCTCCAGGTGGTCACAAAGCACCGAGCTGATCTCCCTGTGCTCTGCGGCTGCTTCCCACTAGCTATCTACCTTACGTTTGGTAGTGTATATATGTCCATTCCTTTCTTTCGCTTTGTCACAGCTTACCCTTCCCCATCCCCATATCCTCAAGTCCATTCTCAAGTAGGTCTGTGTCTTTATTCCCGTTTTACCCCTAGGTTCTTCATGACTTTTTTTTTTAATTCCATATATATGTGTTAGCATACGGTATTTGTCTTTCTCTTTCTGACTTACTTCACTCTGTATGACAGACTCTAGGTCTATCCACCTCATTACAAATAGCTCAGTTTCGTTTCTTTTTACGGCAGAGTAATATTCCATTGTATATATGTGCCACATCTTCTTTATCCATTCATACGATGATGGACACTTAGGTTGTTTCCATTTCCGGGATATTGTGAATAGAGCTGCAATGAACATTTTGGTACATGTCTCTTTTTGAATTGTGGTTTTCTCAGGGTATATGCCTAGTAGTGGGATTGCTGGGTCATATGGTAGTTCTATTTGTAGTTTTTTAAGGAACCTCCATACTGTTCTCCATAGTGGCTGTACCAATTCACATTCCCACCAGCAGTGCAAGAGTGTTCCCTCTTCTGCACACCCTCTACAGCATTTATTGTTTCTAGATTTCTTGATGATGGCCATTCTGGTGGTGTGAGATGATATCTCATTGTAGTTTTGATTTGCATTTCTCTAATGATTAATGAGCATTCTTTCATGTGTTTCTTGGCAGTCTGTATATCTTCTTTGGATAAATACCTATTTAAGTCTTCTGCCCATTTTTGGATTGGGTTGTTTGTTTTTTTGCTATTGAGCTGCATGAGCTGTTTATAAATTTTGGAGATTAATCCTTTGTCAGTTGCTTCATTTGCAAATATTTTCTCCCATTCTGAGGGTTGTCTTTTGGTCTTGTTTATGGTTTCCTTTGCTGTGCAAAAGCTTTGAAGTTTCATTAGGTCCCATTTCTTTATCTTTGTTTTTATTTCCATTTCTCTAGGAGGTGGGTCCAAAAGGATCTTGCTGTGATTTATGTCATAGAGTGTTCTGCCTATGTTTTCCTCTACGAGTTTGATACTTTCTGGCCTTACATTTAGGTCTTTCATCCATTTTGAGCTTATTTTTGTGTATGGTGTTAGGGAATGATCTAATCTCATACTTTTACTTGTCCCTGTCCAGTCTTCCCAGCGCCACTTATTGAAGAGGCTGTCCTTTCTCCACTGTACATTCCTGCCTCCTTTATCAAAGATAAGTTGACCATATGTGCGTGGGTTTATCTCTGGGCTTTCTATCCTGTTCCATTGATCTATCTTTCTGTTTTTGTGCCAGTACCACACTGTCTTGATTACTGTAGCTTTGTAGTATAGTCTGAAGTCAGGGAGCCTGATTCCTCCAGCTCCGTTTTTCGTTCTCAAGATTGCTTTGTCTATTCGGGGTCTTTTGTTTTTCCAAACAAATTTTGAAATTTTTTGTTCTAGTTCTGTGAAAAATGCCAGTGGTAGTTTGATAGGGATTGCATTGAACCTGTAGATTGCTTTGGGTAGTAGAGTCATTTTCACAATATTGATTCTTCCAATCCAGGAGCATGGTATATCTCTCCATCTATTTGTATCATCTTTAATTTCTTTCATCAGTGTCTTATAATTTTCTGCATACAGGTCTTTTGTCTCCTTAGGTAGGTTTATTCCTAGATATTTTATTCTTTTTGTTGCAATGGTAAATGGGAGTGTTTTCTTGATTTCATTGTCAGATTTTTCATCAGTGGTGTACAGGAATGCAAGAGATTTCTGTGCATTAATTTTGTATCCTGCTACTTTACCAAATTGATTGATTAGCTCTAGTCGTTTTCTGGTAGCATCTTTAGGATTCTCTATGTATAGTATCATGTCATCTGCAAACAGTGACAGCTTTACTTCTTCTTTTCCAGTTTGGATTCCTTTTATTTCCTTTTCTTCTCTGATTGCTGTGGCTAAAATTTCCAAAGCTAAGTTGAATAAGAGTGGTGAGAGTGGGCAGCCTTGTCTTGTTCCTGATCTTAGTGGAAATGGTTTCAGTTTTTCACCATTGAGGACAACATTGGCTGTGGGTTTGTCATATATGGCCTTTATTATGTTGAGGAAAGTTCCCTCTATGCCTGCTTTCTGCAGGGTTTTTATCATAAATCGGTGTTGAATTTTGTCGAAAGCTCTCTCTGCATCTATTGAGATGATCATATGGTTTTTCTCCTTCAACTTGTTAATATGGTGTATCACATTGATTGATTTGCGTATATTGAAGAATCCTTGCATTCCTGGAATAAACCCCACTTGGTCATGGTGCATGATCCTTTTAATGTGCTGTTGGATTCTGTTTGCTAGTATTTTGTTGAGGATTTTTGCATCTCTGTTCATCAGTGATATTGGCCTGTAGTTTTCTTTCTTTGTGACATCTTTGCCTGGTTTTGGTATCAAGGTGATGGTGACCTCGTAGAATGAGTTTGGGAGTGTTCCTTCCTCTGATATTGTTTGGAAGAGTTTGAGAAGGATGGGTGTTAGTTCTTCTCTAAATGTTTGATAGAATTCGCCTGTGAAGCCATCTGGTCCTGGGCTTTTGTTTGTTGGAAGATTTTTAATCACAGTTTCAATTTCAGTGCTTGTGTTTGGTCTATTCATATTTTCTATTTCTTCCTGATTCAGTCTTGGCAGGTTGTGCATTTCTAAGAATTTGTCCATTTCTTCCAGGTTGTCCATTTTATTGGCATAGAGTTGCTTGTAGTAATCTCTCATGATCCTTTGTATTTCTGCAGTGTCAGTTGTTACTTCTCCTTTTTCATTTCTAATTCTATTGATTTGAGTCTTCTCCCTTCTTTTCTTGATGAGTCTGGCTAATGGTTTGTCAATTTTGTTTATCTTCTCAAAGAACCAGCTTTTAGTTTGGTTGATCTTTGCTATCGTTTCTTTCATTTCTTTTTCATTTATTTCTGATCTGATCTTTATGATTTCTTTCCTTCTGCTAACTTTGGGGGTTTTTTGTTCTTCTTTCTCTAATTGCTTTAGGTGCAGGGTCACGTTGTTTACTCGAGATGATTCCTGTTTCTTAAGGTGGGATTGTATTGCTATAAACGTCCCCCTTAGAACTGCTTTTGTTGCGTCCCATAGGTTTTGGCTCGTCGTGTCTCCATTGTCATTTGTTTCTAGGTATTTTTTATTTCCTCTTTGATTTCTTCAGTGATCACTTCGTTATTGAGTAGTGTATTGTTTAGCCTCCATGTGTTTGTATTTTTTAAAGATCTTTTCCTGTAATTGATATCTAGTCTCATAGCATTGTGGTCAGAAAAGATACTTGATACAATTTCAATTTTCTTAAATTTACCAAGGCTTGATTTGTGACCCAAGATATGATCTATCCTGGAGAATGTTCCATGAGCACTTGAGAAAAATGTGTATTCTGTTGTTTTTGGATGGAATGTCCTATAAATATCAACTAGGTCCATCTTGTTTAATGTATCATTTAAAGCTTGTGTTTCCTTATTTATTTTCAGTTTGGATAATCTGTCCATTGGTGAAAGTGGGGTGTTAAAGTCCCCTACTATGATTGTGTTACTGTCGATTTCCCCTTTTATGGCTGTTAGTATTTGCCTTATGTATTGAGGTGCTCCTATGTTGGGTGCATAAATATTTACAATTGTTATATCTTCTTCTTGGATCAATCCCTTTATCGTTATGTAGTGTCCTTCTTTGTCTCTTCTAATAGTCTTTATTTTAAAGTCTATTTTGTCTGATATAAGAATTGCTACTCCAGCTTTCTTTTGATTTCCATTTGCATGGAATATCTTTTTCCATCCCCTTACTTTCAATCTGTATGTGTCTCTAGGTCTGGAGTGGGTCTCTTGTAGACAGCATATATATGGGTCTTGTTTTTGTATCCATTCAGCCACTCTGTGTCTTTTGGTGGGAACATTTAGTCCATTTACATTTAAGGTAATTATTGATATGTATATTCCTATTCCCATTTCCTTAATTGCTTTGGGTTCGTTATTGTAGGTATATTCCTTCTGCTGTGTTTCTTGCCTAGAGAAGTTCCTTTAGCATTTGTTGTAAAGCTGGTTTGGTGGTGCTGAACTCTCTCAGCTTTTGCTTGTCTGTAAAGGTTTTAATTTCTCCATCAAATCTGAATGAGATCCTTGCTGGGTAGAGTAATCTTGGTTGCAGGTTTCTCTCCTTCATCACTTTAATTATGTCCTGCCACTGCCTTCTGGCTTGTAGAGTTTCTGCTGAGAGATCAGCTGTTATCCTGATGGGGATTCCCTTGTGTGTTATTTGTTTTTTTTGCCTTGCTGCTTTTAATATGATTTCTTTGTGTTTAATTTTTGACAGTTTGATTAATATGTGTCTTGGAGTATTTCTCCTTGGATTTATTCTGTATGGGACTCTCTGTGCCTCCTGGACTTGATTAACAATTTCCTTTCCCATATTAGGGAAGTTTTCAACTATAATCTCTTCAAATATTTTCTCAGTCCCTTTTTTTCTCTTCTTCTTCTGGAACCCCTATAATTCGAATGTTGGTGCGTTTAATGTTGTCCCAGAGGTCTCTGAGACTGTCCTCTGTTCTTTTCATTCTTTTTTCTTTATTTTGCTCTGCAGCAGTTATTTCCACTATTTTATCTTCCACCTCACTTATCCGTTCTTCTGCCTCAGTTATTCTGCTATTGATCCCATCTAGAGTATTTTTCATTTCATTTATTGTGTTTTTAATCGATGCTTGATTCATCTTTAGTTCTTCTAGGTCCTTGTTAACTGTTTCTTGCATTTTGTCTATTCTATTTCCAAGATTATGGATCTTGGAAATAGAGTCTTGGATCATCTTTACTATCATTATTCTGAATTCTTTTTCAGGTAGACTGCCTATTACCTCTTCATTTGTTAGGTCTGGTAGGTTTTTATCTTGCTCCTTCACCTGCTGTGTGTTTTTCTGTCTTCTCATTTAGCTTATGTTACTGTGTTTGGGGTCTCCTTTTTGCAGGCTTCAGATTCGTAGTTCCCATTGTTTTTGGTGTCTGTCCCCAGTGGCTAAGGTTGTTTCAGTAGGTTGTGTAGGCTTCCTGGTGGGGGGGACTAATGCCTGTGTTCTGGTGGTTGAGGCTCGATCTTGTCTTTCTGGTGGACAGGTCCACGTCTGGTGGTGTGTTTTGGGGTGCCTGTGGCCTTATTATGTTTTTAGGCAGCCTCTCTGCTAATGGGTGGGGTTGTGTTCCTGCCTTGCTAGTTGCTTGGCATAGGGTGACCAGCACTGTAGCTTGCTGGTCGTTGACTGAAGCTGGGTGCTGGTGTTGAGATGGAGATCTCTGGGAGATTTTCGCTGCTTGATATTATGTGGAGCTGGAAGGTCTCTTGTGGACCCGTGTCCTGAAGTTGGCTCTCCCACTTCAGAGGCACAGCACTGACTCCTGGCTGCTGCAACAAATGCCTTTCATCCACCCGGCTCAGAATAACAGGGAGAAAAAGTAGAAAGAAAGAATTAGTAGAAGAAAGAAAGAGAGAGGGAAAGAAAGGAAGAAGGGAAGAAAGGAAGGAAGGAAGGAAGAAAGAAAGAAAGGAGGGAGGGAGGGAGGGAGGTTGGAAAGAAAGAAAGAAAGAGAGGAGGGAGGGAGGGAGGAAGGAAAGGAAAAGGAAGAGTGAATGGAAGAAGGGAGGGAGGGAGGGAGGGAGGAAAGAAAGAAAGACAGGAGGGAGGGAGGGAGGAAGGAAAGGAAAAGAAAGTGGAAAGAAGAAAGGTGGGAGGGTGGGAGGGAGGAAAGAAAAAGAAGGAAAGGAGGAGCGGAGGGAGGGAAGGAGGGAGGAAGGGAAGGTATGAAAAAAAAGAAAGAGCAGGTAAAGTAAAATAGAATAAAGTATGAACTATAGTAGAGTTATTAAAATTAAAAAGTAATTATTGAAAATAAAACGGACAGATAGAACCCTGGGACATATGGTGGAAACAAAACTATACAGAGAGGGCCTCCCTGGTGGCGCAGTGGTTGGGAGTCCGCCTGCCGGTGCGGGGGATACGGGTTCGTGCCCCGGTCTGGGAGGATCCCATATGCCGCGGAGCGGCTGGGCCCGTGAGCCATGGCCGCTGGGCCTGCGCGTCCGGAGCCTGTGCTCCGCAGCGGGAGAGGCCACAACAGTGAGAGGCCCGCATACCGCAAAAAGAAAAAAAAAAAAAAACTATACAGAGAGACTCTTGCACAGAAGATTACACATACACATTCACAAAAAGAGAGCAGGGGGAAAAATCAAAAATCTTGCTCTCCAAGTCCACCTCCTCAATTTGGGATAATTTGTTGTAAAAAGAGGAAAAGGGCGAGAAGTCTGAAATCTTGCTCTCTAAGTCCACCTCCTTAATTTGGGATAATTCGTTGTAAAAAGAGGAAAAGGGGGGAAAGTCTTAAATCTTGTCCTCAAAGTCCACTTCCTCAATGTGGGATGATTCGCTGTCCATTTATGCACTCCACAGACGCAGGGCACATCAAATGGGCCGTGGAGCTTTAATCCACTGCCTCCGAGGCTGCACAGAGAGATTTCCCTGTCTCTGCTCTCACAGCTCCCAGGTCTCAGCCTTGGACCTGGCCCCGCCTCTGCACGTAGGTCGCTGGAGGGTGTCCGTTCTTCGCTCAGACAGGACGGGTTTAAAGGAGCCGCTGATTCGGGGGCTCTGGCTCACTCAGGCAGAGGGGAGGAAGGGGCGCGCAGTGTGGGGCGGGCCTGCGGCGGCAGAGGCCGGCGTGACGTTGCAGCAGTCCGAGGCGCTCCGTGCGCTTTCCCGGGAAAGCCGTCCCCAGGTCCCGGGACCCCGGCAGTGGCGGGGTGCACAGGCCCCCCGGAAGGCAGGGCGGACAGTGACCCGCGCTCGCACACAGGCCCCGCAGCGGGGGCGGCAGCAGCAGCCCCAGCGTCCCACTCCCGTCTCCGAGGTCCGCGCCTTTAGCCGTGGCTCGCGCCTGTCTCTGGCGCTTCCCCAAGCAGCCCTCTTAATGCCCTCTCCTCGCGCACCAGGAAACAAAAGGGAAAAAAGTCTCTTGCCACTTCGGCAGCTCCAGACCCTTTCCCCAGACTCCCTCCGGGCTAGCCATGGTGCACTAACCCCTTCAGGCTCTCTTCCTGCCGCCAGCCCCAGTCCTCTCCCTGCGCTCCGACTGAAAGCTGATACCCGAGCCTCAGCTCCCAGCCCCGCCCGCCCCGGAGGCCGAGCATACAAGCCTCTCGGGCTGGTGTGTGCCTGAGGGCACCTATCCTCTGTGCCGGAATCTCTCCGCTTTGCCCTCCACACCCCTGTTGCTGTGCTCTCCTCCGCTACTCCGAAGCTTTCCCCCTCTGCCACCTGCAGTCTCCGCCCGCGAAGGGGCTTGTAGTGTGTGGAAACCTTTCCTCCTTCACGGCTCCCTCCCACTGGTGCAGGTCCCATCCCTATCCTATTGTCTCTGTTTATTCTTTTTTCTTTTGTCCTACCCATGTATGTGGGGAGTTTCTTGCCTTTTGGGGGGTCTGAGGTCTTCTGTCAGCGTTCAGTAGGTGTTCTGTAGGAGTTGCTCCACGTGTAGATGAATTTCTGATGTATCTGTGGGGAGGAAGGTGATCTCCGTGTCTTACTCTTCTGCCATCTTCCTCCGGGTCCTGTAATTATTTCTGTATGCATCTGTCTGTGTACATAACATAAACATGACCTCATAGTAATGTCTCTGACTAATCCAGCTTCCCCCTTTGCTTATTTATAACTTCTTTCTTGGACAGTGAGAAACCAGGCTCTCATTACCCATAGTTTATTTACTCACTTGTTCAACCCCAATATATATGTATAGTAATTTCAAAATTGCTACCCTGTACCCCTGTGTGAAACAACTATACCTACCAGAGTACAGCATTTATGGACAGTTCCTTTGGTCTTCAGCCTTACAGTTCTCAGTTGAAACAGTATTTTGCAAAGTGACTTAGGTCAGTTACATGTTTTTCCCCACTACCTTCAGTGAGGTTATGTCATGTAATCTTAATATAGTTATATTCATTTGTTTCAGCCTGCATTCCACCCTGGGATTTTCCAGCATCCTGGATATTTTTTAAAATTTGTATCCATTAAAGTTTCCTCATTGTGATGTATGATCCAATAGTTTTTGACAAATGCTTGGAGTATATCCATCACCCCAGTACCATGCAGAACAGTTCCATCTCCTCACAGCTCCTCCATGAGTCTCCTTGTGTTTCATTCCTCCTACTCCCTCAACCTTTGGCAACCACTGACCTAATTTCCGTCCCTACAGTTTTGTATGGCCTGGATTTTTTTATAGCAACTCTTTTTATTAGACATTAAAATTGCTGGTAAGCAGAGGTTCTTTTACTTTGTGTTTGAAGTTAGTTGATACCAGGATTCAAGTCCAGTCCTGACACTTACATTGCCCTAAATCTCAATTTTCTCATCTGTAAATGAGTATAAAAACAATATTCCTAGCCTCATGGGGGTTCTATGGAGGACTCAAGAAGATAACAGTTGTTGGCACAGTGCCGGGCACATAGTAAGTAATCAATAAACTTGATGATAATAATACTTTATATTTGCTATCCTCATCATCACCATGGTGGGATATGAAAAAAGAATATTAAAGAGGCCAGGAAATGCTGCCGTCTTGTGTTGCTGGTGGCCATAAGAATGTACACATGGGCCCTTCCCTACAGAGGATGGAAAGAAGGCAGAGAGGATGTGACTGCAGCAGGGCAGGATTGATCCTCCGCAAGTCCTCCTCTGGTGTTTGTGGTGCCTGTGTGTATTATCCGGGTTGATCCTGGAGTTAGTTACGGCTTCCTGAGGAGACAGAATCATCTGTCTCTCATTCAAAAATTGCCCTAGGCAGGGAGATTTTAGGGCTTCATTTTGGCTTTTCTCCTCCCCAGGATTTTTTTTTTCACTGAGATGATATTACAACATGGAAAGAACTTTAAAGAAGTAAATCAGTGTAATCCCTGCACCCAAGTGGGTTGATGTTTTGGTAATTGCTGCCATCCCACTCCTGCACATTTACACATATGTAAACATTATTTATTGTATCATAAACATATTTCCTTGTTGCTACATAGTCTTCATAATGATTTTTGATGAAGATATGACAGTTTCATGAAGGGGATTCACCATCCTTCACTAGAGTACTCCCACTGTTTTGTGGCACAACTTCATGAATATCATTCTTTTGCTCCTGATGATTTATTTCCTTGGGATATACTCCCTAGAGTAGGAATTTTCTGTCAAATGATAGGAATGTCTTTGTGGCTTTATCTGTAGCATTTTGCAGAAATAAAACGTTACATCCTTTTTTATATATTAATCTATATTTCATCAAAATACAGCTGTTCAGGGATGTGATCAAATATCTGGTGAAGAGTTTGAGACTAATGCTTCAACAGATCATTGATAAATTTATCATCTGACCATGTAATGCTTTTCTGGAAAGCATGATTTTCTCTGATTAGATTTCTCTCAGCTCTTGTCCCCCCAACTCCAAGTTCTCCTTCTTACTACTTCTGGAGGCAACACTCCCAGAGTCTCCCGTCATTTCTCGGAAACTCCTTCTTTATTTCCTTTTGGAGTCAGGACTTGTTTGCATTTGTAAAACCAGGACCATATTGTTTGCAGATGCTAGGGGTGCTGCCAGATAATTGAATGTAGAAAGTTGAGGCTTTTGGATCATTTTTACAAACCAGGACACAGAAGAATATTTTCTTAGAATTAAAAAAAATAATAAAGAAATAAAGATCACGGGACTGGGTTTCTAATACAGACATTTCACTTTGTGTTCCTAGTAGGGGCGTTCCAACTCCAGAGTTGGGGGTGGGAGTGGGGGGTGGGGGGGAGGATAGAGGACTAAGATAAAGCTTTGCAGATTCACTATCTAATCCAGAAAAAACAAATGCATAAAAGGAGTTAGAATAAATAACGAAACAAAAACTCAATCAGTTATTTATGATCCCATCTACTAGCATTAACAATACGTTTTTTCCTTTCTTGAATAGTTTTCTGTTTAGTTTTTGTTTGAAGATAAGAGTAGCTTAAAAGTAATTGTGTTTCCTATCAGTAATTGATAAAGCCCCCTTCCCCTTAGGGGAGCCACCCAGATGTGATAGTAATTGTTGAAAGCGAATTGTTTTTTAGCATTAAATGCTTTTGTTATTTAAAAAAAAAAAGAAATTAGCGTAGCTTCTAGTCTTTCTAGAAATGATAAAAACAGCTGAGAGCTTCTCATACAAATTGACTGGCTTAAATTAGAAGGCTGGATTCTTTTTCCAAGTGAATTTTGAAATCTGTAATTGTACCTGCCAGTATAATGGGGGAAAAGTGAGTTCCGAGGTCCTGCTCACACCTGCCTTGCAGGCACCTACTGCAGCATTCCAGTACAGTGAGGATGGGCATGGCTTGGATGCTCCAGACTCCAGTGCACATGGCCTGGGGTTGGGTGGGGGTGGGGGTGGTATCTGCTGCTGCTGTGTCTCACCCGCCTGGTAGGAACCTGTGGCAGCTGCGGGGGTTACCTATGGAGGCTGAGGGCCAGCCCAGACTACTTGCAGGGTGGCTCTGGTCCCGGTGGGCAGTTCTAGGGAAGATTGCCCCAGGCTTAAGCAGGAGTGAGTGGCAGGTGTGGGTCTGGACAGGAGCTGAGAGCCCAGGGCCAAGAGGCCTAGCCAGGTTCTGATTTCTAGGACAAACCAAGGCCTTGGGGGGGTTTAAGAGGTATGGGGGGGATAGAAAAGTTCTGTTGTGGTACCGCTTTCACAAACACCTCCACCATAAGGTTCCAAATCGTACATCCTCCAGTTCTCTAAATCCTTGGCCTTAACTCCATCTCTTGTCAGTATCAGCCTCTGTGGCCCATCTGGAAATTGAGGGCAAGGCTGGCAGATTGGAGTGGCGGTGGAACTTGGAAGTACTTTGCAGGGGCCAGAGCCTCCCCTGGTTACATTTTTTATTTCAGGCTCCTGGTCCTGGGCTGTTCAGCCCATTCTTATGTATTTATTTATTTTCTTATTTATTTATTTATTCATTTATTTATTCATACATGGCCATGCCGCATGGCTTCTGCGATCCTAGTTCCCTGCCCAGTGACTGAACCCAGGCCCTCGGCGTGGAGTCCGTTATAACCACTGGATCTCCAGGGAATTCCCTGTTCAGCCCCTTCTTATGTGAAAATTCCAGGCTTGGTGATCAAGGGCTCAAGACTGGGAGTGCCTTCTCACCTCCTCTAAAACAGTGATTCGAAAATTATATTTTTTTGTTTGTTGTGCTATTTTCCAGGTGTTTGTATTTGCATTTTTACTATGTTTTTTTATTGAGAAAAATTACATTTTTAGGTTTGAACCTTAAGTAACCCTTTTAGTGGTAGTATGCATTTTTAACTCAAGTTAACACATTTGGGATTTGCTTTGTTTTGCTTTTAGGAATATTTTTTGTTTTTTGTTTTTGTTTTGTTTTTCCCTAGGGAAAGGTTAATACTTTGTATATTCTTGTCAGGACTCAAGTCTTGGCTAGTTTGGGGATTATGGGCCAATTGCTTCACTCCCCTAAACCTAGATTTGGGATTGCGGATTAATTTCTTATTTTTTCCAAGTTTGTATCCCCTGTCTGTGAGGCAGGGACAATAATTCATGCCCCAGAGGTTACCCGAGTGTCACATAAGGTGATGATTATGCCAGGGCTGTACTGTGAGTTGTCATAATAGCAGAGCTGTGACTTTTGACTACATTTCTGTGTTAGTTCTTTTCCCTTCACCAAAATCTAGCACAGGGCTGGGCATGTGTAGAGACTCTGGTTAAATTGTACTGATCTAAATTTTCTAGGCCAAGGATCCCCACTGGTAAGAAGAAAGGAAAATGTCATCAGGGTGGATTAGCCCTGGACCATTGGGTCTGAAGCCAGTGGGCTGGGAGGGGCTGCAGCCAAGGGGCCTCTGGGGCTTCCTGGGGTTGGATAGGGGTGGTCTCCAGAGCAGGGAAAGATGTTCAAGAGCGAGTTTTGATTGGCCCTACCTGGCCTCTCTCTGCTCTGCCCTCCTATCTTCACGCCAGGGACTACCGGGTTCCTTTGTCATTCCTGGATTTGTATTTGAAAATGTTGTTAACAAAGCTGAAACCTGTCATCTTCTATTCAGGGACTCCCAAGTAATTTCTTAATGTTTATTTCTGTTTCTCCTCCCATTCTAAAACTGCCTGTAGAATTTAATGACCTTTACAAAACTGTTCTTGAAAGCACCAACACCACCACTGTAGATCTTTCAAATATGTTGTTTTTTGCTGTTTTTCCACTTCTACCCTCTCCGCTCCAAAACTCATCCGTATTTTTCCCCCCTTTTCTTCCTGGTTCAGAAGATGGAGGGACCAGTCAAGCTCCGGACAGTTCGAGAAGCACCGACGGACTGTGTCTGTCCCCCAGGTAAGTGGATGTTCGATCGTTGCTGGCTCCTGACTTCCATAGGCCTGGTCTTCTCTCTCCTGTCTACCCGAAACTGCCAAGGCCATGGTCAAGAGAATCACCATGGGTTTCAGGCTGTCTGTGGTACCTTGTGGACTGTCCTGGAGCCTTTCTTCCTACATCATCTTCCCTGGTAGGTGTGTCGTTAAAGATTCTGGCAAAATTAACTGACTTGGTTTGATGAGGCTGATGGTATTGGTGGAGGAGCTAAGAAACTCTTCGGGATGACTTACAATAAATTCTTAGATGCTAGGAAAGTAGCAGCCATCCCCTTTTAAAGATGGAGAAACAGACATGAACCATCCAAACAGTGTTAACATTGTGACCCTAGCTCTGTTTCGAACGTGAGGGGTGGCGGGTAGAGGAATAATCTGGCAAATATAGGTTTCTTTGGTTTTCATTTCTTTGGTGGAGGTAGAGGAAAGGAGCAGGAAACATGGTCTGATTTGTTCAAATAATCATGTGTCTTGGGTTTTGATGGTGTAGACCGGGACAGCTGTGACTAGAATTGAGGATTTGTTGGTTCCTAACCCATGTGGCTCAAATCCTGGTTCATATTGGTCTTCCAGTTGTCCTCATTGGAGCTTTGCACATATTATGACTGAGAATTTAGGGGTGTAGTCTCAGCCCCAGTGTTTTCAGGGTTAGAATTATCCTCTCATAGAACAGTATGTAATACCAGTGAATGAGTGGAAAATTGTAACAATTCCCAGATGACCCACCATGCCGGACAAGGTGAGAGAACATGGGAGCTGGACCCAGGGGCCCTGTTCCTTGCTGTCATGCCTTCCATTAGCCAAGTTGTCTGGCATTTCTGAAACCACTTCACCTGGTCCAGAAACCAAGCTTACTGATGGTTAACATCTCGAGATTGGGAGATGCCCTGAGATTTGTGCAAAGATGGACCCATGGTGTGAACATTCAGTCTCTGGGGACCCAGTGGAAGAGGATTTTACAGTCGAGCTTGAGTTAGCCTTTCATAGGAACTCTGAGGTTTTAATAGGAGGGAAAAGGACATGATAAATAATGACATCATGAGCAGTTCAGGAAGTCAGAAATTGCAATTCAATGGGGGAAAAATATTCAGTTCCACCAATGAAGTTTTGGCTGATCTGCAAAATGTATAAAACAATTCTTCTTGCTTCTCCCCTGTTCTTTCTTTCTCAGTATTGAATGGTTGTAAATTCATATGAGTTATGTAGATGAGGGTTTTTAAACCTGGGAGTCACTGGGAACTCCCTGGCAGTCCAGTGGTTAGGACTCTACACTCTCACTGCCAAGGCCCTGGGTTCAATCCCTGGTTGGGGAACTAAGATCCCACAAGCCGAGCGGTGCGGCCAAAGAAACAAACAAACCAGGTAGTCACAACACCTTTATGAGACATGAAATCAGTTATGTGGGTTGCAGCCAGCATTCTGAAATTTTGAACTAGCAGAGACTACAATAAAAAATATTGGAGTGAAGTTTTTGTGTCAGCCATTTATATTTGTAAATGGCAGTGTGAAACGGGTTCCTTGCTATGGGTTGCTGACTGAAAGTTTGAAAACCACCAATACAGATGATAGATGGAGAGGGAGGAGGTGGCAGTGAGGGGACATGGAGCTCCTGAATAAACCCAGACCAGGTCCAAATCTTGGTCAGGCACTTACTGTTTGTGTTAATAAATGATACCAATACTGGAGTGGGCTCTGTAGGCTTTTTGATGTCGTGGAGGAAACACAAAGCCCAGGACCTGGAGATAGTCTTGTGTCTGTCTTCCCTCGAGGTCTCTTGACCCACCAGGAGAGGTGTCAAGAAGGCCTCTGGGATGACCATGGAAGCCAAAATCCTGGTCAGAACCCTCAGTTCCACTGAGAGGAGGGAAGGTGACCTGCCGTCCTCTCTGGGGTCGCCCAGCAGTCAGTGCTGTGCTGTCGTTGTCCGAGGGTCTTGTGGCTGTGATCAGGCTGTCCTGGCAGGTATGGTCAGTGTGGCCCAGGGGGTGTAGCAGCCTCTGCCAGTGTGGCCCAGGGGGTGTAGCAGCCTCTGCCAGGCCCCAGTGCACACCCATGTCCACATCTTCTCTTCCTCTCCTGTCACCTTGAGCTGGAGAACTCACTTGAGCACTTTAGACTAGAGCCCTTTATCAGTGCAAAACCACATAGCCTGGCACATTCTCCTCTGCCATAAAAAGCACAGAGGGCTTTTTCTCCAACATCAGAAGGCTTAACTCATTCCCTTTCTCCCTGGCTCTGATCTGCCCTGCAGACTTTTGGAGTCTGGACATGCAGACCACCCTCTTTTGAGGTACCCCATCTCATCTGATATACCCGCAGATCCCCCTAGCCCAGTTCCTTCCCACGGCCCAGAGGACAGTGTAATCTTTTGTCAGATCCTAGGATGCAACAAGACAGAGAAGTGAGGCCAAAGAAGGGGGTGGTTCTTCTGTGTGTGTTACCCATTGTGAAGTGGGTGCGGGGAGCTCTGAGGCTGAAGGGAGGGGCAGGCTTCGGGCTGGAAGGTCAAGATTCTTCTCTTGCTGGAGTCAGTGGTGGGAGGACTGGCAGAGCTGTGCTCTGAACTAGCCCTGTGACCTCAAGCAAGTGAGAGGCCCTTGAACCTTGAACTCCTTGTCTATAAAATGGTATAGTGAGTTGAATTGTGTCCCCCACCCCCCAAAAGATATGTCCCAGTCCTAACCCCTGGTATTTGTAAATGTGGCCTTATGTGGAAATAGGGTCTTTGCAGACATAATTTTTTTTTTTTTTTTTTTTTTGCGGTATGTGGGCCTCTCACTGTTGTGGCCTCTCCCGTTGTGGAGCACAGGCTCCAGACGCGCAGGCTCAGTGGCCATGACTCACGGGTCCAGCCGCTCCGTGCGGCATGTTGGATCTTCCTGGACCAGCTCACGAACCTGCGTCCCCTGCATAGGAAGGCGGACTCTCAACCACTGCGCCACCAGGGAAGCCCTGCAGACATAATTAATTTAAGGATCTTGAGATGAGATCATCCAGGGTTTAGGGTAGGCCCTAAATCCAATGATGAGTGTCCTTATAAGAGTCAGAGGTAAGAGATTTGAGACACAGAAACACCCAGAGGAGAAGGCCATGGGAAGAAAGAGGCAGAGGTCAGAGTGATGCATCTACAAACCTAAGAACACCCAGGATTGCCGGCAGCCACAGAAGCTGAAGAGGGGCATGGAAGGGATTCTCCTTAAGAGCTTTCAGAATGAACGAGCCCTGCCAACATCTTGGTTATGGACTTCTGGCCTCCAGAATTGTGAGACAATAGGTTTCTGTCATGTTAAGTCACCTAGTTTGTGGTCATTTGTTGTGGCAGCCTTAGGAAACTAAAATAAATGGGACCATTAATCACCCTAATTATAAGGTTGCTGTGATAATCAAAATTTGGGGGACATAGGAACTTCCTACACCACCAGGTCTGAATCACGTGTGTGGGGCTGCCACCTGGGAGCCCCCTCATGCTGCTCTTCCTCATACACCTGCCTCAAAAGAGACTTCTCTTCCTTCAGCGGAGAACTCAGGGCTGTAGATTCATGTGGCTTACCCATGTCCCTGGGGATTCCAAAGTCTTCTTTTCTTACTACTTATGTACTTATTGTTTTAAAATGTGTTTAAAGTTTTAAAATGTTTATTTTTGAATAGGAAATAATATGTGATGAAAGATTCAAGTACTACAGAAGATTACATGTGAAAACTAATTCCCCTCCCCTCCTCTTCTCCGGTTCTCCTGCTCCTCTTTCCAGGGGCCCTTTACCCTTCTGCTGATGTCCTTCTGAGGAGTCCTTTCCAATAGAACTTTCTGTGATGATGGAAATATTCTATCTCTCTGCTAATCGAGCAGCCACTACTAGCCATGTGGGGCTACCAAGCCTCTGAAACATGGCTAGTGCAACTGACAAACTGAATTTAAAATTTTTGTTTAATTTAGAATGGATTAACAGCAAGGTCCTAATGTGTAGCACAGGGAACTATATTCAATATCCTGTGATAGACCATAATGGAAAAGAATATAAAAAAAGAGTGTATGCTGTATAACGGAGTCACTCTGCTCTACAGCAGAGATTGGCACAACTTAGTAAATCAACTACACTTCAATAAAAAAAAAATTGTTTAATCTTAATTTAAATTGCCAAGTGTGGCTGGTGGCTATGGTGTAGGACAGTTTTTGAGATTTTTGAGGTCATTTAATTACATTTCATTGAGAAGCTCCCTTCCTGGTTTTACACAAATGGTATATGTTGTTGTCCCGGTGTTGCTTTCTCGGTTTGCAGTTTCCCTCTGAGATGGTCTGAATCATTCCATGTATCAGAGAGCAGGTGTTACCTTGTTTTGGGTTAAAAGACAAAATCCTGTTGGGCTGTCCTGTGAGGTACCTGGCCAGTCCCCACCCCAAGGCCGTTTGAATTGTTTCCCATCCTGTGTTCTTACAGACTGTCCTTCAGGGAACTGTTGGAGGGAAGGAGAACTGTTGTCTTGCCCCGTTCCCTGCCTTCCTCATGCTCTGTACTGAAGCCCATCATGAAGCAGGCACTGCTGCAGGGCTTTGGGTCACTGGGCTGAAAGGATAGGAGCCCTCAGTCTGGGGCACCACACCAGAGCAACAATTCTAGAATGTTGCAGGGGGTGTCCCCGAAGTCTGCTCTGTGGGAGACTCGGGCACGACCCAGTCCCCACTGTGCTGTGAACATGTGAGCATCCCAAGGGACGGGTCGGGGCCAGCACCCTGGAGCCTGAGAGGTTTGGATTTGACTCTGCTGCTTAAACAGCTGCCGAGTGGGCACATCCTGCACATCCTGGAGATATGGGCCATTCTGGTGTAAAAGCTCCTTATGTTAACTAAGTCTTTTAATTACGTTAATAAAATAAACAAACGAAAAGGAAACTTATTAGCTTACACAACTGGAATAGAGAGGTCAGAGGTACAGCCAGTTTCAGGTATGTCTGGGCTCAGGGGTCTCTGTCTGCCTCTCAGCTCTTCCCTGAGTCATTTTCAGACACTGTCTCCTTGGGGTGGGAAAGTGGCCACCAACAGCCCCAGCAGTATATCAGACCTTCCCAGCAACCCCAGCAGATAGAGAACTCCCCTTTCTCAAAGGTGTCAGCATTAGGGAATGGGGAGTGTTATGGGCTGAATTGTATCCCCCTCCAAATTCATATGTTGAAGTCTTAACCCCCACCTAGTACCTCAGAATGTGACTGTATGTGAGACAGGGTCTTTAAAGAGGTAAATAAGGTAAAGTGAGGCCATTAGGGTGGGCCCTCATCCACTATGACTGGTGTCCTTATAAGAAGAGATTAGGACACAGACACACACAGAGGGAAGATGACATGAAGCCAGGGAGAGAGGCCTCAGAAGAAACCAACCCTGCTGACACCTTGATCTCTGACTTATAACCTCCAGAATTGTGAGAAAATCGATTTCTGTTGTTTAAGCCACCCAAACTATGGTACTTAGTTTTGGCAGGCCAAGCAGACGAATACAGAGAGTTATTGTTGCTGGGTACAGAGTTTCTGTTTGGAAAGATGGAAAAGTTCTGGAAAATGGATAGTGGAGATGGTTTTACAACCTTGTGAAGGTACTAAATGCCATGAAATTCTGCACTTTTAAATGGTTAAAATGGTATTTAAATTTTGTCTGTATTTTACTGTGATTGAAGAAAGAAGTCCCAGCATTGACCCTGATTTGCCTGTCTTGGGGCAGATGCCTGTCCCTGTACAAATTGCTGTTCCTGGAGGATGGGACACATTGATTGGCCAGGTGTGGGTCATGTGAATGGTCTTGGACACGGAGGGAGGCCGTTGTGGGGGAGGGTTGACACTACCAGAATCATGTAGGCTGAGAGTGGTGGAGGGTGGTTACCTCAAAAAAAGTAGGGTGCTATTCCCAGAAAAAGAGAAAAGGGATGCAGCTGGGCAGACATAAATAATAGATGACCACTTCAGTCTGGCTCCGGGGGCAGCTGTCCAGACATGTCCAGGTGATCCTAAGCGGGGACTACGGACAGACCCTGAGTTTGACCAGAGGCTTGCCTCCACTTCAAGCACATAAGTCTCTTCCCTCTGTTGAGCTGGTCCAACAGACAGTTCAGCTCAGTGATTAAGCACTTGAATTTTGGATCCAGACTGCCTGATTCAAATTCTTTGTCCCAGATTTCCTTGGTGGCACAGTGGTTGGGAATCTGCTTGCCAATACAGGGGACACAGGTTCGATCCCTGGCCCAGGAAGATCCCACATGCCACGGAGCAACTAAGCCCGTGCACCACAACTCCTGAGCCTGTGCTCTAGAGCCCACGAGCCACAACTACTGAGCCCGTGTGCCACAGCTACTCAAGCCTGTGCGCCTAGAGCCTATGCTCTGCAACAAGAGAAGCCACTTCAATGAGAAGCCTGCACACCTGAACGAAAAGTAGCCCCCGCTCGCTGCAACTAGAGAAAGCCCACATGCAGCAATGAAGACCTGATGCAGCCAAAAATAAATGAAATAAATAAATTAAAAAACAAAAAACAAATTCTTTGTCCCTTACCAACTCCATGACCTCGAACTTATCCTCCCTGTGCCTCAGTTTTTCATCTGTGAAGCGGGATTTCTAATAGTTCCCACCTCATAGAATCGTGCGAGGATTGAATGAGCTTATAGAGCGTTTGTAACAGGGCCTGGCACTGCTTCCTGAAAGTGAGTTAGTGGTTACCAGGAACCCAGATCCCTTGCCCCCAGGCCAGTCCAGACTCACTGCGTGCAGCCTCTTACCTTCCTGATTGTTGCCAGGGCTGCCAGAGAGGTAGGGACAAGGCGATTCAGAGTTGGCGGTTGGCTGGGAATATCCTGGAGGGAACGAGCAAAGGCCTGACAGACTTCCATGGCACGTTCTTCTGGGATGTGGGTGAGAAAATGCTGGTGACAGAGGCCAGAAGTGAGGGAACCAGAAAGGAAAAGAAAACGTGTGGCCTGTGAACTCTCGTTATCCACTAACAGCATCCGGAAGGCCTCATCATGCAAAGCCTGCGGCTCTGCCCTTTTGCACAGTTTGCACTGGTTTCTAACTGGGCTCAACCTGCCCTGGAGAGTATGAAGAACTTTTCAGAAAAACAGTAATACTTTTCATTTCCTTTCTGTGCCTTTTTGTGTTCTTGCATAATATCCCAGAGGCATGGCGTGTGGTTTCCAAATGATAGGGACTGTGCTTGCAGTGTAGGGTGACTTTCCAGAAATTAATAAACAGATTTATCAGAGTTAGAAGTTCGCTGCTCTGTGAAAATGTTTGGAAGTTTGAGCAGAGGAGTGAAACTCTGTGGTAGGAGGACATGAAGTACAATGTGGAAATGATACAGAACCTGATACATGTCAGTGACAGTTTATGGCAAATGTCGCAGAGTGGAACAGAAATGGTCGGTTATTCTATTCAGCCTGTTTACTGTATTTGTAGGTTTAGGAATTTGCTTAGGGCAGCAGGGTGGGGGTTGGGGTACTTTCTTACTACGTTGAAGCAAAAAATGGTTATCCTACTTTGAGTTATTTCTTATTTGTGGATTTTTTTAATGATACTTTTTTGAATGTGTTAAATGCTAGTTGACTTGCGTTCATGGTAAAACTAAGTAGCTTAATGGCAGTTTATCCCATTATGTCAGACTGTACAAAGTTGAAGAAGATAATTTGTGTGTCTGATTTTTTTTGACCAGAATTCTCTGGAGAATTCATTCATTCATTCATACATTCATCTCTCTCTACCCTAGTTTGTGCTTGTCCTGTGGGTGACATTGACTAAGATTGTTAGAGGAATTGCGTACCCAGTTGTTAGAGCATGATGGCACACATACAGGAGCCATGATATATAGAGAATGGGAAGAATACTAAAAAAAAAGTCCCACAGAAATTGAAAGGAGGGAGAGATCACCTCAGATCAAGGAGGCCTGGGTGGGGGAAGATGACAGTTGGGCAGGGTTTTGAAGACTGGTTGGCATCTTAGCCAGCTGGGATGGGGGACACATTCCACAAGAACTGGCATACTGAACAGAGGCAGAGGGGAGCTCTGGGAGTGTCAGGGAGCTCTGTTTCGTTGGAAGGTGATAATGAGAGGTGAGGGTGGGTCTTGATTATGGAGGGATGTGAGCTTCATTCCATGGGACACAGTTGAAAGGTATGTGAGTAGAGTTCAGCTTTAAGAGGAGGACTCTAGAAACAGCATGGAGGATGGACTGGATCACAAGTTTGCTTCAGCAGAGAAGCCCACTGAGAGGGTGCTCTGCATGCGGACAATCTTGTCTTGTTCCCTGATGCGTCCCCTGAGCCTAGAACAGTGCTGGGCATGTGGAGAGGGGATGATAAATATTTGCTGAATGCCTGCCCTGGAGGAGAGGTCATGAGAACTTGAATGAGGGCCATGAGAATTGATGGCAGGGAACAGCTGTGAGAGGCACTGGGCCATGTGGTGGACAAAACTCACAAACAGGATGGATGGGCATGGGAGGGGACAGAGGTGCCTGAAGCTGGAAGCCCGGGGGAGGGTGATATACTGAACAGAAACAGGAAATCCCCAAAGAGGGATTTAGAAGGGAAGATGATAAGCATAGTTTTGGACAGTGGCCTTATGAACCAATTTGTAGATCAACTGATGAATGGAAGAAAATAATTAGAAGTCTTCTCTTAAGGCATCATCTAGCCACTCTGAACCTATTCATTGTAAAATGTACTGTGTCCTGTAAATAAACGTCTTGGGGGCACTCAAGACGTTTTGGGTTTTTTTTTTTGTTTTTTTGTTTCAATACAGAATATTTATTAAGAAGACATATTGACATGCTTAGATACACAAATTAAGCCACTTATACACATGCCATTCTCGGTGAACTTTAAGGAAAAAAACATGAAGAACAAAATTAGTTGCTTTCAGATAAGTTTTTGTGTTTTATAGCTATCATATGTCCATTTGCATATTAGGAAGTTATTAGCACTGATATATAAACTTTATTCCCAATCTTACATGTAAACTTTTGGCAAGGGGAAGTTCACAAAAATTTGCATTGAAGTCTGAATGTAAATTCCATACTTACAAGAGGTTATGTATTGACTTTTGGGAATTGGAGATTTTCTTGTGACCACTAGAGGGAGCCCACTATATTCATTAAATTCATTAAATTCTGTAGAAATCTAATGGGATTTTTCAAAATGATAATTAATATTTAAAATATTTATTAGAAAGTACACAAAAGTTCAAACCAAGGGCAATGAAATACAAAGTTAGCCTTTCACTCTGTTGTTTTTTCTACTAAAACAGATCACTGAGAATTTTCCAGATGACTCCAGAATAGAGTGGTGTGTTGTTGGTTTCAGAAGGTGGTGTTGATTATGCAAAGGGTAAAATAGCAACTAGCAAACACATTCCCACTCACCCAAAATTTATTGAGCACATCTGGTTTAGACCCAGTAGAGACTCCCCAAAGCTGTGGGAAGATCCCATCTTGGCCAACTCTATGCCAGCCGTTGGATGACAGGTGCAACTCTTCACGTGAGATGTCACGTAACTTTGTACATTGGGATTATTAAATGTCTCACATATCAAGAGCTACTCACATGGTGGGACCGCCTCTTCCCAGGGGTAAGTTCAATGCCGTCAAAATATTTTGTTTCTTAGCTCTCTTCTTATGCCAAAGTATATTCCACATAGATTGAAGATTTAAATGTGAAAAATAAAACCATGGAAGGCAAGACAAAAATACAACAGGTCACTTTTTAAAATTATAGGTAGAAATAGACTTTATAAGCTTGGTACTGAAGTCAGAAACCATAACACAGCAGTTCTCAACCAGGGATGATTTTGCCTCGTGGGGACTTGGACAATGTTTGGAGACATTTTTGATTTGTCTCAACTTGAGGGGTGGGGTGCTACTGGCATCTGGTGGGTAGAGGCCAGGGATGCTGCTAAACATTCTACAATGTACTGGAGATCCCCCAAAATATAACTGTCAATGGTGCCAATGTTGAAAAACTCTGCTATAGAATAAATGTTTTCTTAAATGATTTAAGCTTAAAAGCTTAAATTTTCTGTCTAGAAAGAAAATTCCACCTTAAAGTTTAAAGATAAATGGCAAACTGAAAACTTAGCGTATATAACAAGCACATGGTTAATATTCATGAGATATAAAGTGCTTTTGCAAAAGAATAAGGAAAAGTCAAATACTTTAGTGGAAGAACGGGCAAAGGAGATGAATAGGGAGTTCACAGAAACGAAATGCATGCTGAGGAAGGAGGCTGGGAAAGGACAGGATGCGGGGCAGTTCCAGGAATCTAGGCAGCAGGAACGGAGGGTCAATCCCCCGGGGTGTTAGAGGTCTCTTGGATGTGTCTGCACCAACTGTTTTTCGGTGTGTCATTCTGCCTGAGGTTCAGGGTCTCAGGAGAGAGAGCCCTACTGGGCAGGTCTGACCCCTGTGCCCATTCCTCTGCCGGTGGCTTCCAGGGCAGGGCTGAGAGGGAAGAGCACCTCCCCCACAGGTGCCAGGATGCTGCACAGTGTAGGGGAGGGGAGTCTGGGTTTAATACAGGTGGGCTTGGCAGTGAATGCCAACT
Organism: Mesoplodon mirus; assembly: GCF_964341445.2. Taxonomy (NCBI): domain Eukaryota; kingdom Metazoa; phylum Chordata; class Mammalia; order Artiodactyla; family Ziphiidae; genus Mesoplodon; species Mesoplodon mirus. The sequence goes on from NC_138980.1 coordinate 27,486,151, forward strand.
GTGGCCGCCCTCTGGCTCTGTGAGCTTGGGCAAGTGACCTGATTCTTTCAACTCTCCATCTCCTTGTGTGTAAAATGGGAAAACATTATGTACCTCGGGGGTTTGTTTTGAGGATACTCTGAGACAAGTTGAAGTGCTTGGCACACCCTAGGCATCTTGTAATGTCTGTTCATTTATCCCTAAGGAAAGTGGTCTGTGGTCCTCTGGAGGTGAGAGTCAGACACAGATCTTTATTATGGGGGTGGGGGGAGGGTACTTAGTAAGCAAGCCCAGCCCTTTCCTTTTGGTGCCTCCTCTGCAGAAAAGAATGTCATTTCTGCTTAGTCTCTTGGTTCATTTAGTGCCAGGATCCCCCGGCGAACCTTCTGCTCAAAGATGGAGAAAGAGCAACTCCTGGCTCCTCCGGGAGCCCTTGAACTTGGGATTCCCTCTGCTGCCTTGTAGATTGTCAGCAGGCAGCATGGTAAAGCCCTTTTCTCTTGGGTGGCCCTGGGGTTTCCTTCCTGATCCACCAAAGCCTTATTCTGGCCTGATCCACTGTTATTTTACATTTTTGTTTAGTCCTGCCTTTAGAAATAGGATGAATGCAGCCAAGCTGCCTTCCCTATGAGGTCATGATTTTCATGACATATTAGGCTGGAGGTGGCCTATTGTCTGGTAATTTCCTTAGAAGTAGCCTGTGTGGCCCACTCACAGGCTAGCACAGGAAGAAATTCAAAGCACCAGAGGCTAAGGCTCTGAGGGGAAGGAGGGTCTAAGGAAAAGTCCAGAAAGCAAAGGATGGTGTGGAGAATGGGCCAGCTCCCGCATTAGAAGCACACATGCATTCGTGGTGCATTGTGAAGAATGTACTTTTAAAATGCAGAGATGATTCCCAGGAGAACATGCGAACATTTAAAGAGTAGCTGTGCAGTGTGGAAAGGGCAGCCATTTAGAGTATTATTGGACACTGGCTCTGTGCTAAGCCTAATCCCTGGGGATGCTAAGTATAACTGTGCTCAGAATGTGAGCTCATGGAGTCAGGGGAAAATGGAGTTTTAACTGAAGTTGATGTCACAATGGGTCCAGTGGGGCTTCCCTGGTGCATTTTTGTCAGTTGTTAGGTAACACGTGTAAGTGATATCATAGGATATACGACTTTTGCTTTCCAACTTACCTCATGTTCTGTGATTACCTCTAGGCTCATCTGTGGTACATCAAAGAGCAGTGTTCTGTTGTTTCCCATGGCTGATATTCCTTTGTGTATGTGGACCGCATCTTTTTATCCATTCATCTGTTGATGGGCATTTAGGTTGCTTCCATGTCTTGGCTATTGTGAATAAGGCTGCAGTGCAGCTGTGGCAGCGTCTGTCTTCTGGATTCTGGTCTTCTCAGGTGAGAGGCACAGCGGTGGGCCTGCTGCATCGAACGGTACCTCAATTTTTACTTTTAAACGCAGCTCCTTCCTGCTCTCATTATTGGCTGTTACCACTTTACATCTCACCAGCAGCTAGAGGGTACACAGTTCTCAAAAACCACTTCAGCACTCTTTATTTGTAGGCTTTTTGTTGATGGTCAGTCGACCTGTGTGAGTTGAAACCTTTTTGCAGATTAGATTTGCCTGAGTCTAATAATTCCTGAGGTTGAGCTTTTACCCATTTTCCTGTATTGCTTTTTTTAAAAAGAGTCAGTCAAACTTACCTCTTCATAGTATTTTCTTGAAAATTTGGCCAGATTTGAATTTTCTTGTCCATTCCCTACCTCAGCTCAATTTTTTAGGGCAGGTGTCCTTTACAGCCCTGAGTCCTTGGGAATGTTAAGAGACCATTAGCTGTGGGCTTAAAGCCGCTCTTGCGGGAAACGGCCACAAGGCGGCAGCATTTCTACATTTCCAACTCTGCGTTTTTGGGCAGCAGAGCCTTCCTGGAAATCGTGTTAGTAGGCTGCAAATTAGAGTGGAAAGTGCCAGGGCACATCCCCAAGAGCTTATATCTCCTTAATTCTTGTTTGTTTTTTAAATTTAATTTTTATTAATTATCAGAGCCAATTTGATAAAACTAGTTTGTTTCTCCTAGGTGTACAGAATCTGGTTCATTATATCAATGTATCTGTCTATTTATCTTTGGATCCTTTACCGTGTAGGTTATTACAGAGCGTTGAGTAGACCTGTCTTGGCATTCCATAGGTATTTTGTGATTATATATTTCATATGTATTAGTACATGTCTGTTAACCCCCATATCGTAATTCATACATTCCTTACACTTTTCCATTTGGTTAAACGTAATTTTTTTCTCTTAATCCATGCTTTTCCTTCTCTTGGAAATAAGTTCATGAGTATCAATTTTTACGTAACACGTATAAGTGATGGCATAGGATACCTGTCTTTCCCTTTCTTTCTTACTTCAAGTTGGGTGATTATCTCTAGGTCATTACATGATGGTGCAAACGGCACTGTTTCACTGTTTTCCATGGCTAGTACTCCATTGTTTACATGGACCACTTCCTCTTTGTGCATTTTTCTGTTGATGGACATTTTGGTTTCTTCCAAGTCTTGGCAATGTTAAATGTTCCTGCAGGGCTTCCCTGGTGGTGCAGTGGTTGAGAGCCCACCTGCCGGTGCAGGTGACACGGGTTCGTGCCCCGGTCCGGGAAGGATCCCACATGCCGCCGAGCAGCTAGACCCATGAGCGATGGCCGTTGAGCCTTCGCGTCCAGAACCAGTGCTCCACGATGGGAGAGAACACAACAGTGAGAGGCCCACGTACCGCAAAAAAAAAAAAAAAAAAAAAAGTTCCTGCAGTACAGGATTGCCAGCCTCTGTCTGCTCCATTCTGCTCTGCTCAGCTGATAGGCGCATCAAAGGACCTACCAGTTCACATGGTAGCTCAAGTTTTTACCCTTAAACGCACCTCCATTATGTTCTCACTACTGGCTGTTACCAGTTTACATCCCCCAGCAGCTAGAGGGTACACAGTTCTCTGAAACCCCTTCAGCATTTATTTTTTGTAGACTTTTTGCTGAAGAGCATTCTGACGGCTGTGAGGTGAATGTTTCTGTAATTGGATTTGCATGGCTTTATTAATTGCTGATGTTGCACATTTTTCTATTCCCTTTTATTTTAAAGAAAAAAAAAGAAAAGACAAAATGTGCATAAGATATGCCTCTTGAAATGGTCTTCTTGAAATGTTGACGTCTTTTGAATGTTCTGGTCCATTTACGACCCCAGGATGTTTTTTTTTTTTTTTTTTTGATGGCAGGTGTCATTTACAGGCCTGCCATTATTTTGAATATTAAGTGACCATTACCGCTGTTGTGTGAAACGACCAGAAGGCGGCAGCACTTCTCCTTACCAAATCTGCTTACTAGGGCCACAGAGCCATAATGGAAGTTGTGTTGTAGGTTGTAAATTAGAATGGAATGTGCCAAGAAAAGCCCCTTAAGATTATGTCTCATTACTTCTTGTTTGTTTTTTAATTTAATTTTTATTCTTTATCACAGCAAATTAGAGTAAAATGTTTTGTTTGTTGTAGGCGTGTAAGATGTGGTTCTTTTACACATATACATATATCTATTCTTCTTCAGATCCTTTTCCCATGTAGGTTAGGACACAACGTTGTGCAGTCTTCCCTTGGTATGCCGTAGGTTTTTGGTGATTATATATTTCACATGTGTTTGTATATCTCTGAAAACCCTAATATCATGATGTATCCAATCCTCACAGCTTTCCATATGGTGAACCATAAGTTGGTTTAATGAATCTGTGATTGCCTTTCTCTCTGGAAATATCTTCATTGGTATCAAGTGATAACATAAGTGATATGATAGGATATGTGTCTTTTGCTTTCTCACTTACTACAAGTTGCAATGATTACCTCTAGACTCCTCTATGGTCCTGCAAATGGCATTGTTTCATTTTTTGCCTTGGCTAATATTCCATCTGTACACGTACCAGTTCTTCTGTGTCCACTCATCTCTTGATGGACGTTTCGGTTGCTTCCATGTGTTGGCCATTGTAATACTTCTACAGTGCAGATTTGCCTTCCTGTGTCTTTCCAATTCTGTCTTCTTAGGATTTAGCCCGGGAAGTGGGCCTGCTGGATCATATAGTAGCTCAAGGTTTACCTTTAAAGGCACCTCCATTCTGTTCCCATTAGTGGCTCTTAGCAGGTTACGTCCCACTTCCAATTGAGGGTATGCATTTCTCCAAAACCTCTTCAGCATTGATCACTTGTAGTTTTTTTTTTGCTGATGGTTATTCTGAGTGGTGTAAGCTGGTACTTCTTTGTGGTTGGGTTTGCCTGTGTCTCATACTCCCTTGAAATTGAGCTTTCAGGCATGTCCTTTTCGTTTTCAAACTGTTATTACAGCTGACTTCTTCAAATTGTTTTCTTGAAGTATGTGCCACATTTTGCAATGTTTTGGCCTTTACCTGCATCAAGACATTTTTAAGGGCAGGTTTCATTTGCAGCCCTGCAGTACTTGTGCATATGAAGTGCCCATTAGCACAGATTTCAAAGCTGCTGTTGCAGGTATCGGCCAGAGGACGGCAGCATTTCTACGTTCCCCACTCTGGCACCTAGGGAAACAGATCTTCCTGCCAGCGGTGCTCCTCAGTTATAAATTAGAGTGCCATGTGCCCTCATATACACCCAAAAGCTTACGTCTCCTTACTTATGTTTGTTTTTTCAATTTAATTCATAGTTTTTAGTGGAGCGATATTCCATTCTGTACATGGACCATTTCTTCTCTGTGCATTCCTCTGTTGATGGACATTTTCGTTGCTTCTAAGTGTTGCCTATGGTAAATGTTGCTCGAGTGCAGTGTTGCCAGCTGTGACTTTTGATTCTCATTTTCTCAGGTGATAGACCCAACAGTGGGTGTGATTCATTGACTGGTAGCTCAATGTTTACCTTTTCAAAGCACCTGCATTGTGTGTTCATTAGCGGCTCTTACCACGTCCCAATTAACACTGAGGGTGCGCGTTTTCCCACAACCCCTTCAGCATTTATTGTTTGCAGAATGTTTGCTCATGGCCATTCTGACTGGTGTGAGCTGATAGGTTTTTGTAATTTGGATTTGCATGTCTTTAATAATTCCTAATATTCAGCATTTTCCCACACCTTTCTCTTTTATTTAGAGAAAAAAAAGTGTGAGTACAGTATACCTCTTGAAATTGTCTTCTTGGAAGGTTGCCCTCTTTTGAATTTTGTGGTCGTTTTTCGACCCCAGGATTTTTTTTGAGAGCAGGTGTCATTTACATGCCTGCAGTGATGGTGAATATTTAGTGACCATTAGCACTGGGTTTAAAGCGGGTGTTGTGGGAAACGGCCACAAGGCGGCAGCATTTCTCCATTCCCAAATCTGGTTACTAGGGCAGCAGAGCCTTTCTGGAAGTCCTGTTACTAGGTTGTAAATTAGAATGGAATGTGCCAGGAGAAAGCCCCTGAAGTTTATGTCTCATTACTTCTTGTTCGTTGTTTTAATTGTTTTAACCAGGGTAATGATTAGAATACAGTTTGTCCTAGGTGTACACAAACTGGTTCATTCGTACATCATATATATCTATTCATGTACACATCCTTTTCCCGTGTAAAGGATTCCAGAGTGTTCTGCACACCTCCCTTGCTTTGTGCTCGGGCTTTCTGATATATGTGCTTAATCTGCATTTGTATAGGTATGGTAAACCTAAACTTAATTTATCCATTGCCACCACCTTTCCTTTTAGATACACATAGTTTGTTTTTGAAGTCTGTGTGTGTCTTTCTCTGTGGAAATATGTCCATTTTTGTCAGTTGTTAGGTAACACGTGTAAGTGATATCATAGGATATACGTCTTTTGCTTTCCAACTTACCTCATGTTCTGTGATGACCTTTAGGCTCATCTGTGGTACCTCAAAGAGCAGTGTTCCATTGTTTCCCATGGCTAATATTCTATTGTGTACGTGGACCACTTCTTCTTTATCCATTCATCTGTTGATGGGCATTTAGGTTGCTTCCATGTGTTGGCTATTGTGAATAAGGCTGCAGTGCAGCTTTGGCAGCGTCTGTCTTCTGGATTCTGGTCTTCTCAGGTGAGAGGCACAGCGGTGGGCCTGCTGCATCGAACGGTACCTCAATTTTTACGTTTAAACGCAGCTCCTTTCTGCTCTCATTATTGGCTGTTACCACTTTACATCTCACCAGCAGCTAGAGGGTACACAGTTCTCAAAAACCACTTCAGCATTCTTTATTTGTAGGCTTTTTGTTGATGGTCAGTCGACCTGTGTGAGTTGAAACCTTTTTGCAGATTAGATTTGCCTGAGTCTAATAATTCCTGAGGTTGAGCTTTTACCCATTTTCCTGTTTTCTTTAAAAAAAGAGAGTCAGTCAAACTTACCTCTTCATAGTATCTTCTTGAAAATTTGGCCAGTTTTGAATTTTCTTGTCCATTCCCTACCTCAGCTCAATTGTTTAGGGCAGGTGTCCTTTACAGCCCTGAGTCCTTGGGAATGTTAAGAGACCATTAGCTGTGGGCTTAAAGGCGCTCTTGCGGGAAAAGGCCACAAGGCAGCAGCATTTCTACATTTCCAACTGCGTTTTTGGGCAGCAGAGCCTTCCTGGAAATCGTGTTAGTAGGCTGCAAATTAGAGTGGAAAGTGCCAGGGCACATCCCCAAGAGCTTATATCCCCTGTCTGAAGGGGAAAAGAGATCTCAGCAGTGTAGAGTTAGCAGAAAGAGGAAAGGCCTCTGTCTTGCTCAGACTGGCTGTGGTGTGAGGTCATATGCTGTTTAATTCTACCAGAGCCTCAAGTCTTTAATCCTCCTACTTCTGGGGACCACCTTCAACTCCATCTTCACTGGCTCCCTGCATTACTTCAACCACCTAAAGGGAATGAAAGGGAAATAAGAAAAGGGGTTTACTCTAGTGTCCAGGTAGAATCAGCCTCTGTTGTGTTTTCCTGCATGTGAGAGTCACACATGACATGAAGTGGTCATAAATTAAAGCTCAGCCTCATGCAGGGCATCGAGTACCCTCTCCCCTTAGAAGCAAAGCAGTGCCAGGCTGGCAGAGTCCCCCCTGGGAGCAGCCAGGAAATCAGGATTGTGGCTGGGAATTCACCCTCCAGGGCCTGAGTTAGCAGAGGCCAGACCTGTGCCAGAAACCTCTTCTCTGCAGCTGGGACTCCTTAAAGACACCACCCCCACTTCACCACAGGCAACTTCCATCTAGCACTAGTTAGCCAACAGGAACAGCTCTTTGTGAGCCCATTAAAACCATTTGGGCACAAACCATCTAGAGGGGTTGGATAGGGAGGTTGGGAGGGAGGGAGATGCAAGACGGAAGAAATAGGGGAACATATGCATATGTATAACTGATTCACTTTGTTATAAAGCAGAAAATAACACATCATTGTAAAGCAATTATACTCCAATAAAGATGTTTAAAAAAATAAAATAATAAAATAAAATTGCAGCCTCCCTTTTAATATACTTTGTAACTGCTTGGGCTGTGTCTATATGAACTGTGTACTATATGCTTCTGTTATAGTCCTTACAATGTTTTATTGTCTTATTTTCTGTAACAATTTTCCATGGATTCTTTGGGCTTAATGTATATTAGAAGGGAGACTGCAATTCTGGCACTTCCCTGGTAATGCAGTGGTTAAGAATTCGCCTACCAGTGGAGGGGACACGGGTTTGATACCCAGTATGGGAAGATCCCACTTGCCACGGAGCAACTAAGCCAGTAGGCCACAACTACTGAGCCTGTGCACCACAACTACTGAAGCCCATGCACCTTGAGCCCATGTGCCATTTATTTTTTGGAGAATAAAACCACCTCTGAGTGATCAAAATTTAGACCAGCTAGTCAAAATGCTTTATCACCTGTTCTTCTAAAACCCTGATCAATGGAACAAGTTTTACTAGGGATAACAGTGTAATTGTATTCTGGAGTTCATATCGGCAATATGGTTTATGACCTTGATGCTGGATCATGACATTTCAATGGTATAACTGCTATTAACTGTCTGTTCAACGATTAAAGTCTCACGTGGTCTGAGTTCAGACTGGAGTCATCCTGGTTGCTTTCTGTCTATTGCAGATTTCTTCCAGTATGAAATGACAAGGGCAATACGGCTTACTTTACAAAATGTCTTCAAACTAAATGATGATATAATCTACATTCAATTAATTTATACATACCCTAATGTAGAACAGGGTTTGTTACGGTGGCAGAGCCCAGTAATTATGTAAAACTGAAACCTTAATCTGCACTGGTTCAAGTCCTCTTCCTAATAATATGTTTATAATCAACATTCTTTCACAAATGACCCAATTTAATTCACCATAGCATTCCTCATATTAACTAAATGGAAAATCCTAGGCTCTATACAAATCCAGAAAGGGCCAAAAATCATCAGCCCCCGTGGATGATTACAACCCATTTCTGAGTCATTCAAATTACTTATTAAAGAACCACTATGTCCATCAACAGCATCAATTTTTATATTATTGCCCCAATGCTAGCCTTAACCCTGGCTCTCACAACATGAATTCCTCTTCCCATATCTTATCCACTAATTAATATAAATGTAGGCATATTATTTATATTAGCCATATCACACATAGCCATTTATTCCATCCTCAGATCTGGATGAGCTTCAGATTCAAAATACTCACTCACTGGAGCTCTAGGGACAGTAGCACACACAATCTCATATGAAGTAATGTAGCAGTTATTCTATTCTCAGTCCTACGGATAAATGGATCATTTACACTTTCAACAGTAATTATTACACGAAAACACCTATGACTAATTGTCTCCTGACCCCTACGCAGAATTTGATTATCTCCACAGTAGCAGAAATCCAATGAAGCCCCTCTTGATTTAACAGAAGTAGAATCCAAACCTGTATATGTCTCCAATGTAGAAAATATAGCAGTCCCATTCACCCCATCCTTCCTAGAGAATATGTCAATTTCCTTATAATAAACATTTCCACAACAATCTATTTTTAGGAGCAGTCGACAATCCCTAGGTGCCAGAATTATAGATTCTTTCATCTTGTGAATATAGTTTTTAAAAAAAAAATAATTTCTATAGTTTTACTACCTTTAAACAAAATGTACTCCATTGCTGTGGAATATTCCTTCATAAGAGCGTGCATGGTTCATTTCTGCATCCGCTTGTGATGGCCTTCAGGTTCCTTCAGGTTTGGCTCCTATGGCTGCAGAGTCCATGTCCTTGTGTCCTGGTTCAGGGCTGGGGGTGGGGGGTTGTGTTCAGTTGGGAGGAAAACTGTGGGTCTGTGTGCACGGACTTTGCTCTCTGAAGCCCGATTGTTTCAGAAGTGGTTGCACCCCCCGCTGCACACCAGGCTTTCCATTGCTCCACATCCTGCTGATACTTGATACTGTGTCTTCATGTCTGCCATTCTGATAGGTGTGTGCACAATAATTTTCTTATGGTTTTAATCCCTCGGTTGTTAGTGAAGTTGTGCATCTTGTGGTATTCATGGACTACTTCCTGTTGTTTTTTAAAAAGTTTTAAAAATTGTGGTCAAATACACAAAACATAAACTTTACTATCTTAACTGTTTTTAAGTGCACATTTCAGGGTCAAGAAGTGATTCGCACTGTTGTGCAAACCTGACTGCCATTGTCCTCCAGAAGTTTTTCATCTTGCAAAATTGAAACAGTCCCCATTAAACACTCAGTCCCCATTGTCCCTCCCTCAGCCCCTGGCACTCAACATCCTACATTCTGTCTCTATGTTTCCGACTGCCCTAGGGGCCTTGTATGAGTGGATCAAACACTGTTTTTTTTGTGTCTAGCTTACATCACTGAGCATAATGCCCACAAGGTTCATTCCTGCTGCAGCCTGTGTCAGAATTACCTCCCCTTTTAGGCTGAATAACATTCCCTTGTACTGATGGACCATGTTTTTCTTCTCCATTCATCCATTAGTGGACACATGTAATATCTACATTCATTTCTCCTGTCATAATATTTGTGGAATAACATCAGAAAGTCCTATGAATCCAAAGTCATTTGCCATTAACTTTTTTCTTAAACTTTTTATTGTGAAAAACATCAAAGCTAAGAAAAGGGAAAAATACATGTCAGCTTCACTTGTGTTCAGGACTTAATGCTTTACGGATTCACTTTATGGATTCAGTTTATTCCCTGTGTGTGTGCTATGTACATGCATGTGCATGTGCCTGTTTGCATACATATGTTGTGCATGTGCATAGGTATGTGCACTTGCACACGTTAGTGTGCACTTGCTCACATTAGTGTGTGCATGGGCATATGTGTGCATGTGTGTTCATATGCTAGTGTGTGAATATATTTGAATATATTTGTGCTGTGCACCTGCATATGTTTCTGTGTGTGCTGTGCCCGCCTGTGCACACAACTGTGTGTTTTCTGGAACCACTTGTAGATATATCCACATGCAGCTGCTCTAACAATCCTGTGTAGCCACGTAAAGGTCACAGATCTAAGGGATTTAAATGGATGGAGCAGGATGTCCTGACAGAGTCTGTCTTCCAATAACTGTCACGGTCTCAGTAACATCCTTCACACCTTCTTTAAGCCCCATTCAGGGTCCAGTCTAGACCCCCATTACATTCAGTCACCTGCCCCAGGTCCCCTAAAGCTACAGTGTCACAGTTGGAGAGCCTGGCCAAGAATGGGGGTGCCCCTCCTGTTGGCCTGGCCTCCAGGCTCTGCACTTGGCTCCTGTGTTCACATCTCTCAGCCAGGCCGCGACTTGGATGGGGCCGCCACCTCTTTCCTCACAGGGTCCCATCGCCCAGTCAAGGGGGTTCATTCTCCCAAACTCAGCATCAGGAGTGGGAGTGTGACAGTCCCCACTGGGTCTCCTTCATGTGAGACCCTGTGCTGTTGAAAGAGCAGGTGCCCTGCCCTCGGGGGTGGGGGCTGGGGGGTGACATGCAGGCCACGATGGGCAGGTGGGTCACCAGGTGGGGCGAGCAAGTGTGCAAGGTGTTCCATTGTGGGTTCTCCTCTCCAACGACTTCTGTGCCCCTACCTCTCCCCGTGCCTCCCCTCGAAGACAGCGCGGTGCCTGGGACGGGAGCCATGGGAACCGTCAGCCACTGCCCCCTCTACACACATGCACACACACACACACACACACGCTACAGGGATGCAGGACCTGAGTGCAGGGCTCTCAGCGGGCCTGAGTGCCCTGCCCGGAATCAGCCAGCGGAATGGACAGACCGGATCTTCCGGCCCGGACCATGCAGGACTGTCCTGCCTGGGCTTCCCATGCGGCCACTTCCTTCTGGAAGCCTGGGAGGCTGGAATCAGGCCACTTCTTGTCTGTCCTGGCAACAGACTAGGCTGCACTCTCAGAAGTTCGTGGCTCACCCGTGGATCCTGACCATCAGGTGGCCAGAGATATTGGTAACATTTCTGTTTTGCCTGTTGAAATGTTTAATGACAAAGATTTTGTTCACTTTCCTGATGTGGGTGTCCAAAGATGAGAGACCCATGTGTGTGACCTGTACCTCCTATGAGATCAGCCCTAAGCTAGTTTAAACATGATCAAGTGCTGTCTACACGGTAGATTTAGACCTCTGCATGTCCTGTCTACTGATTATGTTTAGAGCTGACCATGTGTTGTCTATAATAAGAAGATTTAGACCTGACCATGTTCTGTGTATGCTTGGACTATGGGAACCTGGGTAGAAACCCGGCCTGGCCTCAGTACTGGGAAGCACCGTGCCTGCATCTGAAGGTCAGTGCTTAGCTGTCTGGGGTCTGGAGCTGAGGTGGGCTTGTCTAAGTAACAGCCTCTCTTCTGAGTGTGGTTACCTGGTCCTCCCAAGGGTCAGTGCTATGGTCGGGGCCTTAGTCTTAATCCCTGCAAGGTTCACCTTCCCTGGGGCTCGTGGAGAATCCACAGGAGGGCTACATGGCAATAATTCCAATTCACCAGCACGTGCATGGTGCGTAGGGAGGCAGGTTTAGCTGGTGAATTGATTGCAGGGCACAGAGATCGGGCAAAAGCCCGATGGGTAACAGCTGAGGCTGCTGCTGAGCTCTCCTTCCAGTCTACCGTCCCTACTCAGAGGCCTCCAGAGCTGCCCCTCGGCTTTCAGCCCTGCTGTCCTGTGAGTTATCTCAACAAGCATGTGAGACAAGAAAGGACTGAGCCTGCCAGAACCAAGTAGAGTGTTCAACTCTAGCATGAAAGCTTTAAAAACAGGCAAAATCAACAGAATCAAACTGAAAAGAGGAGGACTTCTCTGGTACAAGTGTGGGGAGAGGAGACCCACCTGCCAATTTTCCCATCCCAGGAGGCCCCAGGAACACAGCTTGTTTCCACATTAGGGAAGCCACCAGCAGAGCCATGGTGTCCTGACCAAGGGGACATGTCACCCCAGGTGCAGGGTCTGGGGAGGTGAGGTCACCCTGGAGACTGTGCACATGTGACCCCAGTTGGGGGAGTCTGGGGAGGGCGGTTCACCCTGGGACTGTGGACATGTGACTCAGGTGGAGGGGTCTGGGTAGGAGGGGTCACCTGTTGAGAGAGAACGTGTGACTTTAGGTGCAGGGTCTGGGGAGGTGGGGTCACCGTGGTGAGTGTGGACGTGTGACCCCAGGTAAAGGGTGTGGGGACTGTGTGGGTCTCACCACACCTGCATGGGTCAGGATCACATGTACGGGGAGACCCCATATGTGCTCTTTGCCTGCAGTGTGTCTTTTCCCCTTTGAGATTTCCAATCTCTGCATTAAGGGTGTTGCCCTGATTAACCTGTGCTACCTTTTCTTCTCTTAATCTTCTCACATTCACGTGAGGTCAGGCATGTTTGAGTGGGTTGCTGCTCTGTGTTCTGGTGAGTGACAACACTTGGTGGTATCATATTAATATCATATCATATCGTATGTCTAATCTATGGGGGTCACCAATGCCTGGGTCCCCCTGGACAGAAGTCAGGTGAGCACAGACTAGCCCCACCTAAGAATGGTCTCCCATGTGCCATGTGAGGGTACCATGATGGGCCCTAAGGTAGGGGACTGTGTCTGGGCCTCTGACATTTGTGATGAAGGGGAGTCGAAATGGAACCTCAATTAACAAGACATTATTTTAAGAATTTATTTTAAGTGAAATAAAACACACATCCCATACCCTTTACCACCATCACCAATTTAAGTGCACGTTTCTGAGGCATCAGATATATTCACCTTCTTGTGGAGCCATCACCACCATCCCTAGAACTTTTCATCTTGCAAAACCAAAATTCCACAACCATGAACGTCTCACTCCCCATTTCCTCCCACTGCCCCTGGCACTGATATCCACTGCAGTCCCGAGTTGTCGACTCCAGGGTGCCCACTGGAGTGGAATCATGCAGCGTTTGTTGACAGGTCACTTTGGAAGAGGTGACTTTCAGTCTGAAGCTCTGCCTGTTTGCCTCTGAAGAATCTCCATTTAAGGAGAGGGTGTATGAGGAAGGGGGTGTATGAGAGACAAAGGTGTCCGGCGTGCAGATGAGCCAGGACCTGACCAGCTGCCTTTTGGGTCCTCTGGTTCCATCTCTTGGTCTGTGCCTCATCTGCATCATCACTGACCCCGCTGGCACCGCTGGGGTGTTGTTGTCTGAGTGAGATTCCCCTGGTGCCCCTGCTCTCCTTCCCTCCTCCTGCTGGTTGGGGAGGAAACTGCTTGCTGTGTGGTCTCTACTCCTAAGGCACGAAGGACCCTGCAGCATGGACCTGCAGAGTGTGGGTGTGGTCCCAAGAGCATGGGGCCCACATAGGACACAGCATTGGGGCATGACAAGTGCTATGGCTGCCTCATCACTGACAGGAATGTTGCCAATGTCCTGCTCGGGAGGGCGTGGTGGGTGGCCTGGGACCCCAGAGGCCCCATTCCAATCCTGGAGCTCGGAGAGTGCATCCCCATGGGCTCCAGATTCACCCCATATCTCAGCCATAACCCCCTGTCCTGTCTTTGAACTCAGGAAAATGGCCTCTACTGATCATTGTCCACAACATAGGCCTGGTCCTGTCGGTATTAAGATTCTTTAATTTAGGCGTCCTGGGAGAGCAGCTCTTTTTAGGCCTGAGAAGGAACAGCTCAGGAGTGTACAACAGTTTCAGATGAAACTAATATTCAATGACTATCTGTCTCTATACTGCTAGGTTGTTGACTTCTATTAATCATTATTCTCCTGGTTTTAGCCCTGATGTGGGGATTACAGAGCAGTCAACATTTAAATCTTCATAATCTGTGTATTTGTAGTGTCAGTATCATTACTGACCCATAGTTTTTATGGTTTGGGAAGAGTTATTGATTTCATGTATCATATAAAGGATTCACAATGATGATAGAGCAGCGAAGCTTACAATAATGGTTGGTAAAATGTTCAAATTTTCTCTACCTGTGCATCTATTGTACATATATGAGCTAGTTTAGTTGACAATATTAGTGAAATAATATAGAGGACTAGAGAACTTCTTTTAAAATCACTATTAATGTGTGTGATGAAAATGTAAAACTTTTTCCATAATCAGTGATGTTGTATCTTGAGAAACTAGATGAAATTATGCCTTCATGATATACACTATTTTAGCCTATAATTTAACTTTGAAAAGTTTACATTTTTTATCTCATTTATTGAGAAAGACATAATTGTTATGCTGTTGTCTACAAACTGCTTGAAAAGAACTTGAGTCCTACCTTATTTTACATTTACATAGGTAGGATCTTCAAATATAGGATATGGTGGAGGGCATCCATGCAACCATTCTAGGTTAGAAGTAGCAGTTTCCACTGCTGAGACTTCTCGTTTGGACACAAATGTTTTTCACAGTATGAAGATTATTAGCATTACTGCTGCTACTGAGATGAATGAGCCTAAAGACAAAATACTTCATGTTGTGTGTGCCTCAGGATAACGTAGTAACCTCCCTAAGAGGCCAAGAAAGTGCTGCAGGAAGTCATATTTACTACTACAAATATACCTGTGAAGTGAGTTTTGCTACTGCTGAGTTAACTGTGTAACCTGGGAATAGTGGGAATCAGTGTAGGAAGCCTCCTATAATAGTGAAGACTGCTCCCATGGACACTAGGTCATGGAAATGTGCTACTACATAGTATGTAATCTGGAGGGCAGTGTCCAGGGATGAGTTGGCTAAGATGATTCCTGTCAAACCACCTACTGTAAAAAGGAAAATAAAGCCTAAAACTCATAATAGAGTGGGATCTCATATAATATTACCTCCGTGAAGAGTTGCTAATCAGGGACTTCCCTGGTGATTCAGTGGTAAAGAATTGGCCTGCCAATACAGGTGAAACGGGTTTGGTCCCCGGTCCAGGACGATTCCACATGCTGTGGAGCAAAAAGCCCATGCACCACAACTACTGAGCCTGCCCTCTAGAGCCCGTGAGCCACAACTACTGAAGCCCACACGCCTAGAGCCTGTGCTCTGCAGCAAGAGAAGCCACCGCCATGAGAAGCCCACGCATGGCAACGAAGAGTAGCTCCCACTCATCACAACCAGAGAAAGCCGGTGTGCAGCAACAAAGACCCAACGCAGCCAAAAAAAATAAATTAAATAAAGAGTTGCTAATCGGCTAGATACTTTTATTCCTGTAGGGATAGAAGTAATTATGGTATCTGATGCAAAGTATGCTACTGAATCGACAGCTATCCTTATGGTAAATATAAGATGGGCCCACAAGAGAAATCCTACAAAGCCAGTGGACATGACTCATAATATTCCCAAATAGCTGAAAGGCAGTTTTTGTCCTAAATAGTATGTAATGATATGTGAAATTATATCAAACCCTGGTAGGGCATGAATACACACTTCAGGGTGACCAAAGAATCAAAATTGGTGTTGGTATAGGATTCGGTTTCCTCCTTCAGGGTCAAAGAATGTAGTGTTGAGATTTCTATCTCTTAACAGTGTGGCAATTCTGGCTGCTCGGACTGAGAGTGGTAATTATAGTAATATGGCTATAGTTAGGGAAGAATAAACAAATAATGGTGTTTGGTATTGGGATATGACTGCTGGTTTTGGATTAAAGACTATAGTAATACAAGAAATAGCATGAAGAATTGAAGAGACACCTGCTAAATGTAGGGAGGAAATGGTTCGGTCAACAGAGGCTCCTGCGTGGGCCAGATTGCAGGCTAGAGCTGAATATACAGTTCCACTTGTACCAGAACCAGCTTCTACTATTGGTGATATGAGTAGGAGTAAGAACGATGGGGGAAGTAGTCAAAAGTTTACATGATTTATTTGGGGAAATGCTACCTCAGGTGCCCCAGTTATTAGTGGCCCAAGTCAGTTTCTGAACCCTGCAATCATAATGGGTACAACTATAAAGAAAATTATTACAAGTTCAGGGACTGTTATGACTACGTTAAAGATTTGGGCATCCCCACGTAGTGCTCCAGGTTAGCATAGCTCAGCCAGGATTAATATACTCAAGGTGCTGCCTGCTACTCCAGCTCAAGCACCAAAGAGTAAATATAAAACACCGATATCTTTGTGATTTGTTGAAAATAATCAGCAGTGTATGAACAGAGGTAAAATGACTTGAGCTCGCATTAGACTGTAAACGTAAAGACAGAGATTGAGCTCTCTGCTCTTGTCCCGTTTAGCTGTAGATCTAGATGGGGTCAATGCAGGTTTCATCACAGCCCCTGAAGGAATTTGGTAACAGTTTCTCCCTGTGTTTTTTTTTTTTTGTAATTTATTTTTATAATGGGGTATAGCTGATTTTCAATGCTGTCTTTCTTGCTGCTGCACATCCACTTGATTCACTTACAGAGAGACATCCATAAATTCTTTTTCAGATTCTTACCAGTCGTATATATTCTTTTATGGTGACTAGAGTGTGCCCAGTCCAGTTCTTTGAGCTATAGAGTAGGTCTTGTCGATTACCTATTTGGTCTTTGGAACCCTATCTGTGCTAATTTCAACCCTCTGGTTTATGCCTCACCCCACCCCACCTTTCCCCTTTAGCACCCATAAGTTTGTTTTCTAAATGTGTGACTCTGTTCTATAATTTAGTTCATGTGTAGCCATTTTTAGATTCCACCTATAAGTGATATCTTATGCTAAGTGTCTTTTTGGGTCTGACTTATGTCACTTAGAATGATCGTACCTAAGTCCACCTGAGTTGCTGCAACTGGCCTTATTTCATTGATTTCATGGCTGAGTAATATTCCATTGTACATAAGTACCATATCTTCTTTATCCATTTTTTCCTTCCAAGGACATTTATATTGTTTCCAAGTCGAGGCTCCTGCAAAAGGGCTGCACTAATAGTTGAAGTGCCTGTATCCTATGGATTTATGGTTATCCCGAGATTTACACCCAGGAGTGGAAGTGCCATATGCTCTGTAGCTCTACTTTTTTAAATTAATTAATTTTTTTTGCCTGTGTTGGGTCTTTGTTATTGCACGTGGGCTTTCTGTAGTTGCAGCAAGTTGGGGCTACTCTTCGTTGAAGTGCATGGGCTTCTCATTGCAGTGGCTTCTCTTCTTGCAGAGCATGGGCTCTAGGCATTGGGCTTCAGTCGTTGTGGCTCACGGGCTCTAGAGCACAGGCTCAGTAGTTGTGGTGCACGGGCTTAGTTGCTCCACATCATGTGTTATCTTTCCGGACCAGGGCTCGAACCCGTGTCCTCTGCATTGGCAGTTGGATTCTTAACCACTGCACCACCAGGCAAGTCCCTATAGCTCTAGTTTTTAGAATGTTTAGGAAACATCATACCCTTCTCCAGCGTGGGTGTTAGCAATTGACACCCTATGGTCGTATTGTTTGCAAATATTTTTTCCCAGTCCATAGGTTGTATTTTTGTCTTTTTTATGGTTTCCTTTGCTGTGCAAAAGCTTTTATATTTGATTAGGTCCCATTTGTTTATTTTTGCTTTTATTTCTATTGCCTTGGGAGACTGACCTAAGAAAATATTGGTATGATTTATCAGACAAGAAAAATAAATTAGAGGAATCCAAATTGGAAAGGAAGGAGTAAAACTGTCACTATTTACAGATGACATGACTCAGAGAACAAACTAGTCGTTACCAGTGGAGAGAGCAAAGGGGGAGGGTCAATTCAGAGGTAAGGAGTAAGAAGTACAAACTTATAGGTATAAAATAAGTTATGGGCAGAAGACTTAAATAGACATTTCTCCAAAGAAGACATACAGATGGCCAATAAGCACATGAAAAGAGCCTCAACGTTGTTCATTATTAGAGAAATGCAAATCAAACTTCAATGAGGCACCACCTCACACCAGCCAGAATGGCCATCATTAAAAGTTCTACAATAACAAATGCTGGAGAAGGTGTGAATAGGTAAACCTACAACACTGTTGGTGGGCATGTAAATTGGTACAACCACTATGGAAAACAGTGTGGAGGTTCCTCAAAAAACTAAAAATAGAGTTGCCGTATGACCCAGCCATCCCACTCCTGGGCATATACTTGGACAAAACTATAAGTCAAAAAGATACATGCACACTAATGTTCATAGCAGCACTATTTACAATAGCCAAGACATTGAAGCAACCTGAATGTCCATTGACAGATGAAGGGTTAAAGAAGATGTGGTAGATATACACCATGGAATACTACTCAGCCTCAGAAAAGAATGAAATAATGCCATTTGCAGCAACATGGATGAAGCTAGAGATTATCGTACTGAGTGAAGTAAGTCAGACAGAGAAAGACATATACTGTATGATATCACTTATACGTGGAATCTAAAACATGACACAAATGAACTTATTTACAAAACAGAAACAGACTCACAGATGTGGAAAACAAACTTATGGTTACCAAAGGGGAAAGGGGGTGGGGAGGGATAAATAAGGAATTTGAGATTAGCAGATACAAACTACAATATATGAAATAGATAAACAACAAGGTCTTACTGTATAGCACAAGAAACTACAGTAAGTCCCCTACATACAAACCTTCAAGTTGTGAACTTTCAAAGAGGCAAATGTGCGTTCCATCAGCTTCAGGCATGAGTGAAATTGCAGCTTGCCCTCCATCTCCTATTGCTGCCGATCTTTCAGCTCTACCTCTCCCACCTCCTCTCCGTCCTCCAGTCAGTAACTCTTCCTGGCATCCTGTTCACTTGATGCCAGCCCCTGTATGCCAGCTGTTGTACTGTACTACTGTACTTTTCAAGGTACTGTACTGTAAGATTTAAAATGTTTTATTTTTTGTGTTTCTTATGTATTGTTTGTGTGATAAATATTATAAACCTATTACAGTACAGTACTATATAGCTGATCATGTTAGTTGGGTACCTAGGCTAACTTTTTTGGACTTACAAACAAATTGGACTTACAAACATGCTCTCGTAATGGAACTCTTGTATGTAGGGGACTTACTGTATTCACTGTCCTGTAATACATCATAATGGAAAAGAATATGAAAAACTATGTATGTATTTTTCTTTTCTGATTGCTGTATTTAGGACTTCCAATAGTATGTTGACTAGAAGTGGTGAGAGTGGGCATACTTGTCTTGTTCCTGATCTTACAGGAAATATTTTCAGCTTTTCACCATAGAGTACAATGTTAGCTGTGGCCTTATCATATATAACCTTTATTATGTTGAGGTTTTTTTCCCTCTATACCCCCTTTGTGGAGAGTTTTTATCACAAACAATGTGGAATTTTGTCAAAACCGTTTTCTGAGTCTGTAGAGATGATCATGAGATTTTTATTCTTCAGTTTGTTAAAATGGTGCATCACATTGATTGATTTGCAGGTATTGAACCATGCTTGCATCCCTGGGATAAATCCCACTTGGTCATGATGTTATGAACATTTTAAAGTATTATTGGATTCCTTTTGTTAATATATTGTTGAGGATTTTTGCATCTATGTTCATTGGTGATATTAGTCTGTAATTTTTTTGTGATATCTTTCACTGGTTTTGTTAATCAGGGTGATGCCAGAAGCATTATTTCATCTTCAATTTTTAGAATAGTTTGAGAAGAGTAGGTTTTAGCTCTTCTCTAAATGTTTGGTAAAATTCACCTGTGTAGCCATCTAGTCATGGACTTGTTTTTTGGGAGTTTTTTGATTACTGGTGCAATTTAATTATTCATAACTTGCATGTTCATATTTTCTATTTCTTCCTGGTTCAGTCTTCAGAGAGTGTACTTTTCTAGAAATTTATCTGTTTATTCCAAGTTGTCCATTTTATTGGTATATAACTGTTTGTAGTAACCTCTTACAAGTGTTTTTTTGTTGTGTCTGTTATAACTTTTTCATTTCTGATTTTATTAATGTGGGCCCTGTCTTTTTTTCTCGATGAGTCTGTGTAAAAGTTTATCAATTTTGTTTAGCTTTTCAAAGAACAAGTTCTTAGTTTTATTGATCTTTCTATTTTTTAGCCTCTATTTATGCTCTGATCTTTATTATTTGTTTTCCTTCTAATTACTTTGGATTTTGTTTGTTCTTTTTCTAGTTCCTTTAGGGGTAAGGTTAGGTTGTTTATTTGAGATTTTTCTTGTTACCTGAGGTAGGCTTGTATTGCTGTAAATTTCCCTTTTAGGGCTGCTTTTGTTGTGTCCCATTGATTTTTGTATCATCACGTTTTCTATTTCATTTTTCCCCGGGTATTTTTTAAATTCTTCTCTGATTTCTTCAGTGATCCATTGATTCTTTAGTAGCATATTGTTTAGCTTCTACGTGTTTTTTTTTTTTTTTGCAGTTTTTTTCTTGTAGTTGATTTCTAGTCTCAGAGCACTGTGGCCAGAAAATATGCTTGATGTGATTTCAATTTCCATAAATTTACTGAGACTTGTTTTGTGGCCTAGCACATGAGTTATCCTGGAGAATATTCCATATGCACTCGAAAACAATGTGTATTCTGCTGCATTTTGATGAAATCTTGTACATATATAATCTTATATATATATTCCATTTGGTCTAATGTGTCATTTAAGGCCAGAGTTTCCTTATTGATTTTCTGTCTGAATGATCTGTCCATTGATGTAAGTGGGGTGTTAAAGTCCCCTACTATTATTGGGTTAGTGCTAATTTCTCCTTTTCTGTCTGTTAATGTTCACTTTATGTATATATATAGGCACTGCTATGTTGGGTGCATGTATATTTACAATTGTTATATCTTCTTATTGAATTGATACCTTGATCATTGTGTAAAGTCCCTTGTCTTTGTCTGTTGTTACAGTCTTTGTTTTAAAGCCTGTTTTGTCAGAGAGTGGGAAGATAGCGGAAGAATAAGACGTGAAGATCACCTTCCTCCCCACAGATACATCAGAAATACATCTACACGTGGAAAAAACTCTTACAGAACACCTACTGAACGCTGGCAGAAGAACTCAGACCTCGCAAAAGGCAAGAAACTCCCACGTACCTGTGTAGGACAAAAGAAAAAAGAATAAACAGAGACAAAAGAATAGGGACGGGACCTGCACCAGTGGGAGGGAGCTGTAAAGGAGGAAAGGATTCTGCACACTAGGAAGCCCCTTCACGGGTGGAGACTGTGGGTGGCAGAGAGGGGGAGCTTCGCAACCGCGGAAGACAGCACAGCAAGAGGGGTGCGGAGGACAAAGTGGAGAAATTCCCGCACAGAGGATCAGTGCCAACCAGCACTCACCATCCTGAGAGGCTTGTCTGCTCACCCGCCGGGGTGGGCAGGGCTGGGAGCTGAGGCTCTGGCTTCCGTTGGAGTGCAGGGAGAGGACTGGGGTTGGCGGTGTGAACACAGCCTGCAGGGGGTTAGTGCACCACGGCTAGCTGGGAGGGAGTCTGGGGAAAAGTCTGGACCTAACGAAGAGGCAAGAGACTTTTTCTTCCCTCTTTGTTTCCTGGTGCATGAGGAGAGGGGATTAAGAGCACTGCTTAAAGGAGCTCCAGAGATGGGTGCTAGCTGCAGCTAACAGCACGGACCCCAGAGACGAGCATGAGATGTTAAGGCTGCTGCTGTGGCCACCAAGAAGTCTGTGTGCGAGCACAGGTCACTGTTCACACCTCCCTTCCAGGGAGCCTGTGCAGCCCGCCACTGCCAGGGTCCCGGGATCCAGGGACAACTTCCCCTGGAGAACGCATGGTGCACCTCAGGCTGGTACAACGTTCCACTGGCCTCATCCGCAGCAGGCTTGCCCCGCACTCTGTACCCCTCCCTCCCCCGGCCTCAATGAGCCAGAGCCCCTGAGTCAGCTGCTCCTTTAACCCCATCCTGTCTGAGCAAAGAGCAGATGCCCTCCGCCGACCTACATGCAGAGGCGGGGCCAAATCCAAAGCTGAAACCCGGGAGCTGAGCAAACAAAGAAGAGAAAGGGAAATCTCTCCCAGCAGCCACAGGAGCGGCGGATTAAATCTTTGCAATCAACTTGATGTACCCTGAATCTGTGGAATACATGAATAGACAACGAATCATCCCAAATTGAGGAGGTGGACTTTGAGAGCAAGATTTATTATTTTTTCCCCTTTCGTCTTTTTGTGAGTGTGTATGTGTATGCTTCTCTGTGAGATGTTGTCTGTATAGCTTTGCTTTCACCATTTGTCCTAGGGTTCTATCCGTCCACTTTTTGTTTTTTTATACTTAAAAAATTTTTTTTCTTAATAATTATTTTTTTATTTTAATAACATTATTTTATTTTACCTTACTTTATTTTATTTTATTTTATCCTCTTTCTTTATTCTTTCTTTCTTTCTATCTTTTCTTTCTTTCTTTCTTTCTTTCTTTCTTTCTTTCTTCCTTTCTATTTTTCTCTCTTTTATTCTGAGCCATGTGGATGAAAGCCTCTTGACACTGCAGCCAGCAATCAGTGCTATGCCTCTGAGGTGGGAGAGACAACTTCAGGACACTGGTCCACAAGAGACCTCCCAGCTCCACATAATATCAAACAGCGAAAATCTCCCAGAGATCTCCATCTCAACACCAACACCGAGATTCACTCAATGACTAGCAAGCTACAGTGCTGGACACTCTATGCCAAACAACTAGCAAGACAGGAACACAGGCCCACCCATTAGCAGAGAGGCTGCCTAAAATCATAATAAGTGCACAGACACCCCAAAACACACCACCAGACGTGGACCTGCCCACCAGAAAGACAAGATCCAGCCTCATCCACCAGAACACAGGCACTAATCCCCTCCACCAGTAAGCCTACACAACCCAGTGAACCAACTTTAGCCACTGGGGACAGACACCAAAAACAACGGGAACTACAAACCTGCAGCCTGCAAAAAGGAGACCCCAAACACAGTAAGATAAGCAAAATGAGAAGACAGAAAAACACACAGCAGATGAAGGAGCAAGATAAAAACCCACCAGACCTAACAAATGAAGAGGAAATAGGCAGTCTACCTGAAAAATAATTCAGAATAATGAAAGTAAAGATGATCCAAAATCTTGGAAATAGAATAGAGAAAATGCGAGAAACATTTAACAAGGACCTAGAAGAACTAAAGGTGAAACGGGCAATGATGAACAACACAATAAATGAAATTTAAAATACTCTAGAAGTGATCAATAGCAGAACAACTGAGGCAAAAGAACGGATAAGTGACCTCAAAGATAAAGTAGTGGAAATAACTACTTCAGAGCAGAATAAAGAAAAAAGAATGAAAAGAACTGAGGACAGTCTCAAAGACCTCTGAGACAACGTTAAAGGCACCAACATCCGAATTTTAGGGATTCCAGAAGAAGAAGAGAAAAAGAAAGGGACTGAGAAAATATTTGAAGAGATTATAGTTAAAAACTTCCCTAATATGGGGAAGGAAATTGTTAATCAAGTCCAGAAAGCACAGAGAGTCCCATACAGGATAAATCCAAGGAGAAACATGCCAAGACACATATTAATCAAACTGTCAAAAATTAAATACAAAGAAAACATATTAAAAGCAGCAAGGGAAAAACAACAAATAACACACAAGGGAATCCCCATAAGGTTAACAGCTGATCTTTCAGCAGAAACTCTGCAAGCCAGAAGGGACAGGCAGGACATATTTAAAGTGATGAAGGAGAAACACCTACAACCAAGATTACTCTACCCAGCAAGGATCTCATTCAGATTTGATGGAGAAATTAAAACCTTTACAGACAAGCAAAAGCTGAGAGAGTTCAGCACCACCAAACCAGCTTTACAACAAATGCTAAAGGATCTTCTCTAGGCAAGAAACACAAGAGAAGGAAAAGACCTATAATAACAAACCCAAAACAATTACAAAAATGGGAATAGGAACATACATATTGATAATTACCTTAAATGTAAATGGATTAAATGCTCCCACCAAAAGACACAGACTGGCTGAATGGATACAAAAACAAGACCCATATATATGCTGTCTACAAGAGACCCACTTCAAACCCAGAGACACATACAGACTGAAAGTGAGTGGATGGAAAAAGATATTCCATGCAAATGGAAACCAAAAGAAAACTGGAGTAGCAATTCTCATATCAGACAAAATAGACTTTAAAATAAAGACTATTAGAAGAGACAAAGAAGGACACTACATAATGATCAAGGGATCGATCCAAGAAGAAGATATAACAATTGTAAATATTTATGCATCCAATATAGGAGCACCTCAATACATAAGGCAAATACTAACAGCCATAAAAGGGGAAATCGACAGTAACACATTCATAGTAGGGGACTTTAACACCCCACTTTCACCAATGGACAGATCATCCAAAACGAAAATAAATAAGGAAACACAAGCTTTAAATGATACATTAAACAAGATGGACTTAATTGATATTTATAGAACATTCCATCCAAAAACAACAGAATACACATTTTTCTCAAGTGCTCATGGAACATTCTCCAGAATAGATCATATCCTGGGTCACAAATCAAGCCTTGGTAAATTTAAGAAAATTGAAATTGTATCAAGTATCTTTTCTGACCACAATGCTATGAAACAAGATATCAATTACAGGAAAAAAACTGTAAAAAATACAAACACATGGAGGCTAAACAATACACTACTTAATAATGAAGTGATCACTGAAGAAATCAAAGAGGAAATAAAAAAATACCTAGAAACAAATGACAATGGAGACACAACGACCCAAAACCTATGGAATGCAGCAAAAGCAATTATAAGAGGGAAGTTTATAGCAATACAATACTACCTTAAGAAACAGGAAACATCTAGAATAAACAACCTAACCTTGCACCTAAAGCAATTAGAGAAAGAAGAAGAAAAAAAAAAAACCCAAAGTTAGCAGAAGGAAAGAAATTATAAAGATCAGATCAGAAATACATGAAAAAGAAATGAAGGAAACCATAGCAAAGATTAATAAAACTAAAAGCTGGTTCTTTGAGAAGATAAACAAAATTGATAAACCATTAGCCAGACTCATGAAGAAAGAAAGGGAGAAGACTCAGATCAATAGAATTAGAAATGAAAAAGGAGAAGTAACAACTGACACTGCAGAAATACAAAAGATCATGAGAGATTACTACAAGAAACTCTATGCCAATAAAATGGACAACCTGGAAGAAATGGACAAATTCTTAGAAATGCACAATGTGCCAAGACTGAATCAGGAAGAAATAGAAAATATGAACAATCACAAGCACGGAAATTGAAACTGTGATTAAAAATCTTCCAATAGGGCCTCCCTGGTGGCGCAGTGGTTGAGAGTCCGCCTGCCGATGCAGGGGATACGGGTTCGTGCCCCGGTCTGGGAGGATCCCATATGCCGCGGAGCGGCTGGGCCCGTGAGCTATGGCCGCTGGGCCTGCGCGTCCGGAGCCTGTGCTCCGCAACGGGAGAGGCCACAACAGTGAGAGGCCCGCATACCGCAAAAAGAAAAAAAAAAAAAAAAATCTTCCAATAAACAAAAGCCCAGGACCAGATGGCTTCACAGGCGAATTCTATCAAACATTTACAGAAGAGCTAACACCTATCCTTCTCAAACTCTTCCAAGATATATCAGAGGGAAGAAACTCCCAAACTCATTCTAAGAGGCCACTATCACCCTGGTACCAAAACCAGACAAGGATGTCGCAAAGAAAGAAAACTACAGGCCAATATCACTGATGAACATAGATGTAAAAATCCTCAACAAAATACTAGCGAACAGAATCCAACAGCACATTAAAACGATCATACACCATGATCAAGTGGGGTTTATTCCAGGAATGCAAGGCTTCTTCAATACATGCAAATCAGTCAACGTGATACACCATATTAACAAATTGAGGGAGAAAAATCATATGATCTTCTCAATAGATGCAGAGAAAGCTTTCGACAAACTTCCACACCTATTTATGATAAAAACCCTGCAGAAAGTAGATATAGAGGGAACTTTCCTCAACATAATAAAGGCCATTCATGACAAACCCACAGCCAACATCGTCCTCAATGGTGAAAAACTGAAAGCATTTCCACTAAGATTAGGAAAAAGACAAGGTTGCCCACTCTCACCACTATTATTCAACATAGTTTTGGAAGTTTTAGCCACAGCAATCAGAGAAGAAAATGAAATAAAAGGAATCCAAATTGGAAAAGAGGAAGTAAAGCTGTCACTGTTTGCAGATGATATGATACTCTACATAGAGAATCCTAAAGATGCTACCAGAAAACTACTAGAGCTAAACAATGAGTTTGGTAAAGTAGCAGGATACAAAATCAATGCAGAGAAATCTCTGGCATTCCTATACACTAATGGAGAAAAATCTGAAAGTAAAATTAAGAAAACACTCCCATTTACCATTGAAACAAAAAGAATAAAATATCTAGGAATAAACCTACCTAAGGAGACAAAAGACCTCTATGCAGATAATTATAAGACAGTGATGAAAGAAATTAAAGAAGATACAAATAGATGAAGAGATATACCATGTTCTTCGATTGGAAGAATCCACATTGTGAAAATGACTCTACTGCCCAAAGCAATCTACATATTCAGTGCAATTCCTATCAAAATACCACTAGTATTTTTCACAGAACTAGAACAAAATACTTCACAATTTGTATGGAAACACAAAAGACCCCGAATAGCCAAAGCAATCTTGAGACTGAAAAACGGAGCTGGAGGAATCAGGTTCCCTGACTTCAGACTATACTATAAAGCTACAATAATCAAGACAGTATGGTACTGGCACAAAAACAGAAATATAGATCAATGGAACAGGATAGAAAGCTCAGAGATAAATCCACGCACATATGGTCACCTTATCTTTGATAAAGGAGGCAGGAATGTACAGTGGAGAAAGGACAGCCTCTTCAATAATTGGTGCTGGGAAAACTGGAGAGGTACATGTCAACATATGAGATTAAAACACTCCCTAACACCATACACAAAAATAAGCTCAAAATGGATTAAAGATCTAAATGTAAGGCCAGAAACTATCAAACTCTTAGAGGAAAACATAGGCAGAACACTCTATGACACAAATCACAGCAAGATCCTTTTTGACCCACCTCCTAGAGAAATGGAAATAAAAACAAAAATAAACAAATGGGACCTAATGAAACTTCAAAGCTTTGCACAGCAAAGGAAACCATAAAGAAGAACAAAAGACAATCCTCAGAATGGGAGAAAATATTTGCAAATGAAGCAACTTTGTCAGTTGGATTAATCTCCAAAATTTACAAGCAGCTCATTCAGCTCAATAACAAAAAAACAAACAACCCAATCCAAATATGGGCAGAAGACCTAAATAGACATTTCTCCAAAGAAGATATACAGACTGCCAACAAACACATAAAAGAATGTTCAACATCATTAATCATTAGAGAAATGCAAATCAAAACTACAATGAGATATCCTCTCACACCAGTCAGAATGGCCATCATCAAAACATCTAGAAACAATAAATGCTGGAGAGGGTGTGGAGAAAAGAGAATACTCTTGCACTGCTGGTGGGAATGTGAATTGGTACAGCCACTATGGAGAACAATATGGAGGTTCCTTAAAAAACTACAAATAAAACTACCATATGACCTTGCAATCCCACTACTGGGCCTATACCCTGAGAAAACCATAATTCAAAAAGGGTCATGTTCATTGGTAGCTGTATTTACAATAGCCAGGAGATGGAAACAACCTAAGTGTCCATCACCGGATGAATGGAGAAAGAAGATGTGGCACATATATACAATGGAATATTACTCAGCCATAAAAGGAACTGAAATTGATCTATTTTTGATGAGGTGGATGGACCTAGAGTCTCTCATACAGAGTGAAGTAAGTCAGAAAGAGAAAAACATATACCATATGCTAACACATATATGGAATTTAAGAAAAAATAAATGTCATGAAGAACCTAGAGTTAAGATGGAATAAAGACACAGACCTACTAGAGAATGGACTTGAGGATATGGGGAGGGGGAAGGGTAAGCTGTGACAAAGTGAGAGAGTGGCGTGGACATATATACACAACCAAACATAAAATAGATAGCTAGTGGGAAGCAGCCACATAGCACGGGGAGATCAGCTCCGTGCTTTGTGAGCAACTAGAGGGGTGGGATAGGGAGGGTGGGAGGGAGGGAGACGCAAGAGGGAAGAGATATGGGAACATATGTATATGTATAACTGATTCACTTTGTTATAAAGCAGAGACTAACACACCATTGTAAAGCAATTATACTCCAATAAAGATGTAAAAAAATCATAATAAAGTTAAATGCTTAGAATATAGTACACACTTTTCAAGTGTTTGTAATAATAATAATTACTATTATTATCATTATGATTATGCAACCTTTCTCTTTTCACTTTTTATTCCTTGAAGGCCTTTCTGTGGCAGTAAAGAAACTCTACCTCATTCTTTTTAATGGCTGCAGAGAATTCTATCAGCTAGATGCATCATGATTGATGTGGTCCATTCTATAGACATTTTTAAGTTGTTGCCATTTTTTCAGTTTATAAACAATGCAGCTTTGATTATCCTTGTCCATTCAACTTTGTACAGGTATCAGTTTCTAGAAGTGGAATTGCTTAATTAAAGAGTACTTTTTAAAAAAAATTAATAGAATGAACAAATTGATCTGCAAAGAGGTTGTACCAATTTTATATTACCACTAACACTGTATGAAAAGGAAGTTTCCTTTTATAAAGTCAGATGGTGATAATGGAAAGCAGTGAAAGAGGCCAGATAATAGTTCAAGTGCTACTCTATGGAGTATGAAATGCCAGGTACAAATCTCTTAAACAAACCAATTGCAATTACACAAAATGAAATGAAAATAAATGTCCCAAACAAAAAGTCTATTTTGTCTGATATAAGTATTGCTATTCTGACTTTATTTTGATTTCCATTTGCATAGAGTACTTTTTCCATCCCCTCTCTTTCAGTCTGTGTGCATCTTTAGATTTGAAGTGAGTCTCTTGTAGGTAGCATATATATGGGTCTTGTTTGTATCCATTCTGCCTCTCTATGTCTTTTGGTTGGAGCATTTAGTCCATTCACATTTAAAGTAATGATTGATAGGTTTGTACTTATTGCCATTTTGTTAATTGTTTGGGGGTTGCTTTTGCAGTTTTTATTTGATCCTTTCTTCTTTTGTCCTCTTCTCTTGTGATTTGTTTGAATATCTTTATTGCTATGTTTGGATTCCTTTCTTTCTGTGTGTCTATTTTAGATATTTTGTTTGTGGTTGCCATGAGTTTTATATATGTATGATTATTTCAAGTTGCTGATCTCTGAATTAAATAGCATTTTAACAGACTTGCATTTTCCTTCCCTCTCCCCATGATTACTGTTTTTGTCATCATATTTTACATCTGTTTTGTGTGTGTACCTTAACTACTTATTGCAAATATAGATGATTTTACTACTTTTGTCTTTTAACCTTCCCACTACCTTTGTACATCATTGATTTACTACCTTTACTATATAGTTACCTTTTTTCCATTCATAATTTTCATGTTTCTAGTTTTGGCCTTTTCTATTTTGCTTAGAGAAATGCCTTTAATATTATAAAGCTGGTTTAGTGGTGATGAACTCTTTTAGCTTTTGCTTGTCTGTAAACGTTTTAATCTCTCCATCAAAACTGAATGAAAAGCTTGACAGGTAGAGTATTCCTGGTTGTATGTTTTTCCCTTTCATCCCTTAAAATACATCATGCTACTTCCTTCTGACCTGCAGAGTTTCTGCTGAAAAGTCAGTTGGTAGCCTTATGGGAGCTCCCTTGTATTTAACTTGTTGGTTTTCCCTTGCTGCTTTTAATATTCTCTCTTTATCTTTAATTTTTGCCATTTTAATTGCAATGTGTGTTTTTTAGCTCCTCTTTGGGTTGATTCTGTTTGGGACTCTCTGTGATTCCTGCACCTTGATGTCTGTTTCATTTCCAAGGTTAGGGAAGTTTTCAGCTATTATGTCTTCAAATATGTTCTCAGCACCTTTCTCTCTTTCTTCTTCTGGGACCCATATAAGCAAATGTCAGTATGCTTTATGTTGTCCCAGATGTCTCTTAAACTGCCCTCATTTCTTTTTAGTCCCTTTTCTTCTGTTCAGCTTCAGTGAGTTCCACTACTATGTCTTCCAGCTTGCTGATCTGTTCCTCTGTATCATCTAATCTACAGTTGGTTCCTTCTAGTGTATTTTTCGCTTACTGTAGTCTTCATCTCGTTTCAGTTCTTCTTTCTATTCTCTATCTCTTCATTAAAAACTCTAACTTATCCCTCTGTTCATCCATTCTTCCAAGTTCTTTGATCATTTCTACAATGGTTACCTTGAACTCGTCATTGGGATTACCTATCTCCACTTAGAGTAGTTTTTCTTCTGGAATTTTATCTTGTGCTTTTGTTTAGAACATGTTCCTCTGTCACCTCATTTTTCCTAATTTGCTGGTTTGATTTCTATGTATCTGGTAGGTTGTTTACATTTCCCAACCTTGGAGAAGTGACCCTTTGTACGAGATATCCTATGCAACCCAACAGCACACACCTCTCTGGTCACCAAAGCTAAATGCTCTAGTGGTGCCCCATATGTGGGTTGCATGGGTGCTTCTTTTGCGGCAGACCAACTGCTGTCATTGGTCTGGTAGGCGTTTTTGGTCCCTGGTCTGGTTGCTTGCCAGACCCTTCCTTGTGTGGAGACTGCTGGCCACTGGTTGGAGTGGCCAGGTCACAAGGTGGCTGTCTTTGGAAACCCGGGGGCTTCTGGGGTATTGCTGGTTCACTGGCTGGCAGAGGTAGTTCTGGGATAGGTGGTTAAGGGCTCAGGGTTTCCAGACCTAGTGTCATCCTGCTATGGGGCCAGTTCCTGACATGGCTGGCTGTGGTTTCTGGGATGTCCCAAAGCTGGTGCTGGTCCACTCACCATGTGAGATGTGCTTGATCCCACCCTAGCTGGCTGAGAAGTTCAAGGTATCTTGGAGCTGGTGTTGGCCTGCTGGTGTGTTGTCTAGGTCCTGACAAGGTACACTGTGACTATACATTGGTCCTGGGGCTGGTGTCTGCCTGCTGTTGGGCAGGGCCAGTTCCTGACACAACTGGCTGTGGATTCTGGGGTGTCTCAAAGCTTGTACCTGCCCACTGGTGGGTGGGACTAGATCCTGAGGTGGCTGTTTGAAGGGCACAGGGTGTCTCAGAACTGGTGTTGGCATGCTAGTGGGTGAAGCAGGGACTCAGGGGGTTCTGGGGACTGTTGTGGCCTGCTGGTGGGTGGGCTGTGTCCTACCATCTCAGGCTGTGGGGCTGCACTAGTTCTGGGGCTCGTATTCACCCACCGGTGGGCAGAATCAGGACCCAGGGGAACACAGGTCTGTTTCCTACTAACCTGTGGATAAAGCTGGGTCCTGGGGCTAGTGCTAGCCCTCTGGTAGGTGGAGCTGGGTCCTAGGGTCTCTGATTGCAGGGCTCTGGGGGTCCCAGTGTTGGTGTGTCAGCCCACTGGTGGGTGCGGCTGGGGCCCAGAGGGTCCTGGTGCTGGTGCTTGCCCACTGGTGTGTGGGGCCAGTTCCTGGACAGGGCAATATCCTGGGGTGGCTGTGAGCTCAGGGCGTCTTAAGGAAGCCTTTCTGCTGGGTGGTGGGGTTGTGGCCCTACCCCACTAGTTGCTTGACCTGAAGCATCCCAGTACTGGTCCTGACGGGATGGCAGGTAGGCCCAGGTCCCAGTGTTAATAAGCTAAAGGGATTGCAAAATGGCCCTTGCCAGCATCAGGTCTACATGGTAGAATAAGCTCCCCAAAGTGGCTGCCACTAATTTCTGTGTCCCAGGGTGAACTCCTGTTTTCTCTTGCCTCTCTGGGAGACTCCCCAAGATCAGCAGGTGAGTTTAATACAGGCTGCTTTCAAATTAATGCTTCTGCCCATGGTCCCAGAGTGTGTGAGATTTTGTGTGTGCCTTTTAAGAATAGAATCTCTATTTCCCACATCCCTCTGGGTCTCCCTAAAGTAAGCCCTGCTGACCTTCAAAGCAAATTCCTGGAAGTTCATCTTCCCAGTGCAGGATCACCAGGCTGGGGATCCTGTTGCAGGGCTCAGACCCATTGCTCCTTGGGGAAATCTCTGCAGTTGTAATTATCCTCACATTTGTGGGTCACCCACCTGGAGGTATGGGTCTTGACTATTCCACAACTCCATTCCTCCTACCTGTCTCAACTGTGGTTCCTTCTTTATATCTTTAGTTGTAGAAGATCTTTTCTGCTAGATTAAGGTCTTTGTCATCAATAGTTGCTCTGTAAACAGTGGTAATTTTGGTGTGAAGGAGGTGAGCTCAGGATCTTCCTGCTCCTACATCTTGACCAAGCTCCAGCTGAGAACACACTTTTTTATTAATTTATTTTTTTTTCAATTTTTTAAGGTTTGTATTATTTCTCAGAACATGGTGTATCCTGATCAATGTTCCAAATGCAACAAAAACAAAATAGATTCTGCTATTTTGGGCCTAGAGTGTTCTATGAATGCCAATTAGGTCAAGTTGGTTGATAGTCCTGTTCAAGGCATCCATATTTTTACTGAATTTCTGCCTACTTGTTCTTTCAGCTAATGCGAGAAGAGTATTGAAGTTCCAACTATTATTGTGGATTTATCTGTTTCTCTCTTCAGATCTATTGGCTTTTGCTGCATATATTTGGAAGTTTGTGTATGTGTGAAGGTTCATACACATTTAAGATTGTTATGATCTTCTTGGAGAATGGACCTCTTTTTCATTGGTAATGCTCCACTTTATCCCTGACAGTATTGTTGTTCTGAAGTCTAATTTATTTGAATAAATATGATGACCTCAGCTTTCTTTTGGTTACTGTTTTCATGACATCTCTCAAATTTTTAACTTTTAAGCCAAGGTTTCTCAACCTTGGTACTAATGAAATTTAGGGCCAAATCATTCTTTGTTGTGGGGGATTGTCCTGTCCACTTTAGAATATTTAGCAGTGTCCCTGGCCTCTACCCACTAGATGTGAGTAGCACCTCCTCGTTTTGAAAACCAAAAATGTCTTCAAACATTGCCAACTGTAGCCTCGTGAGCAAAATTACCCCACTCTCCTTTATAACTATTGTTTTAACCTATGTCTTTTTATTTAAAGTATGTTTCTTAGAGACCTTATAGATCTTACTTCCATCTTGCTTTTTTTTCCAAATCTATTAACAGAGATTATTTAGGCCATTCACATTTAAGTGATTATTCATATCATTGGGTTAAAATCTATCTTCTTACTGGATGTTTTCTACTTGTTCAATTTGTCTTCTTTTTTCCCCTCTTCTCTTTCCTTTATGGATTTAATTTTATGATTTATCTTCACCTCCTCTATTGACTTCTTATTATTTAAACCTCTTACTTTATACTTCCCATGTAATGTAACAATCTTATATATGTATATTCCCAATTCCTCCCTTCCATCCTTTTGCCATTGTTGTCATACATGTCACTTTTAAATATGCTATAAATTCACAATACATACAACTTTTGTTTAAGCAGTTAGCTTTTAGAGTGATAAAAGTAAGGAATAAAAAGATTTCACTTATGACTTCCCTGGTGGCGCAGTGGTTGAGAGTCCGCCTGCCAATGCAGGGGACATGGGTTCGTGCCCTGGTCCAGGAGGATCCCACATGCCATGGAGTCGCTGGGCCCATGAGCCATGGCCGCTGAGCCTGCGTGTCCGGAGCCTGTGCTCCACAACGGGAGAGGCCATAGCAGTGAGAGGCCCGCATACCGCAAAAAAAAAAAAAAAAAGATTTCACTTTGCCTTTATTTATTCTGTTTCCAACGTTTTTCATTTCTTTGTGTAGATTCAGATTTCTGACATATATTGTAGTCTTTCAGCCTGAATCACTTACTTTAAGTTTTCTTGGAGTGATGATGAATACTGTGGATGCCAATCAGTGACCAACCCTCATAGCTTCCAAGAAGGGTAGCCAGCTGGGAGGGAGGGGGAAAAGGTGAGGTGGGTGCCTGGGTCCCCTTCATATGACCCACCCCACCCAGGCAAGTTATGGAGTAGACATACCTCAGATGGCCTGCAGTCCCTCCCTCTTCCCCTCCCCAGATCCAGAAGCAAGGAAAAGTTTCTGAGATCTGAGCACAGGAAGTAAACTCTTCACCCAAAGGCAGCTGCCTCCAGGAATAGGAGGAGGTGACCTGACTTGGGCCAAGTCCGCATTACCAATCCCAGTGGGGACATTCCCAGAACTGTACAGACAGGAAATATGGGCACTGCCCTCCTCTCCCTGCTGGACCAGATGCCCTAGACCTGATCTCTCCCAAATGATTATTTTTCTCTTTTCATGTCACCACTGCCTACTTCCCAACACATCCTGTACTCAAGGCAGGTTGGGGTAGGAAGTTGTCTCAGTCCCCCACACTAGGGACAGACAGGTAATGGGAGGGAGGAAGCAAGGGAGGCAAAGACCATTTGCAGCCGCCCCACACTCCTGCCTGGTCCAGGTGCTGTGGTTATTAAAGCAGGACTGAACCAAGTTCACCCAAGGTTAAAGGATAAATGTAGGGGAGATAAAGAAGAGAGCAGAGTGAGCCTGGGAAAAAGGAGGGAGAAGGGCAATTATAGAAAAGAATGGGGATGCAGGAAGGGAGAGAGAACCATCTCTACCAGGTCTGAGGGCCAAGGGCCCAGATGGATGAATGTGCCTGGAAGACCTCTGACTTCCACTCTAAGGACAGGCAGGAGTTTAAGATTCAAGTTTCCTGGGCCTGGGACTAGGCCCTGCTGGCTCTGATACTTGCAGGAATGGGGTCTGATACTTGCAGGAATGGGGCGGGTTCTGGGGTCTGGAAAATGCAGCAGACAGTGTGCCCAGGACAACGTGCCCTGAAGGAGTGTACAAGCTCCAGAGGAAGAGGTGGGATTTGAAGAGTCTAAAACAAAACAAAACAGCAAGGGGGAACTCGGGGTTTGCTTTTAGCCCTAAGGAAGAAAATCCATCCTTCACAGGTCCCTTCAAAAACAAGAGACTCAAAGCCCCAGCTCCTGGTCCTGTGCTCCTCCCACTTCCCTTGCTTCTGTGCTTTGCCTCTGTGGTGAAAGGGGGACGCCAGTACTTCCACCCCTCTCCTCTTCAGAGTAACTGCTGGACCTGAGTGTATCTACCACCTCCTCTTAAAAAGAAAAAAAGTTAAAACACTGTCCACTGGACTATAAAACCAAACCTCTACTCTGGCTGACCCCACAGGGATCCTGCCCTGTCAATCTGAAGCCCAAGCACCAATTTTCATCCATTACCCCAGGAAAGTTGAATGTCTCAAGTTTAAGGGTGATAAAAATTAATTCCCACAACTGTAATTAGTGGGAGTTTGTGCAGGCAGCACCAAGCATTTCTGGGCACAGACAGTGAGGATGGCTGCACCTTTAAGTCCATCCTCCCCAGCCCCCTCTGCGGCTCCTGAGCTCACCTCCAGGCCCCCATGCCGTCTCTCAGTCTTGGCTCTGGCCACTTCTTTCCTGTGAACAGATCCCAGATCCTGGAAGCAAGACTTGCCCCCACACCTGACCATGGTGCTGGGCCTGGGACTCTGCCAGGATCCTGCAGTCAATGCTACTGCTTTATCTCTTCTGCAAGTAAGAAAAACAGCAAGTTTGAGCCACTGAGGCTGTTATTATATTATGACTATTATTAACTTTAAATATACACCCTGCCAACTTCCAGAAGCAGCAGCCACCTCTTCAGGATACTCTTGGGGATCAATTCCTATCTGTTGGTATTTGGTCCTTAGGGAAGATGTTCAGGCACCTGCAGCATCTGGTTAGGGAAGGGAGTGTCCCTTGGGCTTACAGTGGCATCAGAGGGAAATTTGCATTTTTCACACACTGAATTTCTGTGTGGAGGAGGAATTGCTGAAGTAGCTTTTTTGTTTTCTTTTGGTTTGGTTTGGTTAAAGAGGTAAGGAGTGTTTAACAAGGGAGGGATATATATAGATCATGTTAGCTACTTTCTCTTTTCCTGATTGGGCCAAGGTTGTGTCGCATCCCTCACAGACCCCCCTGGACAAGCCCAGAGACATTCTCTCCTGCCAGCCCCCCTCTGCCACAGGACCTCCTTCCCACTCAGACCTCTCGCTTCCAATGTGGTCCTGGGAGGGCAGAAAACGGTGTCTGGACACCCTGCATGGCCTCCAAGGAAGAAGCAGCCGGGGAGCCTCCTTGAATTGAAGGCTTTGCAAAGGCGGGACTTCTGAGCACGCCCAGAGCCCTACACTGGACCGGGGAGAAGGCTCTGCTGCCAGGAGTGTTCTCTGGCCCGTGCGCTGCTGGAGACACCAAGCTTACCCAGGAAGATGTCAGGAAGTGCACCGCAATTAGATCTTCAGAGTCCACTGCAGGAGATCAGTAAACAAACGTAATACCTCTCCTGGGTGGCCAGCATATACTCAGAGATTCTGTGTCCAGAGTGGCTAGGTTTCAAGGCCAAGGGCTTCTGTGGGTGCCTGTCTTGAGCAGTGGCTGCCATGACCCTCACATTCCTCCCTTTCTCCACGACCCTCTGTTCTCCACACAGAGGGGACAACGCCTGTAAGTGAGCTCAGAGAGGAGCTCAGCAGAGCGAGGACAAGTCCTCTGAAGTGGGGTGTGGGGAATCTCCTTTCAGACACTTCTTTTCTTCCTCTGTCAGAGGCTGGGTTCACATGTCCTCTCCTATCGTGGTATGTCTCAATGTCTGACAGGAATTTCTTGGATTCGAGATGAATCTCCAGCTTTTGACTCCCACTTGGCACTAGGAAGGTACCCAATAAATGTTTGCATGGAATTCTATAAGGATATTAGAATTCTAGCTTTGATAACTGAGAAGTCTAACAAAAAAAGTGGAAATGTTTATAACAGCAAAGGGGGAGGTGGTAGTGGAAGTCTTGGGGACTAAGCAGTTTGCCCTACCACACTGCTGCCAGGGCAGGTAGCTTGGTCAGGAGTCAATTCTATCCTCTGGAGATGGGCAAGAGGACCTGACTTCTTTGACCGTGGGGTTCATGTCCCTGTGATGGCAGAGTTTATATGATGGACAGGAAGCTGTCTCTACCCATGCTCCCCCTCACCTCCCTCACCTGACCAGGCTTAGGCTCCAAGCCTGAGTTTCTGAGGTGCCCATGGCTTCCTTACCCTGAATGCATATGAGGCCATCTCACTCTAGAAAATGCCAGAATTTCCCAGAGGTGTTCTAGCTGCTAGTTGAGATACCCTATACCAGCTCCTCAGGTTCTATTTGCTGGTACAGAGATGCCAGGGCTCAGATGGACCCAGAAGTCCAGCAAACAAATTGATAAGGGCACATTTTGAGCACCCTGAATTCCAAAGCCTTAGGCCATGTGGCTTCCTAGGCCTATCCAGACACTGCAGCCCCCAAAGACCCACACCCACATGCTAACACAGACACATACACACACACACACCTTCAATGAGTCACCCTGTGGTGCTGACGCCTACCTTATTCCATCTTGGGCTTCTTAGCTGGGTGTTAGGAGAGCTGTAAGGGACCCCCTAGGCTTTCAGATGCCTAGTATTGAGGGAGTTGAATCTGAGGGGCATGTCGTAGGGAGTGGAGGAAGGACCTCCTGGAGCAAGAACCTGGAAAACTCTGAAGCTAATTGACCAAATTCAAAAGAGACTGAGTCTCCGAGCTGCTCTTGTTACTGGGACTTTGGGTTCAGCTTTTGTTTCTAGCGTGAAAAAGAGTGAGTATTTTAATTCCAGGAGAATTTGGAAAAACCTGGAAAATAGCGGGAGGATTGATTGGGAGGAACCCCTGCGGGGGAAAAACCACCCAGTACAGTCTTAGAGCCTGACACTGGGTCCCCTACTCTGGAGCCAGCAGTTTGAAGGCCCTCTCTTGTCCTCATCCAGCTGCTCCTGTCTCCACCAGGTGAGAAGCTTTCAGGGTCCAGGGTGCTTGCCACCTGGAGCTCCAGCTCCTTCCCCCGCTTAGGTCTAGTACCTAGGTCCCCTGTACCGCGATTCCCTGACCTAATGGCACTTATCTCTCTTCCTGGGTGTGCAACACATTCCCAGGTTTCATCCTCCGAAAGACAGCTGAGTCAAAGAGGGAGTCAATGAGCCGAAGGGGGCGCTGTTTGCGCAGGTGGACGGTTCAGACAGCGCCTAGATGTGCAGTCTGGGAACGAGCGAACTGAAGAGGTCTCTGGTATAGGAGGGAGCAGACGCCAGGCAGGCAATGGGCCGGGGTCT
This sequence comes from Mesoplodon mirus, assembly GCF_964341445.2. Lineage (NCBI taxonomy): Eukaryota > Metazoa > Chordata > Mammalia > Artiodactyla > Ziphiidae > Mesoplodon > Mesoplodon mirus. The sequence goes on from NC_138980.1 coordinate 27,524,706, forward strand.
TCACGTGTTCTCCTGCCAATCTCAGGAGCCAGAAGCCCCCGGTCTGGATGCGCGGAGAGGAACTCTTCTCAAGACCCTTACGACCGCGAGCTCAGAACCGAGAGAACAGGTCCTGCGACCGTGAAGGGACCAGGTGTCGTTTGCATTGGGCAGACAGCCCGAGGGCTGGAGAGGAGCCAGACCCCAGGACCAAGAAGTGTCTGAAGCACTTAGAAACGCGTTGCTCGAGCTCCCGGGAAGGTGAGGCGGGTAGAGCTAGAAGCGGCCCAGGTCTCGAGTCCCCAGGTGTCTGGGAGGGGGTTTCTCACAGGAGCTGAATGTTTTAACTCCTCCGCTTTCTTAGGCCTGGTTGTTTTCATTGCGTTGAGCATGCCCCGCCCGTTCCCAGCCCGGACCAGTAGGGTCTCCGGGACCTCACCTCTCAGCCTTCTAGGAGCGCCCGGAAACTCCGCGGTTCAGCCCCGCGGTCTTCAGTAGCTTGCAGGAGCGCCCTAATTGTTTCCAAAGTCCCCTGGAGCAGTGCGCCCCGCTATGCCACCCCAGAGCTCCTGCTCTTACGCCCTGCACACCCATTTCGGACTCCAAGTCATTTCGTTTTCTGAACTCGGATTTGGATCCTGCTGGGAATGGATCTTTCTGAAAAACCAGGGATTTAGATTTCCCAACGCAAAGAAGAATTCGTGACTTCTTTACCCTCACGTGGCTGCATTTCCCCTTTGGTTGGCGGGGATGAGAGAAGGGATGTCGCTGCTTCCAAGACAGTTCTTTTTCTTTTGAAACCCCAATTGGGGCAAAGATTCCAATCTTCTGCCAGTTTGAACTGTAAGGGTATCTCTAATCCCGAGAAGGAAGGACAGGGGAACCCGAAGAATCGAGGTACGCCTTGCCCTGCCTCTTGGGCTTTCTAAGACCCGCAGGGACGCTGAGATGCCTTGTTAACCTCACCGGCCTCAGCCCCTCAGTTCAGTCCCTGGCACTATAGGCACCAGGACCCGTGCAGGCTGACAGCGAGAGGGGGCCAGTAGTGCGGAAACACCCTCTGCCTTCCTTCGCTCGCGCCCCTTCCTCCCCCGTAGTGGGTCCGCGGGCCAGGCAGCAGGACAGGAGGCCGAGAGGGGCTAGGAAGGCCGGAGTGAAGGGCACAGAGAACTTGACCTCGTATGTGCCAGCTCACCAGCAGGTGTGATGAGGCCGAGGGGGACCCTGGGTGTGTGCCGCTGCCTGCGTGATCCTAAAAAGCTAGTGGGAGAACCGACCCTCGAATAGAGAACCAAGAATAGATTTTTAAACCTCACACGAATTTAATTTATGCTATATGATAAACGTAGCAATTTGATTCAATGAATAAGGTAGTTTAATGAATAGCGCTGGTATATTTTACTTTTGATCTAGAAGAGACTCAGTCCCTTGATTCTCAGCATATACAAAAGTAGGTTCTGTATTTATTTTAGATTTTTTAAAAATCAAACCTTTAAAGAAATATTAGGGCGAAGTATTTTCTAGGCTTAAAGAAAAAAATTTTTAACTCAACAGGACATTTTCCTAAGCTACCCTTTTTGGTAAACTAATCAGGCTGTATCTGTTACAATTTTAAATGTACATAACACTTAACACAGCAGTCCAACCTTGGGACATCTAACCTACAGAAGTAAAAAGCACCTGGACCAGAGGAAACTGTAGGGGGAAAATGTGATTCAATGGAAAGCCATGCACTGTTTAGGGCCCACCTTTCCAGTTTATTTGACTTTGATTCTTTGTGCCCTCTGAGGCTTTCTTGGCCTTTGAGCTAATTTATAACTCTGTAAATTGTAGATAACAGAAGGCAATGCAAAAAAAATTCTTGTCTATAGATACGTAAATAAATCCCATCCCCTGGAGGGTTAATTGAAGTCCCTCCTCAACTAGGAAAGAAGGCAATTTTGGCTCCATTTACACATTCATTTCACTATTCCTCATCTATAAATATGCCTGGTCTTTGTCCTTTGAACTGGCTTTGACATCTTTATCGTTGCCTTATGAGTTAAAAGAGTTAAATAAAATTTACATATCTATGAGAGTCATGGATTTACCTTTTTTTGAGAATTATCCTTTAATGAAACAACTACAGTGGCATTTGTGGTGGTAAAACAAAACAAAATATCAATCTAACTGTGAATCTCGAATGATAGGAGAATGGTTAAATGGCTCATAAAATTGCCAGTTAATGGAATGAAAACAATAAAAATCTATGTGATCCAGTTGAAGGATGTTTTTATATCTGTATCCACTTACAGTAGGATCTCATTTTTATTTTTGAAAAGGAAAAAATATTAGTGTATGTGTTACTGAGTCCAAGCTAACTCTGCTTGCCACATAACAGGCAAATAAATCAGGAGATGAGGTGTTGAGGCAAGGAATGGCAACTTTATTTGGAAAGCAGGCAGATGAGAAGGTGGCAGACTAATATCCTAGAGTAACATCTTATCAGGGTCTTGATGCTAGCTTTTTTTATAGAACAGAGAAGGGGAGGAGGTGAGGAAGTAAAGTAAAGGGCCATAAGTCTTGCAAAATATCTCCTGGTTTTTGGCCAGCCTCAGGGAGGGGCTGTGTTAATTTCTTCTTTTCTGCAGCCATTCACAGTTGGGCAGGGTCAGGGTGTTTCCTTGTGAGCTGAACAAAGGCACTTTAGTTTAATATTCAGGCAGAGGGTCAGGGTTCCCCGAGGGAGGCCATTATGTATGCCTATAGCTATAGACATCAGCCTTTTAGTGATTATAGTAATAAAAATTAATGGAGAGCAAAGGTTAAAGTAAAAGAAACAGATCCAACGTGGAGTCAGATTTTGTTCTTCCCTGTTACATGTGTATGTCTGTATATTTTTCTATGAGCACAATAAGTTGTGGAAAGATACACACTACTAATGTTGTTTATCTCACGTTGAGGTGAATTTGCTTAACATGGGGTTTTGTGATTAATCCAGGTTAATATGTATAAATATATATTCATGTATAATATATATTCATTTATATAATATATATGTCTTATATGTATATAAATCTTTGGGGTTGACTGTTACAAAGACCCTATATAACTTTTGTAATTTATAAAACTCTTATTAAGATTTGTTTTATAAAAAATACCAAGAAGTTTCCTGAGGGACATAAGAGAAATCTGGAAAAAATAACAAGACACACCTTGTATTTGGATAAGAAAATTTAACATTTTAAAGATCCTTACATTTTTGGTAATTAAGACACTATGGTACTGATATCAGAATAGAGAAGCTAATTGGTGGGAAAGAATTAAGAGTCTACAACTGTCCCATATGAGATCTTAGTGTGTGGAAAAATGTTTTACAGATCAAAGTTAGACTGTTAAATAAATTATATTGGAAGAACCAGCTAGCTGATTGAGGGGAAATTGGATGACTATTCTACGGCACAAACTAAAATAAATTTAAAATGATTCAAGGCATAGTATTTTGATCCAAATAATGAGGAAAACATGGTGAAGCAGTAAAATTAAGGGGAGATTTCTCACTTGGGGTTCCTCAAGCACTAATAAGAGATGACTAGATCAATTCACAAATAACTCAGAAAAGCAATGCAGAGGAGAAAAAAATGTAAATTGTCAATAAACATGAAACTATTTTTAACATTCACTAGCAATAGATTAAATGAAAACTGAAAAAAATAACCAACTAGGAGACATGACTCTCAGTCAAAAAATTGTCCAAAATGATCAATGTCGATAAGGATGTGCTGAAACTGACACTGACATTTTGGGAGGCATGCACACCAGTTTTATCTTTCAGGAAGGCAGTCTGGCACAAGGGGATAATTACATGGAAATGGAATTGTGCATCACAGAGGTTTCAATTCCAGACTTTTAAAATATAATACATACAAAAAACTGCCAATAAAATCCCCAGAGGCTTGTTTCCTCAGAATTCTTCTATGTATGTGCCCATAAGTGAGGTAGACCTACTTATAAATAAGTAAATTATGAGTAAACTAACTACATGATAAGCAATATGGTATATAAATGACAAACCAACTAGGCCACAGCATGTTTCTGTTAGGAGAGCTCAGACTAAGGCACTTCACAGCAGAGTCTTTTCTGGGAATGACCTCTTATGAACCTCAAGACTCACGGTTTGCTCTTGGAAAAGTTTGCCCTTAATCAAATTGTTTCTTCTCTATCACAAACTGAAACTGAGCCCCTCTAAAATTGAGTTCCCTTTGTGAGTTTCTGATTAATCTCTCTACTCAAAACTTTATTGCCTTGTTTGCCTCTTTTGACCTCAATCCTGTGCTAACTGAACACTAATCAAACAGAATCAGATGACTAAAATTGCTATTGTCTATAACATCATTAATGTACTAAAATTGCTGTTGTAGATATCATCATTAACACACAAAATCAGGTTGTTTCTCCAGAGCAGGATGAGCTCACAGATCCCCCAGGTGGCTAGAGAATTGTAAACTGGAAACATCCTGACTTCCACAACTATGATTAAGAGATGTCACAAGATGATGGTTAATCCCAACTTCACTTTTCTTCTTCTTTAAAAACACTCCCAACTCAAAGGCCAAGTTGGAGCAGATCTGAGGCTTGTCTCCCACTCCCTTGCTTGGCACCCTGCAATAAACCCTTACTTTATTGCAAACATCAGCTGTCAGAGTTTGGCTTTCGGTGCTGTAGTCACAGGAGCCCTTGCTCAATAACAAAGCCACATGCAGGTGACTTAAAAGTTACGTTGAAGGTAACACTGAGGAGTCTTACAGGCTTAGCAAATCAGGTATTACTTATTTATTGTTTATAAAACACTGGAGAGCTAATATTTGATGATGAGATTTACAAAGCCTTTTGGAAGTGGGAAAGACTGGAGCTAAGGGAACCAAGGAGGAGGATTAATTAGAAAACGTGGGGCCAGAAAAAAAAGTGTCTGCTGGAACAGAAAGGAGAGGAATGAATTCAAGAGCTATTTCCAGGATAGAATGAATAAAACTTAATGATGGATTCGGATGGTGGTGATGGGGAAGGGATGTATAGGTAGACATTAAATCAAAAGCCTTATTGAAATCAGCTAGAAACAATGGGGATGAAGGTCCTCAACTGTGATCTCAATGAGTGAAGTCCCAAAAGTTCTATCCCCTTCAACCATTTCCAGCCACCAGCAGCAACCACTGCTTCCCTCAATGTCACTTTTCCACCAGTCACCTCCACTGGGGCTTTTTACCTATATCTTCCAGTAGTTTCACCTCCTTAAATTCACTCAATTAATCATCTCAGTGAGCCTTCATCATGATCTCCCATTTTAACATTCCCAGTCTCTGAGCTGTCATTCACCGTATTTCTACTGCGCCCTTAGAAGGAAAGGAAACCACCTAGTTTTCTGTGTTTTGTGAGGGTCACAGGCTGGGAAATTACCTTATCAGTACTTGTTTAACTTTAGTTCCAGGACTTGGGTGGCTCAAGGATGAGGGGAAGCATGGATGGGGGTGGAGGGCAGGGCAGATGAGCAGCAGGGGTTGGGTGCAGGGTGGGGTACCAGTCTTCAGAATGGTGGGGTCGAGCAAAGGAACCACCAGTGGAAGGCTGTGAGGGAAGGGCATGGTTGTAGGGGTGATGGAAGCAGGTCATTGGGGGAGGTGGTGTTGGGTAGGAGTAGGGGCAAGCAGGGCGCTCAGGCAAGAAACCGGAGAAGGTGGCAGGAGGCAGATGGGCCAGTGGCTGGAGCAGTGACCGCTCTTGCTTCCTCTGCCTAGCTCTGCGGTTCTGGAACCAGACCTGAGGAGGAGGGAGAATAGCCACATTAGAGCCCCTCTCTCAAATAGGTGGCATTGTCATATGCAGCTACAGACTGGTACAGGGCATAAGACTCCCCCACATCCCCAGAGGAAGTAAAGCTCTTGCAGAAGGCATAGCTGAACCAGGACTAGTGACAAAGCAAGACCCACACCATTCCCCCAATCCATATCTAAATTTGCCCTGCTACAACTTTGGGTGAGTAAGAAATGTCAACTTGTAAAAAGAAAGAGATAAACATGACACAGTGGCATTTCACCTCCACAGAGAATGGGAAATTTCCTCTAGGGTTATTAGAGACTAAGACTATGGATGAGTTTAATTGTTACAGACCAGGTTAGATTTAGGGTACAGTTTATTCTTAAGATTAAGTAACTCTATGGTTAGAATTGAGCAAGCATCAGGTTGAGTTTCAAGACCATGGTTAGGGACAAGGTTACATACGTGTGTGAATAGTTAGGATTGAATTTCTGTTGGAGTTCACATCACTGTTAAGGTTGGGGTTTGACATTGAAATTCAAGTTAGATTAGGTTAGCTCCAAGGTTAAACTCCAGTGAAATTCCTGACGTAGATGAGGTTATGCTGACTGTTGGGTAAGACTCTGTTCTGGTGAACATTTGGGTTAGGGTTATAGTGCCCTGAGAATTTATGCCCCAGTAGTTCCCAAATCACCGAATCTGCATTTCTTCAGGGGATGGTGGGCGGAGGATCCTGGGCCATCACCTGGATTCTGGCCTAGCTGAGACCTGTGTCCCAGGCCAGGCCTTCTCGGGCCCAAATGTCAGGGTAGCGGTTCCTCCCAAAAGCTGACTCCAGCTGTTCCAAGTGCGCTGGACTGAAGGTGGTGCGTTGGCGGCACCAGGAGTGTGGGCGACACCTCTGTTCTCCTTGTGAGCAAAGACTTGGTCTCCCCACTCCTACACCAGAGAGGTTCCTGTAGGGCTGAGTGCTCATGTCTGAGAAGGAGGGGGGAGGGAGAGTTTGCTGCCGCATGGATCCACCCATCCATCCCAGACCACATATGCTGGAACCCCCAGTTTCTACTAGGACCCAGTGTATTGCTCATATACTCTGCACTGACCAGAAATTCTTCAGCTTTCAGAATTAGCTGAATCCAGCTCAGCCTTGGCCCTGCTTCACTTCTGATTCCCTTAACCCATGCTGCCCTCTCCACATGAAGTCTGCCCCTCAGTCTCACTTGTCCTAGGCACTCACGCTCCCTCTGCCTCACTTCTGCACCTTGTGCCCACTCCCCATTACACTCCCCCAGATGCATCCCCATGTAAGGCATGCCCCTCCATAGCCTTTCATCTCTCTCAGCACACATACCACCTTCCTGGGTCTCACCCTGTGGATCTCCTATTCGCTCTGACAACCTAACAAACTGCCCAGGTCTCTGTCTAAGACCCCTATGACTTGCTCCCTGCTCTCATGGTTCACATGCAACTTAAACCTTTATATTGTTCCCATTGTCCTATTCCCTCCACCTGGGAAGATGAAACATTCCTCACTCTTCTGCTCAGACACACCCTCCTCACACATACATTTCATCTTCTCCCCTATCCCAGTCCTGGCCTGGCCACCAGGCTGCAGGAAACTGAGCTCGTGGGAAAGGCCTGCCTCTTCTCCCTACAGACTCACTAAGCTCCCACACTAATTAGTCTGAGAGCCAGCTGGGGAATAGAGAATAGGAGCAAAAGGAAACACCTGGGAGGCACACACTGAGAAAAGATATCTGGAGTGAGGATCCCATCCCCATGGGGACCCAGGCGGTAGTCCCTACCCAGTGCTCACTGTCCACCTTAGCCCCCTGCTCTCCTCGGATCCAAAGCCCTGGCCCCTCCAACTCTCTTCCTTGGAGAAAGCAGTGCAGTGAGCAAACTCTGAGGTCAGGAGTGAGGAGACAGCTTTTAGCTCAGCCTCTGCCGCCTCCTCATCCGTCAGGGTCTCAGTGTGCCACTCTGTAAAGCAAAGGCGTTGTATCGGCCCATGTGTTCTAAGATTCCCTTGTTTTTAACATTCTAGGATTCTGGTTTTTTATTTCTCCTCTTCACTTTCCTCGTGGCGAACCATCGCCCCACGGAGCCTGGGCATGGAGCATGCACACCTGCTGTCTCCTCAGGACCACCCCAGAGATTCACTCACCCACCGTGGAGGTCAAAGTCCCAGCGGCTGCATAGCCCTCGGGCCAGAGACTGCTGCAAACTCGCCCCTTCTTTTGTTTACCCTGCTCACTCTTCCCTTCTGCATCCATGGCTCACAACAAAGACCAAAGACAGCCCAGTCTCGTGTCCCTGAGTCTCTGATTCTGGATCAGTCTTTCTCTGTTTCTGTTCCCCTCTATGCCTTGTATTTCACTGCTTTCCCCCTGTTTATACCTCTCTCTGAATCTCTCTCCCTGTGTAGATATAGATAGATAGACCTTTTTCTCTCTCTCCTTTTTTCTAACTTTTCTTTCTATTTCTAATTCCCCATTCCTTTGCTTGAGTATCATCTCATTCTGCCTTGCCCTCACCCTGTTTCTCTGTTTTAGTCTGCACTTTTCTCCGCCTGCACCTTCTCTCTCTGGGATGCCGTTCTCTCCTTTTGCTCTCAGATGCCTACTTTCCCAGCTTGCAATCCCACACTAACTCTTTCTCCCTGAGCCTTGGAGGAGTGACCTGTTCCTCACCCCTGTGAGCCCATCCAATCATTGCCTGGTCGCCAGAGCCCCCATCATCAGGGGAGGATCACAAGCCAGATGAGGGAAGGTGCTCTGTTGGAGGGTCTAGGGACTGGGGCCAAGAGCTCATATTCCCAGAGGACCAAATTCTTTTGTCCTGTTACATCCCCTCCTGGGAGCAGGCAGGGGAAGGAAGAGAAAATGCATTCCTCCTGAGACTCCTCCTCAGAACCTCATCATGAGGGGAGAGGGAGAGGGAGAGTTTGTGCAAATGGAGATGAGGAGTAGGGCCTGCCTTGTGTCTCAGTACGTGGGTGATTCCCACAGACTTCTTTCCAGGAAACTAAAAAACTAAAAACACAAGTACATTCTGGCCCCTCCTAAATATCCTGATTCTCAGAATACACTGGACACCCCGTCAGGACAACCTGAACCATAGGATGAGTCTCCCGGACACCATAGTTCTCAAGTACTTTCTGTTTTCTTCTCCCAAATGTCACCTCCTCATTCACTCAGAACCCCCCAGGACTCCCTGACCCTCCAAGGTCACCCAGACCATCAGAGAACACTTACCCTCAAGAGCATCTGTATTCCAGGTGCATCCTGATCTCCCTGGACCTCAGGACTCTGCAGAAGACTGAGATTCCCATGACATCCCGACATTCTGATTCTTCAAGGAAACCCTGACATACCCACCATTGCTGAGCAGTCAGGACACCCTGACACACGCAGTACTCTGCTTCTTGAGATTACTTAGATCTAGGAACTACATTCTGACATCTGTAGGACATCCTGACCCTTTAAAGACAACCCAATATCCTAGGACTCTAGGGTTCTCTAGGACACACTGAAACCTAGAGTATTCAACCTCAACTAGGAGATTATCCCTGTCCCCCGCCATGAAGTTCTGAAATGTCAGAATAGACTGAATCAATGAGGGCACCCTAATCCCCTTGGAACACACTGTACTCATAAGACTGTCTGATCCCCAATGTTATGCTAATCCTTCACACACATTCTTTAAAAGAACAACTCAAGACAGAAAAACATAGTAATCTTCCAGGATCCTGAGGCTTACAATATGCTCCATGGATCAGAAGTATAAGCAGCACATGAGAGCTTGTTAGAAATGTAAGATTTGAGGCCTCACTTCAGTCCTACTGAATCAGAATTTTCACCGTAACAAGATCCCCAAGAGAACTGACTGTACACTTGTCTTCATCAGCTCTGGCTGCCATAATAAAATGCCAAAGGTAAGGTGGCTAAAACAACAGGTATCCATTTCTCAGAGTTCTGGAGGCTAAGAAGTCCATGATTAATGTGCCAGCTGATTCAGTTCCTTAGAGACTTTTCCTGGGTTACAGACAGCCACCTTCTGTGTCTTCAAAAGACAGAAAGAGAACTCAGTCCTGGTCTCTTTTCTCTTCTTATAAAGACACTACTCTAATCTAGTGGCCTCAACCTCACGATCTCACTTAACCCTAATCACCTCCCAAAGGCCCCACCTCCAAATATCATTGCATCACATTGGGGTTAGGACTCAACATATGAAGTGGTGAGGAGACACAAACATTCAGATCATAACAACATAAAAGTCGAAAAACACTGATCCAAGATGCCAACCCCTCTCCCCCACCCCAGGGTATACTGTGACCTCCTAGAGAAACTCGAGCTGCATGACAGCTCTGCCTCCCAAGATTCATGTAGTCAACTTGGATCCACAAGCACACACTGAATTCCAATACTCTTGCTGCCTCAAAATAGCCTAACCCTATAAGGGAACTCTGACCAGCCATCCAAAGCAGCCTGATGATCCCAGGACACTCTGATATTACAAAGAAACTCTGACCTACTACCCTGCTCCCCAAGACATTGAGACACTACAGGTTTGTCTTGACATCCCAGGATACCATTATTTCCTAGTAGGCTGGGGAGGAGTATTTTTCCAGGGCATCCTAATTCCCACTCAAACTTGACCTTCAAGGAAGTCTGATACCCAGGGTTCTCTCACACTACCAGAGGCAGGATGGTGTGGTGGGGAAGAATACAGGTTCTGGAGCCAGGCTGCCCTGGGTTCAAATATCAGCTATACCACTTACTAGCTATGTGATCCCAGGCTCATTACTTTGTATCTCTGCACCTCAGCTTTATCATCTAAGGATAATAATACAGTCAATTCTCTTTATGTAGGTAGTTTTGTTCCATAAAGTCATGATAAACACTGAATTGGTGAATACTGAACCACTGTTACTAAGGGAAAGAGGTTCCTGTGAGCCTCTGCCCACAATATTTTTGGTCAACCAATCAATACATAACATTGTTGTATGTGTGTCTCAGTTTAAATACACCTTACTTAATATATATTGTAAACTCATTAACATTGAACTCATGGCCAACAGCACTATAACTCATGCTTGAACAAAGATTATTTTCTCCGTTAAACACCTCATGGCCCTCCTGCACTTAGGAACACTAGACAACATTGCAGCACTATGCTTGGGGGCCATTTGGAACAGTACTATTACCTTCAAAAGACAAAAATGTATAAAATGTTGGCTTAGACAAGATAGAAGTTTATTTCTATCACCCACAAAATAAGATCAGTTGTAGGTATTCAAAGGCTGGTACAGTGGATCTAAGATGTCATCAGACTCCCAAGCTCAGAAATTTCTACCCCATTATCTTACTGTAAGTTTTCCATCCTCATCTTATGGTCCAGGGTGGCAGCTGGAGGTACTGTCATCATCTCCACACCACAGGCCAGAGAAAGAAGGAAAAGTAGAAGAACGAGCATCCATGTGCCACGATGGTGGTGCACCCCAAACTCTGTGGGACAGAAATTCCTGCACTCAGGACCCTTCCTGACCTTGGCCTGTCCCTATGTGCCTCTTCCTCTGGCTGATCATTTGTGTCATTTATAGTATCCTTTAAAATGAATCAATAATAGTAAATAAACTGTTTCCTTGAGTTCTGTGAGACATTATAGCAAATTATCCAATTTGAGGATGGGGTCATGGAAACCCCGATGTGTAACCAAGTTTAACAGAGTATGAGTAACCTGGGGGCCCAGTACTTCTGATTGGCATCTGAATGGGGGTAGCTTTGTGGGACTGAGCCCTTAAACTCTGGGGTCTGTCTTAGGTCAGAATAGTTAGTATCTGAATTAAATTAAATTATAGGGCACCCAATTAGATTGGAAAGGAAAAAGTAAAATTGTCTTTGTATGTGGACACAATAATCTGCCATGCAGAATTTTTGATGGAATTATAAGGCATCTATTATAGCTAATTAGTGAGTTTAGCAAAGTTTCAGGATTCAAAACCAATATTAAAAAAATAATCATATAACAACAAATAATAAATAATTTGAATTAAAAACTTAGTACCATTTACAGTAGCATAAAATATGAAACATTTAGTGTTAAAGTTGTCAAAAATATGAGCAATCCGTACACTGAAAACTAAAAATAATACTCATGAGTGGAATAAAAGAAAACCTTTTAAAATGAAGAAATATGCTATGCTTTTGGGTCAGGAGACTAATTATTGTTAATTCTGAAATTGATAACATTTCATGTGGTCTCAAAATTTCATCAGACTTTTTCATAGAAATTGGCAACTGATTCTAAAATTTATATAACAATGCAAAAAACCTAGCATTGCAAAAACAGCTTTGAAAAAGATCTAAGTTGGAAGACTTACACTGTCCAAATTCAAGAATTATTATGTAAAGATTGTACTCAAGACAAATGATTCTTGGCCATCAGTCTTGGCCATGAGTCCTGCCATCAGTATAGACAAATATATGAATGAAAAGGAAAGAATTCAGAAATAAACCCAAATAAAAAGGCAATTTAGCAGAGAACGTCTAGTTTTTTTTAAACAAGTGGTGCTGGACCAGTTGGCTATCTAAATCATATGGGGTGAGGGGGGATGGAACTTGGATCCATACCTCATATCATATGTTAAAATTAACCCAAAATGGACCACAGATCTGAATGTAAAATCTAAAATTATAAAACTTCCAAAACACGTAAAAAATCTTTGGAGGGCTTCCCTCGTAGCGCAGTCATTGAGAGTCCACCTGCCAATGCAGGGGACACAGGTTCATGCCCCGGTCTGGGAAGATCCCACATGCTGCGGAGTGGCTGGGCCCGTGAGCCATGGCCACTGAGCCTGCGTGTCTGGAGCCTGTGCTCCACAACGGGAGAAACCACAGCATTGAGAGGCCTGCGTACCGCAAAAAAAAAAAAACAAAAAACAAAAAACAAAATACTTTGGGAACTTGGATTACATAAATATGTCTTAGATATGACACCAAAAGACCATATATAAATGAACAAACTGGTAAATTGAACATCAAAGTAAGAACTTCTGCTCTTCAAAATACACTGATAAATGAATTAAAAGACAAGTTACATACTGGAAGAAAACATTTGCAAATCATATATGTAATAAGAACATTTATCTGTTAATTCATATATCTGATAAAGGTTAACTATGCCCAATATACAAATTCAAGAATATAAAGACAAACATTGTATTTTTTAAAAATGCAAAAAAATTGAACAGGCAATTCACCAGGAAATATATGCAATACAACAACCTTGGGAAAGAGTTTGGCATTTTCTTAAAAATGTTAATTTCTTAAAATGATCCAGCCTTTCCTCTTCTAGTTAATTAATCCAAGAGAAGAAAAAGCAAAGATCCATATCAAGTCTTGTAGTTGAATGTTGCCTGTGACTTTATTTCTGAGACAACACAAGTCTTCATAGATAGGCACCTGTATGAACCGTTGTAGTATAGCCATGAAATGGAATATTACCTGCAATAAAAAGGAATAAACTACAACTACAGCATGGATGAATCTCAAAACAATTATGCTGTTAAAGAAGCCAGACAAAAGTGTACATGTTATATGATTTCATTTCTGCAAAACCCAAGAACAAGAGTTGGCAAAGCACAGCCTATAAGCAAAATTCAGCCCTCTGCCTTTTTTTTCTTTTTTTAACAAGTTCTTTGGAACATAGCCATCATCATTTTTTTCATATTTTCTATGACTGCTCTCGTTCTACAATGGGAGAGGTGACATTGCAACATGTAGAGTACTCAGTAACTGGCCTTTTACAGTAAAAATTTGCTGACTCTTGCCTTAGTGTACATGTTGAAGTACATAGAAAACACAATGGAATCTATAGAAACATTCCTAGAATTGATAAGCTAATTTCAGAGTACAAGGTGAATACACAAAATCAACTGTGTGTCTATATGTTAGCAATAAAAGATTAGAATTTAATCCTCCCCAATTTAATCAACAGATTCAATACAACCCAATCAAAATCCTAACATACAATTTTCAAGAAATTGACAAGCTGATTTAAAGGTTTATATTGAAAAGCAAAGGACCTAAAATAACTGAAAACCTTGAAAATTAAGAACAAGTTCAGATCACTTATACTATTGATTTCAATATTTAACATAAAGATTCAATAATCATGACAGTGTGGTATTGGCATTAGATAAACATAGAAATGAATGCAACACACAGAAACTCCAGAAATAGAATTGAATTTCAACAAAGGTGCAAGTATAATTCAATATGGAAACAGAAATCTTTTTAGCAGGTGACGTTGGAACAACTGGTTATCAGTATAGATAAAAACTAACTCTAATTTTTACCTCACATCATATTCACTCACGGAAATGAATCATAAAGTTAAAGACAAAATTCTATTAAACTACTGGAAGAAAACATGGTACAAAATATTTGTTACACTGACTTAGGCAAAGATTTCATGAATAGGACATAAAAAGCATAACTTTAAGGGGGAAGAGTGATAAGATGAACATTAAGATTAATTTTTTTCTCTTCATAAGGCATAAGAAAATTAAAAGCAAACCACAAACCGGGAGAAAATATTTGCGAAATTTACAATTGAGTCCAGAAAAAAAACCCTCAAAAAATGAGAAGAAAAACAGCTCAATAAAAATAGGCAAACAACCGAATAAAAATGGGGAAAATATTTGAACATAACTTCACAAAAGGAGATATATGAATAGGCGATAAGTATAAGATACTCAACATCACTAGTTATCAGGAAAATGCAAATTAAAACCACAATGAGATATTATTATACATCCAGTAGAATAGTTAATGTTAAAAAGACTGACAAGGGCTTCCCTGGTGGCACAGTGGTTGAGACTCCGCCTGCCGATGCAGGGGACATGGGTTCGTGCCCCGGTCCGGGAAGATCCCACGTGCTGCATGAGCCATGGCCGCTGAGCCTGTGTGTCTGGAGCCTGTGCTCTGCAATGAGAGGCCACAGCAGTGAGATGCCTGCATACCGAAAAAAAAAAATGACTGACAATACCCAGTGCTGATAAGGATGTGTAACAATTAGAAGTCTCAAATATTGCTGATAGGAATGCAAACTGTCCAGCTAGTTTTTGCAAAAACAGTATTGCAGTATCTTATAAAGTTAAAACATTTACCATAAAACCCAGTAATCACATTCCAAGAAAAATGAAAGCATATGGCCACACACAAACTTCTACAGAAATATACATGGTAGTATTACATGCGCATTGTATACATATATAGTGATATGCATACATATTATACATAATAGTTCTAAACTGGAAACAAACCAATTTCCTCAACTGTTGAATGGTTATAAAATTTGTGGATCTCCTTACTATGGAATACTACACAGGAACGAAAAGGAACACAATGTTAATAAATGCAACAAATTTGTGATTCATTGACAAAATGGATTAATCTCAAAAGCATTATGCTAAGTGAAAGAATTCAAACACAAAAGACCACATACTGTATGATTCCATTTATATTAAATTCTAGGAAACACAAAATTGTAGTGAAAGAAAGCAGATCAGTGATTACCTGGTCATGGAAGGGTGCTAACTTCAAAGGGAAACAAGAAAACTTTTTAAGGTGATATAACTGTTGTGTTTCTTGATTGTGGTGGTGGTAACATGACAACATGATTTTAAAATTCATCGAAGTGTTACGTAAATGGGTAATGTTTATTATCTATCAATTATAACTCACCCCCCCAAAATTAATTTCAAAATATGGAAAGAAAAGAGGCATAAAAATTAAGCAAATGATGGCCTCCCTGGTGGTGCAGTGGTTGAGAGTCCGCCTGCCAATGCAGGGGATACGGGTTTGTGCCCGGGTCCGGGAGGATCACATATGCCGCGGAGTGGCTGGGCCCGTGAGCCATGGCCGCTGAGCCTGCGCATCCGGAGCCTGTGCTCCGCAACGGGAGAGGCCACAACAGTGAGAGGCCTGCATGCCGCAAAAAAAAAAAAAAAAAAAAAAAATAAGCAAATGAAAAAAATAGGCAATTATTAACTTCAGGAACTTTCAATATTTGTGCCAGGATAAACAAAAGGATTAGTACACAAACAGTGTATAACAGAGTCAGAAAGTCAATAATAGATATTGACATACCTCCAAATTGTGATGTGCCTATAATAGGAGCATTTGAGGAAGAGGAAAAGGGATGGTGAAGTGGTATTAACTCATCACCTGTCAAAATGGGAAGACAATATATTGTAAATCAATGATCAAAAATAGCATTATAAACATATTATTTAGAAATATATAAAAGTATTTATATTGGGAAGTTGGATCATGGAGTGGAAAGATAGGTAGTGAACTACCTTTCTCATTTAAAGAATTGTTTAACTTTTAAAGCTATGCTAATATATTTATTTGACTAAAATAATTTTAAAATAAAAATTCTTGATTAAATACTTGATTTATTCAGTTTTTATATTCCTTTATTATTAATAAGAGCATTTAAGTCTATTTTCCCATAGCTTTTTATATTTTTTCTCTAATTTATGAATCATTTGGTTTAAACTTTCTTTTTGATATGGGGATTATGAAGAACACTGTTTTAAATTTTATCAACTGAACATTTCTTTTTACATTTTGATTTCTGGTTTCTAATTTTTGGCTTTGTGGTGAAGGCCATAAGAGAATATATCTTATGAAATCAATGTTTGATTTCATTGATTCAGTTTTCATTTCAAAAACTCTATTATAAAGTTTTTGTTGTAGTCAAGAAAATGGCCAACATTTGTAATTATTCCCTGGGCTTAAAATAAGAGTATATATTTTCTATTTTCAAGGTGGAAATATGTGTATTTTATATGTGTGTATATATATATATATATATATATATATATTTTTTTTTTTTTTTTGTGGTACACTGGCCTCTCACTGCCGTGGCCTCTCCCCTTGCGGAGCACAGGCTCTGGACGTGCAGGCTCAGCGGCCATGGCTCACGGGCCCAGCTGCTCCGCAGCATGTGGTATCCTCCCGGACCGAGGCACGAACCCATGTCACCTGCATAGGCAGGCGGACTCTCAACCACTGCGCCACCAGGGAAGCCCTATATATATATTTCTAACTGATGTATAGTTGATTTACAATGTGATAATTTCTGCTGTACAGCAAAGTGATTCAGTTATATATGCAATTTTTAAATATTCTTTTCCATTATGGTTTATCACAGAATATTGAATATATTTCCCTGTGTACAAATCAAATTTCTTTGTTGTTTAAACAAAATCTCTGTCATATTTTTTAACTAAATACTTGATCTATCAAATTCTGGGTATTGTATACTAAAGTCCATCATTAAGACATTAATCAACTTCTTTAAAATTTTTTTAAACCTTTGCCTAACCTATTCCTATTCTACATTGTTATTGCAAACAGTTGCTACATTGTTTTGTTTGATTTCATAACTGTGATTAAGTTTTATGAATTTGTCCTTTGTTATCATCAAATATTCCTCTTTTGTGATTTATGCTTTCAGTTGACTTAATTATTGCTTTACCTGTAATTAATAATGCCACCAATGTTCTCTAATTTTTGCACTTGCCTAACACACCTTTGCCCAATTTCATATTTGTGTTCTTTCATTTTTTAAAATTGGTTTTAAAACTCACCTTGTAAAAATTTTTCTATGTATATGCACACAAATAGAAACTTAAAAATACACATCCAAGTTCCAATAGCCCACAGATATTATTTAGATGACCACATATATAACCCACACCCAGTATTCCCTACCCCCGTCCACAGGCCAGCATTTCTAAGTGGTACCTCTGGTTTCCTATGTCAGGGACACAGCAACTATTACAGAGATTAATTGAGACAGAATTGAGGGTCTGTTCTTAGACCTTACTTTCTTACTATAAATTGACAAACCTTTTATTTGAAAGAAGAAAGAGTGCAGAGTCCTAAAGACTTAAGGATTATACAAAAGGTAGTCAGTGTAGAGCAAAGAATGGAGCTACCGTGAATATCTGTGGGCCAAGTTCACTGGCTTCACAATTTTTCTTCAGATCAATTCTGAGCACAGAACAAGGGACCAAGTATATTTTGTCTGTGACATGGGTGTGAGATGTACTTGATGCAATGGGAAGCAACAAGTCTGAACACGAAACTGATTCCCCTCAGGCTGAGATATCTGTTTCCAGAGAGGATAGGAACAAAGAACACTTAGTATGTGTGCCTTTAATGAGGAGCTGTGGGGAATCCACCTGTCTGAATCTAAGTGTTCTCCTCCAGTGAGAAAATCTTTCTGACTCCCCCACTAGCTGTGACATTCTCATGATTCAGGGTCAGGCAAGGAGCCAGTGGAGACAGGGGTCCCATGATAGCCTCTCACAGCAGCAGAGCAGCCAGGTAAGAAAATCTGGGAAAGCAGGTGAGGACACAGTTATCTCCCACAGAGACAGATTCACACAGACAAAAACACATACATTTACATTTGGAGAAACACACACTAAATGCTTCAGCATCTCACCAAGTTCAAACGGGAAACATCACCTGGTTTAACATGTACAAGCCTTTCCTCTTTCAGGATGTACTGCCCATTGCAGAAGAGAGCAAGCATGTTTCCAAGGTGGAAACAGAAAATTAAGCAGTGGGAAACGAAAGAGGTAACTAAGGGCAGCATTGCTAAGATCAGTGATGGCAGGCTCTTAGAAATTCTGGCTAAAAGCTCAGAGCCAAGAGCCACCCTCTTTCCTCACGAAAGAGACTCTTCTGTCAGACATTCAAGACCCTCCTATTCTGCCCTTAAGCTCCACCGTTTTATTAGTTGCTTCCTTGTGTACCTTCACTGTGGTCTATGACCACATTAGAGAAGTGTCTCAGAGGGAGGTTGCTTGGATGCCACATGGAACCCCACAGAGGTGGGTCAGCTTGAGCTGGAGTCCAAGCACGAAGCATCCTCAGTTTTAAGGTCCAGGAACACAAACACTTAATGCTGCAAAACATGAGATGTCTCAGGGACAGTCACAAACTAAAGAGATTCACAAGGGACTAATATATGAAACCAGGCCCTCTTACCATATTGACTTGGGGGTTGGGGCCAACGTTGATTGTACTCCTGGTAGGACTATCTCAGCAAACATTGACAGGAAGTGGCTAACCTTAATGCTGGCAGATCTCTCGACCTAGAGTCTGGGTTATTTAGAGCCTGTACACCTGTTTTTGCCTTTGCCAGTTCCCAGACAATAGGAAAAACCCTACACCATCCTGCTATACTTCTTTCCCCTTCTACTACCATTTCCATTATGGGAAATAGCTTACAATTAAGACCCTAATATCAACATCTACTCTTTGGAGCACAATGAAAAAGTCTGCACAAATATTGTTTTGGTTTTTCCTTGATGCAACCCCTGTACCCCACTTCTACATTCTACATCCTTTCCCTGAAGTACTTTCTTTCAATAGCTCTGGGTACTGCCAACTACTGCCTTTCTACCTGTTAATTCTGTGATATAATTTATGAGAAAATGGCTTCAGATCTCAGAATTTTACATTGGTTTTACTAAGTTAACTCTCAAAATGCTGGATACTTTATAGTCACCATACTATATACATCCTGCAACCACTCTCCTAAAAGTATTGCCTGTGACACCCTTTATCCCAGTCAGTCAAGACATTTAACCTGTAAATCTCCTCCCCTGAAATGCCATCTCCTCTCCTCTTTACTATTCGAATACTGTGAATTCTTACATATTCAAAATTCTCTATCTGACTCTTTCTGCCTGCATGAATTCCTTAAGGCTGGGATTATCACTTGGATATGCCCCCATAACTTGACTTTCTCTATGAATCTCCTTTTCCTCTTCAAACATAATACCAAATACCAGTGATCCTGTTTTGGCCAGCACAGGGAGAAAAGAAGTCTCTTCACAGAATGCAGTACATAGCAAACTCACTAGCATGCTTAGCTCATCCAAGCCAACATTTGTGAGCTACTGCAATGACATTTTGATGCTATCCAGTTACAACGTTGAGGGAAAACTGCCAGGCAGATCCTTCAGTGCCTAGAATTAGTATAATCCTGAGAAAATAAGAGAGATCCAGAATGAATTTGAGTGAGTTGTATAAAGTTATTCGGGTAAAAGAACTTATGACTTTAAACAAATAGCTAAATCTCATTGCTTCATTTTTCCCTTCTGCTTAATGAAGCTTGTTATTTTTTAAATTTACATATTTTAAATCTGTAAGAAATGTATGTAAGGCAGGAAGACACTGCCTGGCACTTGGTTATAGTCTCAATAAATGGTTGATAATTGAAACTTGGAAGTAAAACTAGGGAGGAATATAAAGAAAAGGGCATTTCAGCTGTTTCAAGACTATAAATGTTATGCTTTCTTTCAATCTAATCTGTCATCATCTAATTTCTCTGAATCCCAGGTTTTTCATCTCTGATTCTTCTTCTCAGGGTCCTCACTTATGAATGATGGATTACAGAAGTTCCTGGTGGCCTAGTGGTTAGGATTCTAGGCTTTTACTGCTGTGGCCCAGGTTCAGTACCTGGCCAGGGAACTGAGATCCCAAAAGCCATGTGAGGCGGCCAAAATATATATATATATATATATATATATATATATATATATATGAATGATATGGATTAAGAGAAATTGTGTATGTGAAAATAACTTGTATATACCAGATATTCATTAACTGTTAGTGAAGTATGAATTAAGCTGCATGAAACCAAAGATAATTAAACACAAATTAAAATTATAGAAATTAACCAGCTATTTATTTCATTAAAACTCGCTTCATAGAATTATCTAATGTGAATTAATTCTCAATGACAAAACAGTATCATAAAAAATTTGCTCAAATGATGACATTATCAATCTCATCTACTTTTATATTTGAAGTGTTATTAATTAAGAAATACATTTTGGATCTGGTATCATTAAAAACTTGTAATCTCTAAACAATATATGGAGCCTAATTAAATAAATATTTCCTTTTACTTTTGACCACATCTTCTCCCCTGCAGACATGGGCAGAGACAACCAGACTGGAGTCACAGAATTCATTCTCCTGGGACTCTCTGGGCAGTCAGAGCAGGAGGAGGTTCTCTTTGGGCTGTTCTTATGGATGTACCTGGTCACCCTCATTGGGAACTTTCTCATTGTCTTGGCTATCAGCTGTGACAGTCATCTCCAAACACCCATGTCCTTATTCTTGGCCAACCTCTCCTGTGTCAACATCTGCTTTTCATCAGTCACAATCCCCAAGAAGCTGGTGAATCACATACTGTGAAGCAAGTCTATCTCTTACATGGAATGTACGACCCAGATCTACTTCTTCATCATTTTCATCAACATAGATGGGTTCCTCCTGAGTGTGATGGCCTATGATGATTATACTGCCATCTGTTGCCCACTCCACTACACCATGATCATGAGGCCCAAACTCTGTGTCCTTCTGGTGGCTGCATCTTGGCTCAGTACAAATCTGCATGCTCTCCTACAGACTCTTCTCATGGTGCAACTCACATTTTGTTCCAACAATGCTGTGTATAACTTTTTCTGTGACCCTTATCCTATTCTAAAACTCTCTTGTTTGAATACCTTTATCAATGACCTGATGGTATTCACTGTGGGTGAACTGGTATTTATGACACCATTTACATGTATCATCATTTTATATGATTCCATCTTCTCTAATGTACTGAAGTTGCCATCTGCCCATGGAATAAGGAAAGCCCTGTCCACGTGTGGATCCCACCTCACTGTGGTCTCCCTGTTCTATGGGGCAATCCTGGGGGTCTATAAGCACCCTTCATCCTCGTACTCAGTGCAAGATGTGGTGACTATTGTCATCTTCACAGTGGTGACTCCTCTCATCAATCTCTTCATCTACAGCTTGAGAAATCATGACATGAAGGGAGCTTTAAGGAAACTAATTTCATATTCTATAATTTAAAACTTTTAGAACTGAGAGGACTCTTGGATAGCATACATTTTTTCATTTTACAGACCAAGAAACTGAGTCCCTATAGGTGTAAATTTACCCATGACTATTCCTGTAATTAATGATATGTGATCATGGTCATGCTTTTAAATATGAGGCTGATAGGTGCTCATAAGTCATAAAACCATTAGTTATGTATAAAAAGGTGTGATTTTAAAACACTTATTTTACAGACAACAAAAATTCAGGAAAAGACAGGATTGGGTCCAGCAACCCTATGAGACAGTGGCTACTATATGGTCTGAGAATTTCAGAAAACTTTAGAGTTGGCTCTCCTCAGTGTCACCTGTCCTCTATGGCCTCACATTAGGAGATGTTAAATTATCCCCAATTTACTGAGTCACAGAAAAGTTACCTTTTCCAGGGCTGTACAACGAGCAATTATTGGTTACAAATGGTGCTGTTACTTTCAGGGTCTTTGGTCATTACTGAATTAGTTAACTTTTCCTCTGTCTTAGGCTCAATGCCTACCCTCTCCTCTCACAGCTCAGAACCTAGCCCTGCACTATTCTTCTTCCCCCACAACCAATCTAACTTCTTGGTGGTTTATTGCCTGGCATGGGTGTCAGGGATGGGTATCAGAGGGTGGCGAGCCTCAGACAGTAGCTAGAATTCCTCATATAAATCTTGGTATCCCTTCAAATTTAGATGGGCTAAGAGAAGCAGAGGTTCCCTTAATGCTAAACTGTCCAGAGTTCCTATAACACCTTAGGAACATGAAAACATGAATTAATTACAGGATTTGGATTAGAACCCAGAACTTCTGACTCCAAGTCCAGAGTTTGTTCCAATCCATGGGGAAAGTTTCTAGGAGCCCTTGCCTCTTTTCCTACTCTACACCTGAGGGTTCCCACCTCGTCTTCCCTGGTGTCCAGGGAGCACTCACCTGAATCTCCAGTGGTCATTCTTCAAAAGCCTTCAATTCCTCATTGGCCTTCTCTCCTTTCTCAATCTTCTCTACTCTCGTGAAAAATCAGTACTCATTGTCCTCACTATCACCTTCTTTCCCACTTGGTCCCAACACTGACCAGCTCTTACCATGAGCACAGCAACAGGCTTATCGTGGTTCTGACTGCCTCCTGCTTCCCCCTACACATATCTGTCCTGCACACAGGATCAGTTTAATCCCCCTAAAACATTGATGATATCCTGTCAGCCACTCCTTATAGAAATATTGAAGAGGCCAGGATAAATCCAAGTATTACCTTCAAATACAAGCCCAAGATGACTCGGCCCCGAGCCATACTTACAACTTTGTTTGTCATCAACTCACATAATTATGTGTTCCATGACTTTCTCCTAATTCTCTTCCTCTTTCTTTCATTCGTCTGCTGAAAAACTCCCTTGATTTTTTTTTTTTTTTTTGTGGTAAACGGGCCGCTCACAGTTGTGGCCTCTCCCGTTGTGGAGCACAGGCTCTGGACGCGCAGGCTCAGCGGCCATGGCTCACGGGCCCAGCCGCTCCTCGGCATGTGGGATCTTCCTGGACCAGGGCACGAACCCATATCCCCTGCATCGGCAGGCAGACTTCCAAACACTGTGCCACCAGGAAAGCCCTCCCTTGATTTTTAAAGACTCTAATAATTGTGCATTCCCCTTAACTCCTTTACTAATTACATCTCACAGACATGTACTGAGCACACAACACAGTTCTTCTTGGATGTAGTAAATGAACTCCCAAATGTATGTTGGTGCCAGTGGGAACCTGACTACATGTGACAAAATCAATGTAGTGTTCTGAACTGTTAAGTTTTATTTTAGAAGTAGTTTAGTGCAAATGTTTGAGATATAATAACATGGACTAATGTTGGTGTTTAAGGTTACATGACTCATTTTGGTCTCATCATATTCTTCCTTGCATTACCCATATCTGCATACATGTCTCCTCTGGTTATTACATTACATATTCACTTTGATAAAATACCATAGATTATGCATGGGCACATCCCATACAATGCTCAGTAGAGTTTTTGTTCATCCCAAATAATCATGTATTGAAAAATCACTGATGATGTGGTAGGCAAGTCTAATGGTAAACTGGGAAGTGAACATTCCTAGACACACAAAAAATCAGAAGGGTAAAAATTTAAATCTAGGGAACTAAAGTACTGAGAAGGTTACTCCAGGACACAGAAAGATTCCACTGCATTCTGGGACCCAAAGAAGCAGCAGGGTTGAATGAAAAGAGCCATGTTTGGGATATAGTTTTATTGCTCATCCATCTCTCCCTCAACTGTCAGTCAAAAGTTGGCTGTGAGAAGGAGCATGAGGATAGAGAGAAATCAGTGAACTTACAATAGGGTACAAAGTCAAAGGGAAAATCACTCTCTATCTACATGGTCCCCACTCGTTCATCTCAAGGGAGAAATCATCATTCACCAGACAGAAGATCCTGTCTGAAGGGGAAAAGAAATCTCAGCAGTGTGGTGTTAGCAGAAAGAGGAAAGGCCTCTGTCTTGCTCAGACTGGCTGTGGTGTGAGGTTATATGCTGTTTAATTCTACCAGAGCCTCAACTCTTTAATCCTCCTACTTCTGGGGACCACCTTCAACTCCATCTTCACTGGCTCCTTGCATTACTTCAACCACTTAAGGGGAATGAAGGGGAAATAAGAAAAGGGGTTTACTCTAAGGTCCAGGTAGAATCAGAGTCTGTTGTGGTTTCCTGCATGTGAGAGTCACACATGACATGAAGTGGTCATAAATGAAAGCTCAGCCTCATGCAGGGCTTCGAGGGACCTCTGCCCATAGAAGCAAAGCAGTGCCAGGCTGGCAGAGACCCCCTGGGAGCAGCCAGGAAATCAGGATTGTGTCTGGGAGTTCACCCTCCAGAGCCTGAGTTAGCAGAGGCCAGGCCTCTGCCAGGAGCCTCTTCTCTGCAGCTGAATCTCCCTAAAGACACCACCCCCACTTCCCCACAGGCAACTTCCATCTAGCACTAGTTAGCCAACAGGAACAGCTCTTTGTGAGCCAATTAAAACCATTTGGACACAAACCACCTAGAGGGGTGGGATAGGGTGGGTGGGAGGGAGGGAGATTAAGGAGGGAAGAGATATGGGAACATATGTATATGTATAACTGATTCACTTTGTTATAATGCAGAAACTAACACACTATTGTAAAGGAATTATACTCCAATAAAGGTGTTTAAAAAAACAACAAAAACAAACAAACAAAAAACATATGGAGAGAAAAGTTTGGCTTCACCTCAAAGATGTTGGAATAAAGGCTCATCCTTCTTCCTGGCACATTTCCCCAGATACTGTTCTCCCTGGAGGGAACAAGGTTTGCTCCATGTCACAGCCATTGGAGGTATTTTCAAGTTTCATGGAAACATTTTCCTCTAACTTGTCCTTCAAGTGTCTGTTCCAAGGCCACGGTTTCCATTCGAGTCCAGCACCATCTCTCATGAGCTGAAGAAGCCCTTCCTGCTATTCCCTGGATATTGTAGCCTAGTAGATATTCTTAGTGTTCTGCCTGTAATATCTTGTCTCCTTGTGCTTGAGGGAAGAAAGCTAGGCTTTATATGAACTTTATCTATCACATTGTCAATTGGCCTTCAAGTAGATGACTTTGTTCTAGGCATTGACCTTTTGTCACTTGAATATTGAAAGCTGGCTATGTCTAACTTATGAACTCTGATTCCAAATGAATCTGGTTTTCTAGATTAACTTTTCATTTGTGAGCCACACAGAGGTACACAGTGTATTGCCAAACCCACCGTCAAAACAGGCCACCTTTTATTCATTCTAAACTTCAGGCATATCCTGTTGCTCGTCAAAAACTACTGGTTCAGGTTCATCATGATTTCTAAATGTGAGATACAACTGATATAAAGGCACAAACTTGCCCCTGTATTGTGGATGGATATATTTGCCAAGAAGGATGTGAGGTTATCTTTGTTGCATGAAAGTAGCTGCAGATGTCCCTTAAGGATTCAGACTTGATGATGCAGATCAAATCCCACAATACAAAGCCATGATTACAACACAAACTCCCTATAGAACCTAAAAAGACCAAAGAACTGCCTAGTGATCCAGTTGTTTCAAGAAATTTCTATCGTAAACAAATTCAGCTTATATCCTTAAAAATTGTCATAATGAAGCCAAAAGTAGTCTCAAGAAGTCATATCTAATATAATATTTTGGTAAAGAAATCATTCAAAGCCAAATAGGTAAATAAATTACTCTGACTTTACTACATGAAGTGGGGAGGAGAGGATCAGGAAGGAGGGAACAGGGACATGGTATACTACTGATGACATTTATATGGTCAGGCCACTCAGGATAGGGGTTCTCTTCCTCTCTGAACATCCCCTGCTCAACCATTGCCTGCTTCCCCTATACCCTACTCACACGACTGACCTTCCTACATGCTTGCCCCAGGCCCAGGCTACTGATTGTCCTTATCAAAGGGGTAGTATGGGTTCTGGTAACTAATGCCCCAAACTGATGTAATTCCCTCTATAACTGGCAATCTACACCCCCTACCATCCATTAAGCCACTGATGTCTCTGTTGCTGACTCCAGGCTTCTTCTTTGGTCTTAAACTGGGCAAATGTAGGCCTTAGAGGCCTGCTGGGTGCAGCCCAACAGTTGGCAGAGCCAGCCAGGAGATCAAGGAAACTCTTGTGAGCACTGAGATGTTGGGAAACACAGGATGGGGAATGGAATGTTGCAGGGGTTGTCCACTAGCTTGTGGGGCCTGAAAGTTGTGGGTTTTATCCCGGAGTGGCCGGCCATTCACACGTGGGGTCCAAAAGTTGAGGGGGTAATCCTGAAAGTTGCAGGGGTAGTACTGCAGTGGATGTCTACTAGTATGTGGGACCCTGTAGTGGCTGTGCATGATGAATGGGGGCTGCCAAGAGATCTGGAGAACAATGGCCCCTCATGGCTCTGCTATTGTATCAAAGTGAGCCTTCTGTAATTGGTTAAGCTAGCTCTCTGGAAGGAATTGGTATTTCTCTTCCTGTATCATATACCTGATGTATATGATCTACCTGGGTTCTCAGGAACTTTAATCTAATCATATGTGATCTCTAAGAGTAAATGAACAAAAAGGAGCAAGGTTTTTAAAAATCTTTATTGGAATAATTATGCTTTGGGAATGTCTATCTAAAATAGACTCTCCAAATTTTTGTAACTTGAAACTAAACTAAGTTACATGAAGAGAATTCATTGACGAAGTCATTTCAAAAAAGGTAAAATAATGGAACATTAATTCCTGGGCAGGTCTAAGTTTAACTACTTTTGCCTGCTTAGGAGAATAAGACTAAAGCATTAAGCTTTCCAACCAGGAAATGCACAATTGTTTCTTGGTTTTTGCGAGAGATTAAGGTTTTTAAGGGTTAAGATTATAACCAGTCATAATTCTAGTTACTATAACCAAGATTCTTTATCACATACATTGTGATAATATGTTTAACTGTGACTTTTTAAGTCTTTTGTCTTTTGTAGACAGTTATTGTTGTACTCTGATGCTTTTGCAAAAGTGCTTCATCTTCCAGATTCATAGGAACGACCTTTTGACTCTAACAGGTCTCTGAAAAATTTCAGATTACAGTTCAGAACTGGGTAAGAATTTACATAATCCTAAAGGAAAACCTGATGGCTTCATAAAAAGTTAATGGAAGGATTGGTTACTGAGTGAACTGGTGAATATGGTTATAATATTTATGGGTTTTGTCTGGAAAATTTTGATCTGTGTTTTCCAGATAGAGGGATGCCCTTCCCCTCAAGTTAGTTGTGACTTACAGCAATTGGGTAAACTACTTCTGAGGGTAGAATGGAAACATTTTCCTTTTCTCTCTGCCCAGTCCCTCCAAAACCTGGGACTCTTGGTTTCTGAGCAGCCTTATCAGGTGAATGGGAAAGACTGTCTCCTGGCATGTGCATGAATCTTGATATTTGGGATACCTCTAGAAGACAGAAATCCACTGAGGTGGAGGCTTATTGCAGGCTTTTGTCATGGTGTTCCTGGCCTTGAGAGGCCTTTGGGGAATTCAGTCTGAGACTTCTGAGGACTTCTACCTCAGCCAGTTTGAAGGAGCTGATATGATCAATTACAAACGAACTAGTTTTGATTTGCTGTGTTTGGTGGAGATGAGGGTTATTTCAGAGAGAAAAAAGACTATATTTTAGGGGATGTTAAATTCTAGTTCTGTTAGGTAAGGTCTGTATTTATGACAGTTATTGTGTCTGATGTTATTGCCCTGATGTTCTGAATGGAAAGAAAATTATCTAGCGAAATTTTCACAGATTATGACTACTCATGAAATGTGACACTGCTTGCTTTAAGTCTGCTGCTAATAGCACATGTGCAATTCTTGTGTGACAATTGAGTGTAAGTGATAAAACGTATAGCATATATAGTGTTTCCTCATTAACATATCTCTGAGCCTGTTCCTGAGATCAGATTAGTTTTCCTCCAATGTGAATGAATAGGTGAATATAAAGGAGACCTAACAGCGAGGGACATGATCTGAACCTGAGGTAGGAGCCAGCACCCCAGCATTGAGGGATGGACATTTTGAGCATCATTGTTTTCTATCAAGATTTGCAATCAAAAGGGGAAATGATGGAAAATATGCACATATTCAGGCATGGGGGAAGTCAGAGGGCTTATGCATGTTTTAACTTAAATTTTAACACCCATTTATGATAAAAATGCTGCAGAAAGTAGGCATAGAGGGAACTTTCCTCAACATAATAAAGGCCATATATGACAAACCCACAGCCAACATCGTCCTCAAGGGTGAAAAACTGAAACCATTTCCCTAAGATTAGGAACAAGACAAGGTTGCCCACTCTCACCACTCTTATTCAACATAGTTTTGGAAGTTTTAGCCACAGCAGTCAGAGAAGAAAATGAAATAAAAGGAATCCAAATCAGAAAAGAAGAAGTAAAGCTGTCACTGTTTGCAGATGATAATGTACTCTACATAGAGAATCCTAAAGATGCTACCAGAAAACTACTAGAGCTAAACAATGAATTTGGTAAAGTAGCAGGATACAAAATTAATGCACAGAAATCTCTGGCATTCCTATACACTAAAGATGAAAAATCTGAAAATGGAATTAAGAAAACACTCCCATTTACCATTGCAACAAAAAGAAAAAAATATCTAGGAATAAACTTACCTAAGGAGACAAAAGACCTGTATGCAGAAAAGTATAAGACACTGATGAAAGAAATTAAAGTTGATACAAATAGATGGAGAGATATACCAATGTTCTTGGATTGGAAGAACCAACATTGTGAAAATGACTCTTCCACCCAAAGCAATCTACAGATTCAATGCAATCCCTATCAAACTACCACTGGCATTTTTCACAGAACTAGAATAAAAAAATTCACAATTTGTATGGAAACACAAAAGACCCCGAATAGCCAAAGCAATCTTAAGAATGAAAAACGGAGCTGGAGGAATCAGGTTCCCTGACTTCAGACTATACAACAAAGCTACAGTAATCAAGACAGCATGGTACTGGCACAAAAACAGAAATATAGATCAATGGAACAGGATAGAAAGACCAGAGATAAACTCACACACATATGGTCAACTTATCTTTGATAAAGGAGGCAGGAATGTACAGTGGAGAAAGGACAGCCTCTTCAATAATTGGTGCTGGGGAAACTGGACAGGTACATGTAAAAGTATGAGATTAGAACACTCCCTACCACCATACACAAAAATAAGCTCAAAATGGATTAAAGATCTAAATGTAAGGCCAGAAACTATCAAACTCTTAGAGGAAAACATAGGCAGAACACACTATGACATAAATCACAGCAAGATCCTTTTGGACCCACCTCCTAGAGAAATGGAAATAAAAACAATGATAAACAAATGAGACCTAATGAAACTTCAAAACTTTGCACAGCAAAGGAAACCATAAATA
Organism: Mesoplodon mirus; assembly: GCF_964341445.2. Classification (NCBI taxonomy): domain Eukaryota; kingdom Metazoa; phylum Chordata; class Mammalia; order Artiodactyla; family Ziphiidae; genus Mesoplodon; species Mesoplodon mirus. The sequence continues at coordinate 27,554,393 of NC_138980.1, forward strand.
AGACAACCCTCAGAATGGGAGAAAATATTTGCAAATGAAGCAACTTTGTCAGTTGGATTAATCTCCAAAATTTGCAAGCAGCTCATGCAGCTCAATAACCAAAAAGCAAACAACCCACTCCAAAAATGGGCAGAAGACCTGAATCGACATTTCTCCAAAGACATACAGATTGCCAACAAACACATGAAAGAATGCTCAACATCATTAATCATTAGAGATATGCAAATCAAAACTACAATGAGGTATCATCTCACTCTGGTCAGAATGGCCATCATCAAAAAGTCTAGAAACAATAAATGCTGGAGAGGGTGTGGAGAAAAGGGAACACTCTTGCACTGCTTGTGGGAATATAAATTGATACAGCCACTATGGAGAACAGTATGTAGCTTCCTTAAAAAACTACAAATAGAACTACCATATGACCCAGCAATCCCACTACTGGACATATACCCTGAGAAAACCGTAATTCAAAAAGAGTCATGTACCAAAATGTTCATTGTAGCTCTATTTACAATAGCCAGGAGATGGAAACAACCTAAGTGTCCATCATCAGATGAATAGATAAAGAAGATGTGGTACATATATACAATGGAATATTACTCAGCCATAAAAAGAAATGAAATTGACTTATTTGTAGTGAGGTGCATGGATCTAGAGTCTGTCATACAGAGTGAAGTAAGTCAGAAAGAGAAAGACAAATACCGTATGCTAACACATATATATATGGAATCTAAGAAAAAAATGTCATGAAGAACGTAGGGGTAAGATGGGAATAAAGACACAGACCTACTAGAGAATGGACTTGAGGATATGGGGAGGGGGAAGGGTAAGCTGTGACAAAGTGAGAGAGTGGCATGGACATATATATACTACCAAATGTAAAGTGGGAAGCAGCCTCATAGCACAAGGAAGTCAGCTCAGTGGTCTGTGACCACCTAGAGCGGTCGGATAGGGAGGGTGGGAGGGAGGGAGATGCAAGAGGGAAGAGATATGGGAACATATGTATATGTATAACTGATTCTTTCTGTTATAAAGCAGAAACTAATACACTATTGTAAAGCAATTATAATCCAATAAAGATGTAAAAAAAAAACCTAAACATAGAATTATGATATGACCCAGCAATCCCACTACTGGGCACATACCCTGAGAAAACCATATTCAAAAAGACACATGCACCGCACCCCAATGTTCACTGCAGCACTATTTACAATAGCCAGGTCATGGAAGCAACCTAAATGCCCATTGACAGATGAATGAATAAAGAACATGTGGTACATATATACAATGGAATATTACTCAGCCATAAAAAGGAACGTAATTGGGTCATTTGTTGAGACATGGATGAATCTAGAGACTGTCATACGGAGTGAAGTAAGTCAGAAAGAGAAAAACAAATATCGCATATTAACGTATGTATGTGGAACCAAGAAAAATGGTACAGATGGACTGGTTTGCAGGGCAGAAATTGAGACACATGTGGAGAACAGATGTATGGACACTAGGGGAGGAAAGTGGCAGTGGGCAGGGTTGAGGTGACGAATTGGGAGATTGGGATTGACATGTATACACTGATGTGTATGAAATGGATGACTAATAAGAACCTGCAGTATATAAAAAAAAATAGTGAGGGAAGCTGTGTATGTGGGTAAGGTAGGAGGTCTATGGGAGCTCTCTACCTTCTGCTCAGTTTTTCTGTGAAGCTAACACTGATCTAAAAAAGTAAAGTCTACTAAAAATGTTGGTAAAACTGGTTTGGGAGAGAAGATAAAACATCCAATTTAAAACATACTAAGTTTGAGATGCCTAAAAGAGACACTTGCTGAGAGGGTGAAAGAGATACTGTTAACTCTGTCAAATAACACTGTTTGGTGTGTTAAATACTGTCATACTATTATTTGGTAGAAAATTTCCTATAAAAATACTATGGATACTAAAAAGTTATTTTGATCAAAAAAATCACCTAATTATTTAATAAATAAAGTGGTTGTTAATGGCCCATTTTACAATATAAGTCCTGGTGACCAGGTATATACTAACCTGTCTTCTTTTCTGTATTAAAAAAGCTAACAAGCACATTATTGTACTATAGTTTTGCAAGATGTTGCCACTGGGGAAATGGTAAAGTATACACAGGAGCCCTGTGTGTTATTTCTGACAACTGCATGTGAATCAGTAATGATCTCAAAATACAGTTTAATGAAAAAAAACAATTAACCAAAGAACAATGGGATGGGTGGTAGGTAATAAGATAAGGAAATCCTTTCTCTTTCTCTGTGAAAGAATTTGACCTTGGAATAGCATTTTAGCTCTGTTCTCCTGGTAACCACCCAAGAAAGTATGTCAACTGTGTTTCTGAACAATCTTATTTATGTTTCTGACTGCCTTGGTAACATGCTCAAAAGATTCATCAGCTGCATGATGAGGCAACATTGCTTAAGATAAAAATGACTCCTGATTGGTAAAGTGTATTTACACTGGGCAAGTCCCTTGCAGGAACCTTGGAAACTCAGCTGTTCTCATAGGCTGTTACAAGATACATTAGATCTGATAGGGCCTAGGGCTTCAAAGCCATCATGAGTCTTGCTTCCTTGTACCTGAGCTATCATTTGAAACATCTGAGGAGACAGCTGCTGAATAGTTGTATGCACCTCTGGAAAGACCACTCCCACTGAAGGGAAATATCTGACAAAGACCAGCTGGCACACTGCACTCCTTGTATCTATTCAAAACATAAATGAAACAATAAAATGGTGTGAAGCCAGCTGAAATTATGGCTGCTGGGCCAGAAGATACTTCTGGATACTTGGAGGATGTGGAGGATAATGGCCCCAAAGTTACACCTATCTAATCTTAGCTATATATTCTTGGATAGAAGGTATAAGATCTAAATTTTTCTGTATGTTAAGATGCATGGGTACGTTTATTAATCATAATTTTTTACCTTTACCTCTTGGGACAGAAAATGCTCACTTCAACTTAAAGACTATTCTCAGATTTGTCCTTCTGTGTGGGCCATTGTTACCTGGTGTCTGGAGGCCTTGAGAACACACAGAATCACATGCCTTATGAGCATAGTGCTTTAGACACAGGAGGAAATCTGTAAGGGGTATCTTGAAATCTTTACAAAATATATTCTATGCTAGCAAGAGATTAATATGCCACAATTTGCTAAGTCACATTTCTTGGGCTGATGTATTGCTGAGCCAAGAAATGAAAGAAAGTATTAATGTAATGTCATAAATGATGTGAATGAGAATAGAATAAGTGTGGATTACTTGTTAGAACTGGATCAATTTTAAATGTTTCAAAATATGTGCTCCTTAAACCTAGCCAATGATTTGAGTCCTATAGCACAAGATTAGATTTGGGTTTCAATGTTATTAATTGGTATAGGTATAATGGTATGCAGTACTGATTACACATGCATGTTGTTATGTATTAGACAATTCATTAATTAAACCTCTTATAGGAAAAATTGTAAAGATGATGTAAGGACTGGAGCCATGGGGATGACGTGCAGTGTGACCCCTGAAGTCTACTGGTGGTAGAGCAAGCAGTGTGCTTCCAAGTGGGGTCATCTGAAGACACAGAGCTGTGCCACAGCTCTGGTACACAGCTGAGCAACGATGAACATAGCATATAGCGAGAATGTAGAGTCTGTGCTCAGGATAAATTCCTTTTTTTAAATTAATTTATTTTATTTTATTTATTTTTGGCTGTGCTGGGTCTTCGTTGCTATGTGCGGGCTTTCTCTAGTTGGAGCGACTGGGGGCTACTCTTCGTGGCAGTGTGCTGGCTTCTCATTGTGGTGGTTTCTCTCGTTGTGGAACACAGGCTCTAGGCATGCGGGCTTCAGTAGTTGTGGCTTGTGGGCTCTAGAGTGCAGGCTCAGTAGTTGTGGCGCACAGATTTAGTTGCTCCGTGGCCTGTGGGATCTTCTCGGACCAGGGCTGGAACCCGTGTCCCTTGCATTGGCAGGCGGATTCTTAACCACTGTGCTAGCAGGGAAGCCCAGGATAAAAGTTCTTAACAGCATGAAATAACTGAACTGAGTTTTATATCAGTTTTGATATGAATTTTATCAATCTGAGTTTGATGAAATTCAGCCAGTTCTTTCAGAGGCATTCCCTACCTACAGAACCATTGTTTGGCACACCTAAATTCACCAAGGAATGTTTAGGAGCAGTTACTGTGACCAAAAGGCTAAGGGATAGTTTAAAGCATCTAGAGGTTTAGTAAAATTTAATTTATGTTTGGGAGAATAAGAAAAATAGCTCTGATGGAGGACATCCCACATCACTGCAATTCCTGACACCCTTCAGTTCTGCTTGTATCCTTTGGTACCAAGTAAATCATATTTCACAGAGACCTTGAAAACTGTGATAGTGACTTGAAAGAGACTTGAGCTGATACTTCACAAAAGAACATATACAAGTGGCCCATGAGCACCTGAAAAGGGCCTCAAAATCATTAGTCTTCTTGGAAATACGAATTGAAAGTACAATGAGATGCCATTATACACTCAATAAAAGGCTAAAATGAAAGAGATGACAGTACCAAGTGTTAGTGAACATGTGGGAACTCTCCTACATTGCTCCTGGGAGTGTAAAATGATAAAACCACTTTGGAAAGCTATTTAATAGTTTGTTATAAAGTTAAGCGTCACCTTCTGTTATGGACTGAATGTTTGTGTTCCTCCCAAAAGGCACATGTTGAAGTCCTAACCCCCAGTGGATGGCATTTGAAAATGAGGCTTTTGGGAAGTAATCAGGGCTAGTTGAGGTCATGAGGGTGGGGCCCTCATGATGGGATTAGGGCCCTTATAAGAAGAGACACTAGGGAGCTTGCTCTCTCTCTCTTTCCTGCACTCACAAAGAGATCATGTGAGCACACAGCAAGATGGCAGCTGCCTACAAGCCAAGAGAAGAGGCCTCAGAATAAACCCTACCTTGCTGGTGCCTTAACCTTACACTTCTCAGATCAGACTTCCCAGGACTTTTTAGCCTCAAGAACAGTGAGAAATAAATTTCTGTTGTTTAAACCACCCAGTCTGTGTATTTTGTTATGGCAGCCCAAGCAGAGTAATACACCTACCCCACAACCAGTTGTTCTAGCCTTAGGTATTTATTCAAGAGAAATAAATCGATGCCCACCAAAAGACTTGTGCACCAATGTTCATGGCAGCTTTCTTCATAATAACTTAGAAACAATCCAAGCGTGCATCAACAGGTGAATGCATAAATACTGTTGTACATTTGTGCAATGAAATACTACACAGTGGGACTTCCCTGGTGGTCTAGTGGTTAAGAATCCACCTTACAATGCGGGAGATGTGGGTTTGATCCCTGGATGGAGAACTAAGATTCCACATTCAGCAGGGCAACTAAGCCCGTGCAGTGCAACTACTGAGCCTGCACGCCACAACTAAGAGAGCCTGCACACAGCAACTACAGAGGAGCCCACATACCGCAATGAAGAGCCCACATGCCACAACTAAGACCCGATGAAGCAAAAAATAAAATTAATGAAATAAATATTTTTAAAAGAATGTAAATTCTATTGATATTGGGTATTTTTTAAAAAAGAAAAAATACTACACAGTAATGAAAAGAAGTATCGATACACAGACCATAATAAATTAATCTCATAAATAATATGTTGAGGGAGAGAAGTGAGACACAAAAAAGTACATACTATAAGATTCCATTTATATGAAGTTTTAGAACTGGCAAAACTAATATACAGCAAAAGGTATCAGAAGAGTGGTTGCTTCTGGGTGGGTGGTTTTGAGTGGGAAGTAGTTTGAGGGAACTTTCTGGGATAATGAGAATGTTCCATGTTTTATTTGGGGTCAAACAAATTTATCAAATTTGACAAAAATGTACACTTACAAATCTGCATTTAAAAAAGAGAATAAATGAAAAGACAAGAAGCTTCATTAACATGACTGTTTCAAGTTGTTGTTTTGGCCAGTTTGTGATATTGTGATTTATAATAAGAAATATATATATGATCTTCAACCAGTTTCTGGCACAGAGCTCCCAAAACCCTTGGGATTTCCTAAGTGGTAAGAGAGATAAATGTGTCTTTTGATATTCATAACAAGCTCTTGTCAACCACACCAGACCTTATGTTAATGAACTAATTTTTGGAAAACACCTAAAGATGGGGGCAGGTTGCCAGGGAACAACCCATGTTATTAGAGGGTTGAAGTAGCCCCATTTTACAGTGAACGCCCATATACCATCACCTAGATTCTACCAATAACATATTACTAAATTTGTTTTATCACGGTTCCTAAAAGATAAAACTTGGAGACAACACAAATGTCCATTGACAGTATAATAATTAAAGCTACCTGCAATAATGGGGATAAATCTGACAAAATGTTTGGAGAACAAAGCACACAAAAAATATGACTATATGACTCTATTTTATAAAGTTAAAAACAAGTAAAACTATTACGTAAGGATGTATGAGTTGGTAGTAAAACCATAAAGAAAAGCACAAAAAGGTCTATCTCAAAAGTCATGATAGTAGCTGATTAGTGATTAGGAAGAAGGTACTGAGTGTTAGTAAGGGGCTACCTCTCAAGTTGGATAGATGTTTACAGGGGTGATCTCTTTATAATCATGTGTTACACTGGATTATATGTTCTAATTGCCTTTCTGTATGTATATTTCACATTTTTAAAAGTAGGAGAAATATGATTCTATTTTTGTTTCATACTCACAAATGTGTATATGCACATACAACAGCATATATGAATAGCATATAAACATGTAACCAATGTTTCTGTTGGATTTATTTCTTTATTACATGTTTCTTCATTCCATATACTGTGTGTAAATTTTTTTAACAATGAATGCATTATTTTCATAGACAGGATAAACAACCAAGCACTTTTCTCTTTAAAAAATTGTGCATATACAGTATTTCAAAATGATACCAAAAGTTTTAACATTTCAATAGGAAATGGGCAAAGTACATATACAGGCAATTAATATATCTGAATGGTTCAATAAATATTATATTTAATTTCAAATTAAATATAAAAATTTTGCTCTATTAAATAAAAAAAGAACATTTTTTAAATCGTTAAAAAGAAAAAACCCAGAGTGGGCATGGGTGTCAGAAACTGCTTATGGAAATATAAATTGTAAAATCTTCCTGGAAGGCAACTAGTCAGTGTACTTAGAATTCTACCAGTTCTTGATCCAGCAATTCAACTTCAGGGAATTTAAACTAAAAAGTAATTTTCGGGCTTCCCTGGTGGCGCAGTGGTTGAGAGTCCGCCTGCTGATGCAGGGGACACGGGTTCATGCCCCGGTCTGGGAAGATCCCACATGCTGCAGAGTGGCTAGGCCCGTGAGCCATGGCCACTGAGCCTGCGCGTCCAGAGCCTGTGCTCTGCAATGGGAGAGGCCACAATAGTGAGAGGCCCGTGTACCGCAAAAAAAAAAAAAAAGAAAAGAAAAGAATTTTCGAGCTTCCCTGGTGGAGCAGTAGTTGAGAATCTGCCTGCCAACGCAGGGGACACGGGTTCGAGCCCTGGTCTGGGAGGTTCCCACATGCCACGGAGTGACAGGGACCTTGAGCCACAACTACTGAGCCTGTGCGTCTGGAGCCTGTGCTCTGCAACAAGAGAGGCTGAGATAGTGAGAGGCCCGCGCACCGCAATGAAGAGTGGTCCCCACTCACCGCAAGTAGAGAAAGCCCTCGCACAGAAACAAAGACCCAACACAGCCAAAAATAAATAAATAAATAAATAAATAAACAAACAAACAAATAAATAAATAAATAAATAATAATTTTAAAAGATATAGCTACAAGGATATTAATGGAGCAAAAAACTAGAAAAAATATAACTAACAGTAGGGGTAAAATATTAGGTAAATACATTTAAATAAATAAGTTTAAATATGTTTAACAAAAGAATTTATTTAAATGCAATGGTTTGTACTGAAGTCACTGAAAACACTACTGATGGATAATATTTATTGGCAAGTTCAAATATTCAAGGCATATTCTTAAGTGGGGAAAAAACCCACACATAAATGTAACCAACATAGGTTACAATTGCTATCTGCAATATTCCATTTTGTTAAAAACAGATTGGTGTTACTATCAGAGAGATTAATATGGAGTTCAAAGGGCTGCTAAAAGATGTTCACCAAAATGTTAACCATTTCTTTTTGTGTGGTGGCATCAAGTGCATCTTTCTTTATTTTATTTATCAAACCTTCTAAATGGGCCATGTGTTTCTTTACCCAAAAAAAAATTTGTTGGTTTCTCGGTGCCTGAAATGGCCCTCCTCTCCTGCACTGCCTCTGACTCTTCCCTCCATTCTCACTCTCTCAGTGAGGCCTGCGAGGAGCCACCCTACTCACTTTCCCAAATGAGCCCCAAATCCCCACCACACTGCTCTTCTTTCACTTTTTCCCATAACACTTATCTCCTAAAATGTTATATAATGATATTCATGGCTTATTGTCTGCTCTCTACCTCCTTCCCCCACCCCCACCTCCCAAAACTGTTCTCCAGAGCAACGATCTCTCTTTTGCCCACTGAGGTATTTCAAATCCTTTACAATGGGGCTTGGCACATAGCAGGTGATCCATACATTTTTTTCGAATATAAATTTCTTTCTTTATTTTTGGCTGCGTTGGGTCTTCGTTGCTGCTCACAGGCTTTCTCTAGTTGTGGTGTGAGGGGGGCTACTCTTCGTTGAGGTTCGTGGGCTTCTCATTGAGGTGGCTTCTCTTTCTTGCCGAGCATGGGCTCTAGGTGCACAGGCTTCAGTAGTTGTGGCACATGGGCTCAGTAGCTGTGGCTCACCGGCTCTAAAGCACAGGCTCAGTAGTTCTGGCACACAGGTTTAGTTGCTCCAAGGCATGTGGGGTCTTCTGGGACCAGGACTCGAACCCGTGCTCCTTGCATTGGCAGGCGGATTCTCAACCACTTAGTCACCAGGGAAGTCCTCCATACACTCTTGTTGAAAGACTTACGGGGAAATAGGTTTGTTCTTGGCGGTTGTCTACTTGCCTTGCTCTCATTTACGCACATGCAGAGCTACAAGTCACTGCCCTGTAGGAACCTCGGTTTCCTCCTGGAAGAACCGGGAACCCAGGAGCCAGCAACCCAAGGAGCTCGACCACGAACCCAGAATGGGGTCTGGACAAGTGATAGGCTCAGCCAGGGCTCTCCTCGCAGACAAGCTCGAAGAACTACATTTCCCAGAATCTTTTGTTCTCGCATGGACTACATTTCCCAGAGGGGCTCGCGACTGTCCCTGCCCCGCCCCTCCCGGAGCTACGTGTGGCGTCGGGCGTCGGGCGTTTGCCGTTGGCTTGAGCTAATTACTCGCCAGAGGTCCGCCAGGGCGGCACCGCGTGGAGTCCCCAGCGGAAGCTTCTGTCCGGCCGTGGCAGTTCCGGAGCCTCCAGCCTGCGGCCCGCGGAACCCCCGATGCCTGGGCGAGGTGAGCGGCGGGGGGTAGGCAGGATGCGGGAGGGAGCACCGGGCTTCGGGAGGATCCGTCGCCGGGGCATGGGGCACAGGCCCAAGAGACGCGAGCCGGGTCTTTGTGGGCGCCGGCGGGCCGAGAGCCGGGCACCCCTGGCTCTGTTCGCCTTCCGCCCCCAGCCATCCCACTGACGTGCCCCTGAACGAGACAGGTCGGACACATCGTCCCCATCGGCTGGACCCAGCCACCCTCCTGCTTCTTTCCGACCAGTTCCCAGCGCGCTGCCTGCTCAGTGCCTGCCGGCATTTGAGTTTGTTTCAGGCTGGCAGTGAACGTGAGAAAATTATTTCCTCCCCTTACCATCACCCCTGCACTCCCGAGTGACAGGCTTGTTTTACGCGAGAAGTGAGTCGCCAGCTTCCCCCAGTGGCAGAGCCAGGACTGGACCCAGGTCTTTGGTTTAATGTGCCCTTTCCTCAAGACAGCAGCCCCTCCCCGCCATAGGAGAGCTGATGTTTTCCCTTTTCAAAGCAGCTTTCTCTAGAAATCTGGAAATTGTTTCCTTGACAGGAGGGGGAGGAATTGGGTGGGAATGCTTGAGGTGGAGAAAAGTTGTCACATGCACGCAGGGAGGTTAGAGCAGGTGCTCTGGAGCCCGCGGTGCCTGGAACCCTGGTGCCACCCTCCCTGGCTGTGTGGACTGGGACAAGTTGCTCCCACTCTGCCCTCAGTTTCCTGATCTATAAAATGGGGTGCTGACAATGCCAACTGTGCTGTGGGACTCGATGTATTGATAGGTAGTGCCTGGCATGCGGTGAGGCTCAGGGAGTTGCTGCTACTGCTGATAGAGTCCTAGGACTTTTCCTCTGAGCCAGGGAAAGAGCTGGGCCTGGACCAGGATGACCCAGCCCTTCTCTCTGGTCCTGTCTAACCCTCGTTCCTTCTGACTTCCTTCTCTGGGGGCACTTGGCATCATTTTCAAGTGGTATAAAGGTTTCAGAGCTGCTGATTCTGAGGGGTGGAAAGCAGAAGGGGCTTCCTCCTGGTTCCCTTTTTCTTCTCTCAGATCTGGCTTCTGGAGACTTCTCCCATCCTAAGGTGAAACTGCCCAGAAAGAGGACATGGCTACTGAACAGAGGGAAGCAAGGTCTCGGGTGAGTTCATTGCCATCTCAGGTCTTAGAGATAGATGGGTTTTTTTTTGTTATTTTACCCTTAAACTGAAGTTTTCTCCCCAATACAGTCTTCACCAGGATTTGGAGCCCATGTCCTTCTGCCTTGGAAGAGTTGGTCCACCCTGGTGGATGGTGGATTGCATAGGGAATGCTTGCCTCCAACCCCCCAATCCATGGCCTGTGTTTCTCTTTTTTTTCTAATAGACACTCTTTTATTCATTAATCTCAATTCACTGTATGATTACTGAATTGATAGGTAAGATGCCACATGTCTTATACCACTTGGGGTCAGAACAAACAAACATGCACACTTGGCAGAGCTCCTTTCTGGCCTGTCTCCTTTGCTCAGTCGTGTCCCCCTCCCTACCCTTGGCCAGAATGCTTTTCTTTTTCTTTCCGCCCCTGAGAAATCCTCATGATACCTTCGCCAGGCTTTTCCCAGTCCATAGTTTTTAGTTTTTCTCCATCTTAACTTTCTGGATCATGTGCCTTGCTTCTGTCACTCTCTTGAAAACTGATGTTGACCTGCCATTTTCATCTTTATGTTGTGAGAATGAGGGTGGGACCCCATCCAGGTGAGCCACTGTGTGAACAAAGGATAGCCATGCTGGTGGGGACGTAGATGGAGAGGTCTCTTGACTCCAAGAGCAGAGAGAAGACTCCTCAGGAAGCAGCAGTGTATGGGATATCATGGGATATTGGTAGTGGAGAAGCAGTGTATACGGTGATTCCTCAGTGGGGCTTTTGAGCCAGATGGCCAGGTTTGTGCCCATCTCCTCTGTTGCTGTTAATGGGTCTTGGGCAAAAAACTCCACCTCTCTGTGCCTCAATTTCTTTCCTCTCTGTGCCTCAGTTTCTTCACCTGTAAAGTGAATACAACAACTGGGCCTACCTCAAAGGGTAGATGAGAGGATCCTGGGAGTTAGTGCATGGAAAGCATTCTTATCAGGGCCGGGCACATAGTAGATGTTCAATATGTGGTGGTTGTGGTAGCTAAACGATATTATTCTAGTTCATGATGTCTATCTATCTACTGTTGGTAGATAGAAATGACTATACAGTGTCCTTCCTTTACTCATCCTCATCTAATAGTAGTTAACGTTGCTGGGGAATATCCTGAGGGCTTCACCTTTGTTCTCACTGTCATAGCGAAGCAGAAGTTATCACCCCCATTTTACACTTGAAACTGAGGCTCAACGAAGTCAGGCAACCTGAAATCAAACCCAGGTATGTCTGGCCTCTAAGTTCATGTTAGTTATCATCCAGCCTTTCGTCTGGTACATCTTTCAGAACACAGGGCAGGCCTGGCTCCCAAATGACCAGAGTTCTCTGCAATGTGATGTTGTGTATCTTTTGGACCCATGAAATGTGGTAGTGGTTGATCTTCTGAGACTGTGGCTAGGACCTGCCTCTGCATATTTGGGCTACTTTTTTCTAAGCCCTTCCCATTCCATTCCAACAGAGCCAGGCTGCTCTCTTACCCAGAATCTTCTCCATCCCTGCTTGTGAGTCCTATGTGACATTTCTCCCTAACCTCACCTGCTGCCGATACATCAGTACTATGTGGAATTGTGTGTAAAACTCAGTGACAGGACGTTTAAGACCAGAGAGAGAATATACCCACCAAGTGCTGGGTTAAAAGAAAACTTCAGTTATCGTCTTGTCTCTGCCATTGGTAAAGTATGTGACCTGGTGTCTTAACTGCCCTGGACCTGGTGTTTCTCATCTCTAAAATGAGGATTGAACGAGGAAATAGTATATGGTCCTGTCCAGCGACACTTTTCTTGTTCAAGTTGTTTCATGCGTTTTTCTTGTCTGCCAGTTGGATTGTAAATTCTTTTGAGGGCAAAGATCATTTCTTGTATTCCCTGCCATGTGCCAATAAATTATCTTATTATACATGCACTGCATGTTAATGTTAAAAATCTCAGAGAATAAAAACGTAAAATCAGTCTTACCCCAACATCTTGAGATAATCATGGTCATACCTTTGGTATGCAGCCCTCAGAATAATTGTCTGTGTACCTTTCTTTATTTATTATTTATTGATGTACATGTGTACATATGTATGTATGTATATTTTTATTTTCTCATTTTAGCTTTTTATTTTGATAAAATACACATAAGATTAAACTCACCACTTTAATCATTTTTGAGTATATTGGCATTAAGTGCGTTCACAGTGTTTTGCTACCATCACTGCTCTTTACCTCCATTGTATGGATTATCATTTATTACTTAAGCCTATGAGATAGGCGTTGAGAGGCAGTTCCTTGGATTGGAATTCTACCTCTACCACTGACCAGTGATATTGTGATTTATAATACGAAATATATATTTGGTCTTTGTCCCTGTTCCTGGCACATAATTTCCAAAACCCTTGTGATTTCCTAAGTGGTTAGTAATATATGCTTTTTATCCCTGAAATTACTTCAGAGCAATGAAGGCACAATGGGTGTGTTTTGTATCCACACCAGAGTTTATGTTAATGAGGTTACTTTTGTACCCCACCTAAGGATGCGGGCGAATTGCCAGGGGAACCAACCTTGATTAAAGTGTTGGAATTTTCAGTCCTGCCCCCCAATAACCCCTCTTATCCATCTGTCACCACCCTAGGAGATGAAAGTTGAATCAGTCGCCAATGGTCAGTGATTTAATCAATCGTGCCTATGTAATGAACCTCCATAAAAACCCAGAAGGGTTCAGAGTTCTTCCAGGTTGGTGAACATGTAGAGAGTCAGAGAGAATGGTGAATCCCGAGAGAGCATGGAAGCTGTGCACCCCTTCCCTGTGCCGCTCTTTCACCTGCCAGTTCCTATGTCTTCTTTTATAATAAACCAGTAATCTAGTAAGTAAATGTTTTCCTGAGTTCTGTGAGCCACTCTGGCAAATTAATGAAACCTGAGGAGAGGGTTGTAGAAACCTCCAATTTATAGCCAGTCAGTCAGCAGCACAGGTAACAACCTGGACTTGTGATTGACATTGAAAGGGGGCCAGTCTTGTGGGAATCTGACACTATCTTCAGGTGTCAGAATTGAGTTTAATTGTAGGACACCCAGCTGGTGTCCCACAATTGCTTGGTGTGTGGAAAACCCCCCACATCTGGTGTCAGAAGTGAAGTAGTGTTGTATTAAGAGTAGCGGAGACATGCAGGAGGAGTGAGTTTTCCCTTCATACCAGCTGTGTGACTTGGATAAATTTCTCTTTGTTTTCTCTTGTGTAAAATGGACACAATAATAGTACCTTCTTCATAGGGTTGTTGTGAAGATAAAATAAAGATATACACTAAAGGTTAATATAAAGCTCTAAGAATAGTACTTAGCCTGAAAAAAGCATTCAATAAATTATAGCTATTTTAATTTCCATTATTACTGTCCTCAAGCTTTAGGGAGCACAGAGTGCCTTCAGTTATTTAACCTAGTCTCTGTCGGTGATTATTGAGGTTGTTTCCATTTCTTTGCTGTTACTAACACCATGATAAATGTCCTTGCATGTGCATTTTTGTTCAGTGTTCATTATCAAACAAATATAGTAATTGGAGAGTTAAAGAGTATGCACATTTTAAAGCTTCTAATGTATGTTATCAAATTGCCAACAGGAAGATTATTCTAATTAACACTCCCACTAATGGCCTTAATACCTCCACCCATCTCTTGTAGCAGTTAACTCGGAGCCTGGTTCATACTTCCTGCTACTCAGTATCTATTTGTCATTGGTCAGTTGTTCATTAAGCAAATGACCTGGAACCTTCAGAACCTAGAATAATACAGAAGCATTTCATGGTAGCCCGTCTACTCCCCACTGCCGCCTTTTTCACCCTGTGTGATGGGTGGTCCTGGGTGAGCTGAGATGCTTGTCTCTACAGGTGTCAGTGACGTTTGAAGATGTGGCTGTGTTCTTTACACGGGATGAGTGGAGAAAGCTGGCTCCTTCTGAGAGAAACTTGTACCAAGATGTGATGCTGGAGAACTATAGTAACCTTGTCTCATTGGGTAAGGAAATTTTCCCTGTAGATACAGAGTTCAGAAATTGGGATACCTCAGCATCTGATTTCCTGGGTAAAAGCCCTGGGTCATTAAAAACTTTAGCTGAGTTTTGCCTTAGCACTGTGCAAACTGGATCTCCATAAATAAACCTGAAAACCTTTTTCTCCCTCGTAGGTATGGAATTGCCCCATGGATGGGACAGTCTACAGAGCTGCACATTAGAAATTCCCTCACTGCAGGCAACATTTTCCCACTATGACTGAACTATGATGTGTTTGCTCATCTCTTAACAGAGAGCATCCCTCAACCTTTTTCTTTGACCCAACACTGGCTTTTTTCAATTCTCTTTTACAGGGGTCAGCAAACTTTTTCTGTAAAGGGCCAGGGAGTAAATACTTTCAGCTTTGTGGGCCACATATAGTCTCTGTAACATATTCCTTTTCTTTTTTTTGAACCATTCTTTGCTCAAGGGCCATGCATAAACAGACAGTGGCCTAGATTTGGCCTATGACCCATAGTTTGCTGACTGCTGCCATCTTTCAAAGGGAGCCAGATAGTGTTTTCTCATTTTAAACAAGCTACTTGGTACATAATCCTTTCCACAGATACCTGTTACAAATATTAATTTAATCTGTACATTTAACATACATTTAACAGTATATACATATTCCCTCTTGTATAGAAAGCTATTAGCACCCTGTTAATCAAGTCTGCATGTTTATCATACTTCACTAACATACAACTAAATGTTACATTGCCCCTTGCTTTTACCCTAACACACCCCTCACATGGTGGGGGCACAACTGGAGCATCCCACAGAAGTTCTCTGTATCATCCTTTGAGTTTTCCGCTCAGATCTCAGATACCTCTTTGTGTCAAGGCAAAATCAAGTGTTTTTTTTCTTTTTCTTTTTTTTTCTTCTTTTTGGTCTATGAGCAGGACTCCCATTTTCCAAACCCGAGGTGATCTCCCTGTTGCAGCAAGGAGAAGATCCCTGGAAGGTAGAGAAAGAAAGCCCTGGAGGCTCCTCTCTAGGTGAGTGGGTGCGGAATGTCTGCAGGCAGCAGTCTGGTAAGTGAGTGCATGTGCAACTCGGAGATGTTGGTCGGGGAATTTTCTGCAGGTTCTCAGTCCTGAAGAAGTTTTGGAGAAGGGATGCTAAGGCCCCTAGTCACAAGCTTCCTCTTCTTCTCTGATAATTACTGCACAAGTGAATCTCTCAGGATCTTTTCTCTTGTGATTTCCTGTTGTTTCAGAGGAGGGCTACATTGTCATGCATTCATTCAGCAAACTTAGTGCATTTAAGGAACTGCAGATAATTCATTCAGACTGAAGCTCAGGGTATATGGGAAAAGAAAGAGATGAGGAAGGAAATGAGATTAGAGAGCCAGGTGGGGGCCACACTATGAAGTGCTTTGGTACAGTTCTTAGGGATGGGAACTGTCCATGGATGACTGGAAATAATTGAAGAGTTTCAAGCAGAAGAGTTGTATGGTTGTTGATATTTTAGAAAAAATAGTCTGAGTCTGAGATACTTTAAACGTCCTTCAGTAAAGGCTAAAGAAGCTGAGGTGGGTCCCTACACTGGCACACAGCACCACAGTCAGAAAGCAGCAGCACTGGTGTGGGCAGAGCTCCAAGCTACGTGAAGGACTAAAGCAAGTTACAGTGCATTATTATGACATATCGCGATTTATGTGTAAAGAAAATTACGTGGGTGTTTGTCTATATGCATTATGTGCGTGTAAGTGCCAAGAGAAAGGTCGGGGGACACCTAAGCTGGTAACTAGTTACATTTGGATTGGGACTGAGAATGGGCATTGATGAAAGGGGACTTTAGTTACATGCAATGTTATTAAAATTTTCACAGAGAATATATTCATGAGTCCTTATTACACAGTTTCAATTAACTAAGAATGGTTACTTTGGAAACACTGTTGGTCCTAGATTTGAAGTGAGGAAAAACTAGAGGTGGGAACCTTCTGGAGATTATTCCATAATGTAGGCAAGACATTACCTGGAGGAAGGCATGTGCAGTGAGTTCAGGAAAGAGGAGAGGTCCCTTTATTAAGGGTATAGGACAGGTTCGGTGTGGGATGGGTTTCATTTGAAATGTTAGTGAAATATGGGTAGAGGTCACCAGTGGACAGCTGTAGAAGGTAAACAGGGTCAGAACTCAACAGGGAGGTCAGGGAGCCATGAGTGCAAAGGTGGCATTTGAAGCCTTGAGCTGAGCAGATGAGGGACCGGAGGAGAGGACAGAGTCCCAGGAAACCTCAGTTTTATGAGGTGGGTTAAGAAGGAAGAATCTGTGGCTGAGCCTGAGAAGAAGTCACCAGAGGAGAAAACTGGCAGATTGGGCTGTCATGGAAGTTGAGGACTGAGAGCTGTTGACTTGGGGAGGCCAGGGCTCTGGGGGAGCCAGGTTCTAAGCCTCGCTCACTGCTTCCCTGTCCCGTGATAAACAGCAGTGCAACCTTGGACAGAAGGATGCAGGTCCTGCCCTGGCGGAGCTCAGTGGAGGTGGAGGCTAATCGCACACAGGGCTGTGGAATGACAGCCTCCGGTGAGGACCTCGGGGGAAGAGCCACAGGTGCTGTGAGAACGGGGAACAGGAGGACTGCTGTGGGCAAGGCTTCCCGAGGAAGGGCCGGATCCCACATTGTGAGAAGCGTTCAGGCACAGGAAGAGCACGTCCGAGAGTCCAGACAAAGGAAGCCGGTGTGTGGAGACGGGAGCAGGGAGAGGGGGCCGGGACCTGAGAGCCAGGCACAGCCTCTGAGGAGTTGAAGTACCCTGGCCACTGGCCCAGGTTTATATTGTGCAAGGATCAGCCTGCAACCAATGTGGAGCCACCTGCCATAGACGTAGTAGGACTTGTCTGAGGTTGCTGTCGGGTCCAGACGAGTCAGTGATGACCCCTCACAATGCGGGCCCAGCAGAAGGGCTGTGGGACAGGCTGTCTCGATCCCTAAAGCACCCACACCTTTAGTAGAGCTCGTTCTTCCCCGTATAATGTGAGATCTTTTGAGGTGGGAACCACACGTATCTCTCCTTTTATCTTTTAACTGTCACTTGGGAGAAATATTCTAATTTTGTGGGAACTGCTAGAGACCACCACAAAGTAAACAGAGAACACAGGCAGCAGGAAACCAGTGGAGAGTTTAGGAGGGGCGTCAGGTGTGGACTGAGTATGGCGTGGAAGATCAAAGGAAGAGATGGAAGAATTGTTCCCTTTCCATTTGCCTCGGGAGCCTCTGATCCATGAGGAGTCCCCCTTCCTGAGTGAAATGTTAGTTGGATTAAACTGAATAGAAAGTATGACTGGAGTCGAAAGCTGTCCAGAGAGACCCTGAAGACACCTAGTGGTGATGTCAAGTCCTTCTCAGAGTTGGGAAACTGTCCCCAAAGGAAAACTCTGAGTGGGTGTCTGGAGGAAGTAAGGCCATCAGAGCCAAGCAGTGTGTGCATTTCTCTTGATGGGATGAACCTCCTCTCTTTGGTCAAAGGAGACAGTGAGATGGGGCGTCCTGGGTGTGCTGGCGTGTGGTTGTGTCTCTCCTGCACCCCTGGCGAGTCTCCCATTTGCCTGGACTAAAGTGCCCTTGGAACAGTTTCCCTTCCAAGGGGAGCTCACTTCCCTGTGAGCTTAGGTGAGGGACCTGGATGTTCTTGGAAGTACCTTGATCATTAACGGTAGGCCAAAACCAAAAACCAACCCTTTGAACAACCGGTGACAGAAAAGCTTATGCTTCCAGGGTAGGACTCCTAGAACCTCTAATTGCCTCCAAGTGTGTTTTTAAAATATAATTTTCACTTCAAGACTCCTCACAAATAGGAAAAACAAGACAAAAAGGGAAAACAAACTGTCATCCCTGGATCTGTATGTTTCATGTTGAGAGATGGGAGGAAATGGCTCAAAGGGTACACGTCTCATCTGAGTCTCTTACTTAAGAAATGAGTCCAAAGTCTAATCACTATTCTGGCATATTATGTATATAAGTTATATATATATATAAAATAAGCATAATGTGATTCAATCAACTTGAACGTCTCATGAGTTTGATTTACACCTAACATGAAAATATTCTTTTATTCAAAAAGTTTAAAATCCAGGGATGATCTAGGTAAACAGTTACCTCCAATGAAAAGGTGTTTTTCTTTCTTTGTCTTTTTCTCTTCCTTTGTTATATTTATGCAAGAATTCAGGGCAGACTGAACCTGGAAGGGTGGTCAGCTAAGGGGTTGCTTGTGGACTGCCTTCGACTCACTGAGACTTGCTGGGGCTTCATCTGCACAGAGAATAGGGGTCTTTTTCTAATTTGCAGAAAGGTGCTGTAGGGGTTATAGCGGCAACCTAATGAAATATCATGCAGTGATTTTAAGGAGTGAATTTCTTACAAGGTGAAAGTTGAGCCCAAATGCTCTGTAGCCCTGTTTACTATGTTTGATTTAGTCTTGTTCTCATCCCCTGCGCTCCTCTTCTGCCACCAACATCTACTGTCCTTGTAGCTGCCAGAATGGTCTATTTAAAAGATAGATCAGGTCATCTCACTCGCATGGTCAAAACCTCTAGTGGCTTCTATCACATAGAACACAATCCAAAGCCCGCAGTGTGGCCCTCAGAGGCCTTTGTGGTCTGGCCCCAGCTACCTCTTCACCTTCACCTCCTTCCTCTCTGCCCTTCATTGGAGAACTCTAATCACCCTGGCCTCCTTGTAGTTCATCAGGAAGGCCAAGCAGGCTCCCACCTCAGGGCCTCTGCACTTGCTTTTTCCTCTCCTGGACCATTCTTCCTGATGGCCAGGAGCCCACTTGACTCACTTCCTCACACTATACAGGTTTCTGCTCAGATGGCACTTTGTCAGTTAGACACAGCTCATCCTTTGTTCTTTGTCCTCCACAGGACACAGGTCCTTTGTCCTCCACATTCTTTATCCCCTCACCATGCTTCATTTTCTCTCAGAGTACTTATTACTGCCAAATAGTACATATTTATTTATTATCAGCTCTTCCTCTGGATTGTAAATTCCCTCATGCTGGGTTGTCTGTTTCATTTGTTCCCATGTCCCCAGTACCTAAAATAGTGTCTGGTCAGAGTCAGCTTCCAGTTAGTGAATGTATGAATGACTTGGTTAGGTAGTCGTGATGGAGACCGAAAAAAGGGAACCAGTTGCAGAGATATTTGGCAGATAAAAGCAACAGGACTTGGAGATGGTTTAGATATGGAAGATAGAGGAGATGGAGTTGTCAAGGATGCGTGCTTGGTTTGTGGTTTGTTCTGGGATGGACAGTGATATCCTTCACTGAGATAGTGGTGCTAGGAGATCAGATTTGGGGGATGGTATAAATATGGTTTTGGATGACTTAAATTGTCTTTGGTTGACCCAGTTATTCAAGTGGAGATGTCAAATAGCCTGTTTGATTTGGAGTTCCACCCCTTATAATATACCCTGGGCATTAAATGTAAATTTGGGAGACCCTGTCACTAAAGATAATTGAAAGAGTGGTTGAGTTTGAGTTAGCCTGTGGAGTGGATTCAGAGTACAGCAAGAGCAAGAAAGAGCCTAGGACTCAATCTTGAGGAACTCTGGCATTTCATGGCTAGGCAGAGAGAAATGAACCCATAGGGAAGACAAGGGTAAGGTGTACTATAGAAGGAAACACGGGAGTCTAGTGTCATTGAAGTCAAGTCTCATAAAGGATGGTATCAGTAGAGGTAGGGAAAAGTAGATGAACTTGAGACATATTTAGATGGCAGAATAAACAAGTCTTGGTAATTGATTAGCAGAGGGAGAGGTGTGAAGGATGCCTTTTAAAGTTTTGATTCAGAACTGGTGCCAATTACAGAGACAAAAAGGTTATACAGGTTGGGGGAGGAAATAATCATAAATTCAGTTGAGCTGTCTTTGAGACACTCAAGTTGCTGTTTTGAGCTGGGTTTTGTATAATTAGGTATGGAGAGTAGAGAAGTCTTGCCTAGAGTATGTTTATAGATGAAGCTGGCCTGTGGAAAGGGTACAGAGTGAAAAGAATCAGGGGCCTAGCACTCAAACCTACGGAACTCAGGTAGAGGAAAATGAGCACACAAAGGAGATTGAAGCTGGTGGAACATGAGAAGAATTTGAGGCAAGTTCAGGGTCACTGTAGCTTAGGTAGTGAGCATCTGAAGGAAAATGAGGGGTCACTATCAGATGCTGCTGAGAGGTAAGTTAGGTGGGGACTGAAGAGAGCATCTTGCCTTTGTCACATGAAGGTTATGGTTGCCTTAGAGTAGTGGTAAGGACAGAAGCCAGAATGGAGCCCATGAGGGGTGAGTGAGCAGGAGGAGATAAATATGTGTGGGATACGACAAGGTGAGATGTGACAAGGAGGCAGTAGCTGGAGAGCTCTTCTATGCAAATATAAACAAATATTTCTTGTTTTTCTCTGTGCACTCAAATTATATTATACAGCACACATTATTCTGCCCCTTTCTCTTGATATATATTGAAACTCTTTCCATGTCAGTACATAAAGAGCTTCCTCATTGTAAGGAGTAGTTCTACGGCCTTCAGCTAGCTCTCTTCTTGGCTGGCAGAAGAGGTGATTTTGGTTGTATGTGGCTTTGGATAATGTTAGCCCATTGGGTCCAGTTTGGGCTAGAATTTTATAAATGCTGTGGTTTCTAATTAGCAATATGGATATTGGTTTAAAGCTGTACCTTTATCGTGTACCCATATGATGTCCTGGTGTATTACAGTTAGAGTTAATCCAACTGTCCATCAAAGGAATCTGGTTGAATAAGCTGAGGGACATTCTCATGGTGGAATTCTCACTGTAAATAAGAATGAGGAAGAATTCTGTAAATTCCACTGTGGGGTGATAATATTACTAAGTAGGGGAAAGTGCAGAACAGAACAGTGAGAATAGGAGTTTTATCAAAGGAAGGAGGAGATACCAAAAAAGACAAAGTGTATATTTGCTTATATTAAAAAAAAATAGAGAAGCCAAAAAAAAAAAGGATAAAAGCAGATCTATAAAAATGGTTACCTATAAGGTGAAGGAAGAAAAAGAAAAAGGATTGAGAGAACAAGGATAGAATGTAGAATTTTTTTAAGGTACCTTGTTTTTATAATGTTGACTTTGGAACCATAAAAATGTTTATAGGGCTTCCCTGGCGGCGCAGTGGTTGAGAGTCCGCCTGCCGATGCAGGGGTTCGTGCCCCGGTCCGGGAAGATAACCACATGCCACAGAACGACTGGGCCGTGAGCCATGGCCACTGAGCCTGTGTGTCCAGAGCCTGTGCTCCACAGCGGGAGAGGCCAAAACAGTGAGAGGCCCAAGTACCGCAAAAAAAAAAAAAAAAAAATTTAAATTATAAAACAAGATTAAACAAAAATGAAAAAGT
Source organism: Mesoplodon mirus (assembly GCF_964341445.2). Lineage (NCBI taxonomy): Eukaryota > Metazoa > Chordata > Mammalia > Artiodactyla > Ziphiidae > Mesoplodon > Mesoplodon mirus. The sequence goes on from NC_138980.1 coordinate 27,576,413, forward strand.
GTTCCATAAATATTGAAAGCAAAATGAAACAAATGAGCCTAATTGTGTTTCAGGTTGTTGGCTTAGTCACAGAGAAAAATTATCTCAAATGCTTTTAAATCACAGCAGCTTGAATAAAGATCCTTAGTGATTTATATAAATATTGTGGTTTATAATAAGTAATATATATTTGGTACAGAGCTCCTAAAACCCTGGGAATTCCTAGGTGATGAGAGCCACAAAGGTGTCTTTGTTATGTTAATGAGGTTTCTTTTGGACCCTATCTTAAGATGGGGCCTGGTTGCCATAACCAATCATGTGATTAGAGGTTTGAAAGTTGACCTCCAGGGAGGGGAGGGGGACTGGAGGTTGAATTAGTTGCCAGTGGCCAATGATTTAATCAATCATGCCTGTATAATGGCGCCTCCATAAAAACCCAAAAGGACAGATTCAGAAAGCTTCTGGGTTGGTGAATATGTGGAGATCTGGGGAGTGTGGTGTACTTAGAGAGGGCTTAGAAATTCCATTCCCTTTCCCCATACACTGACCTGTGCATCTCTTCCATCTGGCTGTTCCCAAGTTATATCCTCTTACAATTAACTGGTGATCTAGTAAGCAGAATGTTTCTCTGAGTTCCATGAGCCACTGTAGCAAATTAACCAAACGTAAGAAGGGGGTCGTGGGAACCTCTGATTTATAGCCAGTTGGTCAGAAGTACAGATGATAACCTGGGTTTGTAACTGGTGTCTGAGGGAGGCAGGGGGCAGTCTTGTAGGACTGAACCCTTAACCTGTGGGATATGATGCTATCTCCAGGTAGATAATGTCAGAGTTGAGCTGAATTGAGGACACCCAGTTGGTATCCAAGTATTGCTTATTATTGATGTGGAAACCGCCCCCCCCACCACATTGGAATTGGGTGAAGAACATGTAATTAATACCTTACAGGCAAAAATAAGTTCAAACAATAATGTTGATTTTGGTGGTTATAATAAAAATATGTGTTTATGTTTACAAATAGAGTTCTTATCTTTGAGAAATGTGTTCTGAAGTATTATTGATGAAATGATATAATACAGAATTAGCGTACTTTAGCATATGCTAATGAAAGAGACGTAAGGGAGTTGTATTAATTTTCTCAGCCTGCTCCAACAAAGTGCCACAAACTGTGTGGCTTTAAACAACAGAAATTTATTGTCTCACAGTTTTGTGGGGCGATTCTCCCTCTGAAAGTCCAGGTAGAATCCTTCCTTGCCTCTCCCTACCTTCTGGATGTGGCCAGTGGTCCTTGTTCCTTGGCTTGCAGCTGCATCACTCCAGTCTCTGCTTCTCTTGTCACTTGGTGTTCCCCTGGGGTATCTTGACATGGTCTTTCTGTGCTTGCCTGTGTCCAAATTTCCCTTTCATAAAGACACCAGTCATATTAGAACCTACCCTAATCACCTCATCTCAACTTGATTGAATCTGCAAAGTTACTTAACCTTACCAAATAAGGTTATATTCTGAGTTATTGGAAATTAGGACTTCAACATATCTTTTTTGGGTGATGCAATTCAACCCATAATAAGGTAATAGATGAAACAGCATTAGTGATTGTTGATGCTGGCTTGGCAATTCATTGTACAATTCACTCCACTTTTGTACATGCTGAACATCTTCCATAATAAAAAGCTGTAAAAATCAGAATTACCAACAACAGAATTTCTAAAACAGCATTTCTCTTTTTCACCAACACGGGCATTCTGGAATACATTTACAGATGTGTAGTTCTGCCCCCATCGTGGCGTTGTGTGTAATTCTCAGCATATAGCTCCCTCAATTCTCTGGCTCTAGAAAACCTTACGAGACTGCAAATGCATGTGACATTTTTATAGGAATAATTTTGAATCTGACCACCTGTAGGATAAGGTGGGAAGGATATAGGTCTGGAAAGTTGGCTTGGGTTCAAAGATTTTGATGCTGCCTTTAGCCCTCACACTATCCCTCCATCTAATCTATGGCTAATCCTTTAAAATCCCATTTTAGACATTTCTTCCCCCAAATTCTGGCCACCACTAGTACGCCTTCCCAGCTTGTACTTGGTACTATCTGAGGGTAGTTTGGATGTTGTTGTAAGCTCACATTTTCATCCATTTCTGTCTTGTGTTTTTGTTGTATAAATTACCACACTTCTCCTTTTTTGTCTCTAATGCCAAACTGGGAGCTCCTTAAAGAAGTTAACTGTTTCTTTTCATTACCAGATCTGGAATGTCTTGTGGATCACATGCCTAAGATAGAGCCTGACATGTTGTAGGTGCTTTTTAAGTATTTGATGAATGAATAAAATAAGGAGCAGTCAGTGCTTTTTGAAATAATAAGAGGAGTTCTATATAGTAAGAAGGTTAAGTTCAGTGGGAAGTAATACTAGAAAGGTGAGAAACAGGTCAGGGGATCACCTTGAAGGTCAATAGCAATAGTCACTATTGAGTAAGGAGATCCTGAACTTGGATGTATTAATGATGGTTGTTAGAGACATCTTAGTGAAGAGATTCAAGGGAATTTGATGACTGACTAGACTTGGAATGCAGGGGAGAGAAGCTTCTGAGATGAAACTAAGAATTGATGGCAAAGGAGCTGAAGAAGTTATGATATAATTCAGAACTTGGAAACACAAAAAGAGTTTGAAAGGAATGCACTGGATTCGGATTTGGACAAGCTGAATTTGAAGAAAAATCCTCAAATGAAGAGTCTAGCAGGCAGCTGGAAATACCTCTGTAAAGTGTTTTGAGGCTCAGGATAGTCATTCAGATAGGAGGTGTGGGAGTGGATGAAATCATCTAGGGAGAGAAGGTTGAAGAGAGACTCACAGAGTTTCATAAGCACCAAGGGAGGAGAAACTAGACCTAATGACAGGAACTAGTCAGGGTGGTGGTCATTGGCGAAATCACCTGTTCTCTAAACTTCTGACCTAAGTCATAACCTTGTTCATGAGTTAGCTCAGGCCCAGGCTTGATTCTGGGAGAGAGCAAAAGTTGAACTGCACTTCAGGAGACATATCTTAGACCTACAGAAAACTTTAAGCAGACCATAAAGAACAGTTAGGATGTCCATAATCCAGGACTCATGTCCCCTTCCTTGGGAAACATGACTGTTTTAAGTTATTAGTCCCATTCTGGACTAAGGCATTGGCACTTGAAGTAGAGTTGAGGTGAGTTTCCCAGTATTGGTATGGACCCTTGTAGCTATAATTACTTGCATTAAAAAATAAAAACTCCCCATGTCCTGTTTCTCTATTCTCCCTTAAACAGAACTTTTCAAAAGCATTTCTATACTTGATGTCTCCATGTTCTCACCTCCCATTGTTTCTTCTGTGCACTCCAGTAGGGCTTTCTTCCTTACTAGTCCATGAAAAGCAGTTATTAAATCCCAGACAGTCTCCATCTTGGCACAATCAGGGTTAAGTTTTTAATTCTTAAATTGTTTAACAAAGTTGATCATTGCCTCCTCACTGGAGTACTTTCTTCCTTTGGCTTCTGGACCACCATACTCTTTTGCTTTTCTTCCTTTTCTTGCCCTCTAGTATTACAATGCCTAAGTGATTTTTTCAGTTCTTCAGCTTCTTTTTCTTTTTTGGCTGTGTTGGGTCTTCATTGCTGTGCACGGGCTTTCTCTAGTTGCAGCAAGCGGGGGTTCTTTGTTGCGGTGCACGGACTTCTCATTGTGATGTCTTCCCTTGTTGCGGAGCACGGGCTCCAGGTGCACAGGCTCAGCAGTTGTGGATCATTACCTGGTCCATAGTACGCAGTTAATAAATATTTGTGAATGGAAAGGATGTCTCCAGCATATGCAAATATAACAAAATAAGAAAAAAAACATGTAGTGCTCCAGAAACTGCATGTAGTTCAGTATACATGGCAAGAAACCAGGGGAGGGAGATGAGTACCGAGGTGAATAAAGGTCAGATCATGAAACACCTTGTTGACCATGTTAAGTACTCTGGACCGTACTTATATACAAATCATTGAAGATAATTTGGAGGATCTTACAGAAGTTTGCAACATGGTAAGATGTGGATTTTAGAAAGATTACTGTGGCTACAGTGTGGAGACTGAATTGACAGCAAGATTTGAGGTGGGGAGACTAGTTAGGAGTCTATGGTGGAAGAGTAAAGCATGAGAAACAGAGTACCATTTAGGTACCCGAGCCCAGTGCTCAGGGCTCTAGTAAAGTTGTTGGTTGTAAAACTGCAGTCCTTACATTCAGACCTAAGGCAGGGTCTCTAACTTTGCCTTATAAACTACAATCCAAAATTTTGGAATCTTGCTATTTTCTTCCCAGCTCGTGTAGTAACCTAGAACCAATGACTGATGTTCACAGGGAAAGTACTCCATTTTTACCACTGCCTCCCACACTTGTGCCCAAATAATGTTATTGAAATTTGGATCACTTAAGCAAGACTTAGATGGATAAGGAAATTGAAAGGTGTTGAACAGAAAATAAAAAAAAAAAACTCCTCTTTCTGTTACAACAAATAGTAAAGATTAGAGAGCAGATAGGTTTTGTGATTGGCTAAGTGAAAAAGAGCTATTACCCAAAATGCACATTATGGTCTCTTCCAGAAGATGTGGTTCCTAATTTAATGAGTGATTTATTGATACTTACCTATATATGTATTTTAAAATGAGTGTTATTCTCACTTGCTCGGCTTGGCAAATATCAGTGCCTTAAAAAAATAGTAAAGATGGGTGCATTTAAAATTAGTCAGAGAGGGTGTGTAGAATGGGGGAAAAAATCCCAAACCCTAGGGAAAGCAGTTTTAAAGTGGAAATAGAAAGTTACCCATGAAGGAAACTGAGAAGTTAACACTGGTAGAAGAAAAGAGAAAAGCAGAATATATTATCTTCACCAAGCAGAGAGAATCTGTAAACAGGTGAGAAAGTGAATGTCAGATAGGAATCTCAAAATACAGTGAGTTGCAAAGGAGCCCTTTAAATGGTTACTCTAGCCCAGGAGAAAATGCCAAAATATATGTATACCTATTCCCCACCAGAATTTAATATTCAATGAATTGTGTCCTTACCCAACTTTAAAATTTATTGAATTTAATTCTGTTTTTTACCACCTTATCATGTTAGCCCTTTTTACCATTTTGTTTATTCCTGTCTTATTGATCTTTGACTCTTTTCTATGCTGCTTGCATAGCATCTCCTGCTTGATAAATGAGCAAGGCTGCTTTCTTATCTTGCAACTTTTGGCTTCATGCCTACCTGTTGGCACCTCTGTAGATTAATTCAGTAATTACTTCCTGTTTGAACTGGCTCTGAAACCCTCCCACTGCTTGTATAATGTACTGTCCTGGAAGGCAACTTCTCATGCAAGTCTTGAATCCTGTGTGTGTGTGTGTGTGTGTGTGTGTGTATGAAATTAATATATAAATAATTGAGATTATTTGACATTGTTCAAATTAGGTATATATAAGTTATTAAGGAAGGTTAACAAAACAAACATTTTGTGTATAATTCAGATGCCATTAGGAGGATCTGTAGGTGAATAGGGCATGCTAATCTGCTTGCAGAGAACATTAGGGTAGAAAAGGAAAGTGAAAATATTTAGATATAGATAAATATAATTACATATATAGAATATATAGATATATATTTTTAACACTGTGGTGAGTGCCTAAAATAACAGGAATGCTCTGTGGAAACTCACAGTCAAGAAGGGACTCAGAGTTAACCTTTGGACTGAGTCTGAAGGATACAAAGGAATTTGGCATGAGGGAAAAGGGATGAAGACTTTCCAGATTAGGAATGATTGCACAAAGAAGAAAAATGTCATGAAGATAATTTAGGATTCTATCATAGGCTTTGGACTCTGATCCCAGGCTGCCTTTTCCAATTCATGGCTCCCCTTTGAATCCCTCTTCTCCATTTTCCATTAGCCAATTCTTCTGATCACTCTTACACTCACTCTCTTTAAATGGGTTTGTTTAATCTTTTCTCCACCCTGTTGTTCTCAACTCATGTTGATTGATTCTCTGTACTGCTTAAATCTCCTAAGTTTTTCTTCTTACTGTTTTTGGCCATATACCAAGACCTTATTTAAATACCATCAATATTCAGTCTATACATTTAGTCTCAGTAGCCAAATGCTGTATCACATGGAACATCTTCAGTTTTTTCTTTCCCTTCCAGGATGGAAGAACAGTTATAAAACCACAAAGTCAACTCAAACACAAGGTTCTTCATTTCAGGAGCTGATAATGAAAAGATCCAAAAGGAATGGACCCTGGGACTTCAAATTAGAAAACCCCTGCAAATATGAAGACAGATTAGAGAAAAAGCAGAAGAAAAAAGAAAGTGTTCAGATAGTTTCAGTCACTCACAAAAAAATCCTCACTGTAGAAAGAAAACATAAAAATACTGAATTTGGCCAAAACTTCAGCCCAAAGTCAGTCCTTGTTAGGCAACAGATGGTTCCCAGAGAAAACACCCCACCAAAATGTGAAATACAAGGAAACAGCTTCAAACAGAATTCCAATTTATTTAATCAACAAAAAATCAACACAGCCGGGAAACGTTATAAATGTAGTATGTGTGAGAAAACCTTCATTAATACTTCATCCCTTCATAAACATGAGATAAACCATAGTGGAGAGAAATTGTTTAAATGTAAAGACTGTTCGAAAGCCTTTAACGAAAGTTCAGCTCTTATTCAACATCAAATAACTCATACTGGAGAGAAACCGTATATATGTAAAGAATGTGGGAAAGCCTTCACTCTCAGTACATCCCTTTATAAACCCCTAAGAACACACACTGTGGAGAAATCCTATAGATGTAAAGAATGTGGTAAATCCTTCAGCAGAAGGTCAGGCCTTTTTATACATCAAAAAATCCATGCTGGAGAAAACCTCTATAAATATAATCCAGGTAGGAAGGCATCTAGTTGCAACACATTCCTTCCTGGATGTCAGAGAATGAATTCCAGAAAGAAGTCCTATTTATGTAATGAATGTGGCAACACCTTTAAGTCTAGTTCATCCCTTCGTTATCATCAGAGGATACACACAGGAGAGAAACCTTTTAAATGTAGTGAATGTGGGAGAGCCTTCAGTCAGAGTGCATCTCTTATTCAACATGAAAGAATTCACACTGGAGAAAAGCCTTATAGATGTAATGGATGTGGAAAAGGTTTCATTTCTATTTCACGACTTAACAGACACCGAATAATTCATACTGGTGAGAAGTTTTATAATTGTAATGAATGTGGTAAAGCCTTAAGTTCCCACTCAACACTTATTATTCATGAAAGAATTCATACTGGAGAGAAACCAAGTAAATGTAAAGTGTGTGGGAAAGCCTTCAGACAAAGTTCAGCTCTCATTCAACATCAGAGAATGCATACTGGAGAAAGACCCTATAAATGTAATGAGTGTGGAAAACATCCAGGTGTAACTCATCCCTTAGTAATCATCAGAGAATTCACACAGGAGAGAAACCATATCGATGTGAAGAATGTGGGATATCTTTTGGCCAAAGATCAGCTCTTATTCAACATCGAAGGATTCATACAGGAGAGAAACCCTTCAAATGTAATACATGTGGGAAAACTTTTAGACAAAGCTCATCACGTATTGCCCATCAGAGAATTCATACTGGAGAGAAACCCTATGAATGTAATACATGTGGGAAACTTTTCAATCACAGGTCATCTCTTACTAATCATCATAAAATTCATATTGAAGACAACCCCTAGAAAGTAGGTTTGCATGTGTGACATTCTGAAACCAAAGCTCATCAGAATACATGAAAGTGATGTAATAAATGTAATGGATATGAAAAGCCATTCTATGATTTAGTCATCAAATAATAAATTCCAAGGATAAACCTATGTAATAGATAATGAGAAAAGTGGAAATTGTTCAGTCCTATCAGACACTTTATAATAACCTAAAATGAAGAATTCTGGACTGGAGACATTGACTTTGGGCATTTGTAAAGTAATTGTTTTCTCTACAGCATCGCATGCTGCATATCATATGTTATTGTTGTAAACATCTGGGTGATGATGGGAAGTGTGCACTGGATTTCCTGTTAAACTGTAAACTTAATACTTTTTTAAAAATAACTGACATTGTAATAGTATATAAAAGATGTGGTCAAAGAAATTATACATTTTTAGAGAAAAGGACCAAATGAAAGTTAAAAATGAATTGTAAACTACCTCTGACTTTCTGGGGTTTGTCCTTTTCCTGACTTGATGTCAAACTTTGTGCCTGGATTTCATTTAAAAGTAGAAATAAAAGTCTGTTCTCTTCCTTTGTTCTTCTAGTAATTGCTGTGAATTGGAAATTTTCTACACAATTTTTAATTCTGTTCTCAGAAGTATTTTTTTTTCCTCTGAAGTCATTTATTATGAAATTATACATGCTATATACTGTGAGCTGTCATCTTAAGTATATTAAATGGAAAAATAAGCAATTTTCAAGTTTAAAGCTATTAAATTATATTTAATATATATTATACATATATATTTAATAACATATATTCTAAATTCACAGCAGAAGGGGCTGTCAAAAGTAGTTTAATGAATCTAGCATATGTGCTAAAATATTGGAAGGTACATCAATCACTTCATGAAATAAAGAGTATGTTTTTCCTACTTGGTGTTCTCTAGTGTCAAACAATTTTAAGAAAACAAAAGGAGTAATTTATAAGCAACTCAGTAGTTTGGTTGGTTGGTTGTTTGAGTCCCAGCTTTGGGACATGTACTATGCTGCACACTGGGAATTTTAAGAAAAAAGTCACAGGCCTTCAAGAAGCCATGAATGGAGGAAAGGGGATGGAGGACTATCAGATGAGTAAAGCAAATTATTATGTCACTGTATGTAAGTGTGGTTGTTTTAACAGGCAGATAGATAGGTTGTGACAATATGTTGCAGTGCAAGAAAGTTGTAGAGATGTGGACGTGATGAAGGAGAGATTGAATGTAACCAAGGAAACCTGGTGACATCAGAGAAAGCTTTCCAGAGGCAATGATGCCTGAGCCAGGTTTTGAAAGAATAATAAGAACTCTCCAGAGGATGAGATAAGCATTCCAAATAGGAGAGGTAGAGGTGAGTAATACCATGACACCTTTATGGAAACTCAAGTATAGAACTAATGAGCAGGAGAATGGCAGATGTTAAAGTCTGAGTAGAAGGCAGAGGCCAGAACACAAAGGGCCTATTTGCCATGAAAAGAAGTTTGCATTTTATCCTGAAATTGATGGAGTCAGTTAAAAATGTTAAGTAAGGAACATTGTTCTGGCAATGATGTATAGAGGGTGTGTTTAGTATGTATTAAAGCTGTATAGACTGATGCCTAGAAATCTGGGCTATGGTAATTCAAGTGATAGGTGAACGAGAGTCCAAACTCAAGCAGGGATAGCATATATGGAGAACAGGAGACAAGATAATGGATTAGAAACAAGACATGGTGTTCACAAGCAAACAGATGAGGTTGGTGAATGAGAAGGCTAAGCTGACTCGAAGGTAGGGTTGCCAGGTATCCTGTGTATACTGGATATGTCTCGTATTGAATGACTTCGAACTGCATCCTCTATTGATTTTGTCAGGTCACCCTTATTGTAATAAGTTGTGCTTTTTCCCAGTAATGAAAATTGAGCAGTTGAAACTATTTTTCTGCTTCAGTAATTGGCACTTAAATGACTTAGGTGGCAATGCTAGCTGAAAATTGTATCTCCACAAAGACCGAAACAATCCCTTATAGTCTCTTTCGTATTTTTGGCGGAGGAAAGACCAAAGTTGGGGGGGGGGGCGGGGGGGTGTAGGAGAAGGTAAATAAGAATTGAGAGTCTTCTTTTCCATATTAAAGAAAGGAAAAGACTTCTTTTTGTCAAAGTCTCAAGTTTTAAGCAAGTAATCACCATTAATTAGAGATTACTTTGGATCAGTATACATGCTCTGAAAATCAACAGTGGCCATGCTTCTGACAGTTAGCAAGTTAAAGAGACTGCAGCTTCTGAAAGTCAGCCAATTTGTTACTATCCCATGCCTGTAGACAAGTCAGTCAGCAGATACCTCAGTCTAGTGACCATACTTCTGAAAGTTTGCCAGTCAATAACAGCCTTATTTCAGTGATCACACTAACATAATTGAAAGTCTGTCAATCAATACACACCCCTGCTTCTGAAAATCCACCAATCCTTGAACGAAGCTTCCCAAAACCTTGTATGAGATGAGCTGTGGCTTTCTTTGGGAAGGTTCTTCCTTGCGAATACAGCTCTCGCTTGCAGCCATACATGATGTCCACCTTTTCCGCATCACATATCAAAGTTCAATTTATTGTTAGTTGGTAACAACTTCTACAGTTCAACCCCAATTTACTGTTATAACTTTAGCCTCATGAGTGACAAACATAATCATGATGCCATGAGACTATCAAATTCAATATTTTCAATTTCTGTGGTGTTTGCTATCATCTAGTATTTGAATCCCAAATGCAAATGTAAATTCATGATTAATTTTCAGAACATTGGTTATGTATTAAATGAGGGAAAAAATCCTTTTGAAACCTTTTCCACAGCATGAAACTGTTCATTCAATATGAAAAAGTGATAGAAAGTCATTTATAAACCAGTATGTATTAACAGCTAAACCTAAGAGATATAGGATTATCTCAGCTATAAACAGATAAAATACATTTTCTAATTAAAACAAATTCGGATGAAAATAAAATAATCACAGCAGAAGTTGTAATGACTGTCCACCTTGTGTATCATCATTATCAATCTTTTCAGCACAAATGGCTGATCAAACATACCAGGAGTATTTTCTGATTCTAAAATTGCAAAAAAATTTTAAGTGCCAGGATAAAATGCTGTAACAATAAAACAATGTAATAGCTCTATTTACTATTACAGAGATTATTAAAGATCTAAAATGCCTTGTCTTTTTACAACACAGCCCAAGTTGCAAGTAATCACAATACTGAAAAATAAATCCCTTTGCTTGTATGTTTTTCTCGTGAAAAAGGCTTGCTTAGAAGGCTGCTGCTCACTTATTGAGTTCATGAGAAGTGTACTGCTTTCCATAGAGATAATACAAATGCAAATTATGGTGGATGTGCAAAAGTGCAAACAATTTATTCAAAGTTGAATCAAAGTGCAATGGATTCTATGCAGGGTGTTGGCTATCTTGCCCATACTCAACATTTCTGCATAATTCTGCACAGACAACACCTGATATTCTTTCTGTTGACACTGGAGTACTTATTGTGAAGCTGTTGCATTACTTCAGCATTTAAACATTTGAGCAGTTAAAGAATTTTTGTGATTTTGTTTGCATTTCATAATCTTCAACTTTCTAGCATTCCAAAACTTGTTTGGAATTCCTGTTTCAGCTATGACATGTAAACAGCTTGCAAGTGATCGCTTGTATCCTTACAAGAAGAAAAATTGGGGCAGGCTGAAAATCAGTGACTTTTCTTTTATCTTCCTGAGAACTGAGGTTGGTGGGCACATTGCAACACTGAAATCTGGAGAGACAGGCATATCCAGAAAGATACATCCAAGATCTGCTTACCTGGAACAGAAATTACTGAAGCCATAAACTGGTAGAAAGATTTAAATGCTCATTTTGATAAATTGCTGAAGGTTGTGTGGACTGTCTTGAGAGTGAGAAACTCCTGGGGGGCCACAATCTTAAGAGTCCCCCACATTTCCATTGTCATTAGATCCAGAAACCCGGTTGGGTTTGCATGGTGGCAACCTGAGAAATATTCCCTCAGGGCTCTAGTGGAAGAAGAGTAACCATTGTAAAATACACCCAGAGTCTTCTCCACCAAAAATGCCTACTCTCCTGGGGAAAAGAGTTTCTAGAGTCTTATGGTAGCTGAGGTAAGGACACTCCTCCCACTTTAGCCCCCTTTAACCTTCCTGTCTCACTAAGGAGGAGAAAACAGTCAAATAGATGGGGTTGGGGGGGGGGGATTCAAGGAAAAAGATTGGGAATGCTGCAACTAGAGGAGGGAGTATAGGGCAAGGAACTTGGGAAAAAGCTATACCACCCGATAAACATTTGCCCTAGACATAGGCCTACTAAGACTGAGATTTAATTGGAAGATTATATAGAATCCTCCTCCCCCATCCCTACTCCCACCCTTACCCCACAGCTTGCCAACATACCAACAACACTGGATTACAGCAGAAAGAGAGATACAGACTCTCCTTGAGGAGGAGTGTTTAGGGAGTGTTTAGTGTTTTGTCAATAGTGGAGACAAAAACAAGGATACTAGAGGAATTTGAAGTCTCTGGCACGTATGGCTGCCTTACTCCTAGCCAAATTAACATAAATCTAGCGGGATAAAGCACCATGACCATGTGCGCTTTATCCCAGAAATTGAAGATGTGTACAGCATAAAAAAAGCAATCAGTATAATACATTGCATTAGTAGAATGAGAGCAAAACACACACACACACACACACACACACACACACACACAACCATCTTGATGCAGGAAAAACATTTCACAAAATGCAAAATCCAGTCATGTAAAATTACTGAACAATTCAGGAATAGAAGGGAATTTCCTTAACATGATAAAGTACAGTGAGGAAAAATCCACAGCTAACATCATGTTGAATAGTGAAACACTGACAGCTTTCCCCCTAAGATTAGGAGCAAGAGAAGGGTGCCTGATTTTGCCACTTCTATTCAACACTGTACTGGAAGTTGTAGTCCGAGCAGTTAGGCAAGGAAAAGAAATAAAAGGCATCCCAATTAGAAAGGAAGAATTTCTCAATTTGCAAATGACATGACTTTATATATAGAAAAGCTGAACAACTACCAAAATTCAATTAGAATTCATAAATGAGTTTAGCAGTATTTCAGGATATAAGGTCAACATGTAAAAATCAGTTTTATTTCTATATGCTAATAATAGAAAATTTAAAAGGAAATTAAAGCAATTTCATGTATAATAGCATCAAAAATGATAACATACTTAAGGAGAAATTTAACCAATTAGGTCCAAGACTTGCACACTGAAAACTACAAAGCACTGTTGAAATATATTAAAGAAGACCTAGACCTAGACCTAAATAAATGGAAAGATATTTGATATTCATGGATTGGAAGACATAGTTAAAATGACACTACTACCAAAATGATTTACAAATTCAATGCAAATCACTATCAAAATTCCAAAAGCGTTTTTGCAGAAGTGGAAAAGCAGATCCTAAAATTCATATGCAATTGCAAGGGATCCCACATAGTGGAAATAATTTAGAAGAAGAACACATTTGGAAGAAGAACACTTCCCAAGTTCAAAACTTACTACAAAGCTACAGGAATCAAAACAATGTGGTATTGGCATATAGAAAAACGTATAGCTCAGTGAAATCAAGTTGAGAGCCTACGTATCTATGGTCAATTGATTTTTGACAAGACTAAAAAGACCATTCAATGGGGGAAAATATAGTCTCTTCAATGACTCGTGCTGAGACTACTGGATATCCACATGCAAAAGAATGAATCTGACCCATACCTCACAACACATACAAAAATTAACTCCAAATGAATCAAAACCTAAATGTAAGTGCTAAAACTATTTTAAAAACTATAAAATTCTTAGAAGGAAACATAGGTGAAACTCTGCATGACCTTGAATAGGGCAACATTTTCATAGATATGACACAAAACAGAAGCAAACAAATTCAATCAAAATTAAAACTTAAAAAGAAAAATTAAAATTTTGTGTATCAAAAGACACTATCAACAGAATTAAAAGACAACTCACAGAATGGAAAAAGATATTTGCAAATATTTTCTAAAAGCCTCATGTCTGAAATATTTTTTTAACTCATAATTTGACACAATCCAAGTAAAAAACACAATCCAATTAAAAAGGGGCAAAGTAATTGAATAGACATTTTCCTAAGGAAGATATACAAATAGCTAATAACCAAATGAAAAGATGTCTGACATCATTAGTCATAATGCAAGAAATGCAAATCAAAACCACAACGAGATATCATATCACACCCATTAGGATGGCTATTTTTTTAATAACAAATATTGGTAAGGATGTGGAGAAATTGAACCCTTCGGCATTAATGGTGGGAATGTTAAATGGTGCAGCTGCTGTGGGAAACAGTTTGGTGGTGTTAAATACAGAATTACCATAGACCAAGAAATTCAACTCCTAGGTATATACCCAAGAGAATTGAAAACATTTGTTCACATAAAAACCTGTTCACTACTGTTCATAGAAGCACTATTCACAATAGCCAAAGGATGGAAATAATGCAGTATCCATCACTCAATGAATGGATAAACAAAAGGTAGTATATCCATACAATGAAATATTATTCAGCAAGAAAAAGGAATAAAATGCTGATACATGCCACAACATGGATGAATCTTGTAAACATTATGCTAAGTGAAGGAAGCCAGACACAAGACCACGTATGATTCCATTTATGTGAAATATCCAGAATAGGCAAACCCAAGAGACAGTAGATTAATGGTTTCCAGTGCTGGGGAACAAATGAATGAGGAGTGATTGCTTCATTGGTACAGGGTTTTCTTTGGGGGATGATGAAAATGTTCTGGGGCTACATAGTGGTGAGGGTTGTGCAAAAGTGATTGTACTAAATGTCACCAACTTGTGTTGACTGAAAACAAATAGACTGCCAGATATTTCTCCAGAAAAAGTAGGTTTATTCAGCAGAGAATTACAGTTCAGGGTCTGCAACCGTGGCAAGTCACATGCAAGTTCCCCAAATAGTGAGAGAAGTAGAACTCAGACATCATCTGCTTCAATTCTGGGAAATCTTTATTTTCAGGTCACCAGATGATGTACAGGTCCAGTCAGGGTGGGAATTTTAGAGTCTTCAGTAAGAGTGGGTTGTTATTTGGTCCAAACCAGAGCATTCTCTTGTTATCAAAAAAAAAAATATTGAATTTCCAGTCTTGTTTTTCCTTTTTTCAGGCCAATTGTTGAAATTCTCTGGTCCAGTTTTCCTCAGTTATCATTTGGGGAACTATCCCTTTGGACCATGACAGAGGTTTGGCTGGTTTTGGTCCCTTTAATAGCAGCATTCCTTGTGGAAATGTCAGTAAGATAAATTTCCCTTAGCTTCTAGAGAGTCAAGTTTAGAATGTCCTGAAATCTTAATGGCTAAAGTGGCAGGTAAAAGTGTTGCATCCAATAACACCTAAACATAGGGGCCATTTTCAATTTTATTTCGGCTGGAAGTAAGGCAACCATGTTGCTTCTACCACATTCCAAAAGCATGAGCTACACCAAAAGCATATCTAGTATCAGTGTAAGTATTGGCAGTTTTGCCCTTGGCTAAAGTACAGGCCTGGGTAAGAGCTCAAGCCTGTGTAGGCCTATTAGGCTGAATTACCCATAAGTAAAGATGCTGCCTCAACAACCTCAAAGGAAGTTGCAGTAGAATACCCAGCACGATATTTGCCACTGTCACCTTTTAAATAAGAACCATGGGTGAACCATGAGAAACCACTGTTACCCAAAGGAATTTCCTGCAAATCAAGTGAAGTCAAGAGGAGGTTCTTCAGGGCTTCCCTGGTGGTGCAGTAGTTAAGAGGCTGCCTGCCAATGCAGGCAACATGGGTTCGAGCCCTGGTCCAGGAAGATCCCACATGCCACAGAGCAGCTAAGCCTGTGTGCCACAACTACTGAGCCTGTGCTTTAGAGCCAGCGAGCCACAACTACTGAGCCCGTGTGCCACAACTACTGAAGCCCATGCTCCTAGAGCCTGTGCTTCACAAGACAAGCCAGCACAATGATAAGCCCGTGCACCGCATCAAAGAATAGCCCCCGCTCGCCGCAACTAGAGAAAGCCCTTTCACAACAACGAAGACCCAATGCAGCCAAAAATAAATAAATAAATAAAATAAATTTCTAAAAAAAGAGAAAGAGGAGATCCTTCAGCGTTAAGCAGTTGTGAGGGACTTCATTGGTGATGGACGGGAAAAGAGTAGTAGTGCTAAGGTTATTACAACATAAAAGAGTTATATGAGGAGCAGTTAACAAAAGGACTTCATAGGAGGTGAGGTGGCTAACTGAGAAATGTTGAGTGTGATGAGAATTCAGGAGGGTTTCTACTGCATGAGGTACAAGGATGATTAAAGGGAATCCCACAATGATTTTCTTGGCGGCCTCAACCAAAAGGGCAGTGGCTGTAATGGCTCTAAGGTGTGCCACAGGGTCCACCTGCTGGCTATAATACCCTATGGGTCAGTGGTATCCCAAGGGCATTCCCTTCCTTTTCATATACAAAAAAGGAAAAGAGGATCTGATAACTGGGATTCCCAAGGGCAGGTGGGTTTCTCAAGCTCTCATTTAAGGCCTGAAAGTTTGTTTATGCTGTTTGGCTCTTCCCATAAAACTGGGTCAGAGTTGTTGTTGTTGAGTAAGACACACAGAGGTTTGTCTTTAAGAGAGAAATTTGACTACTAAGAACCTGCTGTATAAAATAACTAATTAAATTTAATTTAAAAAATAGAGAACTTTGGAATAGACTTTCAGCAATAACTGACTAGCCTGAGAAAACCTTGCAGTCAATGCTTAGATTGGGGTTTTGGGAAACTCAGGACACCATGAAAGCTATCTGGAACTAGGTATAGCTTTTGTTCTGATATCAGATGCCCTAAATCTCAAACCTGGGTTTGGGCAAATGGCAATATTTCCTTGGCAACCTTGTGTCCCTTTAAGACTAAAAGCTTTAGGAAGTGGGTGCTGTCTTCCTGTGAAGCGGTCTGAGGAGAGCAAAGAAGCAAATCATCCACATGTTGCAACAAAATAGAACTTCTGGGAACTTTACATTATCCAGATCAGCCTTGAGAATTTTTGAGAAATAAGAGCTCAGTAAAACCCTGAGTCATTACTGTCACGGTGAATTGTTTTTCTTCCAAGTGAAGGCAAAAACGATAGACAATAGTCCATCTACATCAACTGGAATACTAAAGAATGTACTTCATAAATCAAATGACAATAAAAAATTTACATCCAGTGGGAATGGATGTTAGTGAAATATGAGGATTAGGAGCAACAGGGTGTGGAGGGATGACAATGTTGTTTATTGCTCTGAAGTCCTGAACAAACCTCCACCCTCGGCCCTTGGGTTTCTTCATTAGTAAAATAAGGGTATTGCAGGAACTCTTACAAGAAATAGAGTCTTTGAGACTTGTAATGTCCTATTATGGGTTTTATGCCATGAAAGGCTTCTTTACTTATAGCATGTTGATTAATTCTGGGAGAGGTTTTGAGGGATCTATTTGAATTGATGCACTGTGAATTTTGCCAATATCAGTTGGAGATTTTGCCTATAAGGGAGGTGGTTGTTGATTCAATAGGGACAAAGGATCAGTGTTTCCAGAATCAGCTCAGAGACAGAGCTGATAAAAGATGTCAGAGTCATTTAATTCATCTGGTTGGCTGCTTTGATAACTACTATCAAATTCCAAAATTATTTTCCCCTTTCAGGGGAGAGAAATTTTAGCATGATGCTTCTGTAAGAAGTCTCAGCCTAATATAAATGGATAGCGGCAGAGGAACTAAGGAGAAAAGAGTGTGCGTTTCTCAAAGGGCCTAAACGAAAGGGAATCAGTTCACAGGCAGGAACCTCTTGAGGTTCATTAAAGATGTAAATTCCTCAGCAAATCTGTGAGGATCTTTGGTTACTTTGGGACACTCTTTAACTATGGCTCACAGTTCAGTTTTAGCCCAAGGAATATTTAAAGTTAAGGGTTTAACCTCTGGATCCTCAGAAAGCTAAATTCTAAAGGGACAGGTTCTGATAGATTCAGAGGAAAATGGGGTGAGGAGATTTTCAGTGGGAAAGGGAAGTTCAGCGAGGGAGTTAGTGTGGAGGAACTGAGGGTACAGAGGAGGAATAGGCAGTATAAAGGGGAAGGAAAAAGATGGCCCTGAAGGCAGGGCCTGAGCACAAGGTCCCAGAGGAGGGAAACAAGATGGCGCTAAAGGCAGAGCCTGAGACAAAGAGGCTGCAGAAGAAGAACGTGAGGCTTCAGAAGCTATTTTTTCCTTCTTTAATCATTTGTTTGCCTCAATTAACCTTAAAATCTTATTTTGCAGAGAGGCAATTTTAGGCTCCTGCTAACATTTGGAAGCCTCAAAATACCAATAAAAATAAGTGTTTTGTTCAGTTTTAGAAGTTTTATAGGTAAGGTTGTTCAGTTGGGTTTTAAGAAAGGTAAGTTTGGGGATTTCAAAGGTTTCCCGTAATTGCCTTTGGTTAGGTTAGTCTAATTTCAGAGTGCAGTGAGCAGCAGCTGGAAGCAAGACCATGATTGAACCCTGATTGCAGCAGTGAGAGTGCCAGATCTTAAGCACTAGATCAGGAGGGCCAGCGGATAACTTCTGAGCCCCATTTCTTGTCTGCCTTGAAAAAAATTTTGACAAGGAGACAGAAGGTAGAGAGGAAAGTAGGCATATATTAGAAAAGCAGAGTACATGCCAACACAGGCAAGGTTGAGTTCAGAGAAAAGTCACGCCTCTGGGAAGTTTAAATCATTTGTAAGGGGGCAGTCTTCCAGGTCTTTGTTTTTCTCTGGCCAATCATCTTGCTTTGTCCTTTGACTCAGGGCCCACCCCTATGTGCACCCCTATGTGCACACGCATACTTTAGCCAAGATGGATTTTAGCACAAGGACCTTTGGGAAGTTAGTAAAACTTAGTATAGTCTGGTGTCCCCTCCCTTTTTTTTTTTTTTTAAAAACATCTTTTTAAATTAATTAATTATTATTATTATTTTTTTTTTGCTGTGTTGGGTCTTCGTTTCTGTGCGAGGGCTTTCTCTCGTTATGGCAAGTGGGGACCACTCTTCATCGCGGTGCACAGGCCTCTCACTGTCGCGGCCTCTCTTGTTGCGGAGCACAGGCTCCAGACGTGCAGGCTCAGCAGTTGTGGCTCACGGGCCCAGCTACTCCACGGCATGTGGGATCTTCCCAGACCAGGGCTCGAACCCGTGTCCCCTGCATTGGCAGGCAGATTCTCAACCACTGCGCCACCAGGGAAGCCCTCCGCTCCCTTTTTGACCCCCGAGGATCCTATCTGCGCATGTGCAGTCAAGATCTCCCTGACCCCAAGGATGAGAAATATGTGACCTCTTGATCTTTTGCCCAGGCAGTGCTTAGCCTATTCCTGTTGTTATTTCTATCTTGAAGTATAAACAGGAGGCTGGCTGTAAATGTCTAATCTGGAGCCCATCTCTACCCTGCCTCAAGAAATATGTACAGAAGGCTAGTTGTAAATGTGTGGCCTGGGGCCCATCTATCTCCTGCCTCAGGTCCACATAGAAATGCACATGAGGAAGGACCACAGATTTTAAACATAAAATCAGCCAGGGCCCCTGTGGTTGAGGGGTGGGGGGGAATGCTCCTTCAAAATGTTTAGATAACTGGGATCCTATTTCCCAGAGGTCTTTCTCTAGAATAGAAGGATAAATTACAAAAAACCCTAACAGCTCAAACAGCCTGTAGGCCTAACACCAGCCAGTTCCAAGGGCACGGCCTAGCTCTGAAAGACTCAGGCCAACTGCTTAACAGCACAGATCCAACAGAAGAGCCCCTGTTCCAATGGGAATCAGGCTGAAGGCAAGGGAATTCCAGTTGGAGCAGCCTGATTGCAAAAGAGCCGGGTCAATGTGCCAAATAAACAAGGCTTTAATCAGAGAGGACAAAGCCTTAATATAGATCCTGAATAAAACCTGGAGATCCTCAAAGTAAAGAGGGCAGAAGCTCAGATCCAGGAGAAAGACCTACCCTCAAACCCCAGGGTCCCAGCAGGCATCAATGAGGTTAGTGTTGGTATCACACTTGTTTGCTTGCCCACCTTCCAGTTGTCGGGGGTCTTCTCTGGGTCCCTGTGTGGGCCAAAATTGTTGACCTAAAATAGACTGCAAGTTATTTCTCCAGCAAAAATGGGTTTACTCATGATCATCAAAGAACTGCAATTTGGCGTCTGCAACCATGGCAAGTCACATGCAAGTCTTTCACATAAGGAGAGAGGGGGAAAGGAAGTTGGGAGGGTTTTAGTAAACAAAGAGTTCCTTAGAGGAATTGAGAATTCAGAGTCTAGTGGCTTCTCATTTACTGAATTGTGACAATCGTTCGTTGGCTGAGCTCTTGCCAGACAAGAGGAGGAAGTCTTCTTCCTTTGGGGTTCCACTATGGTTGTAGAGTGTGAGAGCTTCCCCTTCTGGCCTCCTGGCTCTATTTTAGTTGAGGTTTCTGTTTATTAATTTTTTTTAAGATTTGTTTATTTTTGGCTACGTTGGGCCTTAGTTGCGGCACGTGGGATCTTTGCTTGGGGCACGCGGGATCTTTCGATGTGGTGTACGGGCTCTTCGTTGTGGTGCGCGGGTTTCTCTCTAGTTGTGGGGTGCGGGTTTTCTCTCTCTAGTTGGGCTCCAGGGAATGTGGGCTCTGTAGTTTGCAGCATGCTGGCTCTAGTTGAGGTGCACGAGCTCAGTAGTTGTGGCATGCGGGCTTAGTTGCCACGCAGTGTCTGGGATCCCAGTTCCTCAAGCAGGGATCAAACCTGTGTCCCCTTCATTGC
This sequence comes from Mesoplodon mirus, assembly GCF_964341445.2. NCBI lineage: Eukaryota > Metazoa > Chordata > Mammalia > Artiodactyla > Ziphiidae > Mesoplodon > Mesoplodon mirus. The sequence goes on from NC_138980.1 coordinate 27,596,986, forward strand.
AAGGGGGATTCTTTACCACTGGACCATTAGGGAATTCCCCTGTTTATTAATTTTTACAGGCATCATCATCCTTTAATTGAGCATTACTGGGCGTCCTGTCCCTCCTGGCAAAGTTGCAGCAGGTGCTTCTTCCTTCAGTTTCTTTGACCATTATAACATAGATATATGTTATTATCTCTGTGTCTCCTTCATTGCTTTCTGCACATGTCCTAGGAGATATTTGTCAAAAACAAAACACTTCTCCTCTGTGTCGATCCCACTTTCACAAGTCTTCCTCTTAAACAACTTTTACTGTCATTCACACACACACACACATGCACACACACAAACATGTCACTTGATTTTCACTTTCCTAACAATAAAGAATATAAGGCAAAAAATATATGAGAATTGTATCACTGGTCCAATATTGCTTTTCAGGGGGAGATTATGAGCTTTGTGAGAACTTCACTTGAATGTGTGGCCAACTATAGGGCTCCATTCACTAGTCCTGAAGGTGAAAAATCCTTCGAGGAGGTCGAGACTTTGGGCTTGTTTGGGAAATCCCAGGTGATTGCTGGGGCTCTGCCAGGTCCCTTGGGTGTGTACCAAGGACACGTTGATAGGCCACTTAGGAAGGTGTAGTCACTGGCATACCAGGATGTGGTTGTAGCACTCCAACCTGGGCTCAGTGGCCCTTCCCCATGGGACTAACTCTTGGTGCTGAAGGGAGCCATTGTGCCCTGAGGAAGATTCCCAAGAGCTCCAGATCCCCCAAGGATGCCAAGACCTTCAGTGGCTCTCCTCCAGAGAGCAGACAGAAGAAGCAGACCCAGGCTCACCAAGGGCTCTGGGGGCTGCCACTGGGGTTTTCATCTATGGGCAGGGAGCTTCCTGGGACGGAATGACCCTAACCCTCATCCCCCCTCTCCCTGTTCCCCATCTGCCACAGGATGCTAGCAACTACTTCACACTGTTTGAGGGCATGGAAGTCTCCAGGAGTCTCAGTGGAATACCATGATGCCCTGTTGGCATGATGACCCAGAAGCCAAGGGCACCTCTTACCCCACATTCCCCCAGAAACCAGTCAGGGGAGTCAAGATGCCCTAGATTCTAGGATGTGTCTCAGGAGCACCTGACTTATGCTCATAATTTCCTCTATCTTGTACAAAGGAAATAGTATATTTATAACTGATATATAAGGCTCTTGTCTAATTTGGTCATCAGTGTCTTCTCTGGATATGCTTCTATTGATTAATTTATTCTTGTTATTGTTGGAACTGAAGGATTTTATTTTTGAACTGGGACAAATGCTGTCGATTTTAATTATTTTTTAAAAATTCATGTATAATAGCTCAGAGGAAGAAGGTTGTCATCATGAACCTTTATATATGGTGAGCCCCCAAAACAACCATTGAACTTGGGGAAATAATTTATTTGTCCATCTTTTAACAGAATTCAGGGAAAAAATAAGACATAACTCTAATTTTTTTAAATCCTCATTGCCCTTTGCCTCTAGGTTTCTTTCTATACATTGAACAGATCATCTTCATACCACTTCAGGACCTAGGCATCACCTGTCCTTGGAATGTTCTCCAACAAGAAACTTTTTTTTGTCCATTTGTTTGTTTTTTTAAAATTTTTTATTGGCGTATAGTTGACGTAAAATGTTGTGTTACTTTCTGCTGTACAGCAAAGTGAATCAGTTACACATATATCTGCTCTTTTTTAGATTCTTTTCCCATATAGGTCATAACAGAGTACTGAGTAGAGTTCTCTGTGCTATATAGTAGGCCCTTATTAGTTATCTATTTTATATATAGTACTATGTATGTGTCAATCCCAATTTCCCAATTTGTCCCCTCCCCCATTTCCCCCTGGTAACCATAAGTTTGTTTTCTACATCTGTGACTCTATTTCTGTTTTGTAAATGAGTTCCTTTGTACCATTTTTTAGATCCACATATAAGCACTATCATATGATATTTGTCTTTCTCTCTCTGACTTACTTCACTCAGTATGACAATCTCGAAGTCCATCCATGTTGCTGCAAAAGACATTATTTCATTCTTTTTCATGGCTGAGTAATATTCCATTGTATATATATATATATATATATATATATATATATATATATATATATATATATATATATATATATATATATATATACCCTATCTTCTTATGCACTCCTCTGTCGATGGACATTTAGATTGCTTCCATGTCTTGGCTATTGTAAATAGTGCTACAATGAATATTGGGGTGCATGTAACATTTCAAATTATGGTTTTCTCCAGATATATGCCCAGGGGTGGGATTTCTGGATCATATGGTAGTTCTATATTTAGTTTTTTAAAGAACCTCCATACTGTTCTCCATAATGGTTGTACCACTTTACATTCCCACCAACAGTGTAGGAGGGTGCCCTTTTCTCCACAACCTTTCCAGCATTTGTTGTTTGTAGACTTTTTGATGATGGCCATTCTGACTGGTGTGAGAGGACACCCCATTGCAGCTTTCTTTCTCAATTGGGGTATAGTTGTTTTACAATGTTGTGTTAGTTTCTACTGTACACAGTAGAAGTGTAGAGTTCCCTGTGCTTTACTGCAGGTGCTCATTAGTTCCTCATTGTAGTTTTGACTTGCATTTCTCTTAGAATTAGTGACATTGAACATCTTTTCATGTGGTTTTTGGCCACCTGTATGTCTTCTTTGGAGAAATGTCTATTTACGTCTTCTGCCTATTTTGTGATTGGGTTGTTTGTTTTTTTGACATAGACCTGCATGAGCTGTTTGTATATTTTGGAGATTAATCCCTTGACAGTCACTTCATTAGCAAATATTTTCTCCCATTCTGTGGGTTATCTTTTCATTTTGTTTATGGTTTCCTTTGCTGTGCTAAAGCTTTTCAGTTTAATTAGGTCCCATTTGTTTATTTTTGTTTTTATTTTCACTACTCTAGGAGGTGGATCAAGAAAGATATTGCTGCAATTTATGTCAGAGAGTGTTCTGCCTATGTTTTCCTCTAAGAGTTTTATAGCCTTGTATTTAGGTCTCTAATCCATTTTGAGTTTATTTTTGTGTATGGTGTGAGAAAATGTTCTAATTCCATTCTTTTACATGTAGCTGTCCAGTTTCCTCAGCACCACTTATTGAAGAGGAGTCTTTTCTCCATTGTATATTGTTGACTCCTTTATCAAAGATAAGGTGACCATATGTGTGTGAGTTTATCTCTGGGCTTTCTATCCTGTTCCATTGATCTATATTTCTGTTTTTGTGCCAGTACCATACTGTCTTGATTACTGTAGCTTTGTAGTATAGTCTGAAGTCAGGGAGCCTGATTCCTCCAGCTCCGTTTTTCTTTCTCAAGATTGCTTTGGCTATTCAGGGTCTTTTGTGTTTCCATTAAAAATTGTAAAAGTTTTTGTTCTAATTCTGTAAAAAATGCCATTGATAATTTGATAGGTATTGCATTGAATCTGTAGATTGCGTTGGGTAGTGTAGTCATTTTCACAATGTTGATTCTTCTGACCCAAAAACATGGTATATCTCTCCATCTGTTTGTGTCATCTTTGATTCCTTTCATCTTATAGTTTTCTGAGTGCAGGTCATTTGCCTCCTGAGGTAAGTTTATTCCTAGGTATTTTATTCTTTTTGATGCAATGGTAAATAGGATTGTTTCTTTAATTTCTCTTTGTGATCTTTCATTGTTAGTGCATAAGAATGCAAGAGATTTCTGTATGTTAATTTTGTATCCTGCAACTTTACCGAATTCATTGATGAGCTCTAGTAGTTTTCTGCTGCCTTCTTTAGGATTTTCTATGTTTAGTATCATGTCATCTGCAAACAGTGACAGTTTTTCTTCTTCCTTTCCAGTTTGTATTCCTTTTATTTCTTTTTCTTCTCTGATTGCTGTGGCTAGGACTTCCAAAACTATGTTGAATAAAGCGGTGAGAGTGGACATCCTTGTCTTATTCCTGACCTTAGAGGAAATGCTTTCAGTTTTTCACCCTTGAGTAGTATGTTATATAATACATAATTTTTAAGTATGGCCTTTATTATGTTGAATTATATTCCCTCTATACCCACTTTGTGGGGAGTTTTTATAATACACAGATTTTGAATTTTGTCAAAAGCTATACCTGCATCTATTGAGATGATCATGAGTTCTTTATTCTTCAGCTTGTTAATGTGGTACATCACATTGATTTGTGGATGTTAAAAATCCTTGTATCCCTGGGATAAATCCCACTTGATTATGGTGTATGATCCATCTGATGTATTGTTGGATTTAGCTTGCTAATATTTTTTGAGTATTTTTGCATGTATGTTTATCAGTGATACTGGCCTCTAATTTTCTTTTTTTGTGTGTGATACCTTTTTCTGTTTTGGTATCAGGGTGATGCTGGCCTCATAGAATAGGTTTGGAAGAATTCCTTTCTCTGCAGTTTTTTGGAATAGTTTGAGAAGGATGGGTGCTAACTCTTCTCTAAATAGTTCATAGAATTCACCTGTGAAGCCGTCTGGTCCTAGAATTTGTTTGTCGGAAGTTTTTTTTTAAAAATAAATGTATTTATTTATTTATTTATTTATTTATTTATTTATTCTTAGTTGTGTTGGGTCTTCGTTGGTTCACGCGGGCTTTCTCTAGTTGTGACGAGCACGAGCTACTCTTCATTGCAGTGCATGGGCTTCTCATTGCAGTGGCTTCTCTTGTTGCAGACCATGGGCTCTAGGCACGTGGGCTTCAGTAGTTGTGGTACGTGGGCTCAGTAGTTGTGGTTCCCAGGCTCTAGAGCATAAGCTCAGTAGTTGTGGCACACGGGTTTAGTTGCCCTGCGGCATGTGGGATCTTCCTGGACAAGGGCTCAAACCTGTGTCCCCTGCAATGGCAGGTGGATTCTTAACCACTGCACCACCAGGGAAGTCCCTGTTGGGAGTTTTTTTAATTTTTCTTTATTTTTTCAATTTCATTAATAGTAATTTGTCTGTTCACATTTTCTATTTCTTTGTGTTTCACATTGTACATTTTGGTAATTTGTCCCTTTCTTCTAGGTTTTCCGTTTTATTGGCATATAGTTTTTCATAGCAGTTAATTATGATCCTTCGTATTTCTGTGGTTTCAGTTTTAACTTCTTTTCTATTTCTGATTTTATTAATTTGAATCCTCTCTCTTTTTTTCTTGATGAGTCTGGCTAAAGGTTTATCAGTTTTGCTTATCTTTTTGAAGAACCAGCTCTCATTTCATTGATTTTTTGTTTTGTTTTGTTCTGGTTTTTTAGTCTCTATTTCATTTATTTCTGCTCTGATCTTTATAATATCTTTGTCTCTGATTACAGTCTTTGTTCTAAATTCTATTTTTATTATATAAGTATTGCTACAACAGCTTTCTTTTCATTTCCATTTGCAAGGAATACTCTTTTCCATCCTCTCACTTTTAGTCTATGTGTGACTTTAGATCTGAAGTGAATGTCTTGTAGGAAGCATATTTATGGGTCTTGTTTTTTATCCATTCAAGCCACTCTATGTCTTTTGATTGGAGCAAAAATTCATTTACATTTAAAGGAATTATTGATAGGTATATACTCATTGCCATTTTAATTGTTTTGGGGTTGTTTTGTAGTTCTTTTTCATTTATTTCTTCTTTCCCTCACTTCCCTTGTGATTTGATGACTATCTTTGGTGTTATGTTTGGATTCCTTTCTCTTTTGTGTGTGTGTATCTATTATAGATTCTTGGTTTGTGGTTACCATGAGGTTTATATGTAACAACCTATATATATATATATATATATATATATATATATATGTATATATATATATATGATTATTTTAAGCTTAAAATCTCTTAAATTCTAACACATTTAACAATGCTGAATTTTTACTCCCCACATCCATATGTACTGTTTTCTGCATCATATTTTACATCATTTTGTTTTGTGTATCCCTTAACTACTTATTATAGGTATAGATGATTTTACTACTTTTGTCTTTTAACCTTTCTACTAGCTTTATAAGTGGTTGATCTACACCTTTACTGTATATTGCCTTTACCAATGAGGTTTTTCCTTTTATAATTTTAATATTTCTAGTTGTGATCTTTACTTTTCCACTTAGAGAAATCCCTTTAATAATTGTTATCAATCAGTTTAGTGGTGCTGAATTCTTTGAGCTTTTGCTCATCTGTAATATGCTTTATCTTTCCTTCAAATCTAAATGATAGCCTTGCCAAGTAGAGTATTCTTGGTTACAGGCTTTTTCCTTTCATCACCTTAAATATATCATGCCACTCCTTTCTGCCCTGCAAACTTTCTGCTGAAAAGTCAGCTTGTGGTCTTACAGGAGTTCCCTTGTAGATATCTAGTTGCTTTTCTTGATTCTCTCTTCATCTTTAATTTTTGCCATGTTAATTACAGTGTCTTGGTGTGGCTCTCTTTGGGTTCATCTTGTTTGCAACTCTGTGCTTCCTGGACCTGGATGTCTGTTGTCTTTTCAAGGTTAGGGAAGTTTTCAACTATTTTGTCTTCAAATATGTTATCAGTCCCTTTCTCTCTCTCTTCTCCTTCTACGACCCCTATGATGTGAATGTTAGTATATGTGACATTGTTTCAGAGGTCTCTTAAACTATCCTTATTTCTTTTAATTCTTTTTTTCTGTTCAGCTTGGGTGATTTCCACTATTCTGACTTCCATTCACTGCTTCATTCTTCTGTATCATCTAATCTATTGTTGCTTCCTTCTAGTGTATTTTTTATTGATTGTTGTATTATTCAGCTCCATTTGGTTCTTTATATTTTCTAACTCTTTGTTAAGTTCTCACTGTGTTCTTCCATTCTTCTCCCAAGTTCGTTGAGCATCTTTATGATTATTTCCTTGAACTCTTTATTGGGTAGACGGCTTATCTCCACCTCACTTAGTTCTTCTTCTGCAGTTTAGCCTTGTTCCTTTGTTTACAACACATTCCTCTATCTCCTCATTTTGCTGAATTCTGTGTGTTTATTTCTGTGTATTAGGCAGTTCAGTTATGTTTCCCAATCTTGAAGAAGTGGCCTTATGTAGGAGATGTCCTATGGGGTCCAGCAGCACCCTCCCCTCTGGACATCAGATCTATATGCTCTAGGGGTGCCCCCTATGTGGGCTGCATGGGCCCTTCTATTGTACTGGGGCTGACAACTGTGGGCATGCTGGTAGGCAGGGCTAGCCCCTGGACTTACTTAGCTATTAGGTCCTGCTTTGTGTGTAGGTGCCAGCTTGCTGATGGGTGGCATCAGTTCACAGTGTGCCTGGCTGCATGGCCTAGGGGACCTAGAGTTGTGGTGACCCACTGGTGGAAGGGGCTGGGTCCCAGCAGCTGGCTGTGAGCCTTGGGGGACAAGGCCCAGGACTGGTGCTGGCCCACTGGTGAGCAGGGCTGTGTCCCTTATGGCTGAATTCTGAGCCTGGGGAGTCCTGGGACTGGTGCCAACCAGTTGGTGGACAGGTAAGCTCCCAGCACTATTAGGCCTGAGGGAGGACTCCAAATGGGGTTTGCCTGCACCAGTGTCCTCATGGTAGAACGAACTTCCATAAATGGCTCTCACCTGTGTCTGTGTCCCCCGAGGGAGTCCCAGTTGCCTCTTGCCTCTCCAGGAGGCTCTCAAATATCAACAAGTGGATTTAACCCAATCTCCTTTCAAATTACTGCCTCCACACTTAGTCTTGAAGCATGTGAGATTTTTCATGCGCTGTATAAGAACAGAGTCTCTGTTTCCTACAGCTCTCCAACTCTTCCATACACAAGCCCCACTGGCCTTCCATGTCAGGCATTCTAGGGGCTCATCATCCTGGTGTAGGACCCCTAGGCTAAAGAGCCTAATGTGGGGCTTGGACCCCTCACTCCTTTGAGAGACCCTCTGCAATTATGATTATCCTCCAGTTTGTTGGTTGTGGATCTTGACCATACCTTGTCTCCACCCCTCCTACCCATCACATCGTGGTTCCTTCTTTATATATTTTGTTATGGAATATCATTTTTGGCTAGTCTTTAGGTCATTCTCATCAATAGATTCTCTGTAAATAGTTGTAATTTGGCCTTTCTGGCAGAATATCTGTCTGGCAGAACATCTTCTGTCCATCTGTCCAAACATCCAGTCATGTGTCAGAACAGCCATCTGTTAGTATGTCTGTCCACCGTTTGGAACATTAATCTGCCTCAACATAGGTCTCTGTGTCTGAATACAAGCATACTGTGGAGATATTGTAGGTTCAGTTCCAGGCCACCACAATAAAGCAGACAATGCAGGAGAGTCACATGAAGTTTTTGGTTTTCCTGTGCATATAAAATGACATTCACATTGTACTGTAGTATATTAAATGTGTAATAGAATTATGTCTAAAAAATAATGTATATACCTTAATTTAAATGTACTTTCTTGCTAAAAATTGCTAACCATCATCTGAGCCTTCAGCAAGTTAGTTGTAATCTTTGTGCTGGTGGAGGGTCTTGCCTCACTGTTGATGGCTGCTGACTGATCAGCATGGTGGTTGCTGAAGGTGACTGGGGTGGCTGTGGCAATTTCTTAAAATAAGATAATAATGAAGTTTGTGGCATCGATTGACTTCCTTTCACGAATGATTTCTCTGTAACATACAATGCTCTTCAGTAGCATTTTACCAAGAGTAGAACTTCTTTCAAAATTGTAGTCAATCCTCTAAACCCTGCCACTGCTTTATCAACTAAGTCTATGAAATATTCTTAATCCTTTGTTTTCATGTCAACAATCTTCATAGCATCTTTACTAGGAGTAGATTCTATCTCAAGAAACCACTTTTCTTGCTCATCTGTATGAAACAACTCCTCCACTAAGTTTTATCATGAGATTGCAGCGATTCGATCACATCTTCAGGCTCCACTTGTAGTGCTAGTTTTCTTGCTATTTCCACCACATCCGCAGTTACTTCTTCCACTGAGGTCTTGAACCTCTCAAAAAGTCGTCCACGAGGGTTAGAATCAGCTTCTTCCAAATTCCTGTTAATGTTTATATTTTGACCTCTTCCCATGAATCACGAATGTCCTTAAATTTACTTTGCCAAGATCCATCAGAGGAATCACTACCGATGGCATCTATAGCCTTACAAAATGTGTTTCTTTCTTTCCCTTTTTTTTTTTTTTTTTTTTTTTTTTTTTTTGCTGTGCTGCATGGCTTGTGGGATTTTAGTTCCCCAAAAAGGGACTGAACCCAGGCCCTTGGCAATGAGAGCATGGAGTCCTAACCACTGACCACCAGGGAATTCCCCAAATGTATTTCTTAAATAAGAAGACTTGAAAGTCAAAATTACTCCTTGACCCAGAATGGATGCAGCCATGAAAACATTAATCTTGTTGTACATCTCCATCAGAGCTCTTGGGTAATCAGGTGCATTGTCAGTGAGCAGTAATATTTTGAAAGGAGTCTTTTTTTCTGAGTGAAAGATCTGAACAGTGGGCTTAGAATATTCAGTAAACCATTTGAAAACAGATGCGCTGTCATCCAGGCTTTGTTGTTTCATTTATAGAACACAGGCAGAGTAGATATAGCATAATTCCTAAGATCCCTAGGATTTTCAGAATCGTAAATAAGCATTGGCTTCAACTTCAAATCACCAGCTGCATTAACCCCTAATAAGAGAGTCAGCCTGTCATTTGAAGACTTAAAGCCAAGCATTGACTTCTTTCTAGCTATGCAAGTCCTAGATGACATCATCTTCCAGTATGAGACTATATTAAAAATCTGTTGTTTGACATAGCCACCTTCATTAATTATCTTAGCTAGATGTCCTAGATTACTTGCTGTATCTTCTACATCAGCCCCTGCACTTTGATGTTGTAGAGACAGCTACTTTCCGTAAACTCATGAATCAACCTATGCTAGCTTCAAACTTTTCTTCTGTAGCTTCCTCACTACTCAAAGCCCTCATAGAATTGAAGAGAGTTAGGACCTTGCTCTGGACTAGGCTTTGGCTTAAGGCAAAGTTGTGGCTGGCTTAATCTTCTATCCAGACCACTAACACTCTTTTCATATCAGCAATAAGTTTGTTTCACTTTCTTATCATTCATGTGTTCAAAGGAGTAGCACTTTTACTTTCCTTCAAGAACGTTTCCTTTGCATTCACTACTTGGCTAATTGTTTGGCATAAGAGGCCTAGATTTTGGCCTATTTGAGCTTTTGATAGGCCTTCCTCCCTAAGTTTAATCATTTCTAGCTTTTGATTTAAAGTGAGGCACATGTGATTCTTCCTTTCACTCGAATATTTAGAGGTCATTGTAGGCCTCTAGATTGACCTAACTTAAATATTGTTGTGTCTTAAGGTAGAGAAAGGCCCAAGGAGAGGGAAAGAGATGGGGGAGCAGCCTGTCAGTGAATCAGTCAGAACACACACATTTATTAATTAAGTTCACCATCTTGTATGGGTGCCATTCTTGGCACCCCAAAACAATTACAATATTAATATCAAAGATCACTGATCACAGATCACCATAACAAATTAAATGATAATGAAAAAGTTTGAAATATTGCAAGAATTAGCAAAATGTGATACAGAGACACCGAGTGAGCAACTGGTATTGGACAAAATGGCATAGATAGACTCACTTCATGCAGGGTTGCCACAAAACATCTGTCAGCACACCTGTCTGCTGAAATGTCTGTCAGAAGAATTGTTTGTCTGAACTTCCCTCTCTGTGAATAACTGTTCATCTGCCTAACTGTCCATTAGTGGGGACATCCATCCATCTGAACACTGGTCTGTCTGAACACCCATCTGTCCACATGCCCATCTGTCAGAAAGTCTGTCTGCCAGAAAGGTTCTCTGTCAGAATGTGTGTCCATGTGTTTGAATGTCCATCTGTAAAAATGTCTTTCTGAATATTAATCTGTCTAAATATGAATCTATCAGAATATCCATTTTTCAGAAAGTCCATCTCAGAACATCTGTGTGTCAGAACACCCATCTCTAAGAATGCCCATCTGTCTGAATGTGTATCAATCTGTTCCAATGTCCATCTGTTTGTATGTCCATCTTTCTTAACTTATGTCCATCTGTCTGAACACCCACTGTCCGAACATCAGTCTGTCTGTGCGAACATCCATCTGTCTGCATGCTTATCTGCAAAAATGGCTCTCTGTCTGAACATCTGTCCATCTGTCCAACCAACCATCTGTCTGAACATCTGTTCACTTTTCTGAATATGAGTCTGTTTAAACGTCAGTCTGAACCCCTGTCCATGTGTCTGATAATCGTGTTTCTGAATGTCCGTGTGTCCAAAACTTGTGTGTCGGAACATCTGTCAATCTGTTGAAATCAGTCTGAACATCTGTCTGTCTGTTATACCAAGCAGGACTCTTTAGGACCCTCTCAGGTATACAAGCCCACCACCCCGTGCTCCGGCTCTCTTAAGTAAAAGGCTTTGCTTCAGGCTCCCCTGAGTCTCAAAAGCTGGCTCAAGAGTTAATGATTAGGAAAATGTGAACATGTAGAAACAAAGAATAGCTGTCAGGCAGGGAAACTGGTAAAAATTTAAACAATAGATCAGCCATATAGCAGAGCCACCAGACCTTCCATTTCTCACTGAAAGACATAGATAATAATGTCTGACGCACATTCCTAAGTTGTTTTTACAGAAACCAGATTCCCACCAGATGGAAACTGCTGACCACAAGTACACAGACTCTGAACTCATTGGGACCAGAGGTTGATGATTCAGATTCTTGAAACTTCACCCTGTTACCTCACCACCAACCAGTCAGAAGAGTATCCATGAGCTGATCAGACACCCTGAAACCCACAACCCTAATGTTGCCTTTAAAAACACTTCCCTGAATGCCATTAGGGAGTTCTGGTCTTTTGAGCAAGAACTGTCCTTTGTCTTTGCTTGGTGCCTTGCAATAAGCACTTTACTTTCCTTCACTACAACCAGTGTCAGTAGATTGTCTTTGCTACATGAAGGGCATGTAGATCCAAGATTGCCAGTAACATCTGGACATCTGTGTGCCTGAACACCCATCTGTTGGCACACCCACCTGCCAGAAAGTCTGCCAAGGGAGGCATGCCTCATTGGAAGGCCATCTTTGGAGAAGAGCCTCCACACACCTTTATTAACCATTCTGGAGGCAGAATTGTGTGGTCTGCCATTTATTTGGGGCTGTGGACAACTTTCCTATTCTCATACATCAGGCCGCTCCAGGTTTTCAGTTTTTGCCTTAATTTGTAGTATGTGGCCTCATGGCCAAGAGATGGTACTCAAGTACCCTTTAGATTTAAGGTTGGTTTTACATTTCATGAATCATTACCGTTCTGATTTAAGGTTCTGTTTTACTGGATTCCTTATGCCACTTACAGAGGCTGGCCACTGACAAACAGTTCTGGTTGACAAATCAGCTGAAATATGTCATTACCAGAATTCAAAGCCATGCCTAATGCTGGTCTCTGTGGGCTAAAGTACAGAGATTAGTGCATGGGGAAGCCAACTTTTCTCAGAACCAAGGGTCCAGTTAAAATGCTCATGTGCTGTTCTCCTCAGATTTTTGCCAGCAGACACATAAGAGATTAGGACAAACAGAAAAATATAGAAGACAACACAAGCAAAACATTCTCTGACATAAATCATAGCAATGTTTTCTTAGATCAGTCTCTCAAGACAATAAAAATAAAAGCAAAAATAAACAAAAGGAACCTGATCAAACTGAAAGCTTTTGCACAGCAAAGGAAACCATAAAACTGGGAGAAAATATTTGCCAGTGATGGGACCAACAAGGGCTTAATTTTCAAAATAGACAAACAGCTCATACAACTCAATAACAAAAAACCAAACAACCCAATCAAAAGTGGGCCTAAATAGACCTAAATAGACATTTCTCCAAAGAAGACATCCAGATGGCCAACAGGCACACAAAAAGATGCTCAATGTTGCTAATTATTAGAGAAATGCAAATCAAAGCATCAGTGAGGTATAACCTCACACCAGTCAGAATGGCCATTATTAAAAAGTCTACAAATAATAAATACTGGAGAGGACTTCCCTGGTGGTGCAGTGGTTAAGAATCTGCCTGCAAATGCATGGGACACAGGTTCAAGCCCTGGTCTGGGAAGATCCCACATGCCACAGAGCAATTAAGCCCACATGCCACAACTACTGAGCCTGTGCTCTAGAGCATGCGAGACACAACTACTGAGCCCACGTGCCACAACTACTGAATCCCGTGCACCTAGAACCCATGCTCTGCAACAAGAGAGGCCACTACAATGAGAAGCCTGTGCACCAAAACAAAGAGTAGCACCCACTCACCACAGCTCGAGAAAGCCCGCATGCAGCAACAAAGAACCAACGCAGCCAAAAGGTAAATAAATAAAACAATAAAATAAATCAAAAAAATAATTAATTCTTTAAATAAACAAATAAATAAATACTAGAGAAGGTGTAGAGAAAAGCAAACCCTCCTACACTGTTGTTGGGAATGTAGATTGGTACAGCCACTATGGTAAACAGTATGGATGTTCCTTTAAAAACTAAAAATAGAGTTACCATATAGAGTTACCAGCTATCCCAGTCCTGGGCATATATCTGGAGAAAACTATAATTCAAAAAGATACATGCATCCCAATGTTCATAGCAGCACTATTTACAATAGCCAAGACAAAGAAGTAACCTAAATGTCCACCAACAGATGAATGGATAAAGAAGAAAAGAATATGTGATATATATATATATATATATATATATATATATATATATATATATATATATATGTAATGTGGACTATTACTCAGCCATTAAAAAGAATGAAATATTGCCATTTGCAACAACATGGACGGACCTAGAGATGATCATACTAAGTGAAGTAAGTCAGTCAGAGAAAGACATATATCATATGATATCACTTATATGTGGAATCCAAAATATGATACAAAATGAACTTATTTACAAAACAGAAACAGAATCACAAACATAGAAAGCAAACTTGTGGTTACCAAAGGGGAAAGGGGAGGTGGGGGATAAATTAGGAGTCTGGGTTTAGCAGATACAAACTACTGTACATAAATTAGGTAAACAACAAGGTCCTACTGTATTGCACAGGGAATTATATTCAATATCTTATAATAAACCATAATGGAAAAGAATATATATATATATATACACACACACACACACACACACACACACACACATATACAACTGAATCACTTTGCTCTACACCAGAAACTAACACAACATTATAAAGCAACTATACTTCAATTTTTTCAATTAAATTTTTAAAAAAGAAAAGAAAAAGAGTAGACTGGAAATGTAAGGCATTTTTGACTCTAAATTAGGGGATGTTCAAGGATTTATTGTATTTCTTATTGGTGCATATTTGAAGAAAGTTTGTTTTGCTTTTCTCCTAAACATTACTCCTATAATGACATAAAATTAGTATATATGTAAAGGTTTTCATCAAAACACTAAATGCTGCGGTACAGAGGCCCTTACAGTCAGCTCTTACTTTAATAGTATTAATGTTGATGATTTATGCACTTTCAGCTAATTCTTCTCTGTGTAAAGCTCACATTTTTGTATCAGTTGTTCCCCCAGGTTCATCACTGTTAGCAAACACGTTGATGTATTGTCATGAAAACAACCGTGCCAACGATAATAATACATACATAAGTGTAGGGTCCTGCGAATAAGAGCAGAGGATTTAGGAGACTGGAAAGTGATGAGACTTATGGCACATGTCAACAGACACAGAGAAGATGAACTTCATTTAGGAGATGAAAACCAAAGGAGACATTTACAGACAGCAGGAATTACATGTTCTGATGTCTCTAAAAGAGCTCTCATGAGTAACAGAGATTGGATGAAGCCAAGCAAGGGAGTGGGAATTCCACCAGGCACAAGAAGCTTCCTTCATCTCTCATAAGGTTTTGATCTCCTTTCCCTAGCATCTCTCCTCCACACACAGACATTCATAACTGTTCTCAAGAATGACTATGTGTGTTCACCCTCTCAACAGATATAAGGAAATGGCACACTACTAAAACACCAGTTAATAAACAAAAGTTTGAACATATCCTGTCTTTAAGAAGAAAGGTACCATTGAGGGTGCCTGGGAGGGGATATATTGTCAAGCAACTGTGAGGACACATATACATATGCATATGTTTGTATGCATACATACAAGTCTGTTGCATGTGCATGTGTGCATTATTCCAGAGAAATAAATTTTTGTCAGAAATTTCATTACCAGAGTTGAGGAATACCCTCTAGAACCTTGCTATATAAAGTGTGGTCCTTGAGCAAGCACCATCATCACCTGGGAGCCTTTTAGAAACTCTCAGGCTCTAACTCAGACCCACTGAATCAGAATCTGCATTAACAAGATCCCTTATGATTCATGTACAGATAAAATGTTGAAAATGCTGATCTACAATACTTTTTTCAAAGAGCCTAATAATCACTCATGAAATCAGTTTAGGCTGTTGGAACCAGCCCTTGAAAGAAAAATCAGGACAGGGGGATGGAAGAAGAGATGGCAGGAGACGGAAAGAGAAATGGAGAGAAGGCGAATCAAAACAAATAGGAGATATGAGAGCATACTGCAGTTAATATGGATAAGTATTATTTCATGAGCATGTGGTTTCCAAGGTCACCATAGCAGAGGAGCAGATATGGAGGCTGCACACTGGCTTTATACAGCCTAAACCAGAAATCTATGAATGCCCACAGTCCATTGGCCAGATTTAGTCACATGGTTCCAACCTCACTGCAAGGAATGCTGGGAAAAAGAGAGGAGCACATGAATATTCAGTGAACACTGTCTCCTCCACAACCCATGCAATGTTTTACCCCACAAACTTGAATGTGACTTCTATGAGAGATTTATCTGTTAGGCCTCCCTGCTGGATCCCCAGCCATGAGCTCTGTACCTGGCACAGAGTATGCCCTTGTTAAATGTGTAGAGAATGAATAAATGTGCCTTTACCATTAAGTTAACTAGATACTGAGATTACAAAAATAAATCTGATGCCGTTCCTCTTTTCAATGAGCTCCCAGGATTCTTTCACATTTTGGAAAAAAAAAACAGGTTTCAGAAAGTTCACCTTGCCATCTCTATATCTCCTAAGAACTTCCTTTGGCCTTAACTACATCAATCATCACTTCTCTCCCTTGGTCACTACTCTTACTCTACACATACAGGATTCTCCTGCTGCTCTCCAAGTGGCTTCACATCGTCCCAAACCTAAAATAACCTTCTCTCAAAACTGCTTCCCCTACATGGCTCCACACCTCCCATTCACATGCCACAGTCTTCTATCCTCACCTATTTATACTCTATTTAAAATGCTTCCTCAAAAGCTATTGGTGACATCCTAATTTTTAAAGCAGATTTATTGATATATAGTTCACATACCATACAATTCACCAACTTAAAGCTCAAAATTCAGTCATTTTTAGCATATTCACAGATATGTGCACTCATCACCACTCAATTTTAGAGCATTTTCATCACCTCAAAAAGAAACCCCATACCCTTTAGCAATCACTCCACATCTTCCCACCATCCCCTACCAGCCCTGAGCCATCATTAATATACTTTCTGTCACTCTCTTTTCTTTCATATGAATGGAATCTTATAATATATGGCCTTTTGTGACTGGCTACTTTCCTTAGCATAATGTTTTCAAGGTTCACCCATGTTGCAGTGTGTATCAGTACTTCATTGCTTTGTTTTTTTTTTTTTGGTGTACATGGCCCTCTCACTGTTGTGGCCTCTCCCGTTGTGGAGCACAGGCTCTGGACCTGCAGGCTCAGCGGCCATGGCTCACGGGCCTAGCCGCTCCGCGGTATGTGGGATCTTCCCGGACCGGGGCACGAACCCATGTCCCCTGCATCGGCAGGCGGAGTCACAACCACTGTGCCACCAGGGATGCCCCCTTCAATGCTTTTTATTGCCAGATAATATTCCATTGTATGGATATGCCACATTTTGTTCATTATTCATCAGCTGATGGACATCTGGATTATTTCCACCTTCTGGGTATTATGAATAACACTGGTGAGAACATTCATGAACAAGTTCTTATGTGAACATGTGTTCATTTCTCTTGGATATATACCTAGAAGTAGAATTACTAGGTCATATGGTCATGTGGTAACTCCATATTTAACATTTAGATGCTATCAGACTGTACCATTTTAATTCTCTCAGCAGTGGACAAGGGTTCCAGTTTGTACATGTCTCACTAGACTAGTTATTCTCTAACTTTTTGATTTTAGCCATCCTAGGGGCTGTGATATCATACCTTATTATGGTTTTAATTTGCATTTCCTTGAAAATGAAAGACTTCCTAACTTTTTAATTCATTTTTTTCCTCATTCTTTATCCAATGTGTCCTTTCTTTAGCTTTTAACACAATTCTTGACACAACTCAGTTCTCTCCCCTTATATGGTACCTGAGATCTGCTGCTCACCCCAGGTTCTGTTCCTGAATCTCTGGCCTCTTTTTCTCAGTCTCCTTCACTGTCTCTTACACCCACCCCATACACTCTGCTGCCCCCCAGGAATCCATCCTCACCCATGCCCATGTCCCTCCATTGTCCGTCCACTGACCCTGTCCCTGCCTGTGCCTCCAACCATCACCCAGATGGAACTTTGGAATGTATATACTTCCCAGGTCTTAATACCAAATTTACTTTTAAAGTAGTTTTAATAAGAAACCCAATTAAAAGTTCAATCAAATATTAATAAAACGTTCATGGCTAAGATGCACAGAAAATATTATAAACTATAATTAGTGATATGATCCCTTCATCAAGCTATCAGTTAAAAATAGGTACATAGATAACATTATATATTAAAAGAAATCCCCAGATAAAAGAACATTAAGTTGTATCGTACTGTTTTCTCAGTGTCTTTGTGGTCCAAGAAGGCAATTCATGCTCTAGCCCAGGAGTCAGTAAACTTTGCTTAAAGAGCCAGATATTCGATATTTTAGGCTTTGCTGGCTATATGGTCTCTGTCATAACTTATCACTCCATCTTTGTAATACAAAAGCAGTTATACACAATATGTAAGTAAATAAGCAAGGCTGATTTCCAATAAAACCTTGTTTCTAGAACAGGCAGCCAGCCCACGGGTTGTGGATTCCTGCTCTAGCGGATGTGATGACATCTGCATCACAGCCAGCAGGAGGAGGAAGGAGAATAGAAATGTATACCTTCAACATTTAGGAACATTTCTACTTACTTATCATTGCCTGAAATTTGTTCACAAGGCCTTACCAATCTGCAACAGATTTGGCAAAATAGAGTCTTTAGTCTGACTATCAGCTGCTAAATATTGGGGAGGAGAACTATTACTGAGGAAGTAGGAAAGAGTAGATTTAGGGACAATTAGCATTCCCTGCATCAGTAAGCTATTTTTATGGGAGAAAGACACGTACTATATGATCTCACATGTAGAATGTTGAAAAAAAAACAACAGAGTTCATCGATACAGAGAACAGATTGGAGGTTGCCAGAGGTGAAGGCGGGGTGAGACGTGGGGAGGGGGAAACACAGTGTGGGGGGAAGGCCAACATAGGTGAAGAAGTCAAAAGGCACAAACTTCCAATTATAAAATAGATAGGTCATGGAGATGTAACATACAGCATGGTGACTATAGTTATTAATACTGTATTGCATATTTGAAAGTTGCTAAGAAAATAGATATTAAAAGTTTTATGACACAAACACAAATGTGTAACAACATATGGTGATGGATGTTAACTAGACTTCTTGTGATCATTTTGCAATATATACAAATATCAAATCATTACATTGTGCACCTGAAACTAATATAATATTATATGTCAATTATACCTCAATAACTTAAAAAAATGAATATCAGGTAAAAGGGAAAATGAACCCCTACCATCAGAACATTCCACTATAGCTCCTGAAAATTAATATAATATTACTATTCCTAGGTTCATTTTACATTGGAATAAAATGAGAACATGTATCTTTAATAAAAAAAATATTATTCTTATGTTGATCTAATATTTCTGAAAAGTCTCTCTGGTAAACTTTCCCCAGCTTGGGATTGGCTTAAGAAAACAGAAGTTATGGAAACATATGGTCACTGAAGACAACTAATCCCAATCTACATGGCACATGAAGACATGAACAAAAGAATCAGCATTAACAGAATTCTTGGCCAAAAGCAGCCACATTTCTTATTTAAGAAAAATAATATGAAAGTGACATAATGCAACTTCACATTAAGGATGTTAACCAAGAATGGGACCCATCCCTTCACTAGATGCAGATATGGCTCCTAATATTCTAGTTGGGAAGCCTACACCTCATTCTTGCGGTTATATTTTGCAGTTCTGTCATCTATTTTTCTCCACAAAATACTCTCTACCCTATAAGAAAGAGAACAAAAATAAGGAAAAGTGAGCTGTTGGCTCAAAAAGGTAGCTTCAACCTGATTGAGACCAAGAAGACCTAAAGTTGTCACCAGCCAGCTCAAAAGCTTCTCTCAGGAGCTTCCATTCACTGAATTCCTTAACTCCCCGTCTGAAATATCCTATCCCTAAATCTCTCAGAATGCCACCGCTTCCATAGGTACCTAAGAGCCTGAGTTCCCTGTGATTCAGCTCAAAATATGACACTACCCTCACCCTCCTTCTCAGCTGTTTAAAAAGGCAATACTTATAACAAAGCAGGGAAGGGGGAAGAGGAGCAGGGAGAAAAAAAGAATATAGATCTACCACAGCAAAAAGGATGCAAAAAAAGGCCAGTTTTCCCATCACCCTTGTAAAATATCTTCATGCATTACCATGACATATCCCTCCCCCTTCATTAAACACACACACACACACACACACACACACACACACACACACACACACACGGAGGAGGGGGCTGTAGCTACCACCTCTTTATCGTTCCCCAAAGAATCCACCCCTGTATTAGACACATAACCAGAATTGTGTGTTAGTGAATATGTTCATGCACAAACCTATTCAATCTTCTCATGTCTAGGTAAAGATCTCCAGTGACCCATCTGCTCTTTTACATGCCTACACTCCCATGTTAAAAAGGTATTATGCCCCCGAATGGTAAACACATATCACCTTTCCCTTGAACAAGTCACCTCTGGTAACTCTCCCCAGTGTTGCCCTATTCCCAAGGTCATGTCTCAGATACAGAAAAGAACTTTTCAGATCACTTTTGATGGCCCTCAGACAGCTATCTTGTGGTGCTCCTTGGACTGATGAATTAGCCTGCAACAATGTGAAAGGGGGTAAGACAGTGAGACAAGATTTATGAGTTCCAGGTTTCTCTAGTATAACTCAAGTAATTCCCAAGACCAAATTATAGGCTATTGTGTGATGTCTCCACCATGAAAGGCATTTGTAAATATTTAGGATGGTTTTATACAACAAAGAATTATTAACATGAAAGCATAATAATGGCATGTAATATATACATTCTCAGATTATGTAGATAACGGAAAGGTTTTTTTTTTCATTTTAAATTGTGAGATATAATGCATGCACAGAAAAGAATATATTGAAAAGTAGAAGCAAGGTTTTTGAAATATTTGGGGTTTTTAAGTTGTAACAGATATGTTCATTTTAAAGCAAGGTATATTTTTTTGCCTATTGACTTGGAAAACATAAAAAAATATCATCTTGTGATATAAAGTTTTTGGGCTATGTATCAGAAAGTCTTAAAAAATGTGTACACACTTCTACTGGAATTCCACTTCCAGGAAGTTATCCCAAGGAAATAATCTGACCAATGTATAATTATTTAGTTACAGGGATTATTGCTATGTTTTTAAAAAATCATATTCCCAAATTGGAAAAAAAATGTATCACAGAATCAATGAAATAAGTATAAAAGCAAATGTAAGATCTGGGAAGGAAAAAGAAAGAAATGTATAAGCAGGGTTGACAAACTTTTTCAGTATAGGGCTAGATAGTAACTATTTTAGTCTTTGTGGATCATTCAGCCTGTCACAGCTTTTCAACTCTGCTGTTATAGGGCAAAAGCCACTCTAGAAAATATGTAAGTGAACAAGCATGGCACTGTTCCAATAATACTTTATTTACAAAAAACAGGCTGGATTTGGCCACGCTGGCCATAGTTTGCCCATACCCAGGGTAAAGAAAACTCACAAGGCAAATACATAAGCAATCACTAAGTCCAGAAAGAGTGCATAGCCAACATTCACAGGACTTAATTATAAGAGTAGTAGAAATTCAGAGGTTGACTTCTCAACCCCAGTAAGTCTTCTATGCCGTGGTCAGGACCCTATATGGGAAGGGGTAGGACCTGACACTTGGAATAAGGCTATCTGAGTTGATGCACTCAAGTATCTTGAATTCTTAGAATGCTCTGAGCCTTCTGGGCATGCAGAAGCAGCCTACTCTTCCCTG
Source organism: Mesoplodon mirus (assembly GCF_964341445.2). NCBI lineage: Eukaryota > Metazoa > Chordata > Mammalia > Artiodactyla > Ziphiidae > Mesoplodon > Mesoplodon mirus. The sequence continues at coordinate 27,618,390 of NC_138980.1, forward strand.
TAAAAGGCCAGTGCTGCCCCCCATGCTTGAAGATACTGAGACTTCTGCTTCACAAGTCAGCATGCGCCTTACTCAGGGTCCTCCCACACCTCCCCTCAGGTGACCAACAACTAAGCTGGCCAGGGAAGTCCTAGGCCTGTTAAGTGAAGAAAGGGACTGTGGGAAAAATAAGCTCCAGGGCCTTGCCAACAAATACTGGTGAGAGCTGAAAGAGTATATATGGACCTGGATCCTCCAGGTACTAGATAAAGAGGCCAGGGTGAGCAGGTCGGTGAAACAGAAGCTTGGAAGCGGGAGAGTTTATCAATATGGGAGAACTCACCTGTGACACAGGATTTTAATATCCTGGCAAGGACCCTGAGAGACAAATCTAGTATGCTTCTAGAATTGCTCTTAGAAGCTTAGGAAAAGTGCCATTCACACTATGTAAAGTACAAGTGCTGGAAATGCTGTGGAAAATGGTAGAGGAAGGAATCAAAAGACCCAGAAGTGGGCATGCTAGAGGGAACATATTCTATGAGACCAGAAAACTCATCAGCTGACTACGTGTTGTAGGAGGGCCTGGAGGATGCTGCATTTCCTAAAGCGATAAGAGAAGTGCTATTGAGAGGGTCACCAGCATCACCAAGAAGCTCAGTGGTGAATATCCTCCAGTGACAGCACTGCCATAGAAGAAGTTATTCAGAAATGGAGCTCAGAGCAGGAAATGGCTATGTAGTAGGTCTAGGCTTCGGTGTACACAGCCCTGCCACTTGGGCTATACAAGCTGGCTGACCTATTGGTATTAGAGGTATCTGTGGTGGGGAAAAATATGCTATGAGGGGAATTTGTGCTCTATTTCCCCACAACTCTATGCTCCGTTGTTCCAGAGGTCTTCATTCTCAGAGGGAGAGTGCTCCCACATGGACACAGAAAGAGTCCCATAAAACTTTAAGCTACGACTGCTGCCCATTCCCTTTGTGCTGCTTGTGCCAAGAGGGAAAGGAGTGAGTCAGAATACTGACCCCGACCATTAGGAGGAGGCAGGATTGCTGTTACACGATGGAGACAGGACGAACATGTTAGACACTGAGATGATCCACTTGGTGCTCCTGGGACTCTATTTTCCAGTCTTGACAGTAAATGGACAAGTATAGCAGCAATGACCTGAGAAGGACACAGTGACTAGGGGCTCAGACCACACAGGGTTGCAGGTCTGACTTACTTCACCAGGTGAGTCACCAAGATCAGTAAAGGAGCTAGCCAAAGACGAAGAGAATCTTTCTTTTCCCCTTGGTGAAATCTCTATTTTCCTACCTGGTATGTGAACAATGTGAACATGAGTCATAAAAGTCAGCTGCACTGAAACACTTCAGCCAGTTGTGGAAGAAGGAGAACATGGTTACCAGCTGTGACCTGGGAACCAGCTGTAGTGGAAGGTGCTATATATACTTCATCCCACTAGCCTACCTCTATTCCTCAGGAGAAGAGAACAACCAGAATCCTGGAAGAGTTGTTCTGGATGGAGTGGATTTATATGAAGGAGGTGGATCTGAGTAGTAGAAGAGGATAGAGTGCTACCCAGATCCCACCTCAGGACCAAGGCACTCGTTCCTCCAGCTGCTAGAAAGTCTGGGCTTTGCTGGCTTATAACTCATTCACTCTCCAGAAAACGCCTTCAGCCAAAAGAAGCTTCTTATCTGAAGTAACATGCTTTCCCTGGTGTCAGCCTACTTCTAATGGCTAGTCAATGTGTGAACATAAATATCTGGACTCAACTGGGACAACTATGAAAGGTGACTTCAGAACTAGATTTCCTAAGAGGATCAGCTGGAGATCACCTCCACCCAACCCTGCTTCTCTTACATTTTTAGAGGTGCTATGCCCCAAAACATTCCTTAATAAACTTCTTGCCACAAATCTCAGAGTCTCAGGGTCTGTTTCCTGGGGGACCCAACGTATAGATTTCTGTTTCTGGGCTCTCTATTCTGTTCCATTGGTTTACCTACCTTTGTGCTAATACCATACTCTGTTAATGACTATAGACTTACTATAATATTAGAACATGTCCCCTACCTTATTCTTCTTCAAGTCACTTGGCTATTTGGGCCCTTTGTAGTTTCATAGATCTTTTAGAATCAGCTTGTCAGTGTACAAAAAAAGTCTCATTCTGATTTTGCTTGTGACTGCTTTGAACCTAATGGGTCAATGTTTAAAGAACTGGCAGTTTTTTTAAAAAAATATTGAGTCCTTCACCCAGTGAATTTGGTATATCTTTATTTAGGTCTTTCAAAGGTATCTTAGTAAAGTTTTTATCATTTTTGCCATAGAGGTTTTATGCATATTGTGTTAAGTTTACTCTCAGCTATCTGACTTTTTAAAAATATTTACTTATTTTATTTATTTAGGCTGCACTGGGTCTTGGTTGCGGCATGCAGGATCTTTAATTGTGGCATTCAGACTTCTTAGTTGTGGCAGCATGCGACTCGTAGTTGCAGCATGCGGACTCAGTTGCGGCAGGCATGTGTAATCTAGTTCCCCAACCAGGGATCAAACCCGGGCCCCCTGCATTGGGAGCACGGGGTCTTACCCACTGGACCACCAGGAAGTCCCTCAGCTACCTGATTTTTTATGTTAATGAAAATGGCATCCTTCAAATTTAACTTTCCAACAATTTGTTACTTGCATATAGAAATATTTGATTTTTTTACATGATTTTACATCCATCAGACTTGTTCATAATTTATAGGTTATATTGCATTTTCTACCTATATACACTAACATCCACAATTATGATAGTTTGTTTCTTCCTTTGAAATTCATTTATTTCTTTTTCTTGCTTTGATGTGCTAGGATCTCCAGAAAAATACTGAGTAGTGTTGAAAAAAGCTTAAGGCAATGGAGAATAGCATAAGATGCAGCCAGATTTTGTAAAGCCTTATAGGTCATAGTAATGAATTTGGATTTGTTTTTAATTAAAATTTAAAATTATTGATAGCCTTATATAGAGTAATCAGTTTAATATTTTTCAAAGATTACTAGAACTTCTGTGTGGATAATGAATTAAAGGAGAGTAGAGAGAGACCCAATTTATTTCATGGACACAGATACAAAAATCCTTTTAAAAAAAGTTTGCAAACAACAACAATGACCAAAATGTATAGATATGAAAGTTTTATCAGAAATGCAAAGGTAGCTTAAGTTAGAGAATATCTAAATATAATTTTTATATTACTATAAAAAGCATATGACCATGTCAGAAGAAGCATAAAGAGCAAATTAAATGCCTACCAAGAATGTGTGTGTGTGTTTGTAAATTAAGCAAATTAGAAATAGAAGGCAACCACCTTAATCTAGTGAAAAGTTGCTACCAAAAACCTGTTATACATATCTATCTTAATGGCAAAATCTTAGAAATAGTTCCTGTAAAATCAGACAGGACAGTGTTGCCCACTATTACTGCTTCTATTTATAACTGTCTTAGACATCACAGGAACAGAAGAAAAATAAGTGGTGTAATGGTTGGAACAGGTGAAACAAGTCCATTATTATTTGCAGATGATATGGTCTTATATAGAGAAACTCTAAAAGAATCCAAAGACAGAAAATTAGACATAACAAGAGAGTTTAACAAAGTGACCAGACATAAGATTGATATTAAAAATCAATTGCTTTTCTCTACTCTAACAAATGTTAGAGCTGCATGCTCAGTATAGTAGCCCCTAGCCAATATGCTAAATTGTGACTAATCCAAATTAAGATGAGCTGTAAGGGTAAAATATATATCAGATTGCAAAGACAGTATTTTAAAAAATGTAATGTATTTTATTAATAATATTTATATAACCAAGTCAACATACAAAAACCAGTTGCATTTCTATACACTAGCAATAAACTAGCTAAAAATAATCAAATAAAACACTCCCATTTACAATAGCATCAAAAACAATAAAATATTGGGAATTCCCTGGTGCTCCAGTGGTTAGCACTCTGTGCTTTCACTGCCGAGGGTGCGAGTTCAATCCCTGGTTTGGGAGCTAAGATCCCACAAGCCACGAGGCACAGCCAAAATAAATAAATAAATAAATAAATAAGTAAATACTTAGAAATAAATTTAACCAAGGAGGTGAAAGATCTCTACACTGAAAACTATAAGACAGTGATGAAAGAAATTGAAGAGAATACAAATAAATGTAAGAATATCCCATGTTCATGGATCAGAAGAATTAATATTGTTAAAATGTCCATACTACCTAAAGCCATATAGATTTGATGCAATTTCTATCAAAATTTCAATAGCATTTTTCACAGAAATAGATAAAAACAATCCTAAAATTCATAGGGAACCACAAAAGACCCCAAATAGCGAAAGCAATCCTGAGAAAGAAGAACAAAGCTGGAGACATCACACTTCCTGATTTCAAACTATACTAATAAAGCTATAGTAATTATGACAGTATGGTACTGGCACAAAAACAGACACAGAGACTCATGGGAACAGAATCAAGAGCCCAGAAATAAACCCACATGTATATGATCAACTAATATTTGACAAGAGAGCCAAGAACACTCATGGGGAAAGGATAGTCTTCTCAATATATGGTGTTGTGAAAACTGGATATTCACATGCAAAAGAATAAAATCGGACCCCCCTCTTACACTTCTCACAAAAGTTAACACAGAATGAATTAGAGACTTAAGTGTAAGATCTGAAATCATAGGACTTCTAAACGAAATTACAGGAAAAATCTTCCTGGCATGGCTTGGCAATGAGTTTTTGTATTGGACACCAAAGCACCAAGCAACAGAAGCAAAAATAAACCCATAAGACTATATCAAGCTAAAAAGCTTCTGCACCAGACACACAAAAATTAACAAAATAAAAAGGCAACCTACTGAATGGTAGAAAATGTTTGAAGCCATATATCTGATGAGGGGTTAATGTCCAAAATGCATAAGAAGTCATACAATGCAATAGCAAAAAAAAACAAAAACAAATAATCCACTTTAAAAATTGGAAAAGGGCCTGAATAGACATTTTTTTTCCAAAGAAGATATACATGGTCAACAGGTACACGAAAAGGTACTCAACATCACTAATCATGGAAGTGCAAATCAAAACTACAATGAGATATCACCTTACACTTGTTAGAATGGTTGTTATCAAAAAAAGAGAGAGTGAGAGAGATAAGTGTTGGCAAGGATATAGAGAAAAGGGAATCCTTGTGCCCTGTTGGTGGGAATGTAAGTTGGTGCAGCCACTATGGAAAACACTATGGATGTTCCTCAAAAAATTAAACACAGAATTACCATATAATCCAGAAATCCAACTTCTGTGTATACATATGGAGAAAATGAATTCACTGTCTCAAAGAGATATCTGCACCTCCATGTTCATTGCAGCATTATTCAAAATAGCCAAGACATAGAAACAACCTAAGTGTCCTTCAAAATTTAAATGAATAAGGAAAATTTGATATATGTACAGTGGAATATTATTTGGCTGTAATAAAGGAGAAAATCCTGCCATTTACAACATGGATGAATCTTAAGGGCATTAACTAAGTAAAATAAGTCAGACAGAGAAAAACAAACACTATATGATCTCACTTATATGGACTGTACAAAAGCCAAATTCACAGAAAAAAAAAAAGGTAGCTTGGTGGTTGCCAGGGGCTGGGAAGTAGGGGAAATGGGGAGATGTTTGTCAAATGGTACAAGCTTCTAGTTATAAGGTACATAAGTTCTCTGGACCTAATGTACAGCATGGTGACTGTAGTTAACAATACCATATTGTATACATGAAAGTTGCTAAGAGAGTAGATCTTAGATGTCCTCACTGCACAAAAAAATAATGGTAACTATATGAGGTGATGAAAGTGTTAACTAACCTTATTGTGGCAATCATTTCACAATATATACTTGTAGCAATCATCCCATTGTACAACGTAAACTTACATGATGTTATATGTCAATTATATCTCAATAAAGCTGGAAAAACTATATAAGTTACATGTTTAAATGATAATTTGATATATTGGATTAAATAAAACAATTTAATATTAATTTTACCTGTTCTTTTTATGTTTTAAACATAAATATTAGAAAAATTTTAATTATACTCATGAAGAGTTTCCAGAAGAACAGATAGAAGACCTTGACACATCTTTTCTCCAAAAGAAGCAACTAAAAAACTGATGAATTACTAGAAACAACCATTTCAGAACTCTGGAAATTAACTAAAGGTATACAAGTTGAGAAACATTTATTCAAGAAAAACTACTGAGCCTCGGTTAGAACAATAGGGTCTGTGACATTTTAACTTGGAACTTGTTCCATCCTCACTTTCCCCGACTCAGCAACATGGTATTATAGACCTTGCTGGTGCCAGAAGGGATTGATATGATTTGGAGTTCCAAGGAAAAGCCCCATGTCCACAGCTCTGTTAAAAACAATAGTGCTTGGTAGCAAACAGTCAAAGGCCAACACGGAAGCTGCCTAAGGCTATAATAACAATAGGGGCAAGCAAGAGACCAGCCAAAAGTTTAAAATGAAGGGAATAAGACAGTTCAAACAAGGATATGAAAACTCTGACTTTTTCCTGCTGATTTGGAATGCTGTGCACACGGGTAGGCCTACATTCACACACAGGAAACACCAGAGAGGACCCCAGTCTACTGTTCATATCTGACTGACATTTAGACACTGTGCAAGCAAGAAGTGAAAGCCCAGTCAGACTTGTTAACTCCCTGAATTTTGAATGCATTCCCTAACCCATACATAGATCACCTTTGCACTGAATGGAAGCCTAACCAACTCAAAGTGATAGAGTAGGGTAATTAAATGGTTAATTTGAATATCCCACTGGAGGACTGAAGACAGAGAGAGAATTTTAAGGGAGTCTGCAAGACTGTTGTAAGCTAATGACCATGCAAGAAAAGAATCCAGTAACCTAGCAACAATCTACACTACTTGAAGGAAGACCAGGCACATTCAAGCACCAGGCACACTCAAGCCACAAGTCCTGATAATTAAAACGCAAGACAGTAGATATGGGTTCTGAATCTTGTTACATGAATTCAGGGAGTTAATGGTTCTTGAAGAGTAGCATTTCTGCATGTGGCCAAGGCAGGAATATAGGTGAAAGGGGAAAAAAAACTAGGTGAAAGGGGACATTATACTGAAACCTGATATGAAGTACCATATTTTAGTATATGTTACCACCCCTCTGCTAATATACGTATGTTTAACTAGTACCATGACAGTCCCATTTAGACCATATAGGGCCAAAGGAGGAACTAATGATGTAAGCCTTGATATCCACCACAAAATGAGGAAGAAGGTGGTCTTCTCCCCTCCCCACTTTTTCTTTGATTATAAAAACATAGCCTGCTTTGTTCTTGGGGCTGCTGTGCTCCCTTGCCTGCCCATTTGTATCTCTCACAAGCATCCTATGCTAATAAGCTCACTCTTTGCCAATCACTTTGCCTCACACTGAATTCTTTCTGCATTGAGAAAAAAGAACCTGAGCTTCAATAAGTCCTGACACCAGGTGAGCAGTTTCAATTAAAAGACAGTGGGTGTGAGTCGTCTCCTAAGTCAGGGATCATGGGTTCAAGTCCCAATCTGAGTTTTGGCTGAGTTCGAGTCACATTCAAGAAGGAGTGCGGTTTCAGCAGCATTCAATCTGACTGACTACTAAACTATGCTGACCCAAGGTAATCCCTAGGAAGCCAGAAATGACAACAACCCCAGGAGGTGGTATCAGAACAATATATTATCTAAAATGTCCAGTTTTCAACAACAACAAAAATAAGACGTGCAGATAAACTGGAAAGTGTGGCTATACACAGGATAAAAAGGCAGTCAATAGAAACTGTCCCTAAGGAAGCCCAGATATTGGGTGCAATTCATAGAGACATCAAATAGGTATTAGAAATATGTTTAAAGAACTAAGTGAACTAAGTGAAACCATATTTAAAGAGTTAAATGAAAGCTTGACAAAAATTCACACACACACACACACACACACAACCAAATAGAAATTCTGGAGTTGAGAAGTAAAATAACTGAAATGAAAATTTTACTAGAGGGTCTCAACAGCACAATTGAGGCTGCAGAAGAAAGGATCAGCTGAATTTGGTGTAGATCAATGTAGATTATTCAGTCTAAAGAACAGAAAGTTAAGGGATGAAAAAAAAATAATGAATGGAGTCTCAGAGACTTGTAGGATACCATTCAGCATATCAACCAACGTGTAATGAAAGTCCCAGAGGAGAAGCAAGAGAAAAAAGGGCAGAAAAAATATTTGAAGAAATAATGGTTGAAATTTCTCAATCTGATGAAAAACATGAATCTACACACCCAAGAAGTCAATGAAATTCAAATAGGATATAATCAATGTTACAACACTTTGACACATCACAGTCAGACTGCCAAAGGACAAAGAGAGAATCTTGAAAGTATGTGGAGTATCTTTTGATGTGCTTCTCAGTCATTTGTATATCTTCCTCGGAAAAAATGTCTATTCAGATCCTTCACCCATTTTTAAATTGGGTTCTTTGCCTTTTTATTATTGAGTTGTAAGAGTTCTTTACATATTCTATATACAATGCCCTTATCAGATATATGATCTACCAATATTTTCTTCCATTCTGAGATTGCCTTTTCACTTTCTTGATAGTGTCCTTTGAAGCACAAATGCTTTTAGTTTTGAGGAAGCCCAATTTATTTTCTTTTATTGCTTATTCTTTTGATGTCATATCTAAGGATATATTGCCAAATCTGAGATCCTGAAGCTATACCCCCATGTTTTCTTTTAAGAGTGTTATAGATTTAGCTCTTAGCGTTTAGGTCTTTGATACATTTTGTGTTAATTTTTGTATAAGTTATGAGGTAAAGGTCCAATTTTATTCTTTTACATGTGGTAATCTAGTTGTTCCAACATCACTTATTGAAAAAATTACTCTTTCTCTATTGAATGGCCTTGATGCCCTTGTCAAAAATCAGTTGAGTATGGACCTATGAGTTTCTGAATGCTCAGTTCTATTCTACTGTTTTAGATATCTACCTGTATGCCTTTACCCTTCCCCCATCTTCATTACCATTGCTTTGTAGTAAGCTTTTATATGGAGAAATATGGATCCTCCAACTTTTTTTTCAGGCTTGTTTTGACTATTCAAGGTCCCTTGCAATTCTACATGAATTATAGGATCAGCCTGTCAGTTTCTACAAAGAAGCCAGCTGGGATTTGGATGCGGATTCCATTGCATCATTAGATTAATTTGGAGAGTACTGTCATCTTAACAATACTGTTCATCTTCTGATGAACATGGGATATTTTTCCATTTATTTAGACCCTCTAATTTCTTTCAATGATATTTTGTTATTTTCAGCATAGAAGTCTTCCAATGTTTTTGTGAAAATTGCACCTAAGAATTTGATTCCTTTCAATGTTATCATAAATTGAATTGTTTTCTTATTTTCATTGTTAGATTATTCATTTAAAGTGCATAGAAATACAATTGATTTTTATTTATTGATCTTGTATCCTATGACCTTGCTGGACTCATTTATTAGTTTTAATAATGCTTTATTGGATTCCTTGAGATTTTCTGTACATAATTTCATGTCATCTGTGAATGGATATAGTCCTACTTCTTCTTATTCAATACAGATGCCTTTTATAACTTTTCCCTGTCTAAATTGCCCTGACTAGAACATTCAGTACAATGTTGAAGGAAAATGATGTGCACAGACATCCTTGTCTTGTTCCTGACATTAGGTAGAAATCATCCAGTCACTTACCATTCAGGACCATGTTAAACATGAATTTTCATAGGTTCTCTTTATCAGGCTGAGGATGCTTCCCTGTATTCATAGTTTCCTTCTATTTATTTATTTATTTATTTATTTATTTATTTATTTATTTATTTATTTATTTATGGCTGCATTTGTTCTTCATTGCTGCTCACGGGCTTTCTCTAGTTGTGGCGAGTGGGGGCTACTCTTCATTGTGGTGTGCAGTCTTCGCATTGCGGTGGCTTCTCTTGTTGTGGAGCATGGGCTCTAGGCACATGACCTTCAGTAGTTGTGGCTCACGGGCTCTAGAGCGCTGGCTCAATAGTTACGGTGCATGGGCTTAGTTGCTCCACAGCATGTGGGATCTTCCTGGACCAGGACTGGAACCCATGTCTCCTGCATTGGCAGGCAGATTTTTAACCACTGCACCACAATGGAAGCCGTATTCATAGATTCTTGAGTGCTTTATCACATTGAATTTTGTCAAATGCCTGTGTCTACTGAAATGATTAAGTGGTTTTTATCCTTTATTCTATTGATATGATGCATACCCTTTTCTCCTCAAATAATTTTAAAAACAACTGCATAAAACAATAATTATAGTGCTCACTTCAGCAGCACGTATCCTGAAACAATTATAAAACATTGTTGGTCTCATAATGTTAAAGATATACTTTACAGTAAAATAGCACAAAGGAGGGGGTAGGAAGAGAAACATATTTGAACAGTTTCTGTGTAATATTGGAATTAAGTTAACATTAATCTGAAATTGTTTTTTAACTTAAAATGCATATTTTATTCCTCACTTGAAAATATCTGTTTAACACAAAAGAAGAAAGTAAAAGAGGATAGAGGCACCAAAAAAGATATGAGATATATCCAAAACAAATACCAGGAACACCCCACCCCCACCCCAGTCAAAGCCTCCGCCAAGCAGCACAGGTCCTGGTGGCCTGCGTGCTGCCCTCAACAAAGCCTCCTTTGGCCATGCAGGCCCCAGTGGGCTGTGCGCCATCCCCCTCCAAAGCCTCCTTTGGCCATGCAGGTCCCAGTGGTTTGTGCCATGCCCATGGAAGCCTGCACCCCAGATGGCTTACACTAGCACACATGCTCCAGGCCAGCTTCAGGAGCAGAAGCAGGTGAGAGGAACACACGCAGAGGTGGGTCCGACAAAGCAGGTCCAGAGACCTACCTAGAGGTCTTGCAGGGCCTCCTGGGGAGTCAGGGGTTGACTGTAGCTCTCTGTGTGTGCAAGGACAATAGCGGAGGCACCAGGGAAATTTTTACTTTTTAAATTTTTTTATCTTTTAATTTTATTTTTTACTTTTATTTTTAAAATATATTTATTTCTACTTTTTTGAACATAATCATATAATGCTTTTAATAAAGGCAAATAATATAACACAACAGGAGCAAGATAATTCAAAGTAACATCCAGGAACAAGCTTCACAATGTCCTTATTTGCCTGAAGACATGATTCATCATCTCTGAATGAAACTGCTGTTATTTGTGCTGATGTACATGCGCTGAAACTTGGTTTCAGGAGAGCTCAGGCAGAAGTTTCCTGTAGAGTCTAGTCACCTAGTGAAGATAGGATATCTAACTGATTACCTCAAGTGAAAATTATCAATAAACAAATTAGTCATACGTTCGACTAAGGAATTCTTTTTTTTTTACAACTTTATTGGAGTATAATTGCTTCACAATGGTGCATTAGTTTCTGCTTTATAACAAAGTGAATCCGTTATACATATACACATGTTCCCATATCGCTTCCCTCTTGCATCTACGTCCCTCACACCCTCCCTATCCCACCCCTCCAGGCGGTCACAAAGCACAGAGCTGATCTCCCTGTGCTATGTGGCTGCTTCCCACTAGCTATCTACCTTACGTTTGGTAGTGTATATATGTCCATGCCACTCTCTCGCTTTGTCCCAGCTTACACTTCCCCCTCCCCATATCCTCAAGTCCATTCTCAAGTAGGTCTGTGTCTTTATTCCTGTCTTACCCCTAGGTTCTTCATGACATTTTTTTCCTTAAATTCCATATATGTGTGTTAGCATACGGTATTTGTCTTTCTCTTTCTGACTTACTTCACTCTGTATGACAGACTCTAGGTCTATCCACCTCATTACAAATAGCTCAATTTCGTTTCTTTTTATGGCTGAGTAATATTCCATTGTATATATGTGCCTCCTCTTCTTTATCCATTCATCCGATGATGGACACTTAGGTTGTTTCCATCTCTGGGCTACTGTAAATAGAGCTGCAATGAACATTTTGGTGCATGACTCTTTTTGAATTATGGTTTTCTCAGGGTATATGCCCAGTAGTGGGATTGCTGGGTCATATGGTAGTTCTATTTGTAGTTTTTTAAGGAACCTCCATACTGTTCTCCATAGTGGCTGTACCAATTCACATTCCCACCAGCAGTGCAAGAGTGTTCCCTCTTCTCCACACCCTCTCCAGCATTTATTGTTTCTAGATGTTTTGATGATGGCCATTCTGACTGGTGTGAGATGATATCTCATTGTAGTTTTGACTTGCATTTCTCTAATGATTAATGATGTTGAGCATTCTTTCATGTGTTTGTTGGCAATCTGTATATCTTCTTTGGATAAATGTCTATTTAGGTCTTCTGCCCATTTTTGGATTGGGTTGTTTGTTTTTCTGTTATTGAGCTGCATGAGCTGCTTATAAATTTTGGAGATTAATCCTTTGTCAGTTGCTTCATTTGCAAATATTTTCTCCCTTTCTGAGGGTTGTCTTTTGGTCTAGTTTATGGTTTCCTTTGCTGTGCAAAAGCTTTGAAGTTCCATTAGGTCCCATTTGTTTATTTTTGTTTTTATTTCCATTTCTCTAGGAGGTGGGTCAAAAAGGATCTTGCTGTGATTTATGTCTTAGAGTGTTCTGCCTATGTTTTCCTCTAAGAGTTTGATAGTTTCTGGCCTTACATTTAGATCTTTAATCCATTTTGAGCTTACTTTTGTGTATGGTGTTAGAGAGTTAAGTGTCAAGACACTTTTTAAGAGGGACCTCATTAAAATGGAAAAGAATTTCTCATTTGACGTAGGTAATTTTTATGAAATTGCCAGGACTATCTTTTGAAATGGATTTTATTACTTGAAAAACTTTATTTTTTTTTACCTAGAGTTTGATGAAGAGATGCTAAGTAATACTGAAGAATGGAAAGATAGTATTATGCACTTCAACAAATCAAATTGGAAGGTCAATTCTCAGTTACCAATTTTATGCCAACACATGTTCAGTAGAGTGGGTCATAATGCTGATTATGAGAGTCTTTTTTCACTAAAGAATAGTAGTGGACAAAAGAATGAAATAAGGGACTTCCCTGGCCGTCCAGTGGTTAAGACTTCCCCTTGCAATTCAGGGGATGCAAGTTCAATCCTTGGTTGGGGAGCTATGATCCCACATGCCTTGCAGCCAAAAAAAACAAAAACAGAAGCAGTATTGTAACAAATTCAATAAAGACTTAAAAAATAGTCCACATTAAAAAAACTTTAAAAAAAATGAAAATTTATGTACAGTTTAAATAGAACACAGATTATAACTGCATTAAATGTCTAAACAAATTCTACAAAACAAGGAACTGTTGAGATCCAAACCATCAAGGAAATATAATTAAAGAGATGTAATTTAGATATGTAGAGTTTGTTTCAGATAAATAATAAATTATTTTGTAGTAGAAGTATGTCCCATGTAATGTTTCTTTTATTTTAATATATGTAGTTGATTCTCGTTATTTGCAGGAATTAGGTTTTATAACGTTGCTGAAAACACTGAATTGGTGACTAGATACTCATCACTCCTAGGAGAAATAAGGTTGGGTTTCTGTGAGCCTCTGGTTCACAATACTTTCATCATCCAATCAGCCCATAATTTTTGAAATGTGGTTTTCTGTTTACAAATACCTCATCTAGGGCTTCCCTGGTGGCGCAGTGGTTGAGAGTGTGCCTGCCGATGCTGGGGACACGGGTTCATGCCCTGGTCCAGGAGGATCCCACATGCTGCAGAGTGGCTTGACCCGTGAGCCGTGGCCGCTGGGTCTGCGCGTCCGGAGCCTGTGCTCCTCAACGGGAGAGGCCACAACAGTGAGAGGCTGGCGTACCGCAAAAACAAACAAACAAGCAAACAAACAAACCTTACCTAATAAACCTTGTTGATTCATTAACATTCACCTCATGACCAAAAGCACTATTACTCATGTCTGAATGAAGCTTATCTAACATTCATATTTTCTCCATAAGGTGCATGATAACTTTCTTGCTTTTAGAAACACTACATAGCACTTCAGCACTACACTTAGGGGCCATTTTAAACAGGGAAGTCACCAAGAAAAAGCACAAAAATGTACTATTAAATAGACTGCGAAAAAGGCACTTCTTTTCAGTATGAGAACTGGAAAAGAAGGCCGAGCATTGCCTTGCTTGACTTCAGCTGGGAATGTACACATTGAGAAATTTTTTGCTGCTCTGCTCATGCCCATGAATAAGCATGAAGGCACTATGAGTATTGATTTGGGGGGTTACAGATAAATTTTAATGAGTAGCTGAATCCACCAATAATGAGGATTGGTTATATATAAGTATTAACTGGTATGGACCTATTTCCACAATACATTGAGAAGAAAAGTTACAACATGAAACTTAACTAAAACTTTAGAAGCATTCCCTTTACAAAGAGGAATAAGGCAAGGATGTCCCTTATTGTTGCTTCTAAGAGAGAAGGTGGTGAAACAGAATAAAGAACATAGCCCTTTGGGTCCAGGAAAAAACTCTCACTGGTGGTGAACTGGGATGAGGTTCAGATGGAGGTGAAACATCAGCTTATGCAATAGCTGGAGGCACTTGAATAGTATGGGGACAATTGCAGTTGTAAGAGTTATTGAGTTGTCTGCCTTTGGTCAGTTGTTTTAAAAGCTCTGAAAATGGAAACTGAGAAGATCAGGTCAGCCAGCTGTCAACTTAAGGCACACTATTGACTCAGCTGTCTCCTGTAGCCACAGGGAAGACTGTGTTGAAAATTAGACCCAGGGCAACAAAGCTACAAAGTAAACTGAGTGCATAGCCTAAATGGTCTCTAGGCTAAAGTTCAGAACTCTGAGAAGCACATCTCTAGTGTATTTAATATATTGTCTTTCCAATTCACTCTCTAACCTTTATTTAAATATATACGTATCCTCGAAAACATGTGGTGTAGTTGCAGTTTTTAAATATCTGCCTAAATGATATTGTTTTATAAATCACATTTTCTTCTTCATTCAGCATTAACTTTTTAGGTCTATTTATATTGCTATATGTCAATTTAGCATAAATTTAGCAAAATTGTTCATTGCTTTTAACTAATGTGTAGTATATATCCATTTTACTTATATCCATTCCCCTAGTTGAGTCCTAAGGAGATGAAAGCCAGTAAGAAATTCTCTGTGATAAGAAATGATTGGGACCTTCAGAATTGTGAATTCTGATACAAAATTTCAGTTCTTTTTGTTTCTGTGCTGTACCCACCCTCTGGTATTCTCAAAATTTTAAGCCTATTCCTCATAAAAGGTACCTAGTCTTTGGAGAATCAAGGAGAAGTCTGTGTCAATACTTGGTACAAAATGTTCTGAAGCAAAGACAGCAACTGCAGATGAGATGGTATAAGGGAATTGAGGGATAGAGCCAGGAATGGGAATTTAGAGTGAGAGGTGACAGGAAGCCACCAGAGAAGTTAACACCTCTATAGAAATCATCAGAATACTCTGAAGGATACTGTACTTCCTACAATTACATGAAATAGGAACTTGATATTTATACATTAAAATAAAAGGTAACCCCAGAAGATTTGGAGACAAATATATATTACATGTTTTCATATGCTTATGTAGGATTCTACAATATTCATAGGAAATTTAGAACTTAGGAATTTACTTAGGCAAATATATTTTCCCTTCAGTGGTTTCACTGGATGGTTGATAGTTGAGACTATTGGTAGCAGGTGTTGAGAAACTAATTGATTAACCTAGTTCCAAAGCCCTTTCATTAGAGGTAGTGAAAATTGACGAGGAGATTGGAAAGATCAGCTTATCCTATTCCCAAAAGAACCTCTGAATTAAATCACTCCTGGCACCCCTCCACTCCCCACCTTTGATACACTGCAAAGTGCACTGTGTATCAGGGAATGTTTCTGGCACTGTTTGATGATTGGATCCTGCTTCATGGTGTGCTGTATGAATCTCCTCACAACCAGTCTCAGGAAATATTGGAGAAACCTGGGATGTTATCCATCTTAGGCAGCATGGGATGCACGGGAGACCCTTTGTGACTTGCTGTTGAACAGTGAATAAGGCACCCTGGGACCTTTGATGACCTTGATGTGCTGGAGATAAACTGAGTCATTGTTTCATCATGAGGAGCCCTTGATGATATATCACCTTGAAAAGTGCTTTTTTTAAGACGAACTCCTTTGATCTTGCTGAAAGATGAACTCAGCCTGGTTTCCCTAATGACTAAGTAAAGTAAGTTGCTTTGTACTTTGCTGTATGAGTTGAAGCAGCCAGTAGAACGGGTTAAACACAAGAGCTTTGGAGCAAGTAAGTCCTGAGATTGAATCTCGGTTCTGGTACTTGATAACTTGACTGCAAGCAAGTAACCAATGATCACTTTACAGTGTTGTTTAGATTATTAAATGAGATCATGTATACAAAGTAGTTAGCACATAATGAGTATTTAATTGATAGCTAAAAACACAAAAAAATCTAATTAAATACAGATTGGTAATTATCAGTAATAGCAACATAGAAATTATAAACTCATAAAGGTTTATAGCTTTGTAAAGATTTCTCCATATAGCTGACAATCTTTTGTTAAAACGTAATTTACACAACAATTTAGACTTTTACTCTGGAACTCTGCTTTCAGAGATGACTGTTTCCTATATCTGAAGTTAAACTTGTAGAATGTCTGTGCTAGAATATATGATAAGAATATTCCTCTGGTTGCTCTTCAAAGCTAAGATTTTCTTTATATATGGTTTAACTTAAGGATTTCTTAGACATACTTGTTCTTGTGTTGAGACAAAGTTACCAGATTGGACAGATTTTCTGGTGTTAGTAGTAGATTCTGAGAAATTAGACAGACTTTTTATTAAGTCCTCTGACACAAGGTATTCATTTTCCAGGTAACTGACTTAATAGAAAGGGTTAAGGTGCCAGGTAAGATTATTAAGCCAACTGGCCCAGGGATTCTGGGAGTAAATTTCAACCTTTGATTTAATCCAACTTAACCCAACTGAGCAAAACAACCAAAAGCAGCTTCCATAAACAACCTACAAATATGTACTGGGTTGTAGCCACTGAGATACCAAAGATAATATAAATCAGGTCCTTGTCTCCAGTCAAAGCACATAAGCCACAGAGAGTAAATAGGAGCACCATACATGTCGACCTCCTCCTGATCATGACACACTTTCAAATATTAGACCTTAATATTTAAGTGGCAGACAAACTTGAATATTCAAAATGACACTAAAATAAGATAGCAGCAACTACAAAGCAGACTCCACTACTGGGTAACGTTGTTTTGTGATGTCTATAAATCCCTCTGTAGGGGGCCTTTCCACTTGGCTGTCTTTGAACTTTCTATTGTTGTTTGAGCAAAACTGTGCACTGTCCTGACCACATTCTCTTTTAGCCTCACAAGACAAAGATCCTTCATGTGCCAGGAAAAAAGGGGAACTTTTCTTTGCTGCCAGCTTAATTTATGCCTCTATATGCCTCAAGCTGAGTCCCACTTTACCTCGCAAGATGGCCCAGTCTACTCAGATAAACATTCCAACTGATAGATGTCCCTGAAATAGTAGGTGTAATCAATTGTAGAACCAATACATTTCACACTATGGGCAAAATTGGTCATCATATTTTGGTGGTTCCAGGCACACCAGTGTGCCTTGGCCAACTGATTAAGGACCTCATCTCTAACCAGAGTAGTCAAGAGCAGGGAGATGGGTGGGAACTCATGTAGTCAGAGATAGCATGTTAGAGATAGACCTCAAAGGATGGGTAAGATTTACAATTGTAGATGCATAAATGGTGGCTATTCCAGGTGAGGAGAATAACGTCTGTTTCGTTCTACAGCATAAAGAATTTTCACTTCCAATTTTCCAAGTATCTTTTCAACTTCACTTCTTCACTTCTTAACATGGGGTACAATCTCCATAACAATTCAATTTATCCAAAGTACGTGGCACACATTTTCTACACTATTAGATCATGAAATGACAGGGCCCTCCTTTCACCTAACAAGGTACAAGGTACAAACCCACATGTTATTGGATTTATGCCTGCAAGAGTCCAACCGTGCCCTCCCAAATCTGATTTCTGACTTTCTCTTTTATCCATCGAATGTTTGTCAGAGCACAAAATCCCCTTGACACTTTTCAGGACCAACCCTACCTGACTCCTTCCCAGCATTTGTCACTGTCAGCCTTTCCCTCATTTAAACCCTTCTCTCACTTACTCTGACACCAAACTCTTGGTTCTCCTCTCCTGCTGATCATTCCTTCTCAGGCTCTTTTCCTCTGTCCCTTAAGTGCTCTCCAGGGCTCAGATTTTGGCCCTCTTCTCTCTTCTCACTCTACACGCTCACAACAGGAAACTGTCTGGGGATCTTTAGAACTGCGAAATACCTTATTTGAGGTAAGCAAGCCCCTTAACGGGGCTCACTAGCTCTCAGACATTACTCTGCATTGGTTAACTAAAACTGACTCACAGGAATAAATAATGGGGAAAAGTTTGTTAGGGGAACTTCCAGCTACCGAATCTGCCCAGGAGGCAGGGATCACAACAGGAAAAATTTTGTAAGGAGTCTCAACTGAAACTTATTTTTTTTGTTCTTATCAGGAACACAGGCCTTAAAAAGATAAGCACCTCTGAGCTTGTTTCCTAAGACATCTTATTTATCAGAATCCATTTTTAGACAGGACGTTCCAAGCGGGCTGGACTACACAATCGCGTTCACTGAGCTAACCCCAGCACCAGCCTGGGCCTAGCACCGAGACGGTTTGGGGTTTGTCTATTGCACGGTGGCTCTGCCTGACAGTTCAGCCGTGCTGCGGCCCACTGGGGTGGGAGAGCAGGAAACGGAGCCAAGGTTGGCTCGGCTAAGAGGTGCTGCATTCAGCATAACTCCTCGAGTAGCAGCAGACACGTGCCACAGGCTTAAGTCGTCTCCTCCTGACTTCACCCAGGTTCTCCCGCAATGAAAACAATCTAAGGAGTCGCCTCAACCACTGCACATCTCAGGGCCGGGACTGCTCCGCCCACGCAGCAGCGTGGTGGAGGGCCGGGCGCGGCCCTGACGTCACACTGGGCCCCGCCCCTTAGGGGCGGGGCGGGAGCGCGGGAGCTCTGTTACGCAGGCGCCTTCGTCCTATATAAGTGGCGCTAGAGGCCGACGGTGGGGTTTTGGGGAGATGGTTTTGCTGTCATTTTGTCGGGTGTTTGTCGCAGCGACAGGGATTGAAGACGGCGGTTTGGTGACAGTTATTGGCCAAAGGGCCTTTTGCTTTTGAGGAGGTAAGGTTTCGGATAGGGTGTTCTGGGCTGGGCGGTTTCCCAGTGTTTTAGGTCTCGAAAGCCAGGTGTCAGAAAAACGACGGGATTCGGGGCCTCGGCGACCGGGGTTGCTTCGGGACACAGCTCTGCTCGTGGCATTTGAAACCTAAAGTTGCCCCGGTGTCATGGTAGATTTAAAATCCTAGGGCGGAAAGGCCTCGGCTCTGCCTCTGACTCGTCTCAGAGAGGCCAGGCCACTCATATCACGGCTCCTTAGGCCCGTGACCCGTCCCGCCGATCAGAGTGAGACCCTGCGAGAGCCTCCTGGGGCAAGTGTTGTCCTAGATCAAGGCTTACTCTGGGTCCCTGGCCTCGGCCGTTTGTAGCATTCTGGGATTTTCCGAGGTCAGACTTCTGCCTCTGAGTGCGCCAAAGGCCCTGGCCAGGTGCCCTGGCGGAGAGGCGAGGGGTGGGGACTGGGCGTCCGAGGAACTGCTCGTTTGCGAGTCCAGGTGGTGGAATTTAGCTCGTGCTTGTGAGAGGTAAATACGGAGAGGCTCATCCTTTGTGCAAACTGTTTTTTTCCTAAAGTGGAGCATAGTATTGTTGCATCAGATGTGCATTTCTGATACTTTTGGATCACCCTGTCCTTGATTACTTAAGTAACCATGAAACGCTTATACTATTCTTAGGAAACAGCGCTCCAAACTGACCACGTCAACCACCTGGTCTTATTTTATAGCTATCTTTGTATGATTGTGCTCCATACATACACCCACAGGCTTCTTGTTATCCATTCCATACAGTCCTCTTGGAGCCATCTAATCATAACTTTAACCTACATAGATATTTTTATATAGATAACATCAAATTGTCGGGTAATATAGGGTGTTAAAGGGCAGTAGAGAATCAGGTTTCTAAGATGGATATAAACATCTGATGTTTGTTGTATCTGATGTTTTTATTGAAGTATGTCCGATGATTCTAACATGTAGGATTCTTTGTTAATAAGAAATAGTGTGATAATTCTAGCTAGTTTTTCTCTTTTTTTGTATGCGAAGGAACCTAATCTGTATAACCTGGATCTGGGATTCTTCTCTTGGCCTCCTGAGAAAATATTTCTGAACAGTAGTGGTGGTGGGGGGGAAGGCTTCCTATCAGCTGAATTAAATTTAAAGTAATGAACTTGGCTAGAGAAATAAAAACCTTTGGCTCTCCCAAGATGCTTATTTTAATATTTGCATATTGATAACTGTGGTTATTTAAGAATTCTGCCTTGGTGAGCTAGTTATGGCCTACTGATAGTAGAAGGAAAAAACCAAAACTGAAGCAGACACACGTGTTTTGCAAAAAATGCATTATAATAATCATAGTAATAAACCTCAGTCATCAGATGTTGTAATTTTGCTTGCTATGATTTAAGAATGCTTAACTAAACAATTTTAAAGAGTTCCTATGTGGTTAAAATATAATTTGGGTAATTGAAGGGTTAGAAGAATTCCACTAGAAATATAATTTTTTTGATGGCTTTTCTGATGGTCTTTTGGCTCAGGTTAATTTGTAATGTCATTTATTTCCGTTTCCCATATTCAAATGACTATGTAAATCAGAATGCTCACTTATCAATTTCCAGTGAGAACCCTGACTCGAGTTTTAGGATTTTTGTTGGACCTAAGAATCAACAAGAGAAGTGAGTTAAAAGATCTAAATATTTGGTGGCTTCGGTCCCTGATGGCATGATACCTACATTTTCTTAGGGAATACCTCCCAGGAGATGCCTCATTTTAAAGTCTTTTAATTCATTTGAAATCTTTTAAATTTTTTACTTGAATTTGTCTGCTTGTTACTGAGTCATTTGGGCTAACTGAAGGAGGTTAACTAAGTTGGTTTTGCTCCATTTTACCTGTTTTCAGCTCCTTGCTGAGTTGTGAACCTCACCCTCTTCAACAGTTTGGACATCACTGTTAAAAACTTAACTGCTTTGTGAAAGAATTAAGATGGGAAGAGGCAGATAGGGATGGCATTGTTAGAACACAGATCGTGATCCTTAATGCAACCTGTGAGGATGTAGATGGAGTCAAGGAATTGTCACAATTATCTGATTTCAGTGTGACCCTATTCATCCTTATAGGTTCATTTCTTTAGTCACCCCAGATCTATAACAAATATGTTTAATTTTAAGAATGGTTGCAGGATGATCTGAAAATAAACAGTCATCTCCTATATTCTATCCCTAAGTGTTTCTCTGACTTCAGTTATTTGTATCACAGTATTTCAACAAAGCTGCATGACACGTGTGATATTTGTTTTAAATTAGTTCACATTTAAAGTTAACATCAATAACTTAATAATTTGATTATATCAATAACTTAAGAGATTAGTAATAATTTACCATAGAAAGAAGGTCATGATAAAAATAAAACCAAAAAAGTTATTAATTTCTAGCTAGATATTGTTGTCTACTGAAGGCTGTAAGCCTGAATCCTGACTCCTTTTTAAAAAATGGCAGTTAGCAAGTGTTAGTTGAAGATATGCACCAAGCTGAGAATTTATCCAGAAGAATGGAAAGAAAATGCATTCAGGTCTCACAGTGTTATCGTTTAGTGCTAGGTGTGTATGCCACTTAGAATCATCTGACATACCAGTGGGACAGTGCCTCCATGCCTTGGGAACCATTACCTACGAAGATTTTAGAACCTGTAGGACCCCATGTGCTGGGTTTTTCTATTTAATTAATAGTAATGTGGAATATTTTATTTACTAAATATAACCATCTGTAAATTCCACAACTCACTTTTCATTTCCATTAACAGATGAGTCATTCCAACAGAACTCACTGCCCTGACTGGGATAACAGAGAAAGCCTGGGACATGAAAGCTACAGTGGAAGGTACAAACGGAAGAGGAGATCCCACAGTAGTACACAAGAGAACAGACATTGTAAACCACATCACCAGCTTAAAGAATCTTATTGGTAAATTACACTTGAACTAGTACCATTTTAACACTAATAGTTGTAATGACTTGTCATTAGCTTATATAACTTTCATCTGTCAGATTGTTTTATAAATCAGTCAACAAATACTCATTCAGAAAATATTTACTGAGTGCCTATTATATGCTAGCCACTGCTGTGAATAGAACAGAGTTCCTGCTCTCACATATCTGTGTCCATTTGGGAGCTGTAGGAGACAGTTGATGGAGTCCCAGCTGCCAGTAATATAGTTGTGGGAAATGAGACACACGAAAGTTAAGTAAGTGATTAAAGGACCAGTGAGTGCCTTTAACTTGTATGTAGTAGGGAGAGCTGTACATTGGGGCACTTATTTAGGGTTCCACAAATGAGAGCTAATGAAGGGTGGGGAAGAGTTCATCCAGATGAGAAAAATAGCATGTGGTGTGTGAGAATGTTACAGTGTGTTGGGGATTAGTAGCCTATACTGTATTCTACAGGTTATATTTGTAGATAAGGCCAGTGGATATGTTTGGGATTTTTAGAAGCTTGGCTGTTGTAAGAAGGGCCTCAATAAAAATTTCCAATGGCATGTGTCCTGTTCTGTTGTATTCTTACCCGTGTAAAATTTGTAGGTACTACGTTTATATAGAATTGAAGGAATTTTTCAAGTTCCTAAATGATTAAACAAAGCCTAGGTGAATAGAGTTTCTTTCATTCTGTCCTCCATTAATTTCCCTTTCTCATTTGTTTTTGTTGGTTCTATGTTTTCTCCTTGTTTTGTGCAGATGTTCCACTGAGACTGTTTGCCAGGTTGCTTTCTAAATTAGCCAACTGGGGTTACTTTAAAAAACAGTATGCAATTTTTTTCCTTCTCCATGCCAAAACAGACTTGTTCTGTAGAACAGTGTGCTTGTTGTTAATCAGTGCAGACTAATCATTCTTCACACACTATCATATGGAGGGAAGAGGGAGAATCTATGCCAGGATTTCAATGACCTGAGCTAATTAATGTATTATACAAGAATATCTGTACCCTATATTAAGATAACTACAAAATACTCTGTAAGGCTTAACAAATAGTACTAACCATTCATGGATTTATTATGCATTGTATGTGTCGAAAGGAAGTGATATGAATGATGAACAGTTATTCATATTCATAATTAACCACAGAAAGATGATACTGAGTCAGTGCAATAACCACTAGGCCAATAGTTTCTTCTTTGATATTGGCACCAGAGATGTCTGGTGGTAATTGCTCTCCGTAATCTGGAGTAATCTAATAGTCATTTTCAAGATTCAAAACTTTATAAGAGTGTTTTTGTGTAAAATTATAGGAAAAAACTGAAAAATACAGAAGCATATAAAGAAGGTACTCTTGGTAGGATGCTAGTCCCCCATTTGGATGTAAAGTTATTTCTTCTGAAAACTATCTTTGTATACAAATCTTTGCCTCTGAATATTTCCTGAAAATAGGTTCTAAGAAGGGACAGTTTCAAGTGAAAGGGTGTGAACTCTTATAAGGCTCTTGCTACATATTCACATATTTTTCCACATATTTTTCTAGAAAGTTTGTACCAAGTTACACTCCCTACGACATGCTGTCACCAGTCTTGTCTATTTTGAAATGCCAAGAATAGTGTTTTCTTTTCATTTGAATGTTTAAATTTCTGCTGAATTTGTCCTCTGTCATGTGCTTATTGAACACTTGAATATTTTTTTAATTGAAGTCTAGTTGATTGTGAACATTATTTTTGTATTCTTAGCCTATTTTTTCTATTAAAGCATATTTTTCTTATGATTTATCAGCGCTTTTATTGTAGATGAATTATCTTACCTTTTTTCCTATATATTTCAGAGTGTCTTTTCTTTCTGATTTGTAAGTAGCCTGTGAATTGCTCCCTTCCTACAAGCTTAATCAATTAATTCTACACAGGAAGACTGATGTGGCTGTGAACACATTTTATATCCTTAAATGTCTTGTTGTAACATAGAGTATCAAGCCTTAAACCAGTGATTCTCAAACTTTAGTGTGAATAGAATCACTTTGGAGGTATGTTTAAAATGCATAGTACCAGATTATTCAGTGAGTCTGACCTGGGGTCCAGGGATCTTCATTTTTAACAATTCAGTATTTCGATATTGTTAATAAACAGACCACCCTTTGAGAAACACTGTTTTAAGCCCTTTAGCCTGGCATGCAAGATTTTGGATGATCTGTTCCCAGCTTATTTATTTGCCTATGTTCCCCTATGTGAAAATTGCTCTTGCTGAAATTGTCTACTTACTAGTTCCTAAGTAGCATGTAGACAAACTCATCTCTAAACCATTCTGGCTAAAAGTACTCTATAAATGTAAGATGGTAATATGCCATTTTTCTTTCCTGGCACTTCTTCTACTTCCTACTTTATCCAAATCCTGATGTCCCTCTAAGATGCAACTCTTCCCTTCTTTTTCACGAAATCTTCCCTGACCATTTTAAGCATTATGAGTTTTTTCTCCTAAGCACTCATATCCAGGCTTTTGGCATTTCCTGCATGGTTGAGTTTTGTTTGATTTTTGTGTGAGTAATCTCAAATTGAACAGTTATTTGTTGGCAGGGATTTTGCCTCATATATTTTTTATCTTCCACAGGACCTGTGTGGAAATAAAAACGAATGCCCATAGCCTCATTAGTCTTGGCTGTTTTAAAGAACTACAGTGAAATATTCACTGGACATTCAGTGACTCTTTTTAGAAATTCAGTCAGTCTGTTCATCCTGTTCACTCTGTCCATATAGCCTTTATAATTCTGTAGACTTTGTTTATCTAATCTCTAAGGCTCGGTTGTTGTAGGCTGAAGAGGTCCTCATCTTTTTAGTTTATCCTCATAGTATTACTTCACTCCATGTTTGTTATTCTATAGATTATTTATGGATTATCAGCAGCTCTAATTTCATGCACTAGTCCAGCTAAGGATTATTAGTGTTAGAGTTTTCCGATACATTTTAGACTTTTATGGGAAGGATGCCTTACAGAATTAAACAGATGCCCTTTAGAGTATGGTAATTTCTAGTTTGACGTATTGTAGATCTCTCCCTTAACGGTTCCAAGCAACTGATCAGATCCCTGACTTAGACCCAGATTTAGACCCTAATATCCTGAGTTGTTTCTCCAATGGCTAGAACTTAAGGCTGACACTGGGGAAAGGGGGCTTCTGCATCTCCCCAGCCTGGATTTGATGCCAGCCCTGTTGAGTAGCAGTTTTAGAGATGCTTCTCCTTTATTTTTGCATAAACCAGCCTCCTGAGCAAAAAGAATGACAACATATTCTGGGAAAAAGAACGAGGTTAGTGAGGGCAGTCTAGTTAACATCTGTCACTCCATTGCTTGTCAGGATTATTTTAGCTGGTGTGTCTGGGCAGGTGTCCCCTCTCTCCCTCAGTGCTCCACGTGCATCCCTCTTGAAGCTTCACACTGTTGAAAAGGATACTCATCCCAGGTAGAGAGGGGGACGGGAAACTGGGTCAGTTGGCTCTGTCTTTTTCTTTCCATCAAATCAAGGCTGCTTAACTGGAATCCATTGACTTCCTGAGGTCCATGATCTCTGAAATTCCTTGCCAAGATTTGTTTACGCATTTGTGCGTTTCTTAGGGGAGAGGGCCCATACCTCTCAATTAGATTTTCAAAGGGATCTGTAGATTCAGCAGTCAAGCACTATGGGGCTTACCTGGTGGTGCAGTGGTTGACAGTCCGCCTGCTGATGCAGGGGACACAGGTTCGTGTCCCGGTCCGGGAGGATCCCACATGCCACGGAGCGGCTAGGCCCATGAGCCATGGATGCTGGGCCTGCGCATCTGGAGCCTGTGCTCCACAACGGGAGAGGCCACAACAGTGAGAGGCCTGCGTACCGCAAAAAAAATAAAAAAATCAAAAAAGAAGGTAAGCACTATGGCACCAGATGATGCTGTTTTCCCTGAATTCTTGTTTATTTCACAAGCAGGAGTGACAGGAAATTCAAAATGCAAAGGCAAGTAGGGGGTTGGGAAATCCTAAGCAAGCAATTACAAGAACCTTTTCTCATTTGAGGGGCATATATTTTGGATATTTTTGGCACATGAAGCAGCGTTCAAAAACTGTGTTGACTATTTCTCAGAAAGATACAGGAAGCTCGAAATAGAGGAGAGGAGATGGAATAGGTGGTGTGTATAATAATACTGGCACATACAATAGGATTTAGAATGTGCTCTACAACCATGGCAAATCGTTTTCCTTCTAGGGATCTCAGTGTAGTCATCTGTAAAATGAAAGGCCTGAAATATATTTAAGATTCCTTTTAGCTCTAATACACCCTTCGTGAAAGAACTCTGTGTGCCAGAGATACCTAACTTACATTAAGAAGGAAAGGAATCCTGTTTTGCCTGCCTCATGTTGTGTGTGGCTCTGCAAAAAGGAAGAGAGCTTAGTTACAGATGCATATATCATAAGATTGATGAATTTCAGAAGAGCAGTTTTGTGAATTTTTGGTCTTAACTTTCACCAGAAGGTAAAGGGACACTTAATCAAGTAAACACTGAATATGTTGAATGATTTGACCCAAGGTTTGTTCCTTCATAGCAGTATATATTAATAGAGATATATGTACCCATTTGCTTGTTGGTTAAAGTAAAATTATTTAAGTTTTGTGAGTTAAGTATAAGTTCTAATTCATCAATTTGTATTTTTTTCTTTTATTGAGTTAGCTGTTGAAACCAGGAATTCTTGAGAGAATGTTTTATTTTAACCACGTTAAAATGTGGTTAAACGTTAAAGCGTTCTAGAATGAAGAGAGTAATTTTAAATCCTTTAATGTGTTTGCAGTCATTATTTAGAAGCAAGGTTCTTGAATGAGAGATATTATCAGTACCGGAGATACATTGCTGAATACAGAAATGACTACTGCAAAAGATATGTTCCTAACATTGATGAATACAGAAATGACTACTGCAAAATATATGTTCTTAACATTGATGAATACAGAAATGACTACTGCAAAATATATGTACCTAACATTGATGAATACAGAAATGACTACTGCAAAATATACGTTCCTAACATTGATGAATACAGAAATGACTACTGCAAAAGATATGTTCCTAACATTGATGAATACAGAAATGACTACTGCAAAATATATGTTCCTAACATTGATGAATACAGAAATGACTACTGCAAAATATATGTTCCTAACATTGATGAATACAGAAATGATTACTGCAAAAGATGTGTTCCTAGACGTTATCACAGAGACGTTGAAAGCAGTTATCGAATCCACTGCAGTAAATCTTCAGTCCGAAGCTGGAGAAGCAGTCCTAAAAGGAAGCGTAATAGACAATGTTCAAGTAATCAGTCACGTTCGGTATGATTGATTTTGTTTTTATTTTGGGTGGATACTTATTTGTGTGTAAAAGCTCTTACTGAGCCAATAAGTTTGAAAAAGTTTATAATACTATATGAATATAATTGTGTTTATATTACTTGAATCCTTAAAGGAAACTTCCAAATTCTTACAACTAATCTGCATTTATTAGTTAGTCCTCATTTGCCCACATTTACTCATTTTCTGCAGACCAGATCATGAGGTTCTTGATTTTAATGTTAAAAATATTTTTATCTTTTATAACATAATCATACGAAAAGATGAAGCACCCATCTTTTCTTTCATCTTAAACATTTTTTACTTTAAAAGAAACCCCTTTCCCAGTACTTGGAGACAAATGTAGAAAGTTGCACTGGTGGATACTTACCCTGTGTATCGCACAATCTGCAATTAGTTCCATTGGAGTTCTGAAAGTGGGTGCTGAAGGGGAAATTATTGTCCAGAAAGCCTGCCTTTTTTTTTTACACTCATGAATCTTCACTTGTTTGCAGTAAACTATGAATTATTATTTTCCTCCCCAAGTTTTCTTCAGTAGAACTATCATTGATTAGATCAAACATTGACATTAGCCTTTATTTTCCCCTTTTATTTTAATAAGTATGTTTAAAAATATTGCTAAGTATCAATTTGAGCTAATCTTGATGTTTTAAAACATTTTCCTGACAAACTAGACATCTCAACTCACAGCATAGGCTATTTTATAACGAGATTAATAGATCATGACATTGCATTCTTTAAATTTCAGACTTCAATTAAGTCAGTGTTTTAGAGACAATTGTGTTGTTTTTTCTATTGCCACTTTAAGTAACTTATCTGAAAATCTTGCCATGTTTTTCTTCTGTAACATAAACTGTGTCCTGTGAATCTCTGGGGACTGAATTTGAACTTGCTCCTGCCAACTCTTCGTGGCCTGGTTCTTATCTGAATGCCTGAATATCTCCCCGCTGAATGAATTGCGTATTCTGCCCTGAATTCACTCTGCTATATTGATTGGCTGGACGATCTTGGTGCTGCCCACTTGCCGTTCCAGAAGAGCCACCAAAGGAAAAGATCCAGGAGTATAGAAGATGATGAAGAGGGTCACCTTATCTGTCAAAGTGGAGACGTTCTAAAAGCAAGATGTATAGAATATTTTTCAACACTTTTTAAACTTTGCAGACAGAATAATCATTTTAAGAATAGTTTGTCAGCGGGGGGCTAAAGAACTCTTCATTGCTTTTTTGTTTTGTTTTCTGTGGGTTTGTTTGTTGTTCTTTTGTATTTCTTCTTTTCTATAGAGTTTAAATATTTCTACTCTAAAGTTCCAAAATAATCAGTGGAATTTGAGATTAGAGCAAGAAAGATAGCTATCTACATTATTTTTGTAGCATCTGAAAATAAAATAATTTGAGGGCTGGAACGTTAATTATGCTTTAATAGAGAGCATTTGAAAAAATTCCACACTTAAGCATTCATTATTTGAATAACTGATAATTTGTACTCAGGTACTTACACTTCTTTCTCCCCCCTCACTTTAGATGAAATCGTGAACACTTTGGGAGAAGGGACCTTTGGCAGAGTTGTAGAGTGCCTTGATCATGGCATGTAAGTTTGTTGTTTTTCTTTTTTGAACATTCTGATATTTTTGGTGGAGAAGGATCCATAATTTAGATGAAATGGAATTTAAGTGGTAGCTATGTGTTTTCCTGGGAGGTATAAGTATTCAGAAGTTCTTGAACTGTGTACGATTTATTTACCATAAGTATGGATTTTGACCAAGAATGCTGAAAATGTTTATCAGATGGAGTTCATGGAAATTAATGTCAGTGTTCAAGTGAAGACTTTCCCAGAACTTAGGTCCTTAGCTTTCTATAAGAGATTTGGAGTGCTTTACCCTACTTTTGAATTGCAGAGACAATAAATTAGCATGTCTAATCTTCTTGGTTCAAAAACTTTTATTTCCAAAGGATAATATTTGCACGTTAGGGTTAGCTTCTCAAACTATAAATAAATTATATTACTTGAAGCCTACAGAATAAAGTCCAGATTCTTTAATGAGTTATACTAAACTTTTTGTTCTTTGACCCTCTCTGCTTCGTTTTCATGTTTTCCTCTAGGATCTCTATTCTGCGGTTGCAATTTTTTTTGTAAGTGAACGTCTTACAACAGTTTATTGGAAACTGCACATTTCTAAATTGACATCTATACTTTTCATCATAAAATAGTTGAGGATGTAATTTCCAGCTTATTGTAAATGGTGATTTTTTAAAAAAAAACATATCTCTCTTTCTAAATATGTTTGGGGGAATCTAAATACAACAGCTTGATACCTCCTGTCATCCATGAACAAACTTTTCTTGAATACTTAGAAATGCTTTATCTTGAACTTAACTTTTACTTCACTTTTCATAAAGAATATTATCCTAAGTGTCTTTTATTATCACCCTTTCCTCTCTATGACAAAAATGTGAACATAAAGTAAAATTTTAAGATATTTTGAAATACTTTGACTTAGGAAAGTTGCTAAGAATTCCCATCTATTCTTCACCCAGATTCCACAAATGTTAACATTTTACAGTGTTTAGTCATTCTCTATATTTACATGTTATATGTATTTTCAAGTTTTGCCAGCTTATCTACAACCTGATTCACATTTCACTAGTTGTCCCATTGAGGTCTTTTAAAAATTTCTTGAGGTTCCAAGACTTGAGTATTTGAGATATTCCAATGAAGAGTATTCAATTGATCAAGTACAAATCTGTTACAAATTTTGATACTTATTAGACCTAAAACATACAATGTAATTGTAAATATATCTTTTATCGAGATGGTTGGGGCCTTTAAAAAAATGAGTTCATGTGTCCATAGATAAATCTTACTGTTTTAACATTAAGTTTCCATTTTTCTTTTTTTTTTAATTGACAAGTAATATGAAAGCTTATAAGTTTAAGGTGTATAACGTTGGTTTGAACATTTATATACGGCAATATGATTACTATAGTAGCATTAGCTAACACCATTATCCATTTTTCATTTTTATAGCTATTAGCACTGTTCATTTTTATAGCTTATTAGCAGTTAGAAAACTTGTCCATATGATGAAATAGATGAGACTAGAAGAAGTTTTGTCACAGCAGTTTTATAGTAATTCTTTTAAGTCTTGAGATATATGCTATACATCATAGGGAGATAAATCATTAAAAATGTATTTTGATGATTATATATCAGCCCACAACTTCATTGGGACCTTGTCAAAAGAAATGAGTTCGGAATAGGTTTGCTATCCAGCCACTAGAAAAATTTTTGCCTCAAAGAATTTTTTTTTCTTTTTTATAAACAGCCTGGGTCACAAACCTTGCCATATTAATTTCACGTGCATGGGGTTCTCTTTTGTAATGTGGGAAGGCCATAGTGAAAAATGCAGGGTTGACTGCTGGCTTGTATTCAAGAAGATCAGGTTTAGAAAAGAGGACAGAAGGAAGCTGAAGATTTGGAAATCCTTTTCCTCAAAATCATTTATGGCTTTTTTTTTTTTTTTGGCCGCACCACATGGCTTGCGGGATCTCAGCTCCTCGACCAGGGATTGAACCTGGGCCCACGGCAGTGAAAGCTCATGTCTTAAGCCACTGGACCACCAGGGAATTCCCTCTGTACTTTTTAGGAAGTACTACAGATGCCCCGGTCTAAAACACGCTGCCCTACATTGTTGCTATTTATACCTCTTCGCATCCGTGAATGCACTAAACATTTTTTTGGCTTGATGACTTATTGCTGGTGTCTCCTTTGCCAGAATTATCTAACAAACTGATAGTTGTCTTTCTTCTCTGAAGAAGTCTGAGCTCCCCTAACTCTGATGGTTAGGTTCTTTCTTCTCTCTATTCCTTATACCAGGCACTTCTAACCTAATGATAAGTTGTTCAAGTGTCTGTCTTTTCCATTAGACTGTGAGGTACATGGGACAAGCTCTTTTTAACAGTGATTCCAATGCAACATCTGGCACATTCGGTCTAGCCTGGCGAATGAGTGAATGTTTTCAGCAGTAGTATCTTCAAGGTTTATATTTTTATCCTTTTTTAAAAAAAAAACTACTTATAAAATCTAGGTCAATTTAAACTTTTGGAAACAAACATTAACGTTCTTAAGTATTAAGAGAAATCATCACTCTGTATAATGTATATTTTGTCAAAATGTTTTGAAAAAATGTTTATAGATCTGCTATAATATACCCTGAAAGATTATTTTAGGAAAATAGCATAGAGTGATTGGTACTTAACAAGATGATGCTTTAGAGCAGGGGTCCCCAACCCCTGGGCCGTGGACTGGTAGGAACTGGGCCTAACAGCAGGAGGTGAGCAGTGGGCGAGCGAGTGAAACTTCATCTGCTGCTCACCATAGCTTGCATTACCACCTGAACCATCACACCCTCCCCTCAACCATGGAAAACTTGTCTTCCATGAAACCGGTCCCTGGTGCCAAAAAGGTTGGTGACAGCTGCTTTAGAGGATACATGTCTTCAACGCCCTTCTGTACATTTACCATTTTCATTTTGTTTTTAAGGGGTGGCATACATGTAGCAGTGAAAATCACAAAAAATGTGGGACCATATCGTGAAGCAGCTCATTCAGAAATCAAAGTATTGGAGCATTTAAATAGTACTGATCCCAATAATGTCTTGTAAGTAAGAAACTTGGAACTGTGATCCATTATGTTACATGAAATAATCAGAATTCTGTGAACTGAATTATTTGTATTCTGATCTGTTTCAGCCGATGTGTCCAGATGCTAGAACGGTTTGATCATCATGGTCATATTTGTATTGTGTTCGAACTCCTGGGACTTAGTACCTATGATTTCATTAAAGAAAATAGCTTTCTGCCATTTCAAATTGACCATATCAGGCAAATGGCATATCAGATCTGTCAGTCAGTAAATTGTAAGTATACTTGTTAAATTTTTAAATACCAGTCAATTAAAGGTTTTATTGGACAAGCAACATATCAAACCATTGTCACTAAAAATGCACGTTGCAAGTAAAGATGAAACCACTTTTGATCCCTACCTCTACTACTAATTCTCCTTTCCCCCGGTACAGATTACATTTGTAAGTGAAACTAATAATGTCTTTTTGTTCTTTTGTAGTTTTGCATCATAATAAATTAACCCATACAGATCTGAAGCCTGAAAATATTTTATTTGTGGAGTCTGACTATGTAGTCAAGTATAATTCAAAAATGGTAAGTTACACTTGTTTTAATTTTGGTAGTTGTCTTTAAAATGAATTTAGCTTGGTGATCCTTGGATGAGGAATTTTACCTTTGAGGCTTATTATATCCTGACGTTTAACCCAAAAAGGGTAATCCTTTGCCTTTCTCATGGGGTTATTTTGAAAATCAAAAAGAGAATTCATGTGCAAACCTTTTGGATAGTGCTATAAAATATTTCATATCTTTATTGATCTTTGTGTTTACTTAACTGTATCTCTAGAAACGTGATGAACGCACACTGAAAAACACAGATGTCAAAATTGTTGACTTAGGAAGTGCAACATACGATGATGAACATCATAGCACTGTGGTATCTACACGGCATTACAGAGCTCCAGAGGTCATTTTGGGTTAGTAGATACCAGACTTCCTGATATTTTAATTGAAAAAGAGATTTTTTGTTCTCTATAGCTTTTATTGGGGGGCAGGTAGTTGGGGGATAGCTGTAATTTTCTTAGCAGTGTACAGAAAATGTTTTCTGTTTTCATAAAAGCTGTCTGGACATTGCTATAAATAATTTTCCTGAGTGGGAAAAATGTGATATCATCTGTAAAGATATTCCAGGTGGTGGTTCTTTTTGAACGAGTCAGTCTTACAAGATCATAAGAGAACAAGCTGTATTGGCTAAGTCCATGACAGCAGTGTGATTTTGAAGCGATGTGGGCACCTCTTTTCGTCTCATCACAAAGCATGGTGCTGGGGAAAATGCTAAAGATTTGGCTGGCAGACGTCTAGATGTAGGGTGGATGGAGGTTAAGAGGAGAAGAAAGAGGGGCTAGTCTAAGAGGAGAGCTTCTTTGATCATCTTTGACATGGGAAAGCATGGAAAGGAAAATTAGTTAAGGTGCAGGGTTTTTCAATATTAATAAAAGGGAACTCAGTGAGGGAGAGCACATCTTAGGCCTCAAAATTTAAAAGTTCGAGACCGAGTCATGTTGATAGAGCAAGGAAGTCAGGGATGGATTTGGGGGCTTGGAGACAGTGGGAAAAATTCAGATCAGGTGATATTGGGAGATAGTTAAATGGTATAAGCATATTACTTTGCCAAAAGTAAGTTTCAACCGAGGTTGGATAGTAAAACATCTTTGTGGAATCAGTCTTTTCCACTTTTTACCTTTTGTCGAAGAGGACTTGGTAGTTGAGAATATGAGTGTGAAAGCAAACTAATGATGTTTACCTAGAGTAAAGAATTAGTAAAAGGGACAGGAAATTAAGAATAGTTTGTAGTGCTGGCTAGTAGAACTTTCCATGATGATAGAAATGTTGTATATCTGCACTATCCAACATGGTAGCCATTAGTAGCCACACGTAGACTACTGTGTACTTTCAGTATAGCCAGTGTGACTGAGGAACTGAATTTTAAATTAATTAAACTTTTAGATTTAAATAACCACATGTGGCTAGTGGCTACCACATAGGATAGCACAGGTTTGGAGCTCATCTTTGAGATTGATGTTACTAGGATTTCTGCTTAGTATGGTCTGAAAGAAGCTGCTATGTTGCAGTAGTTTAGAAAGTGTATTCATGGTTGAGGACTAAAGCCTGCAATGAAGGTAAAAGAAAAGAGTGTGGGAGGAGATTGTGGACAGAGAGGTATTTTCAGAGCTTAAAAAGAGATAACTTGCTGTGTTTTATCAATTTTAAGAAGAAGATTTTTCTCCACATTTTAACATGTGAGGAAACATAAGACAAAACAGCATTTTTTCTTGGTTATTGGTTCATAAAACAGTGGTGTATCTTACAGTTAGTTAATGGCCTCCTCCTAGATTGCGTAAGATACAGTGATTCTTAGTAATAATACAGTCCCATGTGTGGCCAGGCTGGGGATAGTTGATATAAATCTGAAATTGGTGTTATTGGTGTCTGGGAAAAGAAATGAACAGATGGGAAGATTAGAAGGGTTCTTTGTGTGTTTGTGAAGTGTTACTCCTGAGGATTAAGGCAGAATTAGGTTGAAGAGGAAGATGTTGTCAGGTGCCACCACTGAGGAGGGCAGTTGGTCTCATGTCTTGGGTGTTGGTAGTAAACAGAAGTTGGTCAAAGTGAATGATGTGAAATTCCAAAGAGTATGAGAGCTGAGCCATACGAGAATGAAGTAGTTTACAGTCACTTGGGAGAAAGCTGGACTGGGAGACAGGAGTGGCTGGAAAAGAAAACTTTCATCTTAGATCCAAGCTCTATCATTTGCAGATTTTGTATGTGTTACTGTAAGTAGAAACCATGCTCCATTATCCTTTTGTTCAAGTGATAAGTACCATGAGGGTTAACAAAAATGGCTAAATCATAGTCAAGTTCCTTGAATATATTGTTTCTTCCTTTGTCTTTAAATTCAGTAATGTTACTGAAAGTAATTGAAATGTCTTTTAAAGTAGGTTTTATTTGTACATTATTTTTTTATTAAAAACTTAATCTTTAAAAGGTTAAAACATCTGTATGGTTTAGGTTTACTCTTTTCCTTTCTAAATAGATAGAGACTTAAGGCTAGGTGTTTTTTTCTTTTCTGAATAATGTTACTATTGAGAATTCTGAAGGAGAAAATATATGATCATGTCTAGACAACCTGAAAGTACATATATAGATACCTCTCTATGTGAACTTTAAATATCTGTATAATTCTGCTTATGGGTGACACTGCTTATAATATCCATTATAATTCTTACATAATTTATGTGACATGGAAGAAATAAACTCAGATATCAAGCTGATGGTAATTGATAAGGGGTTAGTAATTACACTCTGAGGATAATTATTGACCTATGTTTGCACTAATAAAATGTAAAATTTCATAGAACAACCGTTAAGTGGGTATAACAGTGCTCCTCATTGCACAAGCAATTCAGAGACTATGGACTATTTGCTAACCCCTCTTACTTTCCATAAAATACCTCCTCCCCCAGGTTAAAATACTGTAAGTTGATACAAGGATATGGAGGACTCTGAAAGCATACTGAATCATGTTTGGTATAAAACTAAAAATGTAAACCCTGAATTTACTATCATATTCTCCTAAATGGGCTATATAAAGAGAGCACCCACATAGGAAAAGATATTGTGTATTGGCAATTAAAAATTGTTGCCTAATAAAATGTTTGGTTTTGTTTTTAAATAGCTTTAGGTTGGTCTCAGCCATGTGATGTTTGGAGCATAGGTTGCATTCTTATTGAATATTACCTTGGTTTCACAGTCTTTCAGGTATGTATTTAGTAAATGTTACTTACTGATTCATAATGAGCTTTAATGTTAAAGGCATGTTAAAGTTTTGGTTTCCATATTGGAAAGTTGCCATAGTGTCATTATTCTTAAGATGTAAACTTCCATGTGCAAAATAGTCATCCTTCTCTAAAACCACAGTTGAATGAACTACTCTCAGTGAATGGTCATAATTCATTCTGCATGTGGAGCTTTTAAACACATGGTTCATATTGACTTCATATGATCCATTTTATTGTGATGCTCCTTCATAAATTTACATTAGTGTTACTATGGTCAGTTTTAATTCAGCGCTGGTTATGTTGCACTTTTATTAAAAGAATTCAGAAACAGTAAGTTGTATTAAGCATGTATGACACCCTAGGCACATTTCTAAGCACTGTGTGTATAAAAATGAAAAGACAGCATCTCTCTCCTCAAGGAAGACATACACAGGATAGACATGGGAAAACGTACAGTACAATATGATACTTGCTATAATGGAACAATGTAGAAGGGAACCCAGAAAAGGTGAACAGTTAAGTTTCCTTCGAGAAGGCATCACTGAGGAATAGGGAGTTTAATCCAAGCTATAAGGAAGAGTAAGAGTTTGTCAGAAAACTAGAGTGTGTGATGGCCATATCAGGAAGAAATGGTATTCATAAATGCAAGAGGCATAAAGGAAGCTACTCTAGTTGAGGAAGGATGAATAGTGCTGCCGGAGTGTCTTGGATAAATAGGAAAATGGTGTCAGTAGGCAAGTACTGATTCATAGTGGACTTGTTTGCCATAGAAAGGTATTTGTTTTATCCTAGGAGTCAGTGGTTTCCAAATGTAGACCGGTCTAAAATGAAAATGATTTTGTAGGGTTGCCGTTCTGGCTTTCATTTAGAAATTATCTCTCCTGGTTTTTTTGGTATTAAAATGTTCTTTCTATGCAATGATAATAGTTATTGGCTTACTTGGCAGAACAAAAAGGAGAAAATGTTATTTAGGTCTCTACTTGTTTTCCTCATAATTTTGCTTATGTCAGAAAACTAAAAGTCTTGAAAGCTTCAAGTGGTGTAACCATTGGAGAACTTTAAGAGGGTTGTGATTTGATCAAGGTGTGTTGTTGGATGGGGTGAGGGTGGTTAGGAAGTTCCTGGCTAATACTGTCAAGGTTGCTTTGAGGTTATGGCAATGCAGGATGAGGAGGGAGGAAGCTGTGATGAATTATAAGTCACTTAGGTGGCTGTTGCAGAATATATGTGTTCGCCGCTATGGGGCGCCTCACCAAACTTCTGTCTACTCCGTAGAGATCTGTTAAAAGTACTCTGAGTTTGTAGACAAGTTTGATATCTAGAACATAGCTGTCGGACATTTCTAGGGGGTGGTGTCTGGTTTTGTGGTAGTAAGCTATAGGGTCAAGGAAAAAGTTGAGCACAGTGCATGCTTTCTTCATTCTGACACATATAAAATCCTTCAGATGGTTTTATGATTGTAAATTATTCTGAGACCTTAAGCGTCGATTATTAACTTTGGTTTGAGATGTGGTTTATATTTTAATTCCACCCTCCAAAATAGTCTTCAACTAAGGAACTTTTTGAAGATAATGGAGCTTGTATTATTTATTCCTGTCATGACTTAAGAACATTTTGAAAGCAGTGTGCTAGGCACAGTAGTTAATGGATTTAAAAAGCATTGCACATAGACTCTGCTCTTCAGAGCAAGGATTGGCAAACTATATCCTATCTGATGCCTGCTTTAAAAAATGAAAAAGAATATGTGGTGGAGACCATCTGTGACCATCCAAGCCTAAAATATTTACTATCTGGTCCTTTATAGAAGAAGCTTTCCAGCCTCTGCTTAGGAGTGTACCATTTAGTTTAACAATTTATTCGACTTTAGCCAAAGCTCTGTTACTGTGTAATTTAAGAATATGAGTTTTGACTTGGGTTCACAGCTCAGGTTTCCTCATTGATGAGCTATATGAGCTTGAGCTAGTATCTTAACCTCTTTGAAAGTTATGTTCCCACATTCCTAGCTCAAGGTTGTTGTAAGAATTATTGGGACTGTATTTTTATTGTCTAGGATTAGTGTTACAAAGTTGCTATCCATTGGGTAATGGAGGTTAGTTAAGCAACCGATAAAATGAGTAGCCAGGTTATTGGTAATCTTCCCAGTCATCCCTCAGTTAAACAGTGCAAGTAATACAAATAAGGAAAACTGTTCTGTTTTACATTAAACAAATTATTCGAACATTGTAAATCAACTGTACTTCAGTAAAATATACTTAAAAAGTTGTTTCTCAATCAGCTATACAAACCTTACCAATTCATTTCAGAAATCAGACAATCAGTGTAGCTCATTCAGTTTTATTCCATCTTTGAAGTAGAGTGTAATATAAATTGTATAGCTGTCTAATCTAGTCCTTTTATGGAAACACTATTTTCTTTTTTTTTTCTTAACATTTATTTATTTACTTTTTTGGGGGGGTTTCATTGGGTCTTCATTCCAGCACGTGGGCTTCTCTCTTGCTGCGGTACGTGGGTTTTCTCTCTCCACTTGTAGTGTGCGGGTTCCAGAGTGTGTGGGCTCTGTAGTTTGTGGCTCGCGGGCTCTCTTGTTGTGGTGGGCAGGCTTAGTTGCCCCGCAGCGTGTGGGATCTTAGTTCCCCGACCAGGGAGCGAACCCACGTCCCCCGCATTGGAAGGTGTATTCTCTACCACTGGACCACCAGGGAAGTCCCGGACACACTGTTTTCTTGTGTTATCCTTTTATGTGCGTGTAGGGAAATGGAAAGTGCTAAGTTTCTTTTTCCTATTTTTTTTAGACTAATGATAATAAAGAACACCTGGCAATGATGGAACGTATATTAGGACCCATACCAACACACATGATTCAGAAAACAAGGTATGCTTTTTAAGATTAAAGTCCTTATTGGGTACATGCAGTGGCCTATATTCAAACTATAGAAAACCCATCTTTGTTGTTATTGCTTATTCCAAAGACTGTAGATTTTGAATTCTTTTTCATGAAGTCAAGTTTTTGAAAAGTAATGCAATATTTACTTTGTGATCCAGTAAATAAAGTGGTGTTTTTATACTCAGGTTAACCTTTGCATAAATGTTTTCCTAGGTTGATTTAAAAATAATACATAGAGTAGTAAAAAGAGCTTGATTTTGGAGTCCTATCTAAATTTGAATTCCAGACTGTTGCAAACCACATGTACGTCTTTGGACAAGAATACTATAAGTGGTTTCAAAACATAGCTTCACCGCAGAAGTCATCCAGGGAATTGTTAACGATTTCTAGCCCCATTCCAGATCTAGTGAAATCAGAATTTACAGGAATGGATCTAGGAACCTCTGTTTTTGAAGCTGGCATTGTTTCACATATGGTACAACTTAGGTGGGATACTAAAACTTCAGAGGGTACAAGATTAGGAAAAATACCATATAAGGTATCCGATATAATTATTGCTGAGATTTTTAGAAATTGTATGTTTATGTATATATAGAGAGATGTCTATGGTTCCATCTTTTCCCCCAATCCCCTGTTTGGGGCAGGGTAAGAATGTGGGTTTGGGGTTTCTTTTTTTCTTAAAATTTAATCCAGACTTCTCTTTCCTATAGGAAACAGATGTATTTTCATCATAATCAGCTAGATTGGGAGGAACGTAGTTCTGCTGGTAGATATGTTACGGGACACTGCAAACCATTAAAGGTAAAACAAAACAAACAAACAAAAAAAAAAAACCTGTTTTAACTATTTTTTATTGTCTTTCTTAAACAAAGTCATTTTTCCCCTCAGGAATTTATGCTCTGTCATGATGAAGAACATGAGAAACTGTTTGACCTGATTCAAAGAATGTTAGAATATGATCCAGTGAAAAGAATTACCTTGGATGAAGCATTGCAGCATCCTTTCTTTGACTTATTAAAAAAGAAATAAAATGGAAATCAGTGGTCTTACTATACTTGTCTAGAAGAGATGATTTAAGACTGTGTCAGTCAACTCTAAACATTCTAATATTTTTATAAACCTTAAATTATTTTGTACAGTTAAGTGTAAATGCTGTATGTTTTGTATCAATCGCATAATTATCTTGTTAAGCAAATATGGTCTTGATAATGAATGAAATATAAAAGCTAAAATTAATTTTCCTTTTTTGAGATTAATTACCATTTTTAAAGACCTTTGGAATATCCTTTGTGTCCAGTGATTGATCTTGCCTTTTTGTACATGGAGGTTGACTCTTGGAAGTGATTTTTGTGTTTGGTTTTTTGTTTTTTTTGAGTAAAAGGAAATCTTGACTATTTCATTCTTAAATGAATATTCTTTATTTACCTCAAACTTTCCTTAACTTTAAAAGATTTTTCTGTAATTGTTGAACAGGTAATAAGTATTATTAACTTTAGGTAGGCAGGTATTAGAAACCAAAACCCATAGGAACTGTTTGCTGTTGGAATTTCATTAAATTGTAAGTATTGTGTTCTGTTTCATTGGTTGATGTCAGTGGTGGTAAGTAGCATTCATGGAAAGACATCCAACTTGTGCATTGAGGTAGATTAATAAAACCACATACACACTTCGTTTAAGATTAAAGTCTAACTGGAAAGTTAGCTTGGAAAGTCCTGTTTTCCAATGGTTAT
The DNA here is from genome assembly GCF_964341445.2 of Mesoplodon mirus. NCBI lineage: Eukaryota > Metazoa > Chordata > Mammalia > Artiodactyla > Ziphiidae > Mesoplodon > Mesoplodon mirus. The sequence goes on from NC_138980.1 coordinate 27,659,150, forward strand.
TTATGTAGTTAGTCACAAACGTAGAAATAGGAATTCTGATGACTGAGGTTTTTGTTTTTAATGCCAAATCTTCAGGAGTCTAGAAATTGTCCAATATCTGTCTCCTTACCATATGAAGTATAAATACTTAAACCTCAGCCTATGAGACTTTATGGTTATTATTAAACAATTTGTATTTATGTTACTGTTAACTGGAAAACAAAAAAAAGATGATTTGATCGGAGAACACTTGGGAAGAAAACTGCAGAAGTTTCCAGACCCTGATTGGTTAACATAATGAACTTTTTGTTTGTCTGTAGGTATTCTTTTCTGCTTACCTGTTTACATATGAAAAACTAAGTGGTAGGGGCTTCCCTAGTGGCACAGTGGTTGAGAGTCCGCCTGCCGATGCAGGGGACACGGGTTCGTGCGCCGGTCCAGGAAGATCCCACATGCCGCGGAGCGCCTAGGCCTGTGAGCCATGACCTCTGAGCCTGCGCGACTGAAACCTGTGCTCCGCAACGGGAGAGGCCACAACAGTGAGAGGCCTGTGTACCACAAAAAAACAAAAAACAAACAAACAAACAAAACTACATGGTAAATGTTAATTTAGTAAAAAAAAAACCCAAAATTATTGATCAGTCTGCCAGGTAAAAATAATTTTTGTTGTAGAATTCATGATTGCTTATCCAGATAAAGATTTTTGTTAAAAGTATTCCCATTTCTGAAGTGCATTACCAAAGATTTGAGTTTCATCTGTATTCTGAACATAAGATGCATGTAATTTTTTGGTATGACAAATGGTGATACCAAGTGGGTTTCTCTACGTGATCCGCTGGTAGCATTTGCACATAGAGTAAAGCTATGTTCCTGACGTTGACTAGGAATTTAAGAGAGCTGAAAGAAGTTTTGCCATAGAATCACTGCCTAAATTATTCTTAGGCCTCTGATGCAGTCCACATATAGTTCAACTATGTTATATGTTATAAGGTTTTTTTAAAAGGAGCATTTGATGTAAAGAAAAGGTTTTTCCTTAACACAGCAATCTCGTTATAGAGATTCAGAAGTCAGCCATCCTTTAGTTTCCTCTCCATTTCCATACTGCTAGAGCCACTGCACTACCGAAGCCTCCTGACCTTTCCCTACAAGTGCTCCAGGTTCCCAAATTAATGTTTACATTCTCCCCCATCAGAAACTCATTCCTTTGGAGTAGCTGATCTCAGGATATAGGAGGAAAGAAAACTATCCACACTCTTTCTTACTAAGAAGGTAATGATCGCTAACCCCTTTCCCTGCTGAAAAGTATTTACATTCTTCACTAAGGGTATTTGCTAGTTCCCAGGCCTAATTCATGGAAGTTTAGGAATTAAAGTGAAACTTCAGTGAATTAGGTAGGATAGAAGAAAAGTTTAGTGGTGAGGATGGTACCTCTGGTATCATATGAGTGTCTCCTGCTAACCTTCCTTCCCATCTTCTGTGAACTCTCAGGTTCCTACTCTTACTTGCCTTTTTCCTTGTACTTCTGGACTCAATTTCTGAAAGCACCAGGTTTTTATTTGACAGTGTTGGGAGCTTCAGCACTAACAGAAAAGGTTTAGAATGGCCAGTGTATAAATATGGATCGTTTGTAACTGGGTATTTTCCCTCATGATTTGATGTCTCCTAGTTTACTATTTCTAGAAATTCCATTGACGTCAAACCTAGTTTTAAAAGTGCAGCTAAATAGGTTATTTCCAGTGTTTTCTGCTACTGCTTATTTGCTCAGGTGTTCTCACCCATGCATTCATCAAAATTTTTGGAGTAGACGAATAAAATTGACTTATGCAGTTGACAGTAGAAAAATACCCAGTGGAGTTTTGTAGTTCGTACAGCTGAAAACTATTCCTCTGAATAATCTTGAAGGGCTTGATGCTAGAGAAATTAGAAATGACTCAGCCACGACTCCTAATAATTGCGGCTGAATTGTGACTTAAACTCAGGTATCCTAGATTCTAGCATTGTGCCTTCTTGTGATAATACACCTTACTGAGTTAAAAACTTCAGTTTGATTCTTGTTCATGGTTCTGTGAAATGGGATGAAATGAATGTAATGGCTAATAGTTTAATTACTTGGATTCCATTTTTCTCACGTTTTTCTTTAGTAGTTGATACATAGCTTCAACCATCAAAATGGTTAAAATGGTATGATAATTTGAAAATATACTTTGTTTTAAGTAGATAGGCAGATAACCTATATTTAAACTATCTTGACATCCTGGAATGAAGAAACACTTTGTCAGTTAGTGGCCTGGCTTTTTAACTCATTTCCAGTTTGAAATTTCTGATTCCCACAAAATTTGGTGCAAGTAAGGTATTTTTTTTTAATATAATAGTGTTTATTTTTACTTGTTGACAGTTTGCTTTATTTATTTATTTATTTTTGGCTGTGTTCGGTCTTCGTTTCTGTGCGAGGGCTTTCTCTAGTTGTGGAGAGCGGGAGCCACTCTTCATCGCGGTGCGCGGGCCTCTCACTATCGCGGCCTCTCTTGTTGCGGAGCACAGGCTCCAGACGCGCAGACTCAGTAATTTTGGCTCACGGGCCCAGTTGCTCCGCGGCATGTGGGATCTTCCCAGACCGGGGCACGAACCTGTGTCCCCTGCATCGGCAGGCAGACTCTCAACCACTGCGCCACCAGGGAAGCCCCAAGTAAGGTATTTTAAATTTAAACATCCAGGGACTTCCAGGGTGGTGCAGTGGTTAAGAATCCACCTGCCAATGCAGATGACGCAGGTTTGAGCCCCGGTCCGCGAAGATCCCACATGGCGGAAGCACCTAACTTGGTTGCCACAACTGCTGAGCCTGAGCTCTAGAGCCCGAGAGCCACAACTACTGAGCCCATGTGCTGCAAGTACTGAAGACCGCATGCCTAGAGCCTGTGCTCCTCAAGAGAAGCCACCGCAATGAGAAGCCTGCGCACCGCAACGAAGAGTAGCCCCCACTCACTGCAACTAGAGCAAGCCCACACACAGCAATGAAGACCCAACACAGACAAAAAGAAATAAGTTTTAAAAAATTTGTAAATTTGAACATCTAGTACTTCGTTTAACAAGCTGCATTTTCTGGGAATTCCCTAGTGGTCCAGTGGTTAGGACTCTGCTTCCACTGCAGGGGGCACTGGTTCAATCACTGGTCAGGGAACTAAGATCCCACATGCCAAGCAGCCAACAACAAAAAAAGGCAACCTTTTCAAATAGAACAGGAGAATTCATGAGTCATTAACAGTATTAATAGCGTCAGTAATTGTTGGCTTAGTAGATTGCACGTTTGCAAATAAATAGGTAGAAACAATTTTAATTCTTAAAAGAGTTGATCCAATTAGTTGGTTAATTGGTTTTATTTTTTCCATATTTTCATAGAGGGAAGGTAAAGTTTTAAGTCAGGTTGGCTTTACAACTCCTTGGCCAGTCTAGCTTTTGCGGACAGTTTTATGTTAGTGATTTTTTAAAATAACATGCAAAAGTTGAATAATGAACCTCTAAATATATATAGCCCAGCTTAAAAAATCAAAAGCATTTTGCAAATTTTGTTTCATCAGTTCCCCAACTTATTTTCCTGTTGCATTTAAGTACAAATGTCAGATACCATTTCATCCATATTTCTGTACTGTATATCTTTTACCATGAGTTTCTAATGCGAGTATCACACCTAACAAAATAATTCCTTATCTGGTAGGGTCTATAAAGTTTCCTGATTGTCTAAAGAGTTATTTTAAGTTAGTTTGAATCAGTACCGAGTCAGGGTCCACACATAGCTAATTTGTCTCAGATCTCTTAATCACTATGTGCCTTTTTCTCCTCTTTTTATGTCTTTGCTAATTGAAACTTGGTCATTTGTCTTTAGAGAGTTTCCCATATTCAATATTTCATTGGAGTGGTGTCCTTTCCTCTAGTCCCCACTTATCCTGTAAACTGAGAGTTAGTGAAGTTTTTTTTATAGTATTCCTTCTGATAAATACAGAAGGGATGTTAGAAATACACTGTGTTGCTACTCTTTATGAAATACTATATTTGGGCACCAATCATCAGTGGATGCTAAAACCATGAGGGGAAAACTGATGGAGAACTTTAAAATGAAGGGATCAGGCTGAACCTCAGGTTGGCAACCAGATAGATGTGTTGATATGCGTCTGAGGTGATGCAATAGGAAATACACAGCACCTGTGGGGTATCACTGCCTTTAAAACAAAAACATTGAATTTGGATCTAGTCAAGCCTGTAGATTGAAATTGAAATATAAAGAAGCATCCCGACCCTTTTTGTTCATTTCTTACCTGTCTGTTAATTCTTTGGGGTAGCAGTTCAATGAATTAAAAGAGCTCAGACTTCTTACTAGCATGGTTTCCACTTCAGTCCTAGGTCTTCTCTGTGTTTGGAGGAGTAAGTTACTTTAAAGTAACTGTACTTCCTTACTTGGAATTACTGAGGGATAATATCTGTTATCTAATAGCCAATGCAGGGGACACAGTTTCAATCCCTGGTCCGGGAATATCCCACATGCCACGGAGCAACTAAGCCCGTGCGCCACAACTACTAAGCCCACACGCTGCAAATACTGAAGCCCATGCACCTAGAGCCCGTGCTCTGCAACAAGAGAAACCACAACAGTGAGAAGACCGTGCACCACAACTAGAGAAAGCCCGCACTCAGCAACAAAGACCCAACACAGCCAAAAATTTATTTTTTTTTAATCTAGCAGATTACCTGGCTTTTAGTTGACCCACTAGTAAATAGCAGTTATGTACTTTGTTTTCTATAAATGCTTTAACCCCTAGTAAATAGCAGTTACTTTGCTTTCTATAAATGCTTTAACCCAGGTGACTTCATGTTTTTTAAATTTTCCCAGTAATGTTGGTTGTTCCTCTTTAGGGCACCAGGAATTACAAAACTATCAAGAATTCTACATTTTTTTTTTTTTTTTTTTTTTTTTTTTGCGGTACGTGGGACTCTCACTGTTGTGGCCTTTCCCGTTGCAGAGCACAGGCTCCGGACGCACAGGCTCAGTGGCCATGGCTCACGGGACTAGCTGCTCCACGGCATGTGGCATCTTCCCGGACTGGGGCACAAACCCGCGTCCCATGCATCGACAGGCAGACTCTCAACTACTGCACCACCAGGGAAGCCCAAGAATTCTAGTTTTGACTCCCTATCATAGCAGTTTTTATTGTGACATTTCACTGAAACTGGAAGGGGGAATAGAATTTTCAAAGAATTTTCAAAGAATTTTTCCTTTTTTAACCAATCAAGAATGGTCAACTATTCAGATATATTTTCTTCTATTCACTCCTTTCCTGGTTTTAGTTTGTTTTTAAACGTTGCAATTCTGGGGAGAAGTTATATATAATTAAAAGACTTTAGCATAGATTTAATTGTAAAGGGACAATTTGTGGTCCCTTTGGGATATTTAATCCTAAATCCTAAATATCCCAAAGGAGCAGACACCTCATAGGTCTAGTTCTTTAGATACTATCAACAGCAGTTACATGTAATGAGATTAAAGATTAATTGTAGATTTGGAGGAGTTCCCATGCACCCCCTCCTCCCAGTGACTTAAAATGTTTCCCATTACAAATATAAATGAAAATTAAGGTTTTTTTAACTTAAAAAAAAAACAGTGCTCCTTTTTTTTATCATGAGCTTTGAATTTTATTTTTATTGAAGTATTAGTTTCAGGTATACAGCAAAGTGATTCAGTAATATATATACATATATATGTGTGTATATATATATATATATTCCTTTTCAGATTCTTTTCCATTATAGGTTACTACAAGATATTGAATATAGTTCGCAGTGCTATACAGTAGGTCTTTGTCATTTATTTTATATATAGTAGTGTGTATCTGTTAATCCCAAACTCCTAATTTATCCCTACCCCACTTCCCCTTTGGTAACCATTTATTTTCTATGTCTGTGAGTCTATTTCTGTTTTGTACATAAGTTCATTTGTATCATCTTTTTAGATTCCACATATAAGTGATATCAAGATATTTTTCTTTGACTTATTCACTGAGTATGATAACCTCTAGGTCCATCCATGTTGCTGCAAATGCCATTTTTCATTCCTTTTTCATGGCTGAGTAATATTCTAGTGTGTGTGTGTGTGTGTGTGTGTGTGTGTGTGTGTGTGTGTGTGTATCCACTCATCTGTCGATGGACACTTTGGTTGCTTCCATGTCTTGGCTATTGTAAATAGTGATGCTATGAACATTGGGGTGCATGTATCCTTTCCAATTAGAATTCCTTTTCATCTTTTCTGGGTATATGCCCAGGAGTGGGATTGCTGGATCATATGGTAGTTCTAGTTTAGTTTTTTGAGAAACCTCCATGCTGATTTCCATAGTGGTTGCACCAAATTATGTTCCCACCAACAGTGTAGAAGGGTTCCCTTTTCTCCACACCCTCTCCAGCATTTATTTTTTGTAAACTTTTTGATGATGGCAATTCTGACTGGTGGAGGTGATACCTCAGTAGTTTTGATTTGCGTTTCTCTAATAATTAGCAATGCTGAGCATCTTTTTGTGTGCCTCTTGGCCATCTGGATGTCTTCTTTGGAGAAATGTCTATGTAGGTCCATTTTTTGATTGGGTAGTTGGGTTTTTTGTTATTGAGTTGTACGAGCTGTTTGTATATTTTGAAAATTAAGCCCTTGTTGGTCACATCATTTGCAAATATTTTCTCCTAGTCCATAGGTTGTAGTTTTGTTTTGTTTATGGTTTCCTTTGCTGTGCAAAAGCTTATAAGTTTGATTAGGTCCCATTTGTTTATTTTTGCTTTTATTTCTTTTGCCTTGGGAGGCTGTCCTAAGAAAACAGTGCTATGATTTATGTCAGAGAATGTTTTGCCTATGTTCTCTTGTAGGAGTTTTATGGTGTCATGTCTTATATTTAAGTCTTTAAGCTATTTTGAGTTTATTTTTTTGTATAGTGTGAGGGAGTGTTCTAACTTCATTGATTTACATGCAGCTGACTGTCTAGCTTTCCCAACACCACTTGCTGAAGAGACTGCCTTTTCTCCATTGTATATTCTTGCCTGCTTTGTCGAAGATTAATTGACCATAAGTGGGTGGGTTTATTTCTGGGCTCTGTATTCTGTTCCATTGATCCATGTCTTTTTTTGTGCCCATACCACACTGTTTGGATTACTGTAGCTTTTGTAGTATTGTCTGAATTCTGGGAGGGTTATGCCTCCAGCTTTGTTCTTTTTCCTCAGGATTGCTTTGGCAAATCTGGGTCTTCTGTGGTTCTGTATATATTGTAGGATTATTTATTCTAATTCTGTGAAAAATGTCATGGGTAATTTGACAGGGCTCGCATTAAATCTGTAGATTGGTTTGGGTAGTATGGACATTTGAACAATATTAATTCTTCCACTTTGAGAACATGGGATAGCTTTCCATTTCGTTGAGTCATCTTCAGTTTCTTTTATCAATGTTTCACAGTTCTCAGCAAATACGTTTTTCACCTCCTTGGTCAGGTTTATTCCTAGGTTTTTTGTTTTTTGTTTTTGATGTGATTATAAAATGAATTGGTTTTTTACTTACTCTTTCTGATATGTCATTATTACTGTAAAGAAGTGCAACAGGTTTCTGTATGTTAATCTTATATCCTGCTACCTTGCTGAATTCATTTATCAGTTCTAATAGCATTTGTGTGGAGTCTTTATGGTTTTCTATATAGAGTATCATTGTCATCTGCATATAATGACAGTTTTCCCTCTTCCCTTCCAATTTAGATACCTTTTTAAAAAGAACCCAGTGCTTTTAAACACTGCTGGATTTACTCTTAACTAAAGGCAACATGGGTAGGTACAGTTTTGAGAATGATTGATAATAACCAGCCTAAATGATTAGAGCATGTCATTAATAGAGGAGTTTAATTTTTAAAGATCTTGCTATTATTTTTTTAATATTTTCCCATTATTTTTAGGAACATTTAAGTTATGTTGTGTGTCCTCACAATAATTGCACACGTGAGAACAATATGACTTGTGTGACAATGCTTGCCTGCAGAGTCAGATTGAATTTAGACCCTGGGATTCCCTGTATAGGTAGACAAATTAGGTATTCTCTGTAGTCTCATCTATGAGTTGAAATACTAATACCTAACTTCCCAAGAGTGGTTGTGAGGATTAAATAAGGGAATTTATATAAAGTAGCTGTTATTTTCACCATTTCTTGATGTATACCCTATATTCTTGATTTATACAGTATTCTATAGTCTATAAATGATTTTCCTATCCTTTTGGTTTTAGTCCTGTAGGAACCATATGAAATGAGCACAAATAGATACTATTTCCATTTGTATGTTACCATGGTACATCTTTTTTCCATCCATTTATTTATTTATTTATCTATGAAGTGTTTTATGTAGGAAGTATATATTTGGGTCTTGCATTTTTATCTAATCTGACAATCTTTTTTTAAAAACATCTTTATTGGAGTATAATTGCTTTACAATGGTGTGTTAGTTTCTGCTGTATAACAAAGTGAATCAGTTATACATATACATACATCCCCATATCTCTTCCCTCTTGCGTCTCCCTCCCTCCCATCCTCCCTATCCCAGCCCTCTAGGTGGTCACAAAGCACTGATCTGATCTCCCTGTGCTATGTGGCTGCTTCCCACTAGCTATCTATTTTACATTTTGTAGTGTATATATGTCCATGCCACTCTCTCACTCTGTCCCAGCTTACCCTTCCCCCTCCCCATATCCTCAAGTCCATTCTCTAGTAGGTCTGCATCTTTATTCCCATCTTGCCCATAGGTTCTTCATGACCATTTTTTATTTTTTTTAGATTCCATATATATGTGTTAGCATATGGTATTTGTTTTCTCCTTCTGACTTACTTCACTCTGTATGACAGACTCTAGGTCCATCCACCTCACTACAAATAACTCAATGTCATTTCTTTTTATGGCTAAGTAATATTCCATTGTATATATGTGCCACAATCTTTGCCTGTTAGTTGTGTTTAGACCATTTATATTTAATGGGATTTTTGATATTTGGGGGTTTAGATTACCATCTTCCTATTTTTTTTATTTTTCGATTTCTTCCCATTTTCCTTTTTCTGCTTTATTTTGAACTGAGTATTTTTCATAATTCTACTTTATTAGCTGGTTTATTAGCTAAACCGTGTGTATGTGTTTGTGTTTGTGTGTGTGTGTGTGTGTGTGTGTGTGTGTGTGTTTAGCATGTGCTTTAGAGTTTGTAGTATACATCCTTATCACAGTATGCTTGTAATTGACATTATACTATGTCACATACAGTAAAAGAATCTTGTAACAGTACACTACCATTTTCCCCTCCTGGGCTTTATACCATTTTGCCATACATTTTACTTAGCCATATGTTAAAACCCTGCAATACATTGTTATTTTTGCCTTAAGCCATCTATTATCTTTTAAAGAGATAATACATGTTCTTTTTTTTCTTTATTTTCAAGCTTTTTCCTTCTGTTTCATTTTAGATAGTTTCTACTGCTATATTTTCCTTTTTTAAAATATATATATTTATTTATTTGGCAGTGTTGGATCTCCATTGCTGTGCACGGGCTTTCTCCATTTGCCATGAGCGGGGGTTACTCTTCGTTGCAGTGTGCGGGCTTCTCATTGCGGTGGCTTCTCTTGTTGCAGAGCATGGGCTCTAGGTGCACGGGCTTCAGTAGTTGTGGCTCATGGGCTCTAGAGCGCAGGCTCAGGAGTTGTGATGCATGGGTTTAGTTGCTCCATGGCATGTGGGATCTTCCCGGACTAGGGCTTGAACCTGTGTCCCCCGCATTGGCAGGTGGATTCTTAGTCACTGAGCCACCAGGGAAGTCCCATCTACTGCAACTATGTTAATCTCCTGCCGTGTCTAACCTACCTTTAATCCCATAGAGTTTAATTTTCATCTCAACATTGTCATTTTAGCCTCTAGATTAGACTTTTAACAAAAATCTTTTGTCTCTGCTTAACATGTTCAGTCTCTCCTCTTAGTTCCTTGAACATATAGAATACAGGTATAACCTTTAATATCCTTATCTGCTAATGCTATCATCTGTTTCATTTCTGAGGTGGTTTTGATTAATTGCTTTTTCTCCTATCATGGGTCATATTTTCTTGCTGTTTTGTGTGCCTGGTAATTTTGGCTTTTTGTTTTACCTTGTTGGTTATTGGGTATTTTTATATTCACTTGAGCTTTATTATGGAACATGATTAAATTACTTGAATCATTTTGATCTTTTCAGGTTTGGGGTTTAAGCTTTCTTAGGCAGGACGAGAGCAGCATTTAGTCTAGGGCTAGTTTATGCCCACTGTTGATGCAAATCTTTTGAGTACTCTACCCAATGCCCTCTGAATTAGAAGGTTTTCCATGCTGGCTGGTGGGAAGAAGAGCTCTCCCTGGCCTGTGGGCTGTGGGGATTGCTTCCTCTCTAATTAGAGTCTCATCCTTTTGAGTGGTTCTGTCCTGGCCCCAGTAGTTTCCTCACAAATGTGATGATCTCAGGCGGAGAGTTCTCTTTCTGTGTGCAGCTCTGCTCTCCAGTCCTCTACCCTGCAAATTCTAACTGCCTCAGCTTCTTTGGACTTGCAGCTCCTTCACCTTAGGGTGGCTCTGCCTGGGTCCCCCTTCCTGCACTGTGGCCTGAAAACATCTCTCCATAGAGTAAGGTGGGACAATCCTTGGGCTCACTTCATTTTTCCACCATCTCCCAAGGGTCACTGTCCCTCGTTGCCTGATGTCCAGTATCTTGAAAACTGCCGTTTCATATAGTTTGTTTAGTTTTCTAGTTTCAGATTGAGTAAGTCTAGTCCCTGTTGGTATATCCATTTTGCAAACTAGAAAACTGGGGGTCTGAAATAGTAAGTAGCTGTGAGCTATTAGTGGAACCACAACTGGAATCTAGGCATTATACATCAATACCTGATGCTTTTTCCACAGTATCATACTGCCTTTTCTAAGTAACAATTTCCTCATGGAATTGAAACTTATCCTTTTAAGACTTAAAGCTTAATTTGAACCATTTTTGTTGGAAATTTTTAAAAAATGTTTAAGTATGCCTGCCTTCTTAAACAGAGCATTTTGAATATATCTGAACCTCTTCATTATCAACATTATTTATAATCTTATACAGTGGTTATCAACCCTATCTGACCCAAGTAATCCCTTTTGAATAAGATATTTTAAAATGCCCTTTTATTCTGAAGAGTCTGAGCCCTTGAGAAACATCAGGCTGGGTTTCTGCACTTGCTATTTACAGTTAGGATGGGCAAAGGAGTGCCAGACGGTGCCTGGCATATTCCTCCCTGTCCCCACTGTATAAAAGCAGCCTCCTCTCCCTACTGTTGAGGGTCAGGTACTCCTGCCAAAATGGTGACTCTTAGACTTCAGGTCCCTGGACACAGAGTTCAAAGTGCCCTGGGGGGCAGCCATAGCTTGTAGTTGAATGGATCCCTGCTGTGTGCCCTTGCAAGTGTAACATTCTTGAGAAGTAGGACCTCCAATCCTGCAGGGCCCAGCTTTGTGAGGACAGCAAGCACAAAATCCCCCAGTGAGTCATGGGACGTGATGGTGAGTGGAGCTACTCTTGCTTCTACCCGTTGGTTCCTGGACCCATGCATTATTGGAAGAAAAGGGTCATGTAGAGATCCCTCTTTTTTTCTTTTTTTTTTGTGGTACGCGGGTCTCTCACTGCTTTGGCCTCTCCCATTGCGGAGCACAGGCTCCGGATGTGCAGGCTCAGCAGCCGTTGCTCAGGGGCCCAGCCACTCTGCGGCATGTGGGATCTTCCCAGAGCGGGGCACGAACCCATGTCCCCTGCATCGGCAGGCAGACTCTCAACCACTGCACCACGAGGGAAGCCCGAGGTCCCTCATTTCATGCATATTCCACATCCTGAAAGATGGCACTGCAGTCTTTTAGCATATTGTCTCTGAATACTCTGAGTTGGTGCTTCACCTGTGCCTTCAAAAGGCAGTTCCAGTGTTCTGTGAGGCTGGCTGCTTCTGGCTGGTGCAGGATGTAATACAACCAGTGGATTCCATGGTCATGGGCTCACTCCCCCTCTTCCTCTGCTGTAAAGTGGGTTCCCTGGTCAGATGCTCTGTTATATAGGACTCCACACCTGTGGAATGGGGAATCTGTATGGATAGTGGTGCTGCCTGAGGCTCTGCAAACAGGGAAGACAAGCCCATACCTAGTATAGCTATCCACCCCTGTGAGGGACAAATTGCTGGCCCTCCTGGGATGAAGGGAGTCCAAAGTAGTTGATTTGCCACCAAGTAGCCAGTTGGTCTCCCTGAGGACTAGTGCCTATCGCTAACAGGTTAGCCATTTCAGAGGCAGCAGTAGCTAGATTGACCTTGGTAATCTATATACATGTTAGGGAATGCAGTGGATTCCTGCCCAGCCCCCAGATCTGCTCTCCACCACTCTGACTCAGCTCTCTGCCCTTAGGAGGCTGACCTCTTTGCATTGCATCATCTGGGCTCCCTTGCCCTGTAGGTTTGGTCAGTGGGAGGCCCAGCAGATCAGAGAGTAAGAGGAGAGAGAGATTATCCCCCAGCTCCTTACCTTCCAAGCCATGGTTTTGCAGAGGTGGTATCCCTTGACCAAAGGCCACAGCTCCTGTTGAGCTGACCTTTGTTGAGCTCCGAGCATTCACAGGGTTCCCACACAGTTCCTTCTTCTCCCCCCTGTAGCTAGAGATGGTAATGGCCTCCCACTCTTTATACTCCAGAGTGCTTCTTCAACATCCCCTGTTGGCTTCCCTTTATCTGCCCCACCATGTAGACAGTCTCTGCAATCAGACTGTCTTCAGTCTGAGGATGCCATCTGTTCCTTCCAGGACCCCAGCTTACAAAATAGAGTATTTTCTGCCTTGTCTTTTAAATTAAGCTGTAGACAGTAAACATATTTTCGCCTTTCCTTAATTCACTTGACAAATATTTGCCAGATCCTGTACTGCTCTTTGAGAAAACAGGGGTGAACAAGACAAATGGATAACTTTGTCTTGTTAATAAAAAGGTAACTTCAAACAGTGATAAATGATCTTCCTGAGTAATCCTTCTGAGGACTGCGAGTGAAGCCTCCTCAGATTGGACAGTCTGGGTAGGTCTTTTGGAGATAGTGAGGTTTAAGGACCTGAGGACCTTGACCTGAAGGAGGATCTTGCTCAAAGATCTGAGAGCAGGATATTCCAGATAGTGAGGCTGTAGGCAAGGGCAGAGGCCAAAGAGACCAAGGAGCTTGGCTTGTTTAATACACAGAAGCTTCTGGAATATGGTGAACAATACTTTACAGGTGATGGGCAATTTCACTATGTGTTTGTAGCAAGAATGATGTGCCCACTTGTAACATGGTGTTGGCCTCTTTTCAAAGAAGACAATCCAGTTTGCTGAGCAAGTACTTTTCAGACAATTTATTGGGCATACGCTAGATCTTAGCAAGACCTATCTCTGTATAACCACTTAACTGTGACCCCAAGTTACCTAAGGTCACAGCTACAAAGTTGCAGGGGTGAGATGCCAACCATTTGTTTTATTCCAATCTTGGAGGTAACTTTCCCCTCCAAATTCAGGAGTTAAGGAGGAATATGTCAGCTGAAGGTCCTCAACCGCGTTCAGAGATAAGTAATCTATCCAAAGACGCTAATAAATCCAAAGATACCCAGAGAGTGGGAAGATATAACAGGTCTTGTTTTCAAAAACGGCTGTGGATTTGCCCAAATTACAAAGGTCCAAGCAAGTCTGTTGTTTTTATTTGATTATTACTGGAGTTAGTGGGAGAGTTATGTGGGACCCATTTTAGGATACAATATGCCTAGTAGGAATCTGAGCCAGCAGAGAATGTGCTTGACTTCCAGCCTTGCCCCCCTTTCTTGAAAAAGACTGTTCCGGCCATTTGATTCTCATTCAGGCTTTCCTACTTTACCCCTGGGGTGTACATTTGCATCAGAATCGCAGTATAGGTTAAATGTGGTGCATACTAGATGATTATTTTTGGCCAAGTTGTGTTTCCACTACAGAATTAAGCCATCCGCTCATCAAAAGTTGGAGTTCTTTTCCCCTATCTTTTGCATTTGTTAAAGCCTACATTTTCTCAAATGAAAGACTTCTCTAGGTCAGGAACAAGGTCTTTCAATTTGTTTCCAGCACCGCATGTCTGGCACATAATAAATGGTGAGAGTATTAAATATTCTAAGAGGCATCCTTCCACTGGGCTCAATCCCGACCCTGACTGCGTCTGTAAGGATGAATGCACAAGAGGTCGCTTTCCACCACCAAGCGGCGCTAGGGCACCATCTAGAAAGGATTCACTAAGTTTTCCACAGGGTTTGAAGTTTCGTACTTCAAAACTTGTGACACTTCAAAGTGTCAGGTTAATTCACAAGTCGAGGGGAATTTTCCCAACAAATGAATGATGCCGCAGCCAGGGGTAGGCTGCAGAAGGCGCTCTGAGTCTCTGGGTGCACCACAGACCTCTTGGGATCGCAGCTGGAACTCGGGCTGCGGAGTCGCAGAGGTGCATGCGCGGGAGTGGGTGCAGCCCGGCGTCCAGGTGAGGGCGGAGGTGCGTGCTGCGCGCGGGGTCAGCCAGGTACGCGCTGTGGGGCTCCGAGGAGCCAGCTCCGTTTCCGCCCCCGCCCCCTCGCCACGCAGTTCTGGCCTGGCCGCTCCTCGCCTGGGTGGGTCCCGGCCCCTCTTCTGGCAGGGTCTATTTGCATAGAGGAAACTGCCCAAAGTGGCCGCTGTGGAGGAGCTGGCGGCAGGGAAGGGGGCGTGCGCCGCGGTCCGCTGCTGCCTGGAGGCCAAGCCCCGCGCCGGGCCGAACTCGTTCCTCGGGCTCTCCAGCACGCTCAGCCAGCGACCCCGGCTCTGTGCACCGTCCTCTCTGAGAGTCCACCCGCGATGAGCTCACCATGAGTCCAGGCCAGGGCGCCGGTGGCGTCGCGCGGAAGGGCTGCCGGACGGGCGGCGGCGGTGCGCAGCTCCCCGCGACAGCAGCCGGGGCCTGGGCGGTGAGCGCGTTGTGCTTGCCGCTCTCCGCCGGCTCAGCGGTCGCCTGCCTGCTGCTGGGCGTCCAGGCCGCCACGCTGCAGGGCCGGGTGGCGGCGCTCGAGGAAGAGCGGGAGCTGCTGTGGTGCGTGGGGTCGCCGGACACCCTGGTCGCCTGGGCCGAGCCGCAACTGGAGCACCTGCTGCGCGAGGTAAGTCGCTGAGCGCGGGGCTGGGATTGTCCGTGCACCGGGAGCCGTCGCGGTGCGGAGCGGCCGCCGGCCAGCCGTGAGCGCCTGAGTCCGTCCGAGCAGCCTGCGCGGGGTCGGGGGTGGGGTGGGGTGGGGAGGGAGGCTGGGGTGCTGGCGGCCGAGGGGTCCTGCTGTCCCTGCTCCAGCCTCAGGGTCGGCCTACGTGAAAAACAACCTAGAAGGGCTGTTTCGGGGACGAGCAGGGGGAGGAAGAGGAAAGACTGCGGGCTTTGAAATAACAGATCTGGGGGCGAGTCTCCACGGGTGTGTGCCCTCGGACCGGAGGCTTCCCGCCAGCATTAAGGGCCTGCCTTCCTACCTGTGCCGGGATAATGAAGAAGCTCTTGCGGGAAGTGTGTGGTGACTTCTGTCACTGGTAGCAGGTATAGTTCCCAACGCTGATATACCTGCAGAGGTGTGGGGCCCCCAGCAGACCGGAGGTTTCCTGGTGGCAGGAAACCTCAGTCAGAACCTGGCCGGGGCCCTTGGAGGCACATGGTCAATCCAACCTGCCCTGTCCAGCCTACGGCCCCTCAGGAAATTGTTTCAGAACAGCTCCATCTTGGAGATGCTGTGCTGTGCCTGGGGTTGCTTGGGCTCAGCGCTCACCCAGGGCAACCCAGACCTGAGGGGGTGCCAACATCAGCTTGGCAGGGTGAGGGGAATCAAAAACAGTCCGGGCCAAAAAATACAGACTCTGGATTCGGTCGACGCCACCTAGGCGATGCCACCCGGGCATTGTGGACCCAGCAGATGCTGAGTTTCCTTGCTGGAAGCATCATATGAGACTCTCGGACACTTCTGTTAAGGTTGCTGCTATGTGTCTTCAAAGCAGGAGCCACATTTGGGACTTCAAATCTCTCACCCATCATGCTGATCAAAACCTCCAGCAGGGCACCTCCCCATAGAACAGTGGTGGTAGACTGGCCAGAGTGCCCCTGTTTGTGCTGGCCTCCCTTGCCTGAGCCATCCTCTTCTTCCTAGGAAAGGCAGCTACCCCAAGGTGGCAAGCATACTCCCCAAAGGGGCATCCTCAACTGTAGTATGAATAGCACCACAGCGTTTCAAGGTAGAGGAGAGGATGGGCAGGGCTGTTACTACCATTTCCCCTGAGCTGTGCCCAGCTGTGGTCTTTATTACTGTAGCTGTGTATCCATTTTTGAGTTAATTTGGATTCTTTAAGGTGAATGGGAGAAGACTGTACCATGCCTTTGTGTTCACCATACCTATTTCTTAGTCACTTTAATTTAAGCCAGTATCACATCTCTTCTAATTTGGTTTTGGGCAAAATTGCTGCTTCATGAAATGATTTCCTATGTTCCTCTTGAAAGTGCCTGCAGACTTTAGAAATCTCTCTGGAGCCCTGCTGGCAACTCCTGGTGATGTTTTCATAATTGCAGCCCATTACCTTTAGGCAAGTCCTTAGAGACAAGGATGTTGAATTGATTTATGGAGGGCCAGTAAATTTTCTCCCTGTTAGTGATATAACTGAGGCTGTTCTTTCGAATGCGGGGCCCCTTTTACTTAATAAAAAATAAACTGCAAGCTTTGATTGAGTAAATCAGAAATCCCAGTAAAACCTTTTAGAAGGAACTTGCAAATTGTGTCCATTAATAGGGAGGGGAGTCCTGGGAAAGCAGCCACTGCTGACATTTTCAAGTCCTGAACTATGCAGATCATAGGAGGCTTCATCCTGCTTCCAAGGAGTTATTGGGCAGAGTATTGCCCCTCTCCCTCTCTGTTTCTCTCTCTCTCTCTCTCTCTCTCTCTCTCTCTCTCTCTCTCCAAACCACTCTCCCCCCGCGCCCCCCACACTTCTTTCCTCTTCATTAGTAAGGGGAAGGGAAAATTTGAAATCCTGGGATTTCCACTTGAAATTCGCTATACCATTCTGCAGGCTGTACCATTAGCATAGGACACATCTTAACACTGCGTGCTACTAGCTAACCAAAGTTGGTGTGGAGGAGTCTCTACTTGGAGCATCTGAGATGCCACACTATGAATGCAGTTGGGGTTCAGCTTCTGGCTGTTTGAGTGTCCCTCTGAAAAGGCATCTCTTTCCCAGGGCACCAGTCTGTTCCTGCTCCTAGCCATTCTTCTTACAAATGTCACTGGATGGGAAATGTGCATGGCCTGGCCAGTGATCCTGAGAGTCCCTGGCTGAGATGAGGGGACTCATGGGAGGTGCATAGTGGGAGTTGGTAATTGGGTTTAAATAGATGTGAAGATAATTTAGGAAAACTCTTCGATATGAAGGACAAATAAATAATGAACTGAAAATCTCTTAAAGAAAGAACCTTTGTACTTGAACATGTTTTTCAGTTCTAATTTGTTCTCAGTGAAGCATCCTTTCAGCCTGTGCTGAAGTAGTTGTGTATGTGAGGATGCCTGCAGCTTGTCCTTTTACCAACAAGCTTGTTTTCAGAGAATAGAAATCCTTACCAACCATACACAACTTTAATGTCAGAAAAAAATAAGGAAACAATAAGCCAACAGAAGCCACTGTTACTATGGGACCCACTGTCTTTGTTCCCTTGGGAACAGAACTGTGAAATAACTTCTTTGGGACTGGCTGATGTGCCTGATAATGTAGATATAGAAGCTACAAAAAAGGGATATTCATGATAACTCATCATTATTAAAGACCCTTCCCATGGTACAAAATAAAGAAATGGTTTTCAGAAAATAAAAGCAAGATTTTTGAGCAAGAGTCATTAACAATAGTATCTTCAGTACGACCCAAAAATATAAATGCAAAACAAGCATATGATATTATGCTTTTAAAGTGCTTTAAAGAGCTTGCCTCGGTAATCAACCCCCCCATTAGTTATACCTATAGTTACAGTATTACAAAAGCTTAAATTTTAGAGTAAATAAAATAGCTGCTATACTACAGCAAAAATTTTAATGCAAGAATTAAAGAAATATTTAGTTGTATTCAGAGGAAACTATTTTCAGCTTACGAGTGATTTATTGTTGGCTGTTGGTCTTCCATTCTCCAGACCAATCAGTTTGAAAACAAGAAAAACCCAGAGACTCAGGGTAAAATTCAAGCCCTTTCCTTCCCTACCATCAACTATATATATTGGTTAAGTTACCATAAAACCCAGAATCAAATGTAGCTTTTTTTGGCCTCTGTGGCAGCTTTTCACTTATCAGGACTGCTCTAAGGTGTATGCTTTAATAAAAATGCCAATTTTTGAATCCCATGGCACAACTGGAGATGGAGTATAAATCAGAGCTACATTTGTTTCCTTGACATTTCCTGGCTCCCAAACCAAAGAAGTTTATAGTTACTTCCTGGCATGCTCACTTTATCTCTCCACTCTTTTTTTTTTTCTTGTTTTATTTTGCAGAAGTTTAGGAGAGCTTTATAATAATAGCAGCATGTTTCGAATGAGCCAACTGTGGGGACATTCCTTTCACAGATATATTTTGGAATTGTTGAATTGGACTTTTACACATTAGCTTTGAAGATTTGCAACATCGCTCCTGAAGTTCGGGGATCTGAAAGCTGAATGAATTTATACCAGCAGGCAGAGAGGGGTAGATGATAAATGGGGTTTCAGTCCCACTATTTACTAGTCCTGGCATCTAACCTCTTCAACTTCCTGAGCTCCTGCTTCCTCTTCCCTAATACGATGGTCACAACTACCTGTGTACTGATGAGCAAATAAGATAATGTAGAGGAAAGTGGTGGTCAGTAAGTCTTTGATGGTCAGTACCAAAATCCCCAAGTGTGATTCCTTAAACAGTACAGTCATTGAATTATCTTGCATAACCTGAGAATCCTGGAAGTCAGCCTGCAGATCCTGGGTTAGTTCAATGACTTGGCCATGACTGGGTGCCAGGTCATTCTCTGCCATTTTCTGAAATTGCCATATGGCTACACAGTGCTAGTACAGAGTTTGAGGATTTATTAGGTACCTGTCCTAATCTTAGTTTCAGATAATCAGGAAACAGAGCACTTAGAGTTCACCTATTAAGAGGTAAGAAAGAAGCATTGGAAAGGTCAGCAATTTTCTGGAATGAAATTCAGGAAATGAAAAAGATACAGAGCCCTAAGAGTGACCTAAATTTCAGAGGAGAACAGCTGTAACAAACCCTCACTGTCATCCCACTGGAGAGCTAGTCAGCATGCACACATTACACCAGCCCCCATCCCACCCTCACCACTTAACAGAGCAAATTTATTCACACTGTCTGTATCATCAACAATGATCTAGTCAGCCATTGTTTCTCTGGAGAAATAATGATATAATAAGCAGTGGGTCGAAAATTTGGTAAGAACTGTGGTAATTGTAGTATTCATAACAGAAGATGGTTCCCATTGCTTCTACCAACAGGTAGAGACCATTTGAACCATCCTTCCAGCCATCACTTTAATTCTAATTTCCTTACCCTCCCTACGAATCCTCTACATGATAGATGAAATTAATAACTCTTCCAGGAAGCTATACTGGAAGTAACTTTATTTCCACTCCTGATTCATCACAAAAGTTCTGGTTCCTTGTGATCAATTTCTCAACTGCACCATTCCACTATATATTTTTTTTCATTTCTAAAACTTTTGCTACATGTTATTATAAAAGATACTTTTATAATTACTTATAGATATCTCCAATGATTATTAATTCATTGTGAATACAAAGGTTACTAAGGTTATTAACTTTAAAAGACATTTGTCCCCACTATAACTAATTTTATCAATTACTTTTGGCTGACTGAAAATGAAATTACATTCTGGTATCTATAGCTACATGCTGATTTATTTTTCTGACTACAAGTTACTCTCAGTATATTCACGGGATCTCATTTATTTTTTCATTTCCTTTCCAGTTATCCATAAGTGAACTGTCATTTTGTAATATCAGAAATCTATTTAGTATTTGGTCACCATGAGAAATGTATGCAACATATATATATATATATATATATATATATATACACACATACACACACACACACATATAATAACTAACATGTATCAGTACTTTATTCTTCCTCTTCATCTTATAGCCCAAATAATAAATAGTCCACTAAGATCTCTCCAATTCTCACACAATGTTGTCGTCCTTCATTCCCAAATCATAGTTATTGGTTGAATGACTCAATCCCAGAAGGAAAGAGAGCTTTAGCTGCAACATCAGTTGGTAGCTTGCCTAGTTTCAATGCCATACATAAAAACCATGTATTTCTTCAAATAGAATAGCCTATATAGCCAGTCCTTAGAGAACTCTATGGCTGACATAGAATTAAAGCATTCTTTCTTCCAGTTTTATCACTGGAAGATACTCAAAGGGAACAAAAGAAGAGTTCCATATTATGTTGAATTGGGTTTCCTAGAAAGTGCCCTCTGAGCGCAGGAAGCTAGTATTTGTTAAACACCAGCTGTGAGCCAGATACTGGGAAAAGTGCTTTATAGGCACTTAATCCTTACTACAATTCTTGAAGAAAGAATAATTATTACCCAAATTTGACATATGGAGAAACTGAAGAATACAGAGGTTATGTTACTTGCCCAATGTTATAACACTAGTACATGGTAAACGTAGTATAAAACCCATGCAGTTCAACATCATTGTCTGTATGTTTTATGGAAAAACTAGACTGTTTTATGAACTTTGAACCTGAGTCCTAATGAAATTAATTTCCAGTTGCCTTTGGAATGGTGCTATAAAGGTGTTAGAAAGAATACTTAAACTTCCTACTTATGGTATTAGCAGTTGAATGGGTATGACAGGCATTATTGTTTGTCTAACCACAAATCCATTTCCAGATATACATTTTCTCACTTGTCAGTCTTCACTATAAGACCTGCCAAATCTAATTACTTACCCCACCACCCTTCCAGTTTACCTTACACAAAGAAAGAGCACGTGACACAGTTTAGTCCAATAATGTACAATTAGAAGTTACAATGAGCTTTTGGGTATGTTTTTACTTTTTCTGGTAAAAAAAAAAAATGATAGAGAAACAGGATTCTCGGAATAGTGGAGGAGAAGCTCAGCAAATTCTCTCCACAAAGTGTGTTGATAAAATTGGACAAAATTGTCAAGAACAATTTCAGTTCTCTGGAAATCAACAAAGGGCATACACCAGATTGGAAACTTTAATTCGAGAAAAGCTACTGGAATGCAGATAAAAACAATGGAACTTTATGCTGTTTTAGCCTGAAATTGCTCCTATCCCAGCCCCACCTCCAACTCCATCTGTTCAGTTGTTTAACCAGAATAAGGCAAGCTGTGAAAACACCTCTTCTGCCAGAGGGCACTGTCTTGACTTGGAGCAAAGCCCATCCCCAGGGTTTGTTGAAACAATAGTACTCCCAGTGGAAAAGTTCAAGGAAACCAACATCACAATAGTCAGAGGTTTCAATACCAGTTGTGTCAAGCAACAGAACGGCATACTAGCCAGAACTTCAGTAGTTATATCCAGAAAGTGAGACAACTATATTGAGTCTTGATATACATTCACATATCTTTATGGTCTGGAAGGCTGTACATATACCCAAGAGTACGTACATGCTAAGGAGACACCAGGGAGGTGCCTAATTGTCTTTTGTCTATGACTAAATGTTAGACCTGCTGGGGAGAGAAGACCTGAGAAAGACTAGCAGAAAGTAAAAGCTAAGGCACACTTGTAAACTACCTAACCTCTGAATGCATATCCTAATTCACACAGAATTCACTGACAAAGGATGGAAGATTTATAGACTCAAGATTTATTTGACCAATCAATGTCAATCACTGAGCTATGTTGATTCATCTCTAGGGTGTCAAGCTTAGAAATAAAAGAAAAATATGAGCAGAGACATCAGTGACCACAGTCTTAGGAAAAGAAAGACTGTACACAAGTAGTCCATACAAGTAACTAAAAAAAAAAAATGAAAAAGAAAATAAAATATCAACAACCCCTGAGAAGAGGGGGTATCTGATCTAGATTTGCTACAATGTAGTTTCCAAGATTGTAGTCAAAAATGGGAGACATGCAAAGAAACAGGAAAGTGTGATACATACACAAGACAAAAAACTAACAGTCAATAGAAACTGTCTCTGAATAGGATGTTTAACTTAGGAGACTCCAAAGCAGCTACTATAAATATGTTCAAAGAACTAAAGAAAACCATGATGACAATGACACATCAAATAGAGAATGCCAATAAATGTAGAAATTATAAAAACTAATTGGAAAGTCTTCAGCTGAAAAGCATAATAATCAAAATTAAAAAGAATTACTACAGAGATTTGAGAGCATAGGTGAGGTGGAAAAAGAAATCGAATATTAAAATAGGTCAGTAGAAAGTATCTAATCTGAAAATCAGAAAAAAAAATACAAATAAAACACAGAGCCTTAAAAACCTGTTCAAGGCCAGCAAACACATCAATATGTGAAAAATGGGAGTCATGTAAGGAAAAGACCAAAAGGGCCAGAAAGAATATCTGAAAAAATGAGGTCCAAAAACTGCTTATATTTCATGAAAATTTACTTGTCCAAAAGCTCAACAAACTCCAGGCTGGATAAATTTAAAAAGATCCATACCACACATATGAAATCACACTGTTCAAAGTCAAAAACAAAAAGAAAATCTTGAAAGCTGAAAAAGGAAAATAATTGATCACATAGAGAGGAACTGCAATGAGATTAACAGCTGACATTTCTTTAGGAAAAAAGTAGAGACCAGAAAGTGCTGTGATGACATATTCCATGGACTAAAAGAAAAACAAAACAAACCAAAAGTCTGTAAACTAAGAATTCCATATTGAGCAAGACTATTCTTTAAAAATGGAAGTGAAATAACTCACTGCAAGATATACAAAGACTAAGAAAATTTCTTGCTAGTAGACCTGCCTTATAAAAAAACAATTAATGAAATTCCTTCAGGCTGAAAGAAAATAGTATTACGTAGTAACATGAATTGACACAAAGAAATTTTTTTAAAACAACACTGGTAAAGGTAACTATGCATTTAATATAAAAGGCAATATATGTTTTATTTTTCTTAATTTTTTAAAATTATGTAAAACAATTATTTTACAAATGGCATTTTGGGTCTCTAAATATAAAAATGTAATGTATATAACAAGGCCATCATAAAGGAAGGGAGAGAATAAGCTATGTTGGAGTATAGTTTTATATTTCACTGGAATTAAACTTCATTAATTAAATTGATAAAGTATTAATCTAAAGCAGAATGTGAAAAATAAGATTCATAGTGTGATCCCTACAGAAACCACTAAGAAAGTAAGTATGTTTAGTAAGATAACCAAAAAAGAAATTTAAATGCTATACTAGAAAATTTCTATTTAACACATAACAAAACAGTAAAAGAACAGAACAAAAAAGAATGAAACATATAGAAGGCAAATAACAGATATAAATGTGAATGGATTAAATCTTCCCAAAAAGACAGATTGTCAGACTGGATAAAATAAGATAAGCAATTATATGAAATCTACAAGAGACACTCTTCAGATTCAGTGACATAAATAGGCTGAAAGAAAAGGGACAAAAATGGTATATCATGCAAACAGTAACTGCAAGAGATTTGGAATGACTATACTAATATCAGACATATAGATTTCAAGACAAAATTGTTTCTAGAGACAAGAGAAAGATTAATTAATCAGGAATATAACAATTAAACATATACACATCTGACAATACAACTCCAAAATGCATGAAGAAAAAACTGAATTTAAGAGAGAAATAGACAATTTATAAGAATAGATGGACACTTCAATATTCATTCTCAATAACTGATAGAACAGCTAGAAAGAAAACTGTCAAAGATATAGAAGACTTGAATGACATTATCAATTAATTGGACCTAACCAATATCTATTGAACAGTTCACTCAAAAATAAAATTCACATCTTTCCAAGCACACATAAACATCTCAAGGTAAGCAATATGTTAGGCCATAAAACAAGTCCAAATAAATATAGAAGGATTGAAATCATACAAAGTATATACTTAAACTATAATGTGAACACATTAGGTAAAAGAACAGCAGAAAAATTGGGGATATTCACAAGTGCTAAGAAATTAAACTAAACACTTATAAAGAACCCAGGGATCAATGAAAAAATAAAAAGATAAATTAGAAAGTTTCTCAAACTGACTGAAATAAAAAACACAATATGTCAATTATGATATGCAATTAAAACTGTACTTAGTTGATATATTTAAATGTCTATAAAAGAAAAAAAAGATCAAAAATCAATAACGTGTTACTGTGAAAACAGTTTCTCAGTTCCTCAAAAATTTAAACAGAGAGTTAACACATAACCTAGCAATTCCACTCCTAGATATTTACCCAAGAGAACTGATAATATGTTTACAGTAAAGCTTTAACACGAATGTTTAAGCAGCAATATTCACAACAGCAGAATGGTAGAAACAACCCAAGTATCCATCAAATGATAGATGGATAAACAAAATGTGATATATCTATGCAGTGGAATATTATTCAGCCATACAAAGGAATGAAGTACAGATACCTGTGACAACATGGACAAACCTTGAAAATGTTATGCTAAGTGAAAAAAGTCAGACACAAAAGGCCACATACTGTATAATTCCATTTATATGAAATGTGCACAACAGGAAA
Organism: Mesoplodon mirus; assembly: GCF_964341445.2. Lineage (NCBI taxonomy): Eukaryota > Metazoa > Chordata > Mammalia > Artiodactyla > Ziphiidae > Mesoplodon > Mesoplodon mirus. The sequence goes on from NC_138980.1 coordinate 27,684,010, forward strand.
ATCCATAAAGATAGAAAGAAGATTAGTGATTTTCCAGGGACTGTGTAGAGAAGGGAATTGGGACTGACTGCTAATAGATTTGGTGCTTATTTTTGGATGACAGAAATGTTCTGGAATTAGATAGCACTAATAGTTACATATTATAGTGAATGTGCTAAAACCCACTGATTTATATACCTTAAAGTAGTAAATGCTGTTATGTGAATTACATCTCAAGAAAAAACCCAATAACATAATAATCTGCTTATAAAACCTAAAAAAGAAGAATATTAAACTAAAGCAAACAGAAGAAAATAATAAATATTAGTGTGGAAATCAGTGAAATAGAAAACAGAAAAGCAATTGAGGAAATTAATAATACCAATATTTTTTTAACTATCAAAAAATCTGACAAACCTTTTGTTAGACCAAGACAAAAGAGGAAAAAAATAAAATTGGCAATGAAAGAGGAGACATAACACAGCTTAGAGAAATTAAAAGGATTTTAAAGGATGTCATGAATAACTTTGTCAGATTAGACAACTTCAATGAACTAGATACAGTTCTTGAAAGATACAATTAACCAAAACTGACTCAAGCAGAAGCCTGAATACACTTAAAATAAATAATGATATTGGATCATTAATTACAAATCTTCTCACAAAGAAAAGCTCAGGACCAAGTGGCTTAACCAAGCAATTCTGTCAAATAGTTAAAGAAGAAATGATACCAATCCTTCATAAACTCTTCCAAAAAACTAGAGGAGGCGACACTTTCCAAATCCATGAATTCAGTATTGCCCTGATACCAAAAGCCAGCCAAATAATAAGAACACTAAACATCAATATTCTTTATGAATACTGACATCCAAATATATTCCTAGCAAAATAGATTGTAGTAACATATAAAAAAAGATTATACACTCTGACCCAGTGGAATTTATCTCTAGGACACAAGATTTGTTTAGCATCTGAAAATCAATTAATTTAATATACCATGCTAATAGAATAAAAGACAAAATCATTCAATCATCTCAATAGATAAAGAGAAAACATTTTTAGAAGTCTAATATTCATTCATGATTTAAATTCTCAACAAATTACAAATAAAAAGTACATCCTCAACCTAAGGGCATCTATAATCCTATTTAATGGTAAAAGTAGAAATGGAAGTAACAGAAAGGAGTTAAAAACAAACAAACAAACAAAAAGAAAACAAACAATACCAAACCAGGCAAGAACACAGAGGACAGGCAAGAACACAGAGGACAAGAAAGCCAAGCTTAACTATTTTTTGAGCAAAGGATTATTGCTTCACAAGTCTTTTAGGATGATGGATGCTTTCTTTGTGTGTACCCCCAATTTCTAGCTTTACTAATATTTTTCATTACTAATAAATTGTGTGTAAAAGTGTTTCTATTGATAACTTGCATTAGACCACGTACTTTACATTGGGTTTTGCTTATTCATAATAATATTTTGTTTTTACTAAACTTACTACAGTCTTTTGATAGTTCCTTTTCAAATCAATGGCAAACATTGGTAAAGTATTTGACCAGGATAGCTGTGCAAAGCATGGCTGTAAAACCAAAGCAATCCAAGTAGTATATGTGGGAACTAGGTCTACAATATTATCAAAGACTGATTCAACCTGCTATCTAAGTGCAGATAGCTCTGGTTTTGAATCAAGATGTTTTTAATACCTACGTTACAAAGAGAGCTATCCACAGATGCATCTCAAATATTGTCCCAAATACTTAACATTATGACCAATGCAAAAACTGATTTCATTCTCCCTAAAATTATGTTTAGATAAACAAGCAAATAATTGTTTAGATATTCAATAATATATTAAATTTTGGAAACACATGAAATCTTTGAGGTGAGATTGAAATAAACAGGTGATTTTTAAGTAGGTTAAGTAAAATGATTTACATATGAAAATCCACTCTCAAATTTCCCAAAAAGTCATTCAAATTTCAAGTCATGACTTTAAAAATAGCAGACTTTAAAAATGCAATGATGTTTATTATACAATGACTATAAATCAGCTTTTATATTTTTCACACTGGTATATCATATTCATGTGATTTTATTATTTACACAAAGATTAGTTATAGTTACTAAGGGAAGCATAACTTGGAAATTTTTGACTTATACATTTAGAAAGCTTGCCCTTAATGTTCTATTAATATAAGATTTTGCAATTAATTCCCAAAACAAAAAGTAAATAAAATAAAAAGGCTCTGCAAAAAAAATTTAAACTCATAATTCACTTGTAATGGGCTTTCTCTGAATGTGCGATTTTAAATTCAGTGAACAAAATTTTAAATGCCTAATTAGGTATACTTTTATGAATGTGTTCTCATTATAATAAATGCAACTGTTATACTTTTCCCTTTAAATAAAAATAAATTCCACAATTTAAAGGGCCAGACTATTTAGTACAGAACTCCTGAAAGAAGCCCTGTGAATCCATGGGAAACAGTGATGATGCATCATTATTGCACAAAGCCTTGAATATCCTTTCACCCATTTCTTCATTTTACTTCAGGGGCTTCATCAAATCCTTGTTTCTCCATTATGCTTTCTTTGATTTCAATAGCAGGAAGCAATAGTTCCCACTCTCTTCTTTTAGAACTGCATTTGTTGCTTCTTCAAGGCATTTATCACATTGTACTTTATATTAGGTTCCTTCTAGAGTTTAGAATTCAACTCTGATACTTCTACAACACCTTGCAAAGTGATTTGTGTACATGGTCAGTAATATTTATTGGACTCTAATGAATAATTTGCTATATTCTGCCATCAAACCCTGTGTTCTTATTTGACAAAATCTTACAACCTTCCCTCAATCCCCTGATCATCAAGACAAATGGAATCCCATGTCAATTGTAAATCCCAGTACTTAGGATACTGTCCTGTTTATTTACTACTACATAATATATGTTTTGAATGTGATAACATATGTTTTGAATGTGATAACTTTTCATTATTTTGCCCAGACAGAACAATGAATAATTTCACTTCATAAGGGAATAGAGCCATTAAAATTCCCATCAAAGTCCAAAAGTTTGTCCTGTGAAACTGAAAAAATTAAAATATACAAATGCAAAAGGTCAAGGATAGACAAGACATTCTTGAAGAACAAGGTGAGAAGCCCACTGTACTGATCATGGAAACTTATAAAGTTCTGGTGATGAGGACAGTGTGATATTGGTGCAAGGATTACATGGAAAATAATAAATATGCTGTAAGGTCCACAGATAGATGTTGTTTTATTGCAAAGGTGTGTGATAGAATGTGTTACCAAGGTTGTTGCCCCAGAACCACATCATTGCCCCTCTCTCTGGGTAAACTTGCAGAAAAACAGAACTAACCATATCCTCTAGCTGTGTTTACATCACAGAAACAAGAGAATCTAACCACAAGAAAACCGGAGCATACTGGTTCAGCTCGAAAAGTGGGACAAAGGTTGCCCTGCAGGTCATTACCATCTCGTTATAATAGTAAGATCTCGGCCATCCCACCATGATGGTTCAACCCGCTTCTGACCCAGATGCCAAAGGACCCTACGAGGGCAGGAAAGAGATGGCACCCCAGTTCCAGGAAGAATACCACCTTTTCCCATAAAACCATTACATATGCCTCCCCCCCTTAAACCTTACCTTTAAAATATTGCCTTAATCTCCCCCATCCCCTGGCCCTCGCCCAACGTGAAGCTGGGTTTCGGAACTAAGTTCCCACTTCTCCATTCTCTAATCATTGAATAAACTTGTGTTGTTTCTACCTCAGCATAGGTTTCTTTATTGGCTGTGGGAACCCAAGCTAGGAAAAGGAACCCTCCCCACAGGGCTAGGGGGCTTCGGACAGGCTAGGGCCCAAGTAGGGATGCATATGACAAATTTGGTAACAGAATGCATGAGTATTCACTAAAATATGCTGGCCCTCCCAGTAGGAAGATAATATATACACAAAATAGTTGAACTGCTGGCCATGTACTAGCTTTGGGCAATGAAATACGAGAAGTTAGTATCATACCAGGCCAAAAGCTTTAAGAGCCTATGCATGCTTCACCTCCTCTCCCTTCTACCACAAAGACAAGCAATGTTCCAGATAGAGGTTGTAACATAAAGCCAGAGCCCAGCCATGATGAGCATACATGAGGACTAAACTTTGTGGTTTACCACTACTAAGACTTGGGGATTATTTGATGCTATAGGAAAACCTAGCCTTTCTAAACGATAGAAGTTGTGCTGTAAAATAGTAGAGAAATTATCTATAGTCTTTTCAGTTAATTAGCCTGAGATAAAAAATAGCTCCATACGTAAAATAATCTTTAGGAACCCTCCCCTATCTCACCCACATCATACACACAAATTAATTCTATGTGAATTGCAGGTTTACAGCAAAACAAAATACTTTTAGCAGATAATCTAGGAGTATATATTTATGATGCTAGCATAGTGAAAAGCTTTCTTAAAAAAACACAAAAAGCTTTATCTATAAAGGAAAAGACTAATAAATTGGCCTACATAAACATTAAAACTTCCCTTCATCAAAATATACTATTAAAGACTCCAGAGTTAAAAAAAAATTTGCAACATATACAACTGATGAAGGGCTTTCAAACAGAATACATCACATTAAAAAAAAAAAAATGGGCAAAATCCTAAACAGCCACTTCACCAAGAGTTTATCCATCCAAGTGGCTGATAAACATATGAAATAGAGCATAACTTCATTAAAAATTAGTGAAACACAATTCATATCCAATTATAACACCATTACAGACCCACCAAAGCAGCTAAGATGAACACAACAGACAATACCAAGTGTTAACATAAAGATGAAGCAACTAAAAACTCTCTTAAAGCTGTAAACAGAACAACCGCCTTGGAAAAGAGTTTGGCATTATGGGTGAAGTTAAAAGGTACACATATTCTCTCCCCCAGAAAGTCTATTTTGAGGTGTACCCTCAGAAAACACATACCTTTGCTGGACTTGGAGATCTGCCGCCAAGACCTTCCAAAGGAGGAGCTGCCGCCCAGAAGCATTCAGTGACTCAGCAAACAGCCTCCAGCTTCCAGCTCCTTCATTATAGGCTTCAGCTGAGAGAGCTCATCAAGCCAAGCCCCTCCCTTTCCAGGGTAGCAGTTCCTATCCACAACCAGTTAGTGGGTGAGACAGAGCTCAAAGCCCTGGCCATTTGAGCCTTATGTACTTGCTCCAGACATGCCTTCCAGATTTGCCAAGACGCTGTCAGGCCTATACTTCAGCTCAGCTTCTTTCTTTGCCCAATCCTGCTTCAATCCCCTTTGCTTTACAGGTGTTAGTCCCTAAAAGCATTGCATACCCTACGTTCCATCTTAGCATGTGCCTTCTGGGGAAATCAAACTGTAACAGCTGGTGTTAGGAATGGTCTGAGAAAGTAGCCGAAAAGTTAGGATTTGAGGCTAGCTCATTCACTGCCCAACTGGCAATGGAAACTCCCTCAAGAGCGGTAGGTGGTACAGTGCATTACACACAAGCAAGTTCTCATCAACTCTCTTGGTAGGGTTGGAGAAACTGAGGAGCAAGCCCAGGATTTAATAGTCAGAGTAGCTGAACTTCAAAGAGAGTTAAAATGCCCAACTAAAGCAGTTAGCGTTTTGGTTGATTAAACCTCTCCCAGCTGACAGCCATATGGGGATGATTAGCTAAAGGAAGAGGAAAATCTCTGAATTTGTTTCATGGATGGTGCTCTGGGCTGAATTGTGCCCCCTCCCCCCAAATCCATATGTTGAAGTCCCAACACCCTGTACCTCATAAAGTGACTATTTGCATATAGTGTCTTTAAAGAGGTAATTAAGTTAAAATAAGTCACTAAGATGGGCCTTCATCCAGTATAACTGTCCTTATAAGAAGAGGTTAGGACACAGGTACAGTGGGAAGTCCAAGTGAAGATAACAGAAGTCAGACATCCACAAGCCAGGAAACCAAGTGTTAAAATACACTTCTGCTGACACTTGATTTTAGACTTCTAGCCTCTAGAGTTGTGAGAAAATAAATTTCTGTTGTTTAAATCACCCAGTCCACAGTACTTTATTATGATGATCCTTGTAAACCAATACAGATTTTGGTACCAAGAAGTGGGGGACTGCTGTAAAAAATACCTAAAATATGAACACTGAGGTGAATGTATCTTTTCAAGTTAGTATTTTCATTTTGGGGGGATATATACCCAGCAGTGGAATTACTGGACCATAAAGTAGTTCTACTTTCAATTTTTTGAGGAACATCCATACTGTTTTCCATAGTGTCTGCACCAATTTACATTCCTACCAGCAGTGTATGAGGGTCCTCTTTTCTCCACATCCTCACCATTTTTTATTTATAGACTTTTTATATTAGCCACTCTGACAGATGTGAAGTTATAACTCATTGTGGTTTTGATTTGCATTTCTCTAATAATTAGTAATGTTGAGTATCTTTTCATGTGTCAATTACCCACCTGTGTGTCATCTTAGGAAAAATGTCTATTCAGGTCTTCTACCCATTTTTTAATCAGGTTGTTTTTTTGTTTTTTTTGTTTTTTTTTGTTTTTTTTTTTGCGGTATGTGGGCCTCTCACTGTTGTGGCCTCTCCCGTTGCGGAGCACAGGCTCCGGACGCGCAGGCTCAACAGCCATGGCTCACGGGCCCAGCTGCTCCGTGGCATGTGGGATCTTCCCAGACCGGGGCACGAACCCGTGTCCCCTGCATCGGCAGGCGGACTCTCAACCACTTCGCCACCAGGGAAGTCCCAGGTTGTTTTTTTTTTTTATCTTGAGTTGTATGAGCTGTTCATAAATTTTGGATATTAACCCCTTACCCATCATATTATTTGTAGATATTTTCTCCCAATCAGTAGGTTGTCTTAATGTTGTTGATAGTTTCCTTTGCTGAGCAAAGCTTTTAAGTTTAATTAGGTCCTATTTGTTTAGTTTTGCTTTTAGTTTGCCTTAGGAGACAGATCCAAAAAATATTGCTATAATTTATGTCAGATAGTGTTCTGCCTATGTTTTCTTCTAGGAGTTTTATGGTTTCTGGTCTTACATTTAGATCTGTAATCCATTTCCAGCTTATTTTTGTATATGGTGTGAGAAAATTTGTTCTACTTTCATTCTTTTACATGTAGCTGTCTGGTTTTCCCAGCACCACTAATTGAAGAGACTATCCTCCATTGTATATTCATGTCCCCTCTGTTTTAGATTAATTGATCATAGATGTGTGGGTTTACTTCTGGGCTCTCTATTCTGTTCCATTGATCTATGTGTCTGTTTTTGTGCCAACGCCATGTTGCCTTGCTGACTGTAGCTTTGTATCATAATATGAAGTCAGGGAGTATGATGCATCCAGCTTTGTTTTGTTTTGTTTTGTTTTTTCTCAAGATTGCTTTGGCAATTTGGGGTCTTTTTTGGTTCCATATAAATTTTAGGATTATTTGTTATAGTTTAATGAAAAATGTCATGGGTATTTTGATAGAGGTTCCATTAAATCTGTAGATTACTTTGGGTAGTATGGCCATTTTAATATTAATTTTTCAAATCCACGAGCACAGGATAGTCTTCCATTTCTTTGAACCATCTACCCAGTTCTGTGTGGATCTTTCTGATAACCTTAGTTATACAGGGGTCTTTCTTCCAGTTTCCAGTTAGTTTTCAGTGAAAAGTATTCCACATATAGATGCATTTTTTATGTGTTCACCGAGAAAGGTGAGTGTTATATATATATATATATATATATATATATATGGTAAAACCACAAAGAAAATCAAAGTAAACATAAAATATAGATAATGGTACCTTTAGTTGTAGGAATGGAATTGGCATCCAGAAAGGACACACATAGGTGTTGGCAATGTTTCACATATATATTGTCTATAGTTGCTTTTACACTATATCAGCAGAGTGAAATAGTTGTGACAGAGGGAGTATGGCTCATCAGATCCCTGCTGCAGGCTTAGAAGATGTCTTATCCATGGTTACCCTTTCCAAAGACAGCACCCAGCTAAGATTGCTGATGCAGGGACATAAATATCTGGTCTTCTTCCCTCAATTAGGGACAACTCTGAAGGCTGTACCCACTGCAGATGGGTTGAGGACTCAGTTATAATTGCTTTGAGAGTCAATTCTTTTTTCAACCCTGTCCTGCATTCCCCACTTCCTCATAGATGTCTCTTCTGAAAGTGCCCTCCAATAAACTTCAGTATGCAGCTCTCAGCTTCAGAGTATTTCCAGACAACTCAAACCAAAAAATACACATACAATGATTTAGTGGAATCCATTCTATAATACAAGTATTTCATATCCCTGTGCCTTCCCTTATCCTGTTTTCTTCTCTTAGCTTGAGATTTCTTTTCCAACATAACTGACAAATTCCTACTCATCCTTTAAGGTCAAGATTCAAATGTGTTCGTGTAATGAAATAAAATTAGTTATTCTATCAATTGCAATCCTACAGCACTATGATGGCGATTCTTTATATTCTTCTTTTTAATTGTGTGTGATAAAATAGTAAAAAGTAAAAAAAAAAAAAGGAAACAAAAGAAAAGAAATAGAAAATGCATATTCTCATCTACAACTGCAGGGACTCTGCAGTTTGTTGTATCGGTGCCTGTGTGTGATATTGAGAGTCCTGGCTGAGAAGGAATTCAAAACTTGGAAATATTTCTGAATAAAGAAAAAACTGTGTTTAATCATTTAATTAATCAATTAGTGTATGGTTGTATGTATGTACAGGCTAAGTTGATCTTTTCCATCATTCTTTTCTTTCCTTCTCAACATGGTAGTGAGTAAATTTTTAGTAAAATATGCAAATTTAAAAGATATACTATTAATAATACTGCTACATCAAGCATTTCTTAAGCACGAGGCAATATCTTAAGAGTCTTACATGTATTAACTTATATAACACTCCCATTAACCACAAGAACTAGGCCCTATTATCTCCATTTTGTAGATAAAGAACTGAGACTCAAAGGGATTGTGTAACTTGCTACAGTCACACAACTGATAGTGACAGAGCCATGATCCATGTGTAACAACTTTTTAGCCCTTCTTAAATTCTTCAAAATTTACTTCCTAAAAAAGAGTTAATTTTCCATCTTTAATAATATGATCATGGTTTAAGATGTCATCACTATGGCCATCAAACTTATAAGAAGAAAGTTTGCTTGACTATTAGATAGACCTCTTTGAAAAAATCTGTAAGTTCTTGGTCACTTATTGCCATCATCATCAGAAGATGAAACACCTGTGTGCTTCTGGGATGGAGGCAGGACCATGAAGAGGAAGAAGAATTAGAGAAAAAGCGAAGGAAAATTGGAGTGATGAGGGGAGAAGGAAGAACATCATCGCAGTAGGTCTTGTAGACACTCATCACAACTATGCTGTACTCTGGCTTGAAATATAAAGAAATGTTTTTGCAACAGCCTTTGAACTCCATGTGTGCATGTAATCAACTAATAGCGACATTAATTTCTTCCTGGTGATAGAAGAGACCTGCTTCTCTTCCCAGACATGAGGGGTTCAACCTAGGGGTTACACATGAATGCAAGTTTACCAACAATGTACCATGCCGGTTTTTGCACAGAATATCTAATAAATGTCTGTCTCCTTTAATTAAATTATATCACACACGATTTTTCCCATGTGAAGTTTAGCCTTTAATTTGATGGAAATAATAGGAAGGAGTCAAACTAGTAAGATGTCATTATAAACAGTTAATCTGTTTATTGCAGTGGACTGAATGATCAAGATAGATACGATAATTTTTAGACAATGGAGAGAATGTAGAAGAATTTTTACTTTCAGTTAGAGGCAGAGAATCAACTTTCATTGGGAGGTAACGGAGCATAGTAAAAAGACTCCTAGAGTGGTAATCAGAGACTACATTCTAGTCCTTGAACTGCCAGGAAGAGGTTGTATGATCTCAGGCAAATTTTGACTTTCCTTAGCCTTCTCATTTCAGGAATATCGTGAGACTCCAATAAAGTTGTCACAGCCCTACAATAATTCTGCCATATTAAAAAAAAGTGTTATTTGATTGTTGATCACAACACCTTATGCACATTAGGCCTTTCATAAAAATCTGCTGATCAAAATTAAGTTCCTTCATTTTAACATTTCAATGACACGTATGTGTGTCCCTTCTGATACATAAAAGTATAACAATAAAAATAGGTGAAATGTATTAACCATGCTATATACAATACTGAATTCTTACAACGACACTGTGAGGTTACTGTTCTTGTTAAACCCATTTCACACCACAGCATTACAGAGGTTCCATAACTGGTTATAAAATGTCACAACAGGTAGGTGCTAGAGAAAGGATTCAGCATAGATCTGCTGGATACCAATATTCCATGTCACTTTCATCATGAAATATCCTTCTGTTTAATATACAATTCTCTCTGAGTCCATGAAAGAGATATTCTTAGGGCAGAAAACATATACACTACAGGATCACAATTACAAAGTAAGTCCCCTCAAAATTCAAATCTGTTTTAAAGACAAATGCAGGGACTTCCTTGGTGGTCCAATGGTAAAGAATCCACTTTCCAATGCAGGGGACGTGGGTTCTATCCCTGGTCAGAGAACTAATATCCCACGTGCCACAGAGCAACTGAGCCTGCACACCACAACTACTGAGCTTGCACACCTCAACAAGAGAGCCCGCGTGCTGCAAACTACAGAGCCCATGCGCTCTGGAGCCCAAGCACCACAACTAGAGAGAGAAAACCCGCACACCACAACTAGAGAGGAGCCTGAGCACTGCAACAAAGAGACCACGTGCCACAAGTAAGACCCGACACAGCAAAAAAATTAATTAAATAAATAAAATAAATATATTTTTAAAAGGCAAATGCACGTGCGCTCACACACACACACACACACACACAGATATATCCATATGATATTAATGAGTGCCATGAAGATAGTTCATGTCTGTGCTGAAATGTCTATATTCATGGAGCTATTTCTCATTTTCTAATTTCTTTGCTCTACATAATTATCATCTCTTGAAAAAATGGATGTAATTTGGAATGTTTCAGTTAGGAAAGTTTCTATTAATGTAAAGAATATTCTGTTTGCAATACCACTAAGATAATCAGAACTGGTAACCAAAAGGAATAACATTGCGGCAAACCACCCCTCCTGTCATAATACTACCATTCCCCAAGCAGCAGTTCTTCAAAAAAAAAAAAAAAAAATCAAGGGTTTTATTCAGGTGGCAATATTTATTTTAAATAGATATAGAAATATGTGCTGAACTCTTCAGAAAAGGTCTGATTACCTGCAAACCATGGAGGCAGCCATCTATACATTAGCATAGATGATAATTGCCTGCTTCCTGATGCTGTGTACAAATTTGACGTTCCAGCTACCTGTTTCCATGAGCAAGTATAAAATATTTACCACTTCTGGCATCTGACCAACTAATTACCTTCAAATATTCAACCAGAGTCTGCTAAAATATAAAATTAAAACTTTAAAGATAGTTTCCTTGCATTCTCTAACTTTATATTCTCTTTTAATTCTAAGTAATCCTTGGGGCTAAAAATCTCAGGGTGCTGCGAAAGTTATTCAGTGATCTTAGAAATATAACTAAGGTCATGCCAGCAGTTTTTAAACACGCTTTATATGTTTAATTGAAAATCACATTTCCTTTACCTTCTTCCAGCATATATTGTACTTAACACTCTGAACATTAGCCCTCGGAATAAAGAAATGAATAATATATGAGTTGCTCTTTATTAGGATTTTGAAGCCTGACTTAAAATTAATTTTCAAGACAATTATGGAACACCAAATGTCATATTCACTAGTACCTGTACGCTGCTTCCCAACTGCAATGTGCTGTTTTCCACAGCCATCTGTTCATATACTCTCTCTTCCAACTTGAATGAATATTGACAAAACCTCTTCCTAAAGGGAAAACTTAGGGTTTTGAAGTTCTTCATGTATTTGCAGAAAGTTCACATAAAATTTGCACTCTGTAGCTAGGAACTGTACAAAAAGTACAATTATAGGAACTCATGTAAAGTCATTTGTGATATGCTTGAGTATGCCAGAAATGCCTGATATGGTATTTAAGCAAAAGGCCTTATTGCACAAATGCTCATAATGTATGTAATATGAAGTCTAAAGCGACTATGGACTAAAGGAATGCAATGAATAACTATGGGATGTAACATATTCTAAAAAAGTCATACTGGAAAAGAGGATTCTTATACAAATAGATGCTAAATGCCCAAACTAAAACCTTCAGCACATAACAACTATACTCATCAAGCAAGAAAGACTTCTTAATGTTTAAAATAAGCATTTCTTGGTTGGTAGATACACCAGTGATTGTGAAAGTGAGGTCCTTTGTAAGTATTATTGGACAATTTCAAACTTGTAAAATTATGTCTATCCAAACAGAATAGATTTGTACAGTGAACAACATTATGTGAATCTACTCTATATAGAGTACTTTACTAACTTGGGGAACTGGGAAAAGGAGGAAAGAAAACACAAAGAAAATAATTGATAAAGTGCTTATCCTCAAATTAATTTTATATCTAACAGGAAGGATATACAGGTTAACACACTGTCAGGAGAAAGAGAATAGACTATCATAAAATCCAGTAACAGAATAAATAATACAAGCAGCCCTCATCTCCATCAATCTCAAAAGCAATGTGCTTTATATATAAACTTTCTTTTTGAAAAGAAATTAGATATTCTAAAGAGAATAACCCATGGATAGGCCATCATGCGTTTCTGTCCTTCTAAAACAGATCGAGGAGACGAATTTGGCAAAGTTTACTGTGTAAAAATAGCAAGCATGAGACGCTTTCCCTCTCCTTGCTGATCAATTGTAAATAGAGCTTTGTTCCCTTCCCAGGTCAACTGCTCATGCTTGCAATAAATTCCAGAAGTGAAAATGATCCACCATGACATCTTAGTACCACTGATCACCATGGTTGATATAGCTCATCAGGCCGGCTCCATAGGCATTCTTTTTCTTCTTCATCACTTCATGTGTGTCCTACTAAAGTTGCAATTCTCAATCAATTTCCAGATAAAGATCGTTCATTCTTAAAGTGAGGCTATATGAGAGGATGAGTCCTTTTGCTGAAGGCTCCAAACAAATAAACTTTATTTCCAAGATCTTTACTTAATTCAACTAATTTGAGATTGTTGTTTTTATTATGTATACAATTTATTATTTTTTTGTCATGCCTGTAATATCATTGAGTAAGGCTGGATCCTATCTCTGACAGTTATGTCTATAACTTTTCCAATTGGCTTGAGATGCCAAACTACATCAATACTACCTCAGTCTTGAACAATTAATGACATGCTCAAATGTATTTTGACTGACTGAGCAGCAATTTAACTGATTCTACTCTACGTACTCTACAATATTAAACCTTTACTTTAATATAAGTCAAGGAACAACTTGAATTGCTAAGTCCCTACAAAAAAAGTATTGTTGGGGTAACACAAGTTTGGTAAAAGGCAGAGTTTTTGCCCAGGTGTGGATGTGGAAAGCAAACATAAGTGAGAAACATTTAGGAATGATAGCAATCAGATATTATTATAAATAAGACCAAACACCTCATTCCTTAGGAGAGAATACAGCACACCGTTTTATTAGTTGGATATTCCCTGGGATAGATATCAAAGACATAAAACATGTGTCACACACACACACACACACACACATATATTTTTTAAAGTTATTTGTCCATTACTGAAAAGAGATTACTCTAAAAGGTATCTAAGCGAGCAAAAAAAGGAGACACTAATGCCCTTTTTCCTTTCCCAGACAATCATGTATGCCAAAATAAAGAGCTTGATGTAGGAGATGGGGTTTTAGCTGAATGTGTCAACACAGAATACAGCACTGGAGCAAAGGAGAATGGATTACATGTTTTCAAAACCAATGTATATTATATAATCTACCCTGCGGTGACCGTGGGGTGAGACACATCAGGTGGGGATAATCAAACAACATTTACCAGTAAACACTTCCATGTAGACTTTTTTCAGTTCAAACTACATGTCCAAGGATAGCTTTTATTCAACTCAAAAAACTTCTGTCTTTAATAGCTCATTTAAATGTTTTTTTGAACAATTCATTATAGACTGCAAAAGGCTCTGTGCAGCATTTTGAAATGGGCTTTGCACTAATGTGATAAGAGATATCTTTTGAAAAATAAAATAAAAGCCAGCAGAGCATATGATGCTTCCACTCAGACATTTCTGTTTTTTTATACTAAAATTCATCAGAGAACACGGGAGGTTTTAAGAAACAAACAAAAACACTTCCACACCTACAGGGATGCTCTTGTTTCTCCCACATTTTAAGTGACTTTTAAAAAACGATATCATTACTTATTTTAGAAGCAGCCTGAAGAGTTGTGTAGGAAAGAAACTAATGTTTATCACAAACTTGCTATTGTGTATTATGCCAGGCATTTTGCACTATCTCCTTAGAATTTTGCAATAAGTTTTCAAGGTAGGTACCATAATCACTTTACAAGTGAAGATTTTGGAAACTTTCTCAACATCTCACAGCTTTGACAAGTCATAGGATATATACTTAGATCCCTAATTCATTAATTCAAAAATCACATGCTAAGCAAAATGTTCTAGAGAAACCATAGTCGACTGAACCAACATGCTCCTGCTTTCACAGAATTAACAGACTGCCAGGACAACAAACAGTGAGGTCCCTGGAGTCTTTCATGAGGATCCTACTTGCTAAGTACATTAGGGCCTCTAAGAAACCCCCCAAGCTATCCTACCACATTGGTACAGTGGGAGTTCAAAGAAGCCATTCCCAGAGAAAGACCTAGAAAGATTTCCAAACCCAGGGCCAAGAGAGTTTATTTTTTTCAATCCTTTTACTCTCTGGTCCCCTTTGAGGGTGATATTCAACTTGTGCCGTGTAGAGGAATTAGGAATGGAGTAAAAAGAGGGAGTCGAATTTTTAAAAACCTTATTCCATTATATCTTTAAGGTTAGATTCTTCTTCTAAATGTTTCCACTTGATTGGAGAGAAGAAAATTACAAACAAGGTGTTGAGAGAGAGTGATAGAAAAGCGAGTCATTTGGAGAAGAGAAAGGGAGAAATACATTGCTTAAATGACTTGAAATATATGTTTTCTTCTGTGGCTGTGCATGACACAATAAACTTTTGAGAAGACCAAGAGGCTATGAAGAATAAGAAAGAGGTCAAAGGAAAGCTATTTGCCTTTGTGATATGTATACCTTTTACCAAGTGTTTCTTGCATAATTTTCATATAATCAACCCAATGCCTGGAAATAAAATAGTACCATTCAGGTTTTACAGAAAGGATGGGTAATCCAAGACTCAAAGTGTTTAAACAACCAGCTCGAAGTAACACAGCATTTTGGACAGGCTTTTGCAGCCAAACAACCTGACCATAAAGCCATGCTCTGGACATTACTGCTATGTTCTCTTGGCCTTAATAGGGGGGAGAGATTAGTAGAGTACATGTAGCTGTGTGTATGCCTTTTTATTATGCAAATCCCAGAGATAGTTGCAAATAATTAGGGACATTTGTTGGCATATCACATAGTCATAGTGCTGCCCATATTTCCTCAGGAATCATGCTGCGCCTCCACTCCCACACCCTCTCCCCCATAGCTCCCTACTGTATGCAACTGGACTGCCATTGTGGCCATTGGAACTTCTTCCCTAGGTGGGGCTAGGGAATTAATGATCTTCTCCCTACCACCTAGCAGCTCTCAGCTAATGGCAGGTATGAGTCAGGGGTTATGGCTTAGCTTCCTCGTCCCCAGGTGGAGCAACTCTGAGGCATGCTCTCTGCAATCTCCCAGGTGGCCCAGAAACATGGAGCTTCAGTTGCTTACACAGGTACCTGATCATTAACATACCCTGCATGAACTCATGCCCTTTCCTTTCTCACTTGCCTACTCATGCTTCGTGGGACGACTTCCCAAATATGCCTCATACATTCAGTTCGTATCCCAGGTTCGGCTTCAAAGGAAACCCAAACTCGCACAGTTGGGGAGACTTTAGAGAGGAGGCAGAATTTGAATTGGCCCTGGAAAAAAAAAATGCAATTGGGCTTTTAAATTTAAATTGGGCCTTGAAACATGCACATAATAGTTCATTGCAGGGCTTCCCTGGTGGCGCAGTGGTTGAAAGTCCGCCTGCCGATGCAGGGGACTGTCAATGCAGGGGACACGGACCCATGACCCCTGCATTGGCAGGCGGAGTCTCAACCACTGCACCACCAGGGAAGCCCTGCAATGAACTTTTATGTTCATGTTTCAAGGGTGCAAGTGAAGGGAGTTTTTCCTTAAAGCAGAAGCAAAATTGCATATCTGCATTTTATGAACACAAATATGAGGGCACTGGAGATGCCTTAAAATTTGTTTGTAAATAAATAGCATAATCTGTGCATTTCTTTTCTCATTTAGGGATTAATTTTGAAAAGCATAAAGTTATATATGATTATAATGAACCATAGTATTTCTGATCATAACTAGATAAAATCTCTAAAGATTCAATATTTCTAATTCAGTATTATGGTAGGCAGAATAATGGCCCTCAAAGATGTTCATTCTCTAATCCCCAGAATTTGTGATATATTGCACAGCAAAGAAGAATTAAGGTAGCATATGGACTTAATATTGCTAATCACATGACCTTAAAATAAAGTCCAGAGTTATCTGTCTGTGCCCAGTGTAATTACAAAGGTGCTTTAAAGTGGAAAAGGCTGGAGAGGAGACCAGAGTCAGAGAGAGATTTGCAGATGCTATCGTGCTAGTTTTGAGGACAGATGAGGTTGCCACAAGCCAAGGAGTGCAGGCAGTTTCTATAATCTGGTAAGGTCATGTTCCCCTAGTACCTCCAGAACAGAACACCACTCTGGCAAGTCTTGATTTTAGTCCAGTGAGACTCACTTTGGAATTGTGACCTCTGGAGCTGTACAATACTAAATTTGTGTTAAGTCACTAAATTTGTGCTGATTTGTTACAGCAGCAACAGGAAACTTATACAAGTATTAATCCATGTTTTTAATGTAAAATTAATCTATTTTATCAGTGTGACAGACATTCCAAGGTATTTTTAGAAGTATAGGGAAAATTTGGGTGTCCATGGAAAATTACATTCTCTGCAAAACACTCCACTGGATTATCGGACTATATGAGAGCTACTTAAAACTCTAAATTGTAGTTAAATGATAGAAATGCAAAATAATTCTTGGCTGTGCACAGGCAAACTCTGTCTCACAGGTTCAACTCACTTCCCTCATGTACTGTGGAAGAAGCTAATTTTGCCTCAATTTACACATTCATTTCAATATTCCTGATCTATAAATGTGTTTGTTCTTTGGATTCACCTTTGAGTTGGTTGTAATGTCTCATCAGCTTTCTTATTAATGAGTTAAATAAGATCTTTTATTCATGTTCATCTTTATATTTCTGGGCTGGTCATGATTTTACTTTTTTTGAAAATTATCTTTTAACAGCAGTGACAAATGTATCTCAGGCTAAAATAAGAAAGAGGAAGAGAAGCAGGATGAGAAAAGAGAGGAGGAGAAGAAGAAGGAGAAAGAAAAAGAGGAGGAGGAAGAAGGAG